>NC_066582.1:362276931-362922443 GCF_024323335.1 Lathyrus oleraceus
TTTGAATCTCTCCCAAGCTTCATTTAGAGATTCATTGCCTCCTTGAGTGAATACCGCAATAGCCGTTTTGGCTTCCATGAATCGGGATTGAGGGAAGTATCTTTCTAAGAACTTTTCTTCTAACAAATTCCAATCCGTCATCACTCTTGATTCTTGATCAAGGTACCACTCCTTTGCCTTTCCCACTAAGGAGTGTGGGAACATCCTCTTGAATAATGTTTCTTCACCCGCTTCGTCTATTCCCGTAGAACCCGCAATCTCATAGAATTTGATGAGATGGGTATACGGATCTTCGTGATCCATTCCGGTGAATGGAGTTGCATAGAGAAGTTGGAGGATTCCGGTCTTCATCTCCGTATTTCTTCCTCCACGGGCAAATTGAGCATTCCTTCTTGGACTATTAGCGGACATTTCGGTACGATTATCCTCCGCCATGTTTCCTTCACAAGCCTCTACATCCACTTCTTCGATTGGAACAAGTGCGGAAGTAGATGCTTCTTCTCTCCGTTTCCTCTCTTCGGCTAGTTTCCTTCTTCTTCGTGTTTTGCTATTGAGCTTCCGAAGTGTTCTTTCAATTTCAGGATCGAATTGAAGTTGCTCCTCGGTTGCTTTTCCTCGCATGCACTAGAATCTACAAAACTAACAAACCAAGTGAAACAAAAGAGGGATAGTAATAAATGTAACACAACTTAAAACAAAGAATTATTGCAATGCTTGTAATATCGACACCAATCCCCGGCAACGGCGCCAATTTGTTGAAAAGTATATCTTCGGCAAATATTTTTATATCGTATCCACAGAGATTGGTTGATATTACCGCCGTTCTATAATCCGAATGTTATAAGTTTAGAAAGTAACAGGGTTGTTTTGTTTGGAAAAATATCTTGTGAGTAAATGTTAACAAAAACTATGAAATGGTTTTAGTCAAATATAAAAGCTTGGCAAGATTGGAGTTCACTATTTCAAATGTTTATGATTCCCTATGATAAATGAATAGATTCAAGATTATTGATGATGTTTAAATATCCTCTCAAAGTCATTTATGTCTAAATGATATCGTGATAATCACTATATTGATCCTTAGACGATCTCTCCACCTAACTATCAATATAGCAATCTTTAATGTTCAATATCAAAGAATAGTAATGAATAAATCTATCTCTACAACTTATTCACTACTTGAAAATCTGTTTTAAGTCTAAACTCGAGTAATCTCTCTCGACAACTACTCAAATCTGATTTTCAACTTAAAGCAAAAACAGTATTCAATACATCAACAATCTTTATCTCATATATGAATCAAAGTGAATACATAAACAGATGAGAATAGCTACTACCTCCAATCTTGACAAAAGGGAGTTTAGCTCCTCATCACCATTGTTACAAAGCAGAAAGTTCAATAAGAAAAACTCTGTTTTTCTCTCTTACAAAAAGCTCTCAAGAACAATGTGTCAATGATAATGAATAATGTTTCAATGCCCTCGGTTAAACTATTTTGTCTCTACCAAAAAGGTTGACATTTCCCTAATTGGACTTTGTCATCTAATGCAGAAAAGCAATTCCCAGGCAGACATCAAAATGGCAATTAACTTTTCCTGCACAGCAGCACTTTTGACCCTTGGTCAGCTTGCTGGATTCGCAGCCTTCGCGGCGCGAAGGAAGTTCGCGGCGCGAAGGAAGTTCGCGGCGCGAACTGTTGCTTCTCCAGCTTCCTTGTTTGGCAAGCTTCCTCCAAAATGTATTGTTGCAATCCAAGGTCTTGCCTATCCACAATTCTACAAAACTAACATAAAATGTGAAATAACTATTCAAAACAAAATAAACTAAACCTAATTGCATTTATACAAAATAGTGAAGATAAAAGTGTGTAATTACATCAAAACTTGGTAAAAGGGACCAATAAAATGGTATAAAAAGTAGTACTAATTGGTCCCTAACACTCATTCAATTTTTTAAGTGTCTTTTTCCACTTCTTTTTCACAACAATTTTTGAAACTTTGGATCATATTCTCTAGTACACCAACCCCAAACTTCAATCTTTCTCACTTCCAAGAGTAACCCCAAACTTAATATTTTTCATATACTTTAAGAATTGTACATCTACCTAACTCCAAAGAAAAGTTCTTTCAAGTAATATGGCTAAGAATTTTAGGCTACGTCACCGAAAGAAAGGCTTAGGCTCAAAGTGCTTAGCAATGGATATACCTATTACTACGGGGTGGTTTACAAAGGCTCAAAGTTATTAAACAAAAAATTTCCTTAATGTGTGTTGGTCAAATCATATAACTTAATAGGAAATAAATCAAACCAGATAACAAAATAATGCATGGATACACTCATAAAGAAAGAAAAGTTAACAATAAAAATATTTGGCTCAAACCTTACTAGATGAGGTATTTGTAGGTTGAGTACAAGTTTGTTAATTATTTTCTCATCCTTCGCCTTCAACTTGCTAGTTTCTATTGTGATGATCAAGTTTCTTTTGGATCATTTGTTCAATGCTAAAGTGATAAACTTGCAATATGAAAAAAATAAAACAGCTACAAACTTGTTTATTAAAGATAACATGGGTCTTCATGGAAAGGTTATTCTTGAGTAGCTACTTCCTCTTGGGATGGTCTTGGATAGAAATAAAATAAATTCTGCAAAACAAAAATAGATACAAAAAATTAATGGGTTGCCTCCCATCCAACGCTTATTTTTCGTCAATAGCTTGACGTCTCATTCTCTAAGTTACGTCATATGCAAGGGATACCCTCACGCTGGTGAAAACTCCTTTTTTTCATTCTCTTGTGAACTTATCTACCTTTTTCTTTTAATTGATAGCATGTCTTGAGATCCTCCACATATGGTGTCCATTGATATACATTAAACACCACCTTCTCCTTATTCAACTTCAAAATCAATTCACATGTATCCACATCTATTTTGACCTTCTCGATTGCCAAGAATGGGTGCCCAAGAATCACTGACCTTTCTGAATCATTTTTCATGTCAACCACCACAAAGTCTACGGGGAATGTCAAACCATCGACATGAACTAGCACATCTTGTACAATACACAGCAGACGAGTCACAAATGAATCGACTAAAGTAATTGTCATATTGCTCGGTATGATCTCTCATATCTTCAATTCCTTAAATTTTCTCAATGACATGACATTGATGATTGATCCTAAATCACATAAATCATGTGCAAGTGATGTTAAACTCCCCAGGATCCTTCATCTTTGGTGGAATCTCTGACGGTTATACCATCTCCTCTTTCTCTTTCATGTTGACCTATTCTTGAGCCAACTCCTGTTTTCCACCTTTCAACAATACCTGTATAAACTTAGCAAACTTTGGAATTAACTCTAAAATTTCATGAAAAAAGATACTTACCTAAAGTTGTCTCAACACTTCTTTAAAATTTTCAAACATTCCAGCCGTATCCTCATGTATCAGTTTCTTCTTAATGATGGGATATGGTGGTTTTATGTAATCTGTTAAAGGTGGGCCCAGTTCATTCAATATTTGCTCCTTTGTTCTCTTTCAAGGAGAATTTTTATCTATAAATCGATCAAGGGTGACTCCTATTTGCTCTTCGTCACCTTGATTCTCACTCTCCTCCTTTTCAATTCCACATTCCTTATTCTCGGTTTCATCCTCTTGAACTTTTTTAGATTTATCCTTTCCAGTAACTGCCCCAAAATTCGTATCCACGACCTTGCATGTTTCATTCTTAGGATTATCAATGTTGTTACTGGTGAATCCTCCACTTGAGCTTGGCAAAGCAGCTATTTGTCTGGATAATTCACCAATCTGAGTCTCTAAATTCTTGATTGACACATCATGGTTTCTACTCAAAATTTCATGGTTCCTAGTTACCTGCTCAAAGATACTTTGAGTAAATTAAATGAAATTCTATGAAGTCTCTTCCAACTAGGATGGCTTCCTTTAAAGTGGAGCTTGTTAGCTTTGTTGCATACCTTGGTTGGCATTGGAATTCTGATTATTACTCCAACAGAAATTTGGATGATCTTTCCAACCCGGATTATATGTGTTGGAATGCAAGTTATTCTTTTAAAAATCAGGAAATTGGACCTCCTCACTTGTCCCTTCCAATGATCACATTTCATTCGCATGTTCTCCTCCATATAAATCACACCTAAGTGCTTGTACCTAGCTCATGTTAGCTCTACCTAAGCTTCCCTCAACTAGCTTTTTATTTAATAATTCAATTTGAGCTAAAAGAGTAGTATGGGTATCAAGAGGTAACATACCTTTAGGCGTGCCCATAGTTTCAAGCTTGATCAACCTTTCACTTTTTGCACGGTACTCATTCATACACATATTCACAATGAGGTGTTTTATTTGTGGTTCAATCATTTGACTGATAGTACCTCCCGCGAAAGCATCCAATATTATACGAGTTTGACTCCTGAGACATTTGATGAAGTTTTGTATCTGCTTCATATTATTCATGTTGTGATTTGGGAATCTACACAACAAATGTTTAAATCTTTCCCAAGCTTCATAAAGTGACTCAATCTCCTACAGCTCAAAATTAATAATTTCTTCTTTGCACTAGGTAAACTGAGTGGTAGTAAAAATCTTTCAAGGAACTTATCCTCTAATTCCTTCCAAGTTCGGATTGTTCCATTCGGAAGGCAAAGCAACCAATATTTCGCCCTTCCAGGCAGTTAAAACCCAAACAACCTCAATTTACCTGGTCTTCAGGAACATTAGTTGGTTTATACATTTAAGTTATTTCATAGAAGCGTGCAAGATGCGCCCGTGGGTCTCTAGTCGTGTTCTCATCAAACGAATTTTCTCTTAAACCTGAAAGTAAAGAATTTTTAATATCAAAGTTAGAAGGGTTTGGCGGTACACCTCCTAGAATCCCTTATTCCTATATTGTTTATGTTTGATGTCTTATATGAATGATCTAATCACCATAATCTCATAGTGAATTAACAAAACCATTATAGTCGATCCCTCAGAAAATAACTCACTAATCACTACTCAGAGCTTTCTATCCATATTCCATCAGCATAAGTAGGGTTAGGAGATGTATAGAACATTAATTCTCTATGCCACTACTCGGGATCTCCTATCCTTATTTAACCAGCGTAAGTATAACAATTGCCTTAGATCCAGCACATAGACTAATGGTCAGTATTCCCTATGTGCCTAAAATCATATTAAATGTGTATCTCACATAAAAATCATTACGAACAAGAAGCAATTGAATATGATTATAGATCAATAGGTCCATACAATGTCATATCAACATAGAATTTAATAATATAGAAATAGGTTCATCCTAAGACAACCTAACCTAGAAGAATTTAGATACTCATAGTGCAATTGAAAATACCACAATTGATAGAAAAAGATAACATAAGAAGTCCCTTGAAGAGATGGCCTCCAATGGATTTAAATGATCCAAAAAATCTCCATTTGTGCCCTCAAAATCGTGCTCCAATCTCCTAAAATCATAACCCTTGTGAAAGTACAGAAATTCCCCTTTTAAAGGAGTCAGAATGGACCAGAATGTAACACCCCGAATTCAATTAATTAATTAATTAATTGAATTACTTATATTTTTTTGTGATGAATTGATGTTTTAAATTAATTATTGCGTGATTGGGGGGGGGGGGGGGGGGGGGGGGGGGGGGCGGTCCTTGAAGTAGAGGTATAGAGAGAGTAAGAGCTTGACATACTTTTTAGAAATTAATGGGGGTGTTAATTAATTATTAGAATAGATAGTATTTTTATTTTAATTAATTAAATAAATAGAATTATGAGGTGAATGATTAAAAATAGCATGGGTGATATAAAAATAAGGAGTATTAGATTTATTAATATAATAATAAGAAAATAAAATATGTAGAAAAATTGAGGGTAAGATTGGAATTAAGGAAAATATGTAGGATGAAAAGGGAAAAATCTAATTAGAAGGAAATATGTTATGGAATAAAATACGATTTGGAAGAACCTAAGAGAGTCAGTACGTATTTTTAGAGAGTTGGAGCAAAAGATGCAAAGAGGGAGAGTGAGGATTTGAGAGAAGAATTTATTAGAAGTTGTTGTTGTCTTGCTGGAAAATCAAGGTAAATGTGGGAAATTGCTTCAATAATAAGGGTATATGCATGAAAGGTAGGGTAAAAGAGTCCTTAAACTCCAATAGGGCGTTTGGGATTTTACTAAATTCTGAATTTTTATGATATCTTGATGTTATATGTTGTGATCATTGATGATTTTTCATGCACTATGTGTGGTTGTATTTTCTGTTTTGAGTGTTGGGATAATTTCATCATTGTTGAGAGTTTCGAAGTTTATGGAATTGATAAAGTTATGAATTATATGATTTAACTAATGCCAATATATGATAAATCATAAATTTGATGTTTTAATCATTGGATAAGTGTTGGGTTTCGAATTCTGAGACCAGGATTTTTTACGGAATCGAAATTGGAGGTCCGGAAGGCCACCAACGGCGAAAAAATAAGTTTCTAGGTTGTTTTTCAAACCTATAATCGGTTACCGAACTGAGTGTAATTGATTACCACTTGAAAAATAGGTTTCTGGGTTGTTTTCGAGCTCGTAACCGGTTATCGATTTAAGCATAATCGGTTACCACTCTTACGTGAAAAAATTTGGGAAATTGAAAATGATGTAACTTGAGCTCCGTAACTCCGTTTGTCACACGGTTGTCATACCCTTATATTTTCCTTACCCCGTATCATCTTCTTGATCCCTAAACCCTAAGTATACATCCCATGCATATCATCTCATATGCATGAGTACTTAATAACCACAACAAGCCACAAGCTCAAGACATGAGATTCATCTACAAAGCCCCAAGACCCTATGATCATGTTGAGGTATGCCCAAGCCACCTTAACCCTAATATCATCCTCAATCATCTTACAAATCTTGTATTATCACTCAAGGCATCTCACTCACTCCCCAAATCCAATTTGGGTGGTGAGACCCCTTTGAAGAAGTTTTAAGATTCATCTGGTCACCCAAGGACCATTAGGTCATGTTGTTTGGTCACATTTTCGCAAGAATGGCCTATGGGAAGCTCCAAAGACCATAACTTCTTCATTTTTCAAGATTTTTGAATTCCACTTTGAGCCAAATGTCCTAAATAACTTACTTTCTAGTTTTGTTTGAAGGTCCAATACTTAATTCATTGAGGAAGGGGTTCAATTTTGCCATTCGCCAAGCTGGTTCAAGATGTCTATCATGCCTTAAAATCATGTCACGACCATTACTTTGACACATTTCCATTTCCAAACCACAAACCATTTTGACATGGTTCTTTTTTAATTCAATCAAGATCATGACAAATAAAAAATGTCCCAAAATTGAGACAAAATGCACGAGCCAATTTTATTTGGCCTTGGTTCAAACATGGGGTTCATCCTGATGTGCAAGCTAGGTCACAACCAGTCAGAATGTGCAGTTGGATACACCAAGTCTCCAAACCCTTTCCATATGATTCCAATGGTCCCTAAACACATTGCATATGATAATTTGGTGTGATTGATGGTCAACTTGCGAGCCAAAACCTCACAAATCAGAATATTTGATCCTTTGTGCAAATTCTGATTTTTACCCAAAATGGCAAAAAGAAAATTCCTCAGCTGGCCATTTTAATGCCTTTGGTTGTTCCAAATCAATGCAAGGGATCAAAACCAATTTGTTTGTGGTGCAAACAAGCTCAGATTATAATCGTTTCATGTTCCCCCAAGTCAATCCCAAGCATGCTTCGAAGCCACCTACCAATCTCAACCAAAACACTTCATTCTCCCTCCAAAACCACCATGCACCTTCCCCATAAATAAGTGAAGGTGTTCCATTATAAAACCAAGCTTGAAATTCCCTCAAACCCCTGCTGAACTTTTCACCTAGAGCTTCAAAAACAAAACATCGTGTTTTGGGTTTTTGTGAGTTTCAACTTCAAACAACCACCCAGAAACCTTCACCAACTATCATTCAAGCTTTCCAAACACCTAACTCCCCTTCCCCAAGTCTCACCCATGTTGAGCCATACCATCATAAATCCTCCCTGAGTTACTTTTGATCAGGTAGTTTTCTCCATCCCCATCATCCAAACAAGTCACCACCTCCCTCGAAATGATCTTCTGGTCATTTCCCCTAAGTTTACAGCTTTGGTTACTTAGTATTTAGAATTTAATTTTTGAACTAGGTCAACTGTGTTCATCAGAATCCTGGTGAAATACTCCCCACTCAGAGTCAATCAATGGCTCATAAGTGGGGAGAATGTTTTTTTGTTGATCATACAAGCTACCTTGATGCTTGAATCTGATTGAAAACTTTTTTTTAGTTTTAATTTGAGTGGTCGAAGGTTGAAGACGATTGTTTCGCGTATTTTTTGAATTCAAACAAAAGCCATGTTTTGCTGTGATTGGTTAGTTAGCGCGCGAATCCTTTTTAAACTTTGTTTTGTTTCATATAACCAATGAGCTTGTGGCCCAGTGGGTGAGGGGGTTGATCCTCCCATGACCCCGAGGTCAAGGGTTCAACCCCTAGCATGTGCATTCTGCCCATTTATTTTTTACTCTGCTTCATTTTATTTATTTATTTTCCTCATTTTTTTACATTTTGATTTTATTTTTTAACCCTTTCATTTTTATTATTTTACAAATATGTTGAACATAGACTCATGTTATTTTTTTCTCTAGTATTAGATCTTTTTTTATTTCTATTTATTTGAATTATTTTTGGTGGACTTGTAAATTCTTGAACTCATAGACTAAAGAAATTTACTTAAGCCCCGACATGTTTGGTTTAGAGTTGATTAAACCCTTTCATACTTCAAACCTACCATTGGATGATCATGTGGTCATACATGGTACATTGAAGCATATACAAGTTTACCCTACTTCAAATAACTTGGTCATTTGACTTGTGGATGAATTCTTATTTTGTTAACTTGGATTCATCTGATACATTATGTTTCCCTTTGTTTAGACTAACCCACTAACCCTTTACTAACTTGTTTATATCATACACTAACCCTTTATTAACTTGTTAATACTTGTTTTGTCCACATAACTTAACAACTAAATCAATCTTTTATTTTTCAACTTTGGGTTGCATAGTCTTCCTTTCGTCAATCTATTGATAGATGGACTTGAGGTTGAATAACTTTCATTGTTACAAATCTATGGTAATTAGATCCATTGATCATCTTCCAAACTTTTCCCCATTGACAAGTTATCCCTTCATGCGCCATATTTTGAATCTATTGACCTAAGGATAGATAATCCTCAAATGTTGGTCCATTGTTTATAATCCTAACTTAACCTAACCTTTACTAACTTTTATTATTACTAATCTTTTGTTATTGTTATTATCATTGTTATTATTATTTGTTATTTGCTTTTATGTCATTTACATTTAAGTACTCATTATCATCATCATTGTATAAACTCCTTCATGCATGTTTATTATCTTGTCTTTACTTTATTGTCATCATACACTTAAAAACAACAAAAACATGATAAAATTATAAGACCAAAAACAATCCATTTCACTTAATCCACTTGGACTTAGAGGATCTCATCCTAGGACATTTGCTTGGTGGGCCTTTTTCATTACTCTTTTGTGATACTTTATTTCAAATTTTGGGTTTCATTTGTACTTACATACATGTTGTAAGAATGGCATCATGGCACCACCTTATGGGTACATGTTTGTAAGAACATTGTCCTTTGTTTAGCATAGGTCACTTTTGCACACATACGGTTTTCTCTTGGGCTGCCTTACAATGGGACCCCTTTACTTTTCTGGTTGGTTACTTTGCATCCATGTTGCATAAGCCAAATTTCTCAGTCAAATAAACAAACCCTTGATTCAATGTCAAGTGGATTTTTTCCTAATCAAACTTAAAACACTTAATAACGACAATTAGTTTTGTACGCCACGAGCCTTAAGTGGTGGAGAATGAGTGAGAATGGAGCATTCTTACCCTTACTATGATTATTTTGGACGCAATACACTTGGCTTATTGTCTAGAATATCCACCTCCTCTCATAGACTTTAGTGCAATCTAATCACAAACATTCGTTTCATAAACCCTTATTTAAGGTAAAATCAACATAACTCATCAAACCTAATCTGCATGCCTTAGGGAATCCATCCTGAAAACCCTTTTCTCAAAGCTAAAATCAACTAACACACAAACATTTTGTACTCGAACTACGGAGCTCTGATTCCTCATCCCCGATGAGTGATACGTAGGCACAAGGGCCACAATCCTTGGCGAGCACCATAATAAATAACCTAAAAACCCCCTCTTTCACACACACATTCTTTTGAAAATAAAACAATAGTGAGATAAATACCCATGTATATAAACAACCCAAATGGTTCCCATGGAATGCCATGGACGTGAGGGATGCTAATACCTTTCGCTTACGTAATTGGCTCACGAACCCTAATCTCGGTTGCTAGACCGATTCCTTATCCTTTTCTAGCATTTCCCGTGCTCTTATCTTTTTTTAGGGTTTTATCAAATATTTCCCATCACCTCTCCGATAGAGGCATGCAAATAAAATTCGGTGGCGACTCTTCTGATTTTGCCATCTCTTTGGCATTTATCCAAAGGTCCCAGCTATTCATTATCGTGTGAAACCCTGATAGCGACAGCGGTTCCAAGAGTTAGAAAGCTAACGCATAGTACCATCTCATGGTGATGTAGTAAGAGGCTAAATATGATACATTTAATATTGAATTAATTGGTAATGAATTATTGTTGTAGATGCCTTAGTTATTATATGGAAACTGTTTATGTGAAAGTTATAATTGTTGATTTTCCGTGTTTTGTTGGTTATTGGCTACTATTAGCTGTTGTATGATGTTTTTTTGATGTCAGTTGCTGATTTATCATGATTATAATCGGTATGATATAGTAATTGATGAATGATGAATATATACCAATGATAAATGACTGATTAAACATGAATAATTATTGTGTGACAATAATGTTGTTATGTCGGCATTGCTATAATAATGTTATTAAGATGATTGTGTTGATATTGTTGTGTTGGTGTTTTTATGATGACAACATGAACATGATTAAATTATGTTGATCATGTGGTGTTGATGTTGGCATACACGGTCAAGAGTGAACCGATGTGTATGTGTTTATGATATTGTTATTGTTGAATGTTGGGAGTCATGTATCCATGTTTTCAAAACTTTGGTTCTATTTATTTGGCGAGCCTTAATCCTATGGTGATGGATCGAGTGCGAGTAGCTAATTCCTATTATGGGGGATTAGTGAAGTGTTATCTATGGTGATGGTAGAGATTTTGGTGTGCTTCGGTTCCAAGAGGGAATCGATCCTATGGTGGGGATCATGGAGTGAAATGAACTTGGGTGTTCATATTTAGTACCACATACATGTCGAGTCGGTATTGAATCCATTGCATAAGTGTTGCATTTATATTGGTTTTTTAAGATGTTGATGATAACTGAGAAGTTATTGTGTATGATGTTGATGATGATTTAGGTGTGAGAATTACAATATGTTGTTGTAAATGATTATGTTGAGTGCAATCTATCTTTCATGTTATGCCTTTTACAATTGATTGTGATTTCTCACCCCTTCTGTTTGAATGTTGCCTTTTACATGGGCATCATGCAGATACTCAAGAGTAGCTTTGACAGAAGTAAGTGGAAGGATAGCTCTTGAATTGACTTCCATTAGTTTTCATTTATTTAATAGGACTGCTGTGATCATGTAACATTAGGATGGGAATCGTTCGTCTTAATTTAACTTATTATTGTTTTTTGGTGTTTTGATTTTATGTTGTTAAGCATTGAACAATATTACTCTCTTGTTGTGTTTTTAAAGTTGAAGTTAAGTTTATGAGACCAATGATGTGAATGTTATTTGTTTGATTGTGTTGTTTTTAACTGTGATCCTATGCTAAGTTATATTAGATGAGTTTGAATGTCGTGCAAACATCCCAGGTAAATATCAGATGGGTTTGGATGTCGTGTAAACATTCTAGGTGAAATAAAGTTACATGATTAGAAGGTGTTGTTTGTTGTGTATGTGTGACATCCTATGTGTTAATTTGAAAAATCTCAGATTTATTTATGAATTATACGTTTGGGTAATTAGGGTGTTACATTAGTTGTACCAGAGCAGGTCGGTTCGTCTGGCCAGGTTGTTAAATTATGTTTGTTCCCTAATATGTGACATGTGTGTGAGAACACTGTCGATGCTTGTTTTTTTTCATTTGCATGTTGGGAATGAAACAAGTGGGGGAGAAGTGTCTCCTTCTATTGGATGTTGCAACTGTATATAGCTTGGACATCATGTTGCTGCATGCAAAATTGCAATGTTGGCTAGTTCAACTGTTTTAAGAATGTTATGCTTTTCCTGAACCCAAAGAGAGGTCGGATTCGAGGATGGTGCCGGTTAGAAAAATGGTGTGATCGTCGAGGGAAGATGGTCACGTGTTCTTGTTGGTTGCTTCCTTGTGAAGGGGAAGGCGGTGTTTTGGCCATAGATGAGCCAGTGGTGTGTTGAGTATCCCGACGTATTCCATGAGAATGTGTACAGTTTGTAGTTTATTGGAAGAAGTTGGCGTTATTCTTGGAATTAATTGGTTGGAGTTAAACCAAGTGTTTACCAATTGTTTTGATAAGTTGGTACAATATGTCGTTGATTGCAAGAGCTCGGGTGATGTTGAAGTTGTGTTGTTCCTAATAATGAAGATGTTGTGGATTCACGATTCCTATTTCCCGGTCAAGTTAGGAAGTCTTTAGGGAAAATGATCAAGTATTATTGATGTTGCTTCTCGGAGATTAGAGAGCAATGTGACGACTAGTGTTATGTCAGTGGTGTGTGATTCCTAATGTTTTCCTGAAGATATCTGCGAATTGCCTTCAGAGCGTGAATATGAGTTCGATGGAGGTGAAATGTTGCCATTTGTATCAGCTAAGCAAGTGAGAGAGTCTAGGAAGGATATGGCACAAGTGACTGTGATGTTAGATTTTTTGGAAGCTATAGGAAAGGAAATAGTTCGTGATCTTCCTATAGTGTGTGAATTTCCTGAAGTGTTTCCTGAAGACATCAGTGATTTGCCTCTAGAGCGCGAAGTAGAGTTTGCCATTGACTTAGTACCAGATATGAGTCCGGTGTCAATGGCTCCTTATAGAATGTTAGCTTCAGAGTTGAGTGACTTGAAGAAACAATTGAAAGAATTACTTGAGAAGAAGTTTGTTCGACAAAGTGTTTCTCTGTGGGTGAAACTATGTTGCTAGTTAAGAAGAAGGATGGAAGTATGAGATTATGTGTTGACTATAGGCAATTGAATAAAATGACTATCAATAATAAGTATCCACTTCCGAGAATTGATGGTCTGATGGATCAGTTGGTTGGTGTCTGTGTTTTCAGCAAGATGGACTTGAGGTCTGGTTATCATCAGATTCGTGTTAAACCAGGTTATATTTCGAAGATAGCATCCAAGACAAGATATGGTCATTATGAGTATATTGTAATATCGTTTGAAGTATCTAATGCGCCATGCGTGTTCATGGAGTACGTGAATCGTAAATTTCATCCATATTTATATGAGTTTGTGGTGGTCTTCGTTGATGACATTTTGATATATTCGAAGTTTGATGAGGAACATGTTGAACATCTGAAGATGATGTTACAGGCGTTGAGAGAGAATAAGCTTTATGCCAAGCAATCCAAGTGTGAGTTTTGGTTGGAGGAAGTGAGTTTCCTTGGCCATGTGATTTCAAGTGGTGGAATTTTTATAGATCCTTCTAAGGTTGATGTTGTATTGTAGTGGGAGACTCTGAAGTCTGCTACCGAGATTCAAAGTTTCCTTGGCCTAACTGGTTTTTATTACAGGTTTACAGAAGGCTTCTGAAAGTTAGCATTGCCTTTGACTCAGTTGACTTGAAAGGGTCAAGCTTATGTGTTGGATATTGCATGTGAAGGAAGTTTTGTTAAACTCAAGAAAAAGTTGACGTTTTCTCCCATTTTGATTTTATCGAATCCAAGTGAGTCCTTTGTTGTATATTGTGATGCTTCAAAGATGGGTCTGAGGGGTATGTTGATGCAGAATGGTCAGGTTGTGGATTATGCTTCGAGGTAGTTGAAAGTTCATGCGAGGAATTATCCTACGCATGGTATGAAGTTAGCAGTTGTGGATTTTGTGTTGAAAATTTGGAGAAATTATCTTTTTGGTTCTAGATTTGAGATGATCAGTGATCACAAGAGCCTGAAGTACCTATTCGGTCAAAAAGAATTGAACATGAGGCAGAGAAGATGACTTGAACTTCTGAAGGATTATGATTTTGGTTTATGTTACCATCCTGGTAAGGCTAATGTCATAGTTGATGCATTGAGTAAGAAGTCTTTGCACATGTCAATGCCTATGGTTTGAGAGTTTGAATTGGTTGAGAAATTTAGAGATATGAGTTTAGTTTTTGAAGAAACTCCTAACAGTGTGAAGTTGGGTATGTTGAAACTGACCAGTAGTATTCTTGACAAGAATGGTGTGATGATATTCATAAACATAATTTGTGTTTCATATGTGTTTGAAGAAGATGTTTTTGTGGCCAATGGTAAAGAAAGAGGTTGTTGAATTCATATATGCTTGTTTGACTTGCCAAAAGTCAAAGATTGAATATCAGAAGTCGTTAGGTCTGATGCAACAACTGAATATTCCTGAATGGAAATGGAATATTAGTTCCATGGATTTTTTAATAGGTTTTCTGAAGACTTCGAAGGGATGTGATTCTATTTGGGTGATTATTGATAGATTGACCAAATCGGCTCATTTTATACTAATGAGGATCAATTATCCATTGCAAAAGCTGGTTGAATTATATATTTATGAGATTGTGAAGCTGCATGGTATTCCTTCAAGTATTGTGTCAGATAGAGATCCGAGATTTACATCGAGGTCCTGGAAGAGTCTGCAGGTTGCTTTGGGTGCTAAGCTAAAGTTGAGTTCTTCTTATCATTCATAGATGGACGGTCGAACAGAGAGGACTATCCAGTCTTTGGAGGATTTGTTGAGGGCTTGTGTGCTAGAACAAGGAGATGCTTGGGATAGCTACTTGTTGTTGATTGAGTTTACCTACAACAACAATTTCTATTCTAGCATCAGAATGACATTGTATGACACGTTGTATAGTAGGATGTGTAGAAATCATTTGTGTTGGTATGAGTCAGGCGAGAGTGTTGTGCTCGGACCTGAGATTGTTCACCAGATGACTAAAAAGATCATGATGATCCAACAAAATATGAAAGTTTCATCGAGTCGTCATAAAAGTTACCATGACAATAGGAGGAAAGCACTTGAGTTTCAAGAGGGAGATCACGTGTTTTTTAGAGTTACACCGGTAACTGGTGTTGGTAGAGCTTTGAAGTCTCGAAAGCTCACGCCGCACTTTGTTGGTCCGTACCAAATTTTACAGAGGATAGGAAGGGTGGCCTATCAGATTGCTTTATCGTTGCTATTTGCTAATCTTCATGAGGTATTTCATGTGTCTCATTTGAGCAGATACTTTCTGGATCCGTCTCATGTGATCTAGGTGGATGATATGCATGTGAGAGATACCCTAAATGTTGAGACATCACCCATACAGATAGAGGATCGGGAAGTGAAGCAGTTGCGTGGTTGAGAGATTGCCTTGGTGAAGGTAGTGTGGGGAGGACCAGCTGGTGGGAGCATAACATGGGAGTGTGAGGAGCAAATGAGAGAGTTGTATCCGACTCTGTTTTCCTTAGGTAATTTTTGAGGACAAAAATTTCTTAACTGGAGGATAGTTGTAACACCATGAATTCAATTAATTGATTAATTTGAATTATTTAAATTTTTATTTGATGTTTTAAATTAATTATTATGTGATTGTGAGGGTAAGTGTCCTTGAAGTAGAGGTATAGAGAGAGTAAGAGCTTGATATACTTTTTAGAAATTTATGGGAGTTTTAATTAATTATTAGAATAGATAGTATTTTTATTTGAATTAATTAAATAAATAGAATTATGATATGAATGATTAAAAATAGAATGGGTGGTAGGAAATAAGGAGTATTAGATTTATTACAAAAATAATAAGAAAAGAAAATAATTAGAAAAATTGAGTGCAAGATTGGAATTAAGGAAAATATGTAGCATATATGCATGAAGGATAAGGTAGAAGAGTCCTTACGTATTTTTGGAGAGTTGGAGCAAAAGAGACAAAGAGGGAGAGCTGGTATTTGAGAGAAGAATTTCTTAGAAGTTGTTGTTGTTTTACTGGAAAATCAAGGTAAGGGTGGGAAATCACTTCAATAATAAGGGTATATGCATGAAGGATAAGGTAGAAGAGTCCTTAAACTCCAATAGGGCATTTGGGATTTTACTAAATTCTGAATTTTTATGATATCTTCATGTTATATGTTGTGATTATAGATGATTTTCGTGCACTATGTGTGGTTGTATTTTCTGTTTTAAGTGTTGGGATGATTTCACCATTGTTGAGAGTTTTGAAGGTTTATGGAATTGATAAAGTTATGAATTATATGATTTAATTGATATCAATATATGATAAATCGTAACTTTGATATTTTAATCATTGGATAAGTGTTGGGTTTCGAATTCTAAGATCGGGATTTTTTACGGAATCAAAATCGAAGGTCCGGAAGGCCTCAAACGGCGAAAAAATAAGTTTCTAAGCTATTCTTCACACCTGTAACCGGTTACCGAACTGAATGTAATCGGTTACCACTTAAAAAGTAGGTTTCTGTGCTGTTTTTGAGCTCGTAACCGGTTAGCGATTTAGCATAACCGGTTACCACTGTTACGTGAAATTTTTTCGGAAATTGAAAATGACGTAACTTTAGCTCTGTAACTCTGTTTGACGTGCAGTTCGAAGCGTTAGAAAGCTAACACATAGTACTATCTCATGTCGATGCCTTAAGAGGATGAATATGATGTATTTAACATTGAATTAATTGATAATGTATTATTATTGTAGATGCCTTGGTTGTTATATCGAAGTTGTTTATGTGAAAGTTGTAAATGTTGATTTTTCGTGTTTTGTTGGTTGTTGGCTATTATTAGCTGATGTATGATGTTGTTTTAATGTCAGTTGTTGATTTATCATGATTTTAATCGGTATGATGTAGTAATTGATGAATGATGAATATATACCAATGATAAATGATTTATTAAACATGGATAATTATTGTGTGACAATAATGTTGTTATGTCGGTGTTGCTATAATAATATTATTAAGATGATTGTATTGATGTTGTTGTGTTGGTGTTTTTATGATGTCAATATTAACATGATGAAATTATGTTGATGATGTGGTGTTGATGTTGGCATACACGGTCAAGAGCGGACCGATGTGTATGTGTTGATATTGTTATTGTTGCAAGTTGGGAGTCATGCATCCATGTTGTCGAAACTTAGGTTCTATTTATTTGGTGATCCTCGATCCTATGGTGATGGATCAGGTGGGAGTAGGCAATTCCTATTATGGGGGATTAGTGAAGCGTTACCTATGGTGATGGTAGCGATTTTGGTGTGCTCCGGTTCTAAGAGGGAATCGGTCATACGGTGGGGATCATGGAGTGAAATGCACCTGGGTGTTCATATTTGGTACGACATGCATGTCGAGTCGGTGTTGAGTCCATTGCATAAGTGTTGCATTTATATTGGTTGTGTATGATGTTGATGACAATTGAGAAGTTGTTGTGTATGATGTTGATGTTGATGATGATTTGGGTGTGAGAACTATAATATGTTGTTGTGAATGATTATGTTGAGTGAAATTTATCTTTCATGTTATGCCTTTTACAATTGATTGTGATTTCTCACCCCTTCTGTTTGAATGTTGCCTTTACATGGGCATTGTGCAGATACTCAGGAGTAGCTTTGACTGAAGTAAGTGGAAAGATAGCTCTTGAAGTGACTTCCATTAGTTGTCATTTATTTAGTAGGACTGCTCTGATCATGTAACACCGGGATGGGAATCGTTCGTGTTAATTTCACTTATTATTGTATGTTGGAGTTTTGGTTTTATGTTGTTGAGCGCTGAAAAATATAACTCTCTTGTTTGTGTTTTTAAAGTTGAAGTGGAGTTTATGAGACCAATGACGTGAAAGTTATTTGTTTGATTGTGTTGTTTTTAACTGTGTTCTATTGATAATTTATATCAGATGAGTTTGGATATCGTGTAAACATCTTAGGTAAATATCATTTGAGTTCGGATGTCGTGTAAACATCCTAGGTGAAATAAATTTACATGATTAGCAGGTGTTGTTTGTTGGATATGTGTGACATCCTATGTGATAAGTTGAAAAATATCTTATTTATTTATGAATTATGCATTGGGGTAATTAGGGTGTTACACATAACACATCAGAAAATTCCAAAAAAGAGACCATCACGCGCGTGATACCTTGCATCGCGTGCGATGCAACTTTAAATGCCCTATTGTGCGCGTGATGTTTCATGATGGTGCGTATGATTATTCCAGTAGTTGCACGTTTTTGCTCTCTTTTTCACTCCAATTTTCACCAAGTCCATAATTTTCACTCTTAGCTATTTTTCCTCACTCTTTGGTCATTATTATTCATTTTAGCTCAACTTTCACTTGTTTTTCTTTGATTCTTCGACTAAATATATGCAATGATGGACTGTCATCACCTTTACATGGGCATCATGCAGATACTCGGTAATAGATCTTACATAAGTGAGTGGAAGCTAGATCCTGGAGTTGTTTCTTAGTTTATCATTTTAATTAAAAGTGTCTTCCTCTGATCTTGTAACATCGGGTTTGAAACGCTTGTTTAACTTCTTATGCCATGTTTATATTGAAGTATTACGATGTGGTTGTTGAGATAATTTACTTAAAACTCTTTTATTTGTTATGAAAGTTGAAGTTGAGACTAAATGGTATGAGTGCAATATGTGTTTATTTGCTTTAATAATTATTACACTACGATGATACCCTAAGTGAAGGTGAGCATGCGATGACAGGTTTTATGTGACATTTTGTAACCCGTGTTACGGAGCAGGATGTGTTTGTGATGTGTGTGACACCATTGTGGTTGTGATTTTAATTAAAATATTTGATAATTGTATGTGGGGTTTAGAATGGTGTTACAAATACAACCTATGATTCATCAAATCTTATTAGGAAATCCTTAAGGATGATATTGTAAGGTTTGTCATTGAATTTCACTTATATGTTAGGATTTCCAAAGGTATCATGATTTCTATTTTAGCTTTGAAACCTAAGTGTGAGAACCCCCAAAGCATGCAATATTTTAGACCCATTTGCTTGGTATGTAGCCTTTATAGGAATATTACAAATCTTTTGGCTTCTAGGATCAAAAAGGCTATGGACAAGTTGGTTTCCAAATGTCAATATGCCTTTCTAGCTAGGAGGAAGATGCTTGATGGTAATCTAGTAGTGAATGAATTGATGGATTTTTCTAAGAGAAATAAGAAATAGTGCTTACTTGTGAAAGTTGACTTTGCTAAAGCTTATGATTGTATTTCTTGGGATTATCTTAAATATTTCATGGGAAGGATTGACATTGGATCTAGATGGTTTACTAGGATGAATGGATTGCTCTTCAATGGTTCAATGTCTATTTTAGTTAATGGTAATCCAACCTCTAAGTTTCAAGTTTGGAGAGATCTTCGCCAAAGGGACCACTTATCCCCTTTTCTGTTCTTTCTAGCCGTTGAAGGATTAGTAGGATTGATACATAATGCTACTACCTTTGGAGAATATTGTGGTTGTTTGTGATGAGAATAGGAACAATGTATGGAGCTTAAAAACGATTTTGAAGGGTTTTGAAATGGATTAGGGAATTTGTGTGAATCTTAACAAGAGAAAACAATTTGGTATTAATATGAAAGAATCTTTTCTCTAAGTAGCTTCCAGTTTCTTCTATTGTAAGATCGGTTCTATTCCTTCCATGTTCTTAAGCATACATGTTGGGGCCAACCCTAGACGAAGTTCAACCTGAAAACTCATTCTAGTAAAGTTGCATAGAAGAATTTCCTCTTTGCGAGGAAAGCTCGTGTCTTTAGGAGTAAGAGTGATAATGTTGAATGTTGTTTTAACTAACATTCCTATTTATTACCAATCATTTTTCAAAACACCCAAGGTATTGTAAGAAATCATTTTTATTCAACGTATTTCCCTATGGGTAGGTGATGAATCTAAAAGGAAAATAAGTTGGATCAATTGGGATAATGTATGCAAGTCCAAGAAATTAGAGGGTTTAGAGTGAAGCATTATGATAAGTTCAACCTTTCCCTTCTTAGCAAGTCGCATTGGCACATTCTGAAAGAAAATGATTACTTCTAGGCTGATTTATTGTCCTATAAATATGTAGAAATATAAAAAAGGATCCTCGGTGTCATAATTCCTTCAAGAAGAAGCAATGAATCCTTATGGTATAGGGACCTAAAGTTGGTTGGGGTATGCTTGAAGATTGACCAAAACTGGTTCAACATGTCTGTATGTGGTAAGCTAGGTGATGAAAAAATATATGATTCTTGTATCAATTTTGGATAGTATTAAAGCTTCTTGCAAATCTTTTTCTCGGAGTTTTGTTAGCCTCATCCCTACCTAGTGGAAAATTAGTTGACATGGTCTATTGGATTGAGAACTTGGATATGGAACTTAGCTTGCAACCTGGAAACTCTCAATGATATGGAAGGGAAACAAATGGAAGACTTAATGCAAATTTTGCACACTCGTGTCCGAAATGCATAGTTAGAAGACAAATTTGTTTGGTGGAGTAATAATGCCCATACATTTTTTGTTCGAAATAGATATGACATGTTGGTAGATATTTGTGATGCAGGAAATATTGTTGAGCATGCAACCTTGAAAGGCCTAATAGAACTTTGGAAATCCAAAGTTCCAAGCAAGATTAACTTATTTGGATGAAGGTTTCTTCTAAACAGGCTCCCTGTTGTTAGACTTGACTTGGTAAGAAGAGGCATTCTTCATGGCAATCACAACCTGGTATGTCTCATGTGCTTCGAATTTGACGAAAATATGATCCATTTATTTCTTTCTTGTCATATTGTTTCAAAGGTATGGAGAAGGGTTAGTGTGCGGCTTGGAGTATAAGTTGTAGATGAACAAGATCGTGTGATAGCCCATTAAAGGAAATTTAATAGTTTGATTAAAGAAAAATTCAAGGAGGATCTCAAATGCATTTTTTTGGATTGCTATTTGTCGGGTTGTTTGGATTACTAGAACGAAATTATGTTCAAGGAAAGCTTTCTAAGAGAGGTAGACATTGTTAGATAGATCAAAATCTTGATTAAGGATTGACTTTTGGACAAGGTGAATGGTCAAGTAGAGGTCCTTTGACTGGATTGGCAATCTAATCCTGGTTTATGTTTATTTTGATTCTCTTTTGTTCTTTGTGTTCTTTTGTGGACTTTTGTAGCCTCGAGTTGAGTACCCCTTGTACTCAAATTTAACCTAACTTTTTTGCTTATAAAAAAAGTTGTTCCATTCAACAATCATGATTACATATTGGTCAATACAAAGTAATAAATGATTGCCTCACTCTAAGTTACCTAGTCATAAGTCTAAGTTCCACATGTTAGAAAAGGAAGTGTAACGGTTAATTCAGAATAGGAAAACGTCATTGCGTATTGCAAACTAATAAGAGTAGGAACGATGGCGAAATCTGACATGCTATTTAGACTCCAAAATTTGTAGGACTAGCAAAGAGCGTGTGACGCCCTTAACATGTACTTCAATGCATGTGAGAAGGAATTCAAAGTCCAATTCATCATCCAAGATAGATTGGCCAACAACTTACTTATTGTGTCTTTCTAAAACTCATAGATTATCAACACCCTCAAACCTCGTGATTTAAGAAAACCTCATGTTACTCTCTTCAATAAACACACTATTTCCGGGATCAAACCAACGAGTACGAAGACAAGTCATAACTTAACTTTGTCAACTAAAGGCTTGAGGGGAAATGTTTTGGACTTGACAAAGACCCAATATGTATTGGGTCGGGTCACCCAAGTCACGAGAACTTAAGCAAACCAAATAATGAACACACCATAGATGCACAATGGTTAAGGGTCGACTAACTCATACTGATAATCAGATATGAAAATCTAAAAGATCTATTGACACATATCCAAGGAGACTATAGTCCCATAAAAGGTTCTAGAGTCTCTAAACTCTAATATCCTCCTATAAAATCTAATTTACTCTTCAAAATCTGATACACATTATTATAAACCCTAAATCTCACGCTTGCGGTTGTTACTGAATCGATCGGCAAAGTGTCCACATTTACATATGAACTTTCAGAAATTGCAAGGCAGTGACCGTCGAGAAACATTGATCACGTTCATTGGAATTGAATGTCGTAAGGTCCAACCAAATTATAGAATTATATATATATATATATATATATATATATATATATATATATATATATATATATATATATATATATATATATATATATATATATATATATATATAATCACTCTTAACTTTTAAGTAAAGTATATTAATTATATTTATCAATTGTACACTATAATTAATACTATACTTAAAAGTACATTCAATTTAATATCTTTCATTTTATAATTTATGTTAATAGTAAATACATCAATATTTTTATTGATAAAAATACATAAATATCATACAAAAGTAATATAATAAACATATTATTAGCTCTGTTTTTATTTTAATTTATGTGAAATCGTTAAAATTTTCAATTTTCTTAAGTTGAGTGTAGTATTATTTATCGATGAGCGAAAGTGTAATGAATGAAAAATGAAAAAGATTTGGATGAAAAAAGAGGACAATAAACGTAATGGGTCCATGTTTTTGAAAATTAAGAATTCAAGTCAACATAGTGCAAATTGCAAATGTAGAGCATAGGGGTGTTCGTGGTTCATGAACTGAACTGAACCAAACCACATTTATAGTTCAGTTCAGTTTATAATAACCATTTTACAAAAAATGCAGTTAATTGTTAAAATTGTTTCAATTCAGTTTAAAACTACTTTATAACCGGTTTGTATTTATAAACTAGTTTATAATCAGTTTGCAATTATAAACCAATTTTATAATTTGAACTGTTTCAAAATCAATTTTTTTAATTTCATAAAAAATAATTAATTTAAAAAAAAATGAAAATATTTATTTTTTAAAAAAATCTTTTATTTATAAAAATTATTTAAAATTTTTATTTTTTTGAAAAAAAAATCTGAATAGATATTTCGAAAATTTCATGGAAAAAAAATATTTTAAAAAAAATATTTTAATTTTAATTTTTCGGGGAAAAAAATTCAGAATAAATTTTTTTCGAATTTTATTTCGGGAAAAATAAAAAAAATTATTTTATTTTTATATTTCATAAAATTTGGGAAAAAATTTCACTATAAAAATAATTTTATTCTGAAATTTTTATTTTTCAAAAAAAAATATTTTTTCAGAATTTTCTTATTTTGGAAAACAATAATTTTTTATTTTTCTGAAAAAAAAAATATTTCAAATTAAATTATATTTTTTTAATGAATAAAAAAATTATTTTCAGAAAAAAATTATTTTTTATTTTATGGAATACAAATATTTTATTTTCAGATTTTTTTCTAAAAAAACTATATTTTTTATAATTTTATTTTAATTTTTAATAAAAATTTTTAATTTTTCATAATTATAAATATTTTTAATTTCTATTTTTTTTCACTCTCAATAATTTTTCTTTTTTTTATTAAAAAAATTATAACTAAAGCAGTTTATAAAAGAAAACTAGTTATGAACCGGTTTTAAACTGAATTATAATTGGTTAATTTAAATGGTTCAGTTCATTAACCATTCAAGTGGTTTAGTTATTTTATGGTTTAATGCAATTCAGTTTAGACATATAATTTGGTTAACCATATTTTTGCACACCCCTAGAGCATGTAGCCGGCCTCACATAAACATGAAAAATAACTTATGGCCGGTTATCATTACTTCGCATAATGAGCAAACTTCTCACTTTCATTTTCATTGGTCTCATCTGTTTGTCATAATCCTATTCTCTCAACTCGGTAGGCCAACAAGCAATGAGACACACAAGCTGGCTTCAAAATATTCTCAGCACTGACCCCAGCATGGTTTGTCACCACCTAGCGCTGGAACCCACCATCAAACTGATAGCATAGAGGAAGTCGAAGGAAGGAGAAGAAAAGAGAAAGGTTGTGGAAGACGAAATCGGAAAGCTTATGAAGGATAGCTTCATTAAAGAAATCAGGTGCCCGACTTGGTTAGCTAACATAGTTATAGTGAAGAAGAAGTCATGAAAATGGTGAATGTGTGTAGACTTAACCGACTTGAATAAGGCGTGTCCAAAAGATTCTTACCCGCTCCCTCACATTGATCGGCTCATTGATGGGGCTTCTGGTTTTCAACTTCTTAGTTTTTTATATGCTTATTTGGGATATAAACATATTAAAATGAATCCGTTTGATTCCCCTAAAACAGCATTTATGACCAACAAGAAGAATTATTATTATGAGGTGATGCCTTTCGGGATGAAAAATGCAGGGGATACCTACCAGAGGTTGATGGGCATGATGTTTGCCTCCCTGATATGACAGAACTTGGAGGTGTACGTGGATGATATAATGGTAAAAAAACCAGATGATCAGAAGCATGTCGTATACCTAGAAGAAAAATTTGCATCAATCTGGGGCTATCATATGAGGTTAAATCTAGACAAATGTACGTTTGGAGTACAAACATGGAAGTTCCTAGGATTTATGTTAACCAATCGAGGTATATAAGTGAACCCGGATAAGTGTCAAGCAATCATTAACATGAGGATTTTGTCAACAGTGAAAGAGGTACAACAGTTGACAGGGTGCTTGGCAGCCTTATTTCATTTTTTATCTTGTGCAGGGGACAAGTCAATCCATTTCTTCGTTGCGGTGAGGAAATCAACAAAGTTCTAATGGATAAAAGAATGTGGAGAAGCTTTTAAAGAGGTAAAGTGTTTCGTATCTGCACCCCGATCTTGGTACGACCGATGGAGAGTCAACCACTTATCTTATACTTAGAAATATCAGACAAAGTTATTAGTTCGGTATTGATTCAGTAAACGGGTAAGGGGGGGAAACCAGTGTACTTCGTTAGTAAGGTGCTAAAGGGGGCAGAATTACGTTACAAAAAGATTGAATGTCTTGCTTTGGAAGTGGTGATCACAACCCAGAAGTTGAGTTACTATTTTCAAGGACATTCCATCATCGTCAGGACTAATTATCTTATTAAATAAGTTTTGAAAAAGCCAAATTTGGAAGGAAGAATGGTTGCTTGGGCGGTGGAGATGTCGAAATATGATATAAGTTTACACCTCGAAGTTGCATCAAATATCAAATACTCGTTGATTTCTTGAATGAGTTAAGTGCTCCAGTTTTAGAAGAATTATTGTGCAAATGGACTTTATCTGTTGATAAGCGGAGCTAGCATAGTGCTTGAACGACCAGGATACTTAATGCTTGAATACTCTATGTTTTAATTTTCAGGCTAGCAACAATCCGGCAGAATATGATGTTAGACGATAGGCCTAGATCTAGAGGGGGGTGAATATATCCCAAATTAAAAAATTATTTGAAACTTTGATTTAGAAAATTTTATGACGCGGAAGCAAGTTTAAAATATTTCTCGGATCCAAAATCATCTAACTGAACATTCTATTAAAAAACTCGGGTATGCGTATGAGCACCAATGGTATGATAGTAATTCACAAGTTGGTTTATCAATACTTCAAGCACTAAATTGAATACTTTACTATAGTAACTATCTATCTCCAATGTCAACAACACACTAAAGACAAGTTGACACAATTCGTCAAACATTGTGCGTGCAATCAATAAAGTTTGGATATTTGTATAATGTTTGTAGTTTTTAAAAAACAATCATTACCAAATGGTAAGTGATTACTACAACAACACAATTTAACAAAGAATTCAAAAGTTATTATCCAAACAATTTTGATCAAGAGATAAAAGTAATTAACAATTTGTAAACAGAAAAATAAACGAGAGAGAGAGAGTACGCAAGGATTTGTTTAGGCAATTCCAATCGACCTCGATATGGGTACATATGCCCTCAATTCGAATTCGAATTAATATATTAGTATAACAAATCTTACTTTGCAAAAGTATTAATACAAGATATGATAAATCAAATCCCACAAACCCTAAGTCTATTGTTGACTCTAGCACCTCCAAAAGCCTTGATCAAAGATTGATCAAGTCACCAACAATGACGCTTCAATTCACCTGTTGTTGCTACTTCCTTGCATGAACTCCTTGCCTCAAGGATTTCACTCGGCTGAATTAATTTCAAGCACACACTTGTTGAACTCAATATTTTTCAACACGGTCCACCGTTTCACGCTACTATGTTGCTAACACACATAGTCTCAAGGCTTTCACTCAATCGGATCTGAATTGCACAATCTTGACAAAAACCTTAAAACCCTAAAGATCTTTAAGGAAAACCCCAAATCAGTTTTCTTATTTGAATCCCTCAAAGATCGCAACCCAATATTCTCGGTACATCAAACCTAATTGGACCTTATCAATCCTAATCTAGATGGCATCCAATCAAAAAATGATTATGTGTAGTTTGATTGTGTGTATGAATAGATTGAATTGAAGATGATGAGATGCTTTGAAGTCCTGGATTTATGTAGGTTTTACTCACTCTAGAAATCTTACTGGAGAATGATGCACATATGGAGTATTTATATGCATGGAAGATTTAAGGCAAAAAGAAATGCACAGGGGGATAGAAAAATATGAAATTTTGAAGAAAAATACCGGATAGGTCAGCCTGTACGGGTTGTGTGTCGACTTGTTCGATGCATTGGTCGACCTTTCCAAGGTCATATGTCGACCTATGACAATAATGTGCTCCCTATGTATCGACCTGAAGACTCGGCACATGAAACAGAGGCCACAAGCTTTAATATAGCAGTATATGTGTCGACCTATAGACTTCATGTGTTGACCTATAGGCAAGAATGTTTTCCCATAGGTCGACTTGTAGTTCTATGTGTCGACCTATAGCCAGAAATTTTTTGCATAGGTCGACCTATATTTCTATGTGTAGACCGACCTGTACTGCTATTTTTCACAATTTTATTTTTCATGCATGTTTAATGCATGAGACCTCTCCCACATTGTTTCCAAATAATTTTATGCTTCCTAATGCTATGATGCACATAGAGATTGAGAGGATATCGTCCAATATACATTTACGCTAAATTATCCTAGTTTTGATATCATACAAAACACATCTAACAGAAGTTGTACTCACATGCTCCCCCTTTTTGATGATGTCAAAACTTGTGATGATGTGTATGCGTTTGCAATGAAAAGCTCCCCCTGAAAGTATGCACACTACAACAACTTCATTCATTTTGATTTTACTTCTCCCCTTTGACAACATAAAAAAGAAGCAAAGCAAACAATGAGAAGAAACTAAAACCATGCATAAACGAATATAACACACATAGGCATTTTGCAAAGATAAGAATATCAATATGATAGAACTAACATAGAGTAATTTTCATATTGAAAAGAGATAAGTAAACATAAATACAAGACAATAATGCAATAATAGAACAAATTGTCACAACTTATGTCACATAAACACAACACAATCATGAAAAATGAAGTATACAAAGTGAACACAGAATACTTGACATGCTATAAAGAATGACATGATTACGTGACATATGCCTTTAGTGCTCAAATGTTGCAAACACATGTGCTCTAGCAAGGAGATAAAAAAAGTACCACCACACAAACTAAAAACATAGATGAAAACATAATAATGACACACAATCAAGGATATTGTTAACACTGTAACATGTTCAATCATAAATCATAAGAAAAATATATAACAAACCAATGCACCAAATACTATATTTCAAGAA
This sequence comes from Lathyrus oleraceus, assembly GCF_024323335.1. NCBI lineage: Eukaryota > Viridiplantae > Streptophyta > Magnoliopsida > Fabales > Fabaceae > Lathyrus > Lathyrus oleraceus. The sequence continues at coordinate 362,304,935 of NC_066582.1, forward strand.
GAGTGAAGATAGCATAACGTCACTATAAGCATATGAATTGGCATGCATCAATTAAACATTATTGTAAGTATCATATATGAACTATCTTATATGTCAATAACATCAACCATATGAACCATACACAACATGCGAAAAGAGAAAGCTAATACACAAAAACAGAAAATGAAACATAGTACCTTGCTTGTGAAATGATGAGGAATGCACTCTTATGAAGTATGCTCGTCAAGAAATGTTAGATAGACAAGATATATTCAATGTGCATTAACATAACTTTTAGGCAAGTGTTGAGATGTCAAGAATTCCTAATTCCCGTCGAATGTTAAAGAAGGGTTCGGTCGTAAGTGGTTTTGTAAAAATATCGGCTAGTTGATTTTTACTTTTAACATGCTAAAAAACGACGTCGCCTTTTTCAACATGATCGCGTAGGAAGTGATAAAAATCTCAATATGCTTAGTACAAGAATGTAGCACCGGGTTCTTAGTTAGGTTGATGGCACTAGTGTTGTCGCACAAAATTGGAATACGACTAAGTTTTATATCAAAACCAAGTAATTGTTGTTTCAGCCACAAAATTTGAGCATAACAATTACCGGCCACTATGTATTCTACCTTGGCAGTTGATAAAGAAACTGAAACTGGTTTCTTGTTATGACAACTAACTAAGGAATTTGAAAACATATGACAAGTCTCAGTAGTGCTTTTCCTATTCGACTTGCAACTGACAAAGTCGGAGTCGGTGTAACCAACTAAGCTACAATCACTCCCTTTGGAATACTAAAGCCCGTAATTCGAAGTACCGTGAAGATACCTAAAATATGTTTAACGACTTTGAGATGAGATTCCTTAGGGTCCGATTGATGTCGGGCACACATACATACACTAAACACGATATCTGGCCTAGATGCAGTGAGATATAGAAGAGAACCTATCATACCTCTATATTTCTTCACTTCCACATCCTTACCATTTTCGTTCCTTTCCAAGTTATCGTTTGTAGACATCGGAGTGTCAATCGACTTTGCATCAACCATGACAAATCTCTTTAACAAGTTCTTGCATTACTTGTTTTGATAAACAAATATGCCTTCATTTAGTTGTTTAATTTGCAGACTTATGAAGTAATTTAGCTCTCCCATAAGGCTCATTTCAAACTCTCCCTACATAAGCTTAGAAAAATTCTTTAACAAGTTGCATATTAGTAGATCCAAAGATAATGTCATCAACATATACTTGTACAAGAAGAGTATCATCTCCATGGCGCTTAATAAAAAGAGTAGTGTCAACCTTTCCCCTTAAGTACCCTTAATTAATCAAAAATCTGCTTAGTCGCTCATACCAAGCCCTAGGTCTTTGTTTAAGACTGTACAAAGCGCGTTTTAATTTGAAAACATGATTGGGATACTCGTTATTTTCAAAACTGGGAGGTTGAGCAACATACACCTCTCCATTAATATAACCATTTAGAAATGAAATTGTCACATCCATTTGAAATAATTTAAAGTTCTTAGAGCAAGCAAGTGCATTAAGAAGGTGTATGGCCTCAAGTCGGGCGACCGGAGCATAAGTTTCCTCATAGTCAATACCCTCCTCTTGGTTATACCCTTGAGCGACTAACCGGGCCCTATTCTGGGTTATCACTCCATTTCCGTCAAGCTTGTTCCTAAAAACCCATCTTGTGCCTGTTACTTGGTGATGTTTTGGATGCAGGACAAGGTCCCAAACATCATTCCTTTTAAATTGATTTAGTTCATCTTGCATTTCCATGAGCCAATGCTCGTCAAGTAATGCATCGTTAGCATTTTTAGGCTTAATCCGTGACACAAAATCGAAGTGATAACAAAAGTTACTTATCTTGGAGCGTGTTGTCACGCCTTTTGTCATATCTTCAAGAATATTATCAATAGGGTGATCTTTGGATGTTCTCCAAGACAAAGGAAGGTTATCTACTATAGGTGGACTCTCCTCCTTTTCCTCTTCGTGATCATCATCTTCAACTTTCTCATTTTCATCCATTTGAGGTTGATCAATCCCTTCATCAACTTCATTGAGAATGTCATGCAAAGACATACTTATATCATGAAAAGACATACCCTTCCCAACATATTTTGGAAAAGACTCGTCAAAATAAACATGAATGGACTCTTCAAATATAAGTAGCCTCTTGTTATAGACCCTTATATGCCTTGTTAGATTATGAGTATCGGAGGAAGACACCCTCATCGGCTTTAGCATCGAATTTACCTAGATTCTCCTTTCCATTGTTTAAAATAAAACATTTACATACAAAGAAATGAAGGTGAGAAACATTATGCTTTCTACCTCTAAGTAGTTCATATGGTTTTTTTTAGAATAGGACGTATCAATATCCTATTCAAAACATAACACGTCATGCTAATAGCATCGGCCCAGAAGTACTTTGCTAAATTTCCTTCATTAAGCATCGTCCTCCCTAACTCCTCTAAAACTCAATTTTTACGCTCCATAACCCCATCTTGTTATGGAGTTCTAGGAGCCGAGAAGTTGTTCTCAATATCATGTTTCTCACAATATTTTTCAAAAAGAAGATTTTCAGACTCTCCTGCATGGTCACTTCGAATGGAAAGAATTTTCAAATTCATTTTATTTTGGAACAATCTAGCAAATTGTTTGAAAGTCGAGTAGGTCTCATCTTTACTAGACAAAAACATAACCAACAAAATCTAGAATAGTCATTTACTATAACAAAACCATAATAGTTTCCACCTAAGCTTTTGGTCCTAGAAGGACCAAATAGGTCCATATGAAGAAGTTCGAGAGGTCTAGATGTTGAAACAACATTTTTTTTATTTAAAAGATGCATTTGTTTTCTTCCCTATTTGACATGTTTCACATAGGTGATCTTTTGTGAACTTTATCTTAGGAAGACCGATGACTAGATCCTTTGAGGTTACCTTGTTTAGTAATCCAAAGTTAATATGAGATAAGCGCTTATTCCACAACCAAGATTTTTCACTTATGGTAGCAAGGCACTTAGTACCAACCAAAGACATGTCATCTAAATTTAGTATATAAGTATTATTGAATCTTAAGCTCTTAAACACACAATCCTTCTTCTCATTATGCTCAAATAAACAACAAGTATTAGTGAAAGTGACTTTAAAAGCTTTGTCACAAAGATGGCTAATACTAAAAAGGTTATGTTTAAGACCATCAACAAGCATTACATCGGAGATAGTAGTATATGAGGAATTACATACATTACCTTTTCCAAGAATAACTCCTTTGTTGTTATCTCCATAAGTGACTAATCTCTTTTTCTTTTGAACAAAATTAATGAAAAGCGATATGTCACCCGTCATATGCCTTGAACATCCACTATCAAGATACCACATCTTTTCGGTAGACTCAAGACATTTAACCTGTAGAATTAAACCAAGAAAATAGGTACCCAATTTTCATTAGGTCCTTGGAAGTGAGTGAAATCAAGTTTGCATTTAGGAAACCATTGAGAGACTCCTTTAGGAACTAACATATTCCTAAATTTGCACTTTTCAATGGTATGACCCTTTTTGCAACAATAATGACAAGATATATTATGATGAGTTATGCTTTTACCATTCGGATCCTTTTTTAAAAATTTATGATTTTTGTATGAATGATTTAAAGATCTTTCATACTTAGAAAGATCAATAGCAAAATCACTTTTAGGTTGTAAAATTGTGTCTAATTTGACTTGAAGAGCATTTATCTCCTTTTGCCAATTATGACAAAATTCACAACCAAGCCTAGAAGGTTCTTCATACATATTCTTGTCACTTTGAATATATATCATAGATTTCTTAATAGCTTCCAACTTCCTTTCGAATTCTAATACTTTAGCTTCTAATTGCAAAAATACTTTTTCGTGTGAAGCTAATTTATTAAAAACATTTAATGTTTCTCTATGAAGATTATTAAAAGCGTCTTGTAATTGAGAATAAGATAAATCACTAGTAAGCTCAAGTTTAGAAGGACTTAGTTGTTTCTTTTTCCTTCCATTATCCATAAGACAAATTTGGGTCGATTCTACACTTGAAGTGGAGCTTCCATCGCTTGAGGAGTCACTTGCACTCTCCCAAGCTACATAAGCTCTTCTAAGTTTACTAGGCTTCTTGTGATGCCCTCTTTATTTTTCTTTCTTAATCATGGGACATTATGGTCTATAGTGACCAATTTCACCATAATTATAATAAGAGCTTCTAAATTTACCATTCATATTCTCATCATCTTTTGAAGACTTGGACTCCCTTCTAAATTTTTCTAAGTTTCCTTCGGAGTGCTTGACCTTATTCTTCCGAATATACCATTGGTATCTATTGACAAATATCTCAACATCATCATCATTGGAGATATTGTCATCCCTTTCTTCATACTCACTAGAGTCTTTAGAGCAATGGACTTATTCTCTTCCATCTTGTCTTTACATTTCTATTTCTTCATCATCTTTTCATATTATTTTTCATGTTTTTTCAAGAAAGTGAGTTATTGCTCATGTTCTTCCAATTTAACAAACAAAGTAGTAGGATCAAGTGCTTTAAGATCATTCGCTTCTTTGATAGTGGTGACCTTGGGTTGCCACTCTCTGTTAAGACATCTTAAAACCTTGTTAGTAGCAATAGAATTGGAGATAGGATTACACAGATCATTCAATCTATTAATAATATGTCTTCATCTCTTTTGCATGTCGGCAATGGTTTTACCATGCTTCATACGAAAGAGTTCAAACTCTTAGTTCAAATTATTGATCCTAGCTTGTTTGACTTCATTAGTTCCCTCATGGGTAACTTCTAATGTGTCCCACATAGCCTTAATGGTTTCACAATGAGAGACATGATAATACTCATCAACTCATAATGCGGATATGAGAATATTTTGTGATTTCCAATCATGAGACCATAACTTCTTATCATTATTATTCCATTGATTTTCCGAATTTTGTACGATGATGCCTTCACCATTGGTCATTGTAATTTGATTAGGACCATTGGCAATGACGTCCCATGCAACCTTATCAACGGAGTTGATATGGATACCCATACAATCTTTCCAATAGCCATAATTTTCGCTGGTGAAAATAGATGCTCTATTATACGCCCATTTAGGTTCGATAGCCATTATCTAATAAGCAAATCTTAAGACCGGAAACAACCATAACTCGTGGTACCACTTGTTAGACGATGGGAACTAGATCTAGATGGGGGTGAATAGATCCTAAATTAAAAAATTATTTGAAACTTTGATTAAGAAAAATTTATGGCAGGGAAGCAAGTTTAAATATTTCTCGGATCCAAAATCGTCTAACCGAACCTTCTATTGAAAAACTCGGATATGCATATGAGTACCAATGGTATGATAATAATTCACAGGTTGGTTTATGAATACTTCAAGCATTAAATTGAATACTCTACTATAGTAACTATCCATCTACAAGGTCTACAACACACTAAAGACTAGTTGACACAATTTAACAAACATTTTGCGTCCGATCAACAAAGTTTGGATATTTGTATAGTGTTTGTAGTTTTTAAAAACCAATCACTACCAAATGGTAAGTGATTCCTACAACAACACAATTTAACAAAGAATTCAAAAGTTATCAGCCAAATGTTGATCAAAAGATCAAATTAATTAACAATTTGTGAACCAAAAAAAATAACCAAGAGAGAGAGAGAGAGAGAGAGAGAGAGAGAGAAAGAGAGAGAGAGAGAGAGAGAGAGAGAGAGAGAGAGAGTACGCAAGGATTTGTTTAGGTAGTTCCCTAATCGACCTCGCTATGGGTACGTCTTCCCTCAATTTAAATTCTAATAGAGATATTAATATAATAAATCTTACTTTGCAAAAGTATTAATACAAGAGATGAGAAATCAAATCCCACAAACCCTAAGTTTGTTCTTGACTCTAGCACCTCCAAAAACCATGATCAAAGATTGATCAAGTCACCAACAATGTCGCTTCAATTCACATGTTATTTCTACTTCCATGTATGACCTCCTTGTCTCAAGGCTTTCATCCGGGTGAATTAATCCCAAGCGTACACTTGTTGAACTCAAGATTTGTCAATACGATCCACCATTTCACGCTACTCCCTTACCAACACACCTAGTCTCAAGGATTTCACTCGATCGAATCCAATTTCAAAATCTTGACAAAAACCTTTGAGCCCTAAAGATCTTAAAGGAAAACCCCAAATCGGTTTTCTTATTTGAATTCCTCAAAGATCGATGTAGCGGTAAATTCCTGACCATTAAGTTATGGATAAACTTAACGTCAATAAAACCAGAGTCGCCACCGCGCTTTTATTGTTTCCAAAGGAAAAGGGAAAAGTAAGAAAAAAACCCAAAGATAATAAGTTTTCAAATCAAAACTAATAAAATGCCAGAGATTACAAGTAAGGGGGTTGGTTACACAGAGGGACGGTGTTAGCATCCAAAGTGTCCTAGGTACTCCTAGGGAGCCCTTTTTTATGTGTGTATGTGTTTTGTTATAAAAGATGTTTGCAATAAATAGAGTGTGGCGATGAGAGAAGAATTCATTAATTATATTTTTGTTTTTGACAATACCTTCGTACTTGTGCCTACGTACCAACATAAAATGAGGGATCAAAACCTCGTAGTTCGTGGTATCAATTTCAAAATAAGCGAATTGCTTTTAATCAAAATTTAAGTTTAAAAAGAGGCACAAACCGCCTAAAAGAGTTTGAATGAGTGTTAGTTCTTTTTGTATTTTGAAATTTTAAGTCAATATGGTTAAGTTCATTTACAAGTTTGATTTAAGAAAAGAGTTTAAAAATGCAATGGCATAAGGCCAAAGTTTCTAATTTGCAATAAAGAGTCTAAGTTTAGAAATCACAAGCAAATAAGATTTTGAAAGGGGGGAGATTTTAAATTTAATAAGTGAGAGGAGATGAAGAGACTAATTCTAAGAAAAAATTTAAAAGTTAAGAGTTGAAAAGATTTGACCAATGGGATGCAATCCAATAGACAAGAATGTCGTATAGAAACCCACTTTTCCGTTGGACTTTAAATCAAGCAATATCAATAAGCAAGTAGCAAAAAGAAGAGCAAGGAATCAAATAAAGATAGCCACATCCAAGCTAGCAACTTCATAGTCTTCTTCTTAATCCTCCCATGTATCAGATGACATACTCCTTGAATGGCTCAGAATAAGGCATTAGACACAGGTTCAAAGTAACATTTGCATCAAGACCGTGTAGCAGATGAACTCAAGTGGATCCCAATACTTGCATCAGATGAAAGCTCCAATCACAATAACTTGGTTTCAGAAATGTTGGCATTGGCCAAGTCCTTTTGCATAGGGAGTGTTGCCTAATTCTAAGTCCAAAGCTCAGATCAAATCCAACAGTTCACACAAACATTTTTTAGGGTTTTTGTTGTTTATTAGGTATTTTAAAGTCCTAAGACCACAAACACAAACAAGATACACAAACAAATATGTACAATCACAATATATGGCTCAAATGAGCAAAGTGAAAATGACATAAACATAAAGAAGTTAAATGATATGTAAAATGGCAAAATGGAATGGTAAATGACTTGAATTTAAATTGCATAAAGTAAATGACTTGAAATTAAAAGCAATAATAATAAAAGTCAGTCAAATGTTAGTTGATTAGATGTTAGTGAAGTTTTGCTTTTCAATTAATTAAGTCATTATTTGGAGAACACTCAACACTCTATTCACAAGCATGGATCCTTGAACCAAGACATCTTCCAAAGGAAGGAAAAAAGGACAACTTTCCATACAATACCATGAAAGGGGGGAGACTTACAATCTCACTTACTAGAATGCTATGCCTTTAGGTCAAAATTTAGTGTTATGTTAAGCAATCGTAATTGGACTTATGTAGAAGTCACAACTATCTGAGGTCGGGCAATAGAAACTTTGGTGTTAATGCATGTTAGAGATATGGTATAATGAACCATACTCCTGAAATATACAACACACCGAAAGAAAATGATCAAAGGATGGACCTAATCTCATCCATACTTGTATTGGTTCATCTAACGTGAACTTATTGATGAACCAATTAGCCTTAGGATATTGAGACTTCATTGGTCAATGAAAGGAATGGGATATAATGGGATTGAAGATGAAGAGGGAAGGGAGATGAGACAAACACAAACTGGTCAGGGAAGGAATTTTATCAAATTAAAATCATTCATTCATTTTGGTAAATGAAATGTACATTTCATCAATCTCCTAAATCCAATGATTTTAATCCAACAAAAGTCAAATCAACCATGACCAAGGCCCAAACACATAGTCAAACTTCACAAGTCAACAAAAATGGGTCAACATAATTTCCATACAATTAATGAATTAAAAATCAAATTAAAATGCATTTAAATTAAATTATGTTTAATCAAAAACCTAAAACCTCTTCAAAACACTAAATAAATGGCCAAGAGATTTATCCTAGGTCAAAGGACCTTAGACAAAAAGGTTCATTATTTTTGAAAAGTCAAAAGTATTTTTAAACAATTAAAAATATTCACAAAAACAATTAAATCATAAAAAATATCAAAATTAATCTAAAAAATAATTTTAATTCAGAAAATGAAAAAGGAAAATATTTGAAATGAAATTGATATGAATTAATTAAAAATAGTGGATTAAATGAAATAATCAGATATTCAAAAAAAAGGAGAGCCATCTGATCTCCCTCATTAATTGAGGTGGCAGATCATATGGTTTGAAACACGCGTTCCACCAATACTTTAGTCAATTGTCCCACACGCGTTGTAATCAATTTGGATGGATGAGATTATAAGTTGTGGACCAGAATAGATGGTTGGAACTTTGCCAACACACCACCGGAGCCCTAGCTCCGGTCATCTTCTCCGGTGAGGACCACCGGACTGGTCCAAGCTCAACTCAATGGAAAATAGAAAGTGAGTACACTAATTTGAAGGAAAAATGCTCAGGAGCACGAATTTGGCCTCAATTTTGTCCAATTCCAAGTATATAAAAAGATACAGGGATTTCATGAATCAAAGAGATGAAGTAAGTTGCTTCGATTTGACCTCAAAGCAACTCAATCTTCTTGCCTACATTGATAGGACTTCAGACAACCAAAAATCACAAATAATGGTGGAGAATTGAGAGAGAATTGAGAGAGAATCGAAGAGATGAAGTTTCTGAAAAATCACCTTCGACTTGATCCAATTCCACTTGATCTTGATCTGGATTTGATTGCTTTCTCTTCCTCTTGCTTGCAGAAACCAATTGAGATAAAAAGGGAAGTGAATTTCTGGAGTTTGAACTTCCAAATACAAGATGAAGTTCAAGCTCGATTCCAAGAGAAATCTTTAGAAATTTTATAGTAGTGGGGGTTTGAATCAGTCTAGCAAAGCTTGGGCAAGGTGTTGATGATGATTCTCAAGTCTTGAGCTTGTTTAAATAGGCAATGCATTTGATTTTCGCACCACTTGAATTTTGGCCATATTTAGAAAGCTTCTTGCATGGGTGCATGGGCAATGGTTTGGTCCTAAGGAGTGATGTAATCCACTTCCAAATCGTGTGCAAAGTGTATTGAATTCATCTTGTGGAAGCATGCAAAGAAGAATGGTCATTTAAGTTCAAAACTTACCAAAACACTTCCCACAATGGAACCATGTGCCAGCCCCTCATACTTTGGCCAAATGAGATGATCTTTGATTTTTTGGAAAGTTGAGATCAAGGGTAACAACTTTCATGTTGAAAACTTTTTAATTTGAAACTTGTATCATGACTAATTTTGAGGTGGAAGTTTGGGAAATCAAACATATTTGAAAATTTTCTAAGTCCCAAGTCAAATGTTCACTTCTTCCACCTTGAATAACTTTTTCTATGGACTTCAAATGAGAAACATTCCTTCATAAAAGTTGTATCTCTTTCACACCTCTTAAATTTGGTCACAAATTCGACCTCATTTGGATTTGTCATGAAAGAGTTATGCATTTTAGAAGTTGAGGAAGATCACTTGTTCAATGGTATTGGCCCAAAATGACCTATAATATTTCCTCTTGGCACATGCATTTGAAAGTTTAATTTGCACTTACTCCAAACATAAATGTTGAAGTAGACATCTTTAATTAGATCATGCAATTTTAATGGCATCCATCTCATAACAAATGAGCAAGTTATGGTCTTGGCAAGCTGACCTCCAAACTAGGGTTCAGACAAAATGACCTATAATCGTTCACCATAAAAAATGACTTTCCAAGCTAAAATAGCTCTTGACCTAAACAATAAAGTTGTTTTAAATTTCATTTTTTGTAACGTTTCTCTTGGAATCATTTTCATATGACAAAAATTGTAGGAGATAGGGTCTAGGGAACCCCAGTTTTGACCAGTTGACTTTCTCTGATCAACCACCGTGAACCAACTTGCTAGCTTGACATTCTATTGACTTTTGGGACTCATGGAGGATCATATATGCATAAGATAATTTAATGTTAAGTATCCCTTAAAATATTTGATCAATTATTTAAGAAACTTGTTGAAGAAGTCACACAAGATACCCATATGAATTAGGGTTTCCAAGGCAAACAAACTCCAAATAACATGTGAAGATCATGGGGATCCATATATGATGCTTAGAGCCAATGTAAACCATTTCTTTATTGTGCTCTTTGCATTGAGGGTCTCAAACCCTAGATATGGCCTTGATAGAGCATAAGTGAGCATACACACTACCTACAAAAGCAACAAACTATACATTGACATATTTTTGGTATTTTTGTTAGTAAATAAAGAAAAATGAAGTATGATACAATCAAATGTGCTTGGTGATCTCTCCCAATGAAAACCCAATGAATTGGGGGGGTAAGGAGGATGTCAACCCAGACAGATAATGACCAATTGATTATTCACTACTTCTAGGATAGCTTGACTGGTGCTACACTCTGTTGGTATGTAGGCTTGGATAGTGCAAGCATCCGCACTTTCAACGACTTAGGAGAATCTTTTGTGAAGCAATATAAGTACGATGTGGATATGGCGTCGGATAGAGACCAGTTGAGGTTTATGTCTCAGAAAGATAAAAAGACGTTCAAAGAATATGCGCAGAGATGGAGGGAGTTGGCTGCCCAGATCACTCCTCCTTTGGAGGAGAAAGAGATGACAAAGATCTTTCTGAAAACCCTGAGTTCATTTTATTATGAATGCATGATCGCCAGTTCCCCCAGTGATTTTACCGAAATGGTAAACATGGGGATGAGACTTGAAGAAGGGATCTGTGAAGGACGGTTGTCAAAAGATGAGGCGACAACAAATAAGAGGTATGGGAGTAGCTTCAGCAAGAAGAAGGACAGTGAGACAAATGCAATTTCCAATGGGAGGCAGAGGAGGCCTTAGATCAAAAGAAATCCACCACCCCGTTAACATCATCATCATCAAGTATCATCAGTAATTCCGGTATTTTCTAATCAACAAGCAACACCAATTGGAAATCATAATCTGGCTTTGCATATTTCAATGAACTGTAAGGAAGATGCTTTGTCAAACGTGCTTGTTGACACCAGTTCGTCATTCAATGTGCTTTCGAAGTCAACTTTGTTAAAGCTATCTTACCAAGGAGCTCCCATGAGGTATAGTGAGGTAATTATCAAAGCCTTTGATGGCTCGCGCAAGACGGTGATTGGTGAAGTGGACCTTCGGTTAAAATAGGTCCGAGTGATTTTCAGATTACTTTTCAAGTAATAGATATCCACCCGGCCTACAACTGTTTACTAGGAAGGCCGTGGATTCATGAGGCGGGGGCTGTTACCTCCACTCTGCACCAGAAGCTCAAATTTGTCAAGAATGACAAGCTGGTGATTGTTGGAGGAGAGAACGCGATGTTGGTTAGCCATCTGTCATCTTTCTCGTATGTAGAAGCTGAGGATGAAGTTGGAACTCCGTTCCAAGCCTTATCTATTGCTGCTGAGAAGATTGTTGAAAAGGGTGTTGTTGATCCATGGGGGCGCATGGTAGAGGTCTCCGACAACAAAGGTAGAACTGGTTTGGGGTTCCAAAAGGGCTCGTCAATTGCAAGATCTGAAGATATGTAACTCAGCTTCCGTAGCGGAGGGTTCATTCATGGCAATGAACAACACTTAGCTGCTGTGCTAGAGGATAGCGAAGAGGAAGACTGCACCAACTTTGTAACGCATGGAAAGACATGCAACAATTGGACGGCTGTTGATATTCCTGTTATTTTGCATCGATCTAAGTAATTGCTTTTATATTTTAAAAATCCTTCTCCTATGCCTAAGGGATAAGTGAACATTGTTTGGGCATTTTAAATTGATCATCAATAAAATTAATTCTATTCATCCACATCTTTGATGTTTTGTTTTTACTTTTTGCTTTATTTTGAAAATGGTAATCACAAAAAAAAACATAAGTAAACAATACAATTGTCCATCTGCATAATATTTGGTCACAAATTCACTTCTCTAAAATCAAAATATCAAATCATTATGCAGGTTGGTTCCTAACCCCATTGAATACAATGATCCTTCTCCTTCTCCAAAATTTGAATTCCCTGTGTTTGAGGCCGAAGAGGAAAGTGATGTAGAAGTGAGTGAGGAATTGTCTCGTCTCCTTGAGCAAGATGAAAAGATTATTCAGTCGTTTGAAGAAAAGATTGAGCTAGTCAATTTGGGTTCCGAGGATGATTTGAAGGAAGTCAAGATTGGGTCTCGACTGTGTCCAGATGCTAAGAAGGGGTTGATTGATCTTCTTCGAGAGTATTCAGATGTGTTTTCTTGGTCCTATCAAGACATGCCTGGTTTGGATTCTGAGATTATGGAGCATAGATTTCCGTTGAAACCAGAATGCCCGCCAGTTAAGCAGAAGTTGAGAAGAACGCATCCTGATATGCCTGTGAAGATCAAAGAGGAAGTTCAGAAGCAGGTTGATGTCAGTTTCCTTGGGACTGCTGAGTATCCGCAATGGATGGCCAATATTGTGCATGTGCCAAAGAAAGATGGAAAAGTCTGCATGTGTGTTGATTATAGATATTTGAATAAAGCCAGTCCGAAAGATGATTTCCCTCTGCCACACATTGATATGTTGGTAGACAATACTACTAAATTCAAAGTCTTTTCGTTTATGGATGGATTTTCCGGATATAACCAGATCAAGATGGCACCCGAAGATAAGGAGAAGACCACATTCATTACACCCTGGGGAACATTCTGTTATAGAGTGATGCCTTTCGGTCTAAAGAATGCCGGTGCAACTTACCAGAGAGAAATGACCACTCTTTTTCATGATATGATGCATAAAGAGATTGAAGTTTATGTCGATGACAGGATTGCTAAATCAATTGATGAAGAGGAACGTGTTAAGCATTTGTTGAAGCTATTCCAGCATTTGAGGAAGTATAAACTCCGCTTGAATCCCAATAAGTGTACTTTTGGTGTTCGTTCTGGTAAGTTGTTGGGCTTCATTGTCAGTGAGAAGGGTATTGAAGTTGATCCTGCCAAGGTCAAAGCAATACAAGAGATGCCTGCGCCCAAAACTGAGAAGCAAGTCAGAGGTTTTCTCGGCCGCTTGAATTATATTTCCAGATTCATTTCCCACATGACTGCCACATGTGCGCCTATATTCAAGCTTCTTCAGAAAGATCAATCTTGTGATTGGACCGAAGATTTCCAGAAAGCGTTTGATAGTATCAAAGAATATTTGCTTGAACCTCCGATTTTGTCTCCACCTATTGAAGGAAGACCGTCGATCATGTATTTGACTGTGCTCGAAGATAGTATGGGTTATGTTCTTGGTCAGCAAGATGAGACTGGAAAGAAAGAATTTGTGATCTACTACCTCAGTAAGAAGTTCACCGACTATGAGACTCAGTAACCTATGCTTGAGAAAACCTGTTGCGCGTTGGCTTGGGCTGCTAAGCGTCTGTGTCAGTATATGTTGAATCATACCACTTGGTTGATATCCAAAATGGATCCAATCAAGTATATATTTGAGAAGCCTGCTTTAACTGGGAGAATTTCCCGTTGGTAGATGTTGTTATCAGAGTATGATATTGAGTACCGATCTCAGAAAGCAATCAAAGGTAGTATCTTGGCTGATCATTTGCCTCACCAACCAATTGAAGATTATCAGTCAGTGCAGTATGACTTTCCAGATGAAGAGATTTTATACTTGAAAATGAAAGATTCTGATGAACCATTGCTAGAAGAAGGGCAAGAACCTGGTTCCCGTTGGGGCATGGTATTTGATGGAGCTGTTAATCAATATGGAAATGGCATTGGGGCAATGATCGTTACTCCTCAAGGCACGCACCTACCATTTATAGCTAGGTTAACTTTCAAATGTACAAACAACATGGCAGAATATGAAGCTTGCATTATGGGGCTTGAAGAGGCCATGAATCTCATAATCAAGTATTTGGATGTCTTCGGTGATTCAACTTTGGTTGTGAATCAAATCAAAGGAGTGTCGCAACCTGAAAAATACAGTGTGCGAAAAAACAACCGGCGAAAGAAAATGACATAAGAGTCGCCACCGTGCGTTATTCATCCTAAAGGAGGGAAAGGAAAAGCTCGAAGTAAACCTGAAAAAGGAAAGAACAAGACGGGGTCTCGCAACCAAATCTTGGGTTCGGGAGTCGGTTATGCGAAGGGAAGGTATTAGCACCCCTACGCATCCGTAGTACTCTACGGGATCCACTTTTGTAGTTCTTGTCTAAAGGGTGTGAGTTTATCTTGTGCTGTTTACCAAAAAAAAAGGGTTAAATGAAAATGACTCGCGCGGATGTCGCATCTACTGCATACGTATCTCATCTGAATATGAGAATCAGAGTCTTCGTAGCTCGGCTGACCTATGGGTTAGGGGGATGTGTGCTCGCTAAGACATCGCGTATTATGCCTACGTATCTTATCTGGAATGAGAATCAGAGCAAGCCGTAGTTCGGCTAACTATGGGGTTATGGATTGGGTTTTGAACGAACGAAGTCACTACGCAATCTACCGGATGCTCGACCTTTGGAGACTTACTCGCCTGTAGTAGAAGGAGTTAACTTGTTGCTTTGGGTTTTAGGGTTTGGGATGCTCAAGGGCAAAAAGGCAGTCCTTGACGAAGGAACCGCGCTACCTGCAGGGATACGAACACATACAAAACAAACATGTATAAAGTAAATGTGTCAATAAGGGGCTCAGAAGTAAATAAACAAAAGAAAACAAATGCCTCCTATCGAGGTCTTCCAGCTAAGAAAGCGATAAAATGCGGAAAATAGGTAAAAGTACCACACGGATAAAGATCCGAAGTAACAGCAATTAAAGGAGTAAGAAACCCAAGGATCTCCCAAGCTAATGCCATCAAAGAAAGGTGAGTCAGTACAGGTAATCGGAATGAACCTCCAGGGGGTATCCCACAAATAAAGTGGGAAAACCACGCAAACCATCTCTGCAAGAGTCTGTGAGCCCTCACAAAAACTCAACAAAAGGGTTAGTGAAACACGATAAGCATTTTTTTCATGGATAACAGTATGGTTTCAGAAACCTCAAACCCTGTGGCATACATTTCAGAAATCATGTGATTAAACATTCAAGGCATAGGTTTCACCTATTCATGCATAATTAAACCCGTGGGCAAAAACATAATGAAATTCATCCATCATACCTCATACATTCAGATGATCCAAATTAAGAGCATAAAATCATGGGAATGAGGCAAACCTGATGGGAGAGACCGGTTGAAATCAAATGGCACGGCTGGGTTTGCAAGGCAATGTTAGGGTTTGCGTGAGATGAAAGTGTGTGAGTCAGATTGAATTTTTCAGAGCTTCCTGGGGCTTGCTCTGAGTTCTCTGTCAGGTTTCTCTTCAGGTTTTGTCTAGGGTTTTGTTCCAAGGAAACCTCAGAGTATTTTGCTTCTCCTCCTTTTTCTGTCTGATCTCCCTCTTTTATAACCTGATTTTCATGGCTTTGTGGGCTCAAATGAGAGAGGTCCAAGTCCAAGTTTTTCTATTATATTTTATTTATTTTTTTATCATTATTTTTATTTATTTATTTATTTATTTTATCTTATTTTTGTAAAAAAAAAATTTTTTTTAAATTTTTCGTTTTATTTTTTATTTTTTTAAAAAAAGTTTCTTGGATCTAATTCTGATTGACATGATGAAATGCAATATGAAATGCTAAATGAATGCATGAATGAGGAGGGCAAATTTTGGGGTGTTACAGCTGCCCCTATTCAATCATCAACTAACCCGAGTAGGATGAAAGCGAACAGCTTATCAGACAAACGGGGTGAGCTGTGATTGAATACCAAAGACAGACCGAAAATTTGCGCTCCGAGAACACCACAAAAACGCGCAAATACACCGCGCTGTTTATTTTTCTTCCGATCCTCTGGCTGGATCTGAATCAGTCTTCTGGCTTAATCTGGAGTTTCGATCCTCTGGCTGAACCTATACTCAATTTAGTCCTCTGGTTGGATATTAATTTTGATCCTCGGGCTGGATACGATTTTGATCTTCTGGCTAGATCTTCTTCGATCTTCTGGCTAGATCTCCTTCGTTTTGATTCTCTGGCTGAATCTATTTCCTTTAATTCTCTGGCTGAATCTACTTCGATCTTCTGGCTAGATCTGAATTGTTGCGATTTTCGATCTTCTGGCTAGATCTTCTTTGTTTCGATTCTCTGGCTGAATCTACTTCGATCTTCTGGCTAGATCTGGATTGTTTTGATGATAAATTCCCATCATTAGGATCCCGCATCTGAGGCATGCGCTGGTTGACCCTCTTTTGAAATCTACACCCAACCTTCATATTAGATATGCAGCTTCGAGAATATTCCACTTTTGGGCTTCGTACATATTCTTCGGGCTAGAACATGTTGTAACGACTCCTCAATTAGACTTGGGCTTGCTGGGGAAATAAAGCTTGTAGGCGACTTCATTGGGGAATCTTCAAATTGAGCCTTAGGCTGGCTTACTGGAACACGATTCTCAGGCTAAATCTTCGAAATGACCCTCAGGCTGGATCACTGGAACACGATTCTCAGGCTGAATCTTCGAAATGACCCTCAGGCTGGATCACTGGAACACGATTCTCAGGTTGAATCTTCAAAATGAACCTCAGGCCGGATCACTGGAAAACGATTCTCAGGCTGAATCTTCGAAATGACCCTCAGGCTGGATCACTGGAAAACGATTCTCAGGCTGAATCTTCAAAACGACCCTCAGGCTGGATCACTCACGCTTGATCCTCTGGCTGGATCTCATGACCTTGGTTGTAAAGTAATTCTTCAGTCTGCTTGGAAGAACCTGTTTATCAGCTTATGTGTATGCTTGATATGATATGCATGCAAATGCAAATGTTATGCATGGTGTAAAAAGAAATCTGCTTGGGGAAGCAAACTCCGGTAGGGAACAGATCGCTGTATCAATCCTTGAATGCTCTGTGGGGAATGATCCGTCTGCCGGGACCAATGAGCCACCAAAAATAAATTGGCTGCTTGAAAAGTTGACCTTGCGGGGGGAGTATCAACTATGGAAACTTTGTTCGGCGAGGCTCTGTGAGGAGAGTCTGTGGGGAAAACACTTCCTGGGGAAATGTCGTAGGAAACGACCTTTGCTGGGGATATGAACTTGCTAATCGCCCTCAAGCTGGGGATTAACAAATCTGTTAAAAATAATCTGCTGGGGAATGAGATGAACACTGGGAACACCACCCTCTCATCTGTTGGTTATGCAACCACTCCGCTGTTGCTAGGAAGATACAGTCTGACACTGTCAACTCCGTTGGGGATATATAGTCTGGATACTGTCAACTCTGTTGGGGAACATGCTCTGCTGAGGAGAGACTTTGTCAACCGCTTGGGGATGAGGGTTCATGACTTGGCATCCGGTTCCTGTGACCTGCAACCAAAAATACACGTATGCCTTGGGGGAATTACTCGGTTTGAATTCACCGTCCGAAATTAAGCACATTCAAAGCAATTTTAAATGTTTTCTTGTGCAAATCATCTACAAAAGCCACCATTATGTTCATATGCAATATGTTTTATCAAAAATTCGGACATTTTTGCAAACAAACTGATAAATGAAAAATAAAGAGGCTCTTTAACTGAATTATTCGACTCTTACTGGGGAGAAAATTTGTGCCAGGAATAGGCGAGGGTATCAGGAAGCTGATCCCTGAAAAGAGGTGATCGCTATAAAAAGAGAACTATCCTAATGGCAATGGGGATACGGGGTCCCACCGAGTTTCGACTCTGTTATGGCTCGTATGTCCTCAAGACGCTCTGCTCATCTTGCTTTCTGAAGTGGATGATTAGTCGATCTTTAACCTTCGAAGATTGTCGGATTGAATGAAACGGTGATATAACACTGATGAACTCAGAACACAGTCATTCGCTTATTCCCTAACTTTTGCCTGGATCGCCCCCTTTTCGGGTTTTCAATCCACCGGGATACCCATTTTTGCCTGAGCCGCCCTTTTGGGTTTTCGACTCACCGGGTGTACTCTTTTTTTATATCCCTAATTTTTGTCCGAACCTCTTTATTCTTTTTTTTTTTGGTTCGTCGGGATGCCCTTTTTTTGCCTGGACTATTCTTTTTATCGTCCAGCGGGTCTATTTTATGCGAAGTATTTTTTTTTAACTACGTCTGAGTTAATAGGGGACAGGAATCCTTCGCCATCCATGGTTGTTAGCATCAAAGCTCCGCCATAGAAAATCCTTTTAACCACGTGCGGACCCTCATAGTTCGGTGTCCATTTGCCCCTGTGATCTGTGTTGGGAGGAAGAAATCTTTTGAGTACCAATTCACCGACTTGATACCCCCGAGGGCGCACTTTCTGACTAAATGCTTTCTTCATTCGTCTTTGACCGAGATACGTCAATTCTGGGTACGTAGTTCCAGCATAGCACCTTAATCATCGAAGACAAGGTAAGCAAAGCATCAGCAAATTGGTTTTCTTCAAAAGAAAGTCAACAATCTTCTCGTGTAGTCTCTGTAAGGAGCCAGATGAGGCTTAGGTCTATACCATTTCCCGTTGGTTTGATTGATGACCAAAGCTGAATCCCCGTATACATCCAAGGTTTTAATTTGTATATTGACGGCTTCCTTAAGTCTTAGGATACAAGCTTCGTATTCGGCTTCATTGTTGATGCAGGGAAAAGTTATTCTGGCACCAAATGGCATATGAACCCCCTTCCGGTGTGATCAACACTACACCAACTCCGCGACCATTGACGTGGACCGCCCCATCAAACATCATAACCCATTTGGATTCAGGGTCAGGCCCCTCCTCCGGGAGTGGTTCCTCTCAATCTTTCGATTTGAGAAACATGATGTCCTCATCAGGAAAGTCAAACCTCATAGGTTGGTAATCATCAATCGGTTACTCTGCAAGATAGTCTGACAAGACACTTCCCTTGATGGCTTTTTGTGAAGTGTATTGGATTTCATACTCTGTCAGTATCATTTGTCACCTAGTAACCTTTCCGGTAAGTGCCGGCTTTTCAAAAATATACTTGACTGGATCCATTTTTGATATCAATAGAGTCGTGTGAGTCAACATATACTGTCTTAGTCGGCGAGCAGTCCATGCCAAAGCGCAGCAAGTTTTCTCGAGCAATGAGTCTCTTTGTTCACAGTCGGTAAACTTTTGCTAAGGTAGTATATTGCATGCTCTTTTCGACCTGACTCGTCATGCTGACCGAGCACACAACCCATTGACCTTTCTAACACAGTCAAGTACATGATCAACGGTCTTTCCTCTCGGCCTGTAGACTTGCCCCGATCTTGATCTCTTTCTTGTCGTCTGCGGTACCGATGTTGATGGTCTCAACCACCTCCTGATAAGGTGTGATAGCTCGGTCCTCCTGTTTCAACAACCTGGCTAACTCCTCAGGCAATTCACAATCTTCCTCAACCCCTTATTCGGCTTGATAGATAGGATTGTCGAAGTCATACTTGGCCATAGCAGTGTCGTTAGTAGTGAGATCCGGGTGGTCTGCTCTGCATGATGGAGGATCATGCTCTACCTTAGAATGAGAGATTTTTTTTGGAAAGAAAGAAAAAACGAAAAATGAAACATTGCCAAATGTAACTAAATCGATGGCCCTACAAATGAGAGAACACAAAATTGTTTGCAAAAGCCGTCCTTTATTGATGATAAAAATAATTGCGAAATGTAACTAAATGGATGGCCCTACAAATGAGCCGTTACACCTTGGGCAAAGTGTAAGACTTTATTATGCATGTAATAAAGGAAAACAATAAAAATCACTCTTTCAGCAGAGTAACCCGGACGGTTTTTTCAGACGACCAATTGTCGAGCTTTTCTCCCGGGACACACGGGCGAATCCAGCTATCTAAGTCACAGTCGCTGTCAGCCTTGTCTTCATCTGCAGCATTGACAATGTGGGGAGAAACCAAACCCCCGCTGGAGAGAGTACCGGTTTCATTCTTCTGAGATCCCGGAGCATACCCCAATCCAAGCTTGTCTTCTTTGATGACTGGCTCCACAAATTTGCCCCAGCCTTGGGCATTACCAGCTTTAACCACTTTGACAGCTTGCTTGTATGAAGAGATAGAAGTCCCGACCTTCTCAAACTCAGGTGAAAAGACAGCTTCGGGCGCGACCTCATTGATGTTTATGGCTTCGAAGCCCTGACACAGCATCTCGTGCATCTCGCCGTCCATCTCTACATACTTAAATGTAGACAGGTGGCTAACAAAAATATCCTCTTCACCACAGACAGTGACGACCTGACCTTCTAGTTCATATTTGAGCTTCTGGTGGAGGGTAGAAGTAACAGCACCGGCAACATGAATCCAAGGCCGACCTAGCAGGCAGCTATAGGCAGGCTGGATATCCATCACATAAAAGGTACTCTTGAATACCTGCGGTCCAATCTTAACTGGCAACTCAACTTCACCAAAGACAACTCTCTTAGAGCCATCAAAAGCCCTCACAACTAAGTTACTTGGCCTCAGGATGGTGTCATCGCAATCCAACTTCATTAAGGCTTTCTTTGGAAGAACATTCAGAGAAGAGCCTGTATCAACCAAAACATGGGAAAGCATCACCCCTTTGCACTCCATTGTGATATGCAAGGCTTTGTTGTGATTCCTGCCCTCAGATGTCAGGTCATTATCGGTGAAACCTAGCCCCCGGCTAGCATTTACATTGGAAACTACCGACTCCAGCTGGTTAACAGTTATCTCCGGTGGAACATAGGCCATATTCAGTACTTTCAACAAGGTTGCTCTGTGCGCCTTAGAGCACAGCAATAGTGAGAGAATGGAGATCTTCGAGGGTGTCTGATTTAGCTGGTCGACTACCTTGTAGTCACTTTTCTTGATAATCCTCATAAACTCATCCACTTCCTTCTCGAATGCGGTCTTAGGAGAATCTTCCTCAGTAGTAACCTCTTCGGCGGCCATCTGTTTCCCTTTAGCCTTGACAGCTGCCTCGGCTTCAGTTTTCGCGCGTAATGTTGATGGTGCAAATAGGCGTCCACTGCGAGTGAAACCACCAACCCCTCCAACATTGTCTATAGCGGAGCTACCAATGTCAATGTCTTCTTCGTTAACTTTCTGCCCCTGGCAGTAGATATCAGCCCCATAGTGCCACGGGATAGCACTGTCTTTCTCATACGGAACGGGTCCTGGTATTGTGATGGTGATCGGACCAACCAAAGTCGGTTGAGGGCTGTCAGAGTAAATTGCAACTGGTGCTGAACTTTTGATGTTCACCGCTGCTGGTTCTGTACTTTCTGGGAAATATATTGTTGTCGGAGCGAGTCTCTCGAGAACATATATTTCTTCAGGAGTGAAATAAAACGTCACCGTCGATACATCATTCTTCACTGGACGGGCCTGATCGAACTGAAGACAACCTTCATCTATCAGTTGTTGAATACCCCTTCTCAAACTGTCACATCCGTTCTCGGCAGCTTGACAATTTTTGCACTCTTCCCCACAGCCCGGGAAAATTTGTCCTTTCAGAAGTCGGTCTTTAACTACCGATAGCGAAGTCTTCACTTTAGTCACATCAGAAACCAAATTCAAAGTTTCCCCACTATCAACAACATTAATCCTCTGCCCGCCGTGAGCCGGCATCGGGTTCTGGATAACATTAGGCACCGGAGCAAAATTGATAGCCTGGGCATCTCTCAAATCTTGTACCTTTAACTGGAGAGCCTTGCAATTATCTGTAGTATGGCCAGGTGCGTTGGAGTGAAAAGCACATCTGGCGTTGACATCATAACCTCTAGGCAAATTATTGGGATCGATTGGTGGGGCCAGAGTTCTCAACGTAACCAGATTCATGTCAATCAGCTTGGGAAGTAATACTGAATAAGGCATTGGGATTGGCTCGATGACCCGGTCCGTCTGCCTTGGACGTTGTTGATAGTGTCTCTGCTGACCTGGATTACCTCCTTGTTGTTGATTGTTGTACCTGGGTTGTTGTTGCGGATGATATTGCGGTTGAGGAACAGGTGTTGGAATAGTGACTGCGGCCACTTGATCTTGATAATAATTAGGGCGTCCTCTACCCCTGCTTCTGCCGGCATACACAACGCTTGCCTCGCCTTCTTTTCTTCGTTGACCGTTACCAGCAAACGGTCTCTTGGGACCTGATGAGTTGGAAGCACTATTGTCTTGAATTCGGCCCATCTTCAACAGACTCTCGATTCTTTCTCCAGCAATTACTATCTCTGCAAAGCTGATTGACGGGCAAGCAGCCAATCTCTCAATATAATTGCCTTGAAGAGTGTTCACGAACATGTCCGCCATCTCCCTTTCGGACATAGGGGGTTGGACGGACGCAGCAATCTGTCTCCAACGCTGAGCATACTCTCTAAAGGTTTCCTTGGCAGTCTGAGACATACCTTGCAACAAGGTCCGATTTGGAGCCATGTCCAAGTTATATTGATATTGCTTGACAAAAGCCTCTTCCAAGTCTTTCCAGCTCTTGATGGTAGTACGAGACAAATGAGAATACCATTCACGAGAAGCTCCAGTTAGACTGTCTTCAAAATAGTACATCCACAGCTTTTCATCTTCCGTGTGAGCTCCCAACCTTCCCAGATAAGATTGGAGATGAGTGCGTGGGCAAGAAGCCCCGTTGTATTTCTCAAAAGTAGGGGGTTTGAACTTGTGAGGAATCCTTACTCCCTGAACCAGACCAAGATTTGTGACATCAAAGCCTAAGGAATTTTGAGACTCCAAAGATTTGAGCTTCTCAGCAAGCTCATCCATACGGCGAGTGGTCTCGAGGGCCTCGTCGTGCAAAGAAAATTGATCATACTGATAATCTTCAGTAACGGGGCGCCCGTTAATCCGAATTCCTTGATTCACATTGTACCTTCCGCCAATACCATTTCCAACATTCCCTGTGTTGCCAACATTACCCGGGTTTCCATCAGCATTTGCGTTACCCGCGTTACCAGTGTTCACAGGGTTATCAGCGTTCCCAGGGTTACCAGGGTTTCCCTCAGCATTTGGTATCTCCACCTTCGGATCGGGTCTCGGTTCCTCAACCAATTCCCTCATCTTTTCCTGGCCTTCTGCCATACCAGTCATCAATGTCATGAACTGATCCATCCTTTCACGCATATCAGCCAGCTCTTTCTGTACTTGGTCCATCGCTAGCTGTGGACGATTTTCCTTTGTCGGGTACCTGTGGACTCGCTTGGGACCAATAACTGCCCGATACAGGGAACAAACATTAGACATTGCGGTGACACCTGCAAAACAGACAAGGGTTAATATGCATGGTATGCGATGCACTGCTTGTTCAGTTTTAAGGCACCCCCGTTTTGAAAGGGAATACCCTGCAAATGAATAAGCATGAGATGTTGGATGCAAATATGCAGATGATGTTATGCAATGCAAAGGCATGTCAATCAGAATTGATGGATCCGCTTGAACATCTGTCAGGTTGCACTGCCTAGAGAGAAATTCACTGAGGAATATAATACAAGACCAAAACTCTGCTCCAGAAAACCGGGTTGGTTGGAGGTTAAGGTTTCCTGAATTTAGCCCGCCCCTCACTGGTAGGTTCTAAGAACAGAAGTTCGTCAGCTTCAGCCTTTCAGGCGCGAATAATACGTTTACCACTGAAGGTTTTGCATTATTACGGGACAAAAGACCTCCATTGACTCCCCTCAATAGGACATCCTAATAGCAAGTTCCCAGTCTCGGGATCCTCGGATTGAGCAGCGAGAATGCGCCCACCAGAGCTAACATAATCACGTCTCGGAGGAGAGTCCTCGACTGAGTTCTTGGGAAATGGTCACCAGAGTCGATGATTTCTAGAGGAACATCCTGCCGTTACGGAACATCCGTAAGACATAATATATCCAGAAGAAACCTCGTCTGGGTGTGGTTCTTCACGAACGACTTAACGTAGCAACACGCCACGCAAGCCTCATGATTATCCACTCTAAAACCTGTGTGTACACTCAAGCCTGGGTAATGGGCTTATCTCTCATAGAACACCCCATCCCAACAAACAAACAAACAGATCCAACAGATACAACAGATGCATGCAAGCAGGTAAGCAAATAAATGTACAAAAGCATGAACACCCAATAATCAAGAAATCGCACAATCTAGGAGGGACTCGCTTAGGGAAGATGGACCAGCAAGAGGTCAACTTCTTTCAATCCCCAGCAGAGTCGCCAGCTATCGCAGCCTGAAAAATACAGTATGCGAAAAAACAACCGGCGAGAAAGAAATGACAGAAGAGTCGCCACCGTGCGTTATTCATCCCAAAGGAGGGAAAGGAAACGCTCGAAGTAAACCTGAAAAAGGAAAGGACAAGACGGGGTCTCGCAACCAAATCTTGGGTTCGGGAGTCGGTTATGCGAAGGGAAGGTATTAGCACCCCTACGCATCCGTAGTACTCTACGGGATCCACTTTTGTAGTTCTTGTCTAAAGGGTGTGAGTTTATCTTGTGTTGTTTACAAAAAAAAAGGGTTAAATGAAAATGACTCGCGCGGATGTCGCATCCACTGCATACGTATCTCATCTGAATATGAGAATCAGAGTCTTCATAGCTCGGATGACCTATGGGTTGGGGGGATGTGTGCTCGCTAAGACATCGCGTCTTATGCCTACGTATCTCATCTGGAATGAGAATCAGAGCAAGCCGTAGTTCGGCTAACTATGGGGTTATGGATTGGGTTTTGGACGAACGACGTCACTACGCAATCTACCGGATGCTCGACCTTTGGAGACTTACTCGCCTGTAGTAGAAGGAGTTAACGTGTTGCTTTGGGTTTTAGGGTTTGGGATGCTCAAGGGCAAAAAGGCAGTCCTTGACGAAGGAACCGCGCTACCTGCAGGGATACGAACACATACAAAACAAACATGTATGAAGTAAATGTGCCAACAAGGGGCTCAGAAGTAAATAAACAAAAGAAAACAAATGCCTCCTATCGAGGTCTTCCAGCTAAGAAAGCGATAAAATGCGGAAAAGAGGTAAAAGTACCACACGGATAAAGATCCGAAGTAACAACAATTAAAGGAGTAAGAAACCCAGGGATCTCCCAAGCTAATGCCATCAAAGAAAGGTGAGTCAGTACAGGTAATCGGAATGAACCTCCAGGGGGTATCCCACAAATAAAGTGGGAAAACCACGCAAACCATCTCTGCAAGATTCTGTGAGCCCTCACAAAAACTCAACAAAAGGGTTAGTGAAACACGATAAGCATTTTTTTCATGGATAACAGTATGGTTTCAGAAACCTCAAACCCTGTGGCATACATTTCAGAAATCATGTGATTAAACATTCAAGGCATAGGTTTCACCTATTCATGCATAATTAAACCCGTGGGCAAAAACATAATGAAATTCATCCATCATACCTCATACATTCAGATGATCCAAATTAAGAGCATAAAATCATGGGAATGAGGCAAACCTGATGGGAGAGACCGGTTGAAATCAAATGGCACGGCTGGGTTTGCAAGGCAATGTTAGGGTTTGCGTGAGATGAAAGTGTGTGAGTCAGATTGAATTTTTCAGAGTTGCCTGGGGGTTGCTCTGAGTTCTCTGTCAGGTTTCTCTTCAGGTTTTGTCCAGGGTTTTGTTCCAAGGAAACCTCAGAGTATTTTGCTTCTCCTTCTTTTTCTGTCTGATCTCCCTCTTTTATAACCTGATTTTCATGGCTTTGTGGGCTCAAATGAGAGAGGTCCAAGTCCAAGTTTTTCTATTATATTTTATTTATTTTATTATTATTGTTTTTATTTATTTATTTATTTATTTATTTATTTATTTATTTAATTTTTTTTAATTTTTCGTTTTTTTTTTCGTTTTTTTTTTCGTTTTTTTTTTTTTTTTTTTTTTAAGTTTCTTGGATCTAATTCTGATTGACATGATGAAATGCAATATGAAATGCTAAATGAATGCATGAATGAGGAGGGTAAATTTTGGGGTGTTACAAGGAGAATGGGAGACAAATCAACCCGGTTTAGTACCATATTGAGATTATGCGAGGAGGATTTCAACTTTCCTTACAGAGGTTGAATTTCATCATATCCCTCAAGATGAGAAACGGATGGAAGATGCTCTTGCAACGTTGGCGTCAATGATTATAGTGAAATATTGGAATGAGGTTCCCAATTTATCTGTGATGCGTCTTGATAGGCCAACTCATGTGTTTGTTGTTGAATAGATCAAAAACAAGAAGTCGTGGTATTACGACATCAAAAGTTTCCTCCAAAGTCATATTTACCCGCCTGGGGCATCTTTGAAAGATAACAAGACTTTGAGAAGATTAGCTGGTAATTTCTACTTGAATGGTGATATACTGTACAAGAGAAACTTCGACATGGTTCTGCTCAGATGCATGGATAGACACGAAGCAGACTTGTTGATAACTGAAGTGCATGAAGCTTCCTTTGGTGCTCATTCCAATGGACATGCAATGGCAAAGAAAATTTTGCGAGCAGGTTACTATTGGATGACAATGGAATCTAACTGTTGCAAGTTTGTGAAGAAGTGCCACAAGTGTCAAATTTATGCTAATAAGATTGATGTTCCTCCGACACTGTTGAACGTCATTTCTTCCCCATGGCCCTTATCCATGTGGGGAATCGATGTGATTGGGATTATTTAGCCCAAAGCTTCTAATGGACATCGTTTCATTTTAGTGGCAATTGACTACTTCACAAAATGGGTTGAAGCAACATCGTATGCAAATGCAACCAAGCAAGTTGTTGTAAGGTTTATCAAGAATCAGATTATATGCCGTTATGGTGTGCCAAGTAAGATCATTACTGATAATGGATCGAACTTGAATAACAATATGGTGGAAGTTCTTTGTAAAGACTTCAAGATTGCACATCATAATTCTTCTCCCTATAGACCCAAGATGAATGGGGTTGTTGAAGCTGCGAATAAGAACATTAAGAAGATTATCCAGAAGATGGTTGTCACGTATAAGGATTGGCATGAGATGCTCCCATTTGCTTTGTTTGGGTATCGTACATCTGTCCGCACTTCAACAGGGGCAACCCCTTTCTCTCTCGTGTATGGTATGGAAGCAGTACTCCCCGTAGAGGTTGAGATTCCTTCATTACGTGTGCTCATGGAAGCCAAGTTGACTGAAGCTGAATGGTGTCAAACCAGGTTTGATCAGCTGAATTTAATTGAAGAGAAGAGATTGACTTCCATGTGTCATGTCAGTTATATCAGTAGAGAATGAAGAAAGCTTTTGATAAGATGGTCAAACCTCGAGTGTTCAGAGAAGGTGACCTTGTGCTCAAGAATATTTTATCGTTCAAACCAGATTCCAGAGGAAAATGGACTCCCAATTATGAAGGCCCATATGTTGTTTAGAGAGCCTTTTCAGGTGGTGCATTGATTCTTACAATTATGGATGGTGAAGAGTTCACTCGCCCTGTGAACGCAGTTGCAGTCAAGAAATACTTCGCCTAAAAATTAGAAGAACAGAAGGGAGATCCAGGCAAAAGTTAGAGACATAAAATAGAAATAAATTTCCCTATAAGTTGAGTACCCCACCTTGGGGCAACTTATGCAAAAATTAGGGATTATGGCAAGTAACTGCATTCTGCTGATCTTCAGTGATTTTAAAGACTTTTTTGAGCACAAGGGTTGACATCAGTTCATCATCCCAGCAGCGGTCAAGAACACGGTGGATATCAAGATTTGGTTGAGGGATCAAGGATCATTTGTATTCAATGTAACCCTTTTCCATGTAAATTTCCATTTTCAACTTTGTAAAATCTATGGAGTCTTGTCATTTACAGACTACCATTCTATTAAATAAAGTTGAGCTTTTATCCTATTGTTTCTACTCTTATTTACTTCAGCCAATAGTTTGAAATTTTATTATGATCATTTTGAAATTAAACTTTTAAATCAAAATCAAGTTTTCTTTAATATATAAAAACAAGAATTTTTCCAAAGCAAGTAAAAAGAATATCAACAGCATTTCAGTAAAAAGCAAGTCCTTAAGTGTGAAGCATCGATAGGTTTCCCAAGCAGTTAACCCTTCGGGTATCCCTAGGCATCAGTGTTGATTCAGTTCCTCAATGGAGTGTTTGATCCCCGGCAGAGCTTCTTTCTTTATCCCCAGCTGAGTTGGTCGATTCAAGTACCCTGCGGCGTTTCCTTGTCCCCAACAGAGTCTCGGCCTTCCCCAGCAGAGTTCGTATTTTCTCAACAGGTGGATTGTCATCAGAGATGTTTGATCTTCCCCAGTAGATGGATTTGGTGTCCCCACCAATCGCCATTTATCTTTGCTCCCAGTCAGAGTTTCCTCCTGATTCCTAAGCAGCTTTTGTTGATTGTTTCTCTATAGGGTTATCTCCCATTTTTATGGTGTTGACCTAAAATTCCCCACAGAGTGGATGTTCTGTCCTCAGCAGATCTGCTCCGTCCTCAGCTAGGGTTGAGCCCTTGGGATGTTGATCTCTCTGTTCTCCGGCTATTGTCTCCATATTTTGTGGATTGACCGAGGATTGTACTAGTGGTTCAATGTCTTTGCGACAGCTCTGTATCCTTTGCAATCGTTTTGTCAGATAATCATCATATGTGCATATGCATATACATTCATACAATCTCATAATTTGCATATCCTGCATGTTTGATTTGTTTAAGATTCTCATTCTTTGTTATGGCGGTACTTTATCCCCATACCGAATCTTGTGTCTGTCCTCTTTCGATTGTAGAGTGTCATCCCCTTAAGCAGAAATACTTTAACCTTTCTATGTTTCTCCATTGAGTTTGTTTCCTCGTGGATGATTGTTATTTCAGTTTCCTCTCCAGCAAATTTTCTGGATGGAGTTACTTGTAAGAACAAAAATTATTCTACAACAGATTCCATGATTTTGATGATAACAAAGGATGAAACCAAAAATGGCACCCTAACGAAAAGTTTCTAAGTGTGCAGGGTTCTAAGGAAAGAAGGAAGAAATCATCAGATACAGAATCATATCAGATACAAATTATCAGAAGACCAGAAGCATCTGAAATGGAAACACGTTCAAGAAAGTCTAACTCTGAGCAAAACAGCAAAATATCAGAAGCATCTGAAATGGAAACACGTTCAAGAAAGTCTAACTCTGAGCAAAACAGCAAAATATCAGAAGCATCTGAACAAGAAGTACGCTCTAGAAGTTCTGATTCTGAACAACGGTATGTCAAACTCCAGAAGTTCTTGGCGCTATCTGAAGAAACCATCAGAACTCAAAAGAGATCAACTTCAGAAGTTAGATAGCAAGATTCCAAGATCTCCAGAAACAAGAAGACTCTGATTATGGAATTGCTAAATAAGGAAGAGTAACGTTAACTTCAAATAAAGTTATGGAAATGGATTGCCTAATACAGAAAGAGACGTTAACTCCAAATTCAAATGAATAGGAACTATTTTTGGAAAGTAATCATTCAAGGAGAGAAAGTTGCTTTGGCAACAAGCAACATAAGTTATGGCACTAATTATTATTCAAGAGTTATTATCTGCTATGATTTTTCAACGGATCTTTCTCTTCTATATAAAGTACTGCAAATCAACATTGAGAGAGATAAGCACAACATCACATGATTTTACTGAAACATCAACTTTGAGAAGTTAGAGAAAGCAAGCATACAAAAACAATCTTCATCTCTCTCAATATTTCAAAAAGCTTTTGCTTGAAACGAAAAACACTTTGTTCTTACTGTTGTAATATTTGCTTATCTTAGAAGCACTCTAGATTACATAAGCTTTTATCTTTGTTGTATTTCCTCAAGTGACTCTGTGTAGTCTGTATACTTGAGAGGACTAAGAGATCTTTCTCTTAGACGTTGTCTGTAATCAATCTTTCAAGATTAGTGGATTAAGTCCTTGTTGAAGGCGAAATCACCTTGGCCGGGTGGACTGGAGTAGCTTTGTGTTATAAGTGAACCAGTATAAAAATCCTTGTGTGATTTTCATTTTGAAAAAGCGCTTATTTTCCAAACAATTCAAACCCCCCCTTTCTTGTTTTTCTCACCTTCAATTGGTATCAGAGCTCCGACTCTGTTATTGATTTTCTAATCAAACACTTAACAGTGTAGAGAGATCCAGAACGAGAAAAACTATGGCCCACACAAATGAAAAGGATAGTTACAATGCTAAGCCTCCTGTCTTTGATGGAGAGAAATTCGATTACTGGAAAGATAGAATCGAAAGTTTCTTTCTAGGCTATGATGCTGATCTCTGGGACATTGTCACAGATGGATACAAACCTCCTGTCACAGAGGATGGAGCTGAAGTTCCCAGAAGTAAGATGTCAGATGATCAGAAGCGAGTTTTCAAGAATCATCACAAGGCCAGAACCATACTCCTCAATGCTATATCTTACAACGAGTATGAAAAGATCACCAACAGAGAAACAGCCAAAGACATACTTGACTCTCTGAGGATGACTCATGAAGGAAACTCTCAGGTCAAAGAGACAAAGGCTCTGGCGCTTATCCAGAAATATGAAGCTTTCAAAATGGAAGATGATGAAGCCATAGAGGCAATGTTCTCTAGATTCCAAACTCTGATTGCAGGTCTCAAAGTTCTAGACAAAGGATACACAACTGCAGACCACGTCAAAAAGATAGTCAGAAGTCTGCCAAAGAAATGGAGACCCATGGTTACTGCTCTGAAGCTGTCAAAGGATCTGAACAATATCAGTCTTGAAGAACTTGTCAGCTCCCTCAGAAGCCATGAGATAGAACTAGAGGAAGATGAGCCTCAGAAAAGGAACAAGTCCGTAGCATTAAAGTCCAGATATGAAAGACGCAAACCTGACAGAACCAAAGCTCTCCAGGCAGAAACTGAAGATACTGATGACTCTGAACCAGAAGATTCTGATGATGAAGAAGAATTGTCCCTCCTGACCAGAAGAGTTAAACAACTCTGGAAAAAGAGGAACAACAACTTCAGAAGACCAAGACCCAGAGGGGATCGATCAGAATCAACCTCAAAAGGTAAAACTAACAAAGATATTACTTGTTATGAATGTAAAGAAACAGGTCACTACAGGAATGAATGCCCCAAGCTAAAGAAAGACAATTCTAGAAAAGAAAGCTTCAAGAAAAATACCTTCAGGACAAAGAAAGGATTGATGGCTACCTGGGATGATAGTGAATCTGAGTCATCAGAATCTGACTCTGATGAAAAGGCCAACGTGGCACTTATGGCTACCACATCCAGGAGCAGCTCAGATGAAGAATCTGAAGAGGTATTTTCCGAACTCTCTCGATCTGATCTAGAATCATGCTTGTCAGAAACTCTTAGCTCATATCAGAAATTAAAACAAAAGCTTAAAAACATAAAAGGCTGTTTTAAAGCAAAATTTGAAGAATGTGGCAAGCTTGAAATGACAATTCTAGAGCGGGAAGATACAATCAGATCTTTAACATTAGAAAGAGATGGAGCCAAAAGAAAAAGCTTAGAATTAGAAGAAGCGTTGTCTCAAGCACCACAAACTTCAAATAAGATAATTTATGAATACGAAGAAGCCTTTCAAGAATTTCTGAAAAATGGAATAGGTAGGAGTATTATGGCATCCATGATTTATGGAGTCAGTCAGAACAATAAAAAGGGAATTGGGTATGATCCTAAGGAAGTTAAAACTTCTTCTAGTGACCAACTTAAATCTCCATTTTCATATCACTACACACACACACAAGAACAAAAATTTGAAAATGCTAGAAAACCCAAAGTTATAAGAAACTCTGGGAAGACTAATCAGAAAGGACCCAAGAGATTCTGGGTACCGAAAGATAAGATTGTTTATGTTGCAGATATCCTATGCAGCAAAGTTCAGACACCAGTCATGGTACCTGGACTCTGGATGCTCGCGACACATGACGGGAAGAAAGTCTATGTTCCAAAGTCTGGAACTTAAAGACGCTGGATTGTAGGTTTCGGAGGAGATCAGAAAGGAAGGATCAGAGGCTCCGGAACTATTGGTAATGGTACTCTTCCCTCTATATCTGATGTCCTTTATGTAGAAGGATTAATGCATAACTTATTATCCATAAGTCAATTAAGTGATAATGGTTATGATGTAATCTTTAATCAAAAAACATGTAAAGCCATAAATCAAAACAATGGTTCAGTCCTATTCACAGGCAAGAGGAAAAACAACATTTATAAAATCAATCTTTCTGATTTAAAAGAACAAAATGTCAAATGTCTGATGACTGTTCACGAAGAGAAATGGGTGTGGCATAGACGCTTGGGCCACATTAGCATGAGGAAACTTTCTCAGCTAAATAAACTCGAGTTAGTCAGAGGCCTACCTAAACTGAAGTTTTCTTCAGATGCTCTGTGTGAAGCATGTCAGAAAGGAAAATTTTCAAAAACATCCTTTAAAAAGAAAAATGTTGTTTCTACCTCTAAGCCTCTGGAACTTCTCCACATTGACTTATTTGGTCCTGTGAAAACAGCATCAGTCAATGGAAAGAAGTATGGACTAGTCATTGTTGATGATTACAGTCGCTGGACATGGGTGAAATTCCTAAAGCACAAGAGTGAGTCTCACTCTGTATTCACAAGTTTCTGCTCCAAAGTGCAAAAAGAATTTGACTCTAAAATTATTAGAGTCAGAAGTGATCATGGTGGAGAATTTGAAAACAAAGATTTTGAGGAATTATTTGACTCTAATGGAATATCCCATGATTTCTCCTGCCCTAGAACTCCACAACAAAATGGAGTTGTAGAAAGGAAGAATAGGACACTTCAAGAGATGGCCAGAACCATGATCAATGAATCTAATGTGGCAAAGCATTTTTGGGCAGAAGCTGTAAATACAGCATGTTACATTCAGAATAGAATCTCTATAAGACCTATTCTGGAAAAGACTCCCTATGAACTGTGTAAAGGAAGAAAACCAAACATTTCATATTTTCATCCTTTTGGATGTTCTTGCTTTATCTTAAACACTAAAGAACATCTGAACAAGTTCGATTCCAAAGCACAGAAAGGTATTATGTTAGGATACTCAGAACGCTCCAAAGGCTACAGAGTATACAACACAGAAACCAAAATTGTGGAAGAATCAATTCATGTCAGATTTGATGATAAGCTTGACCCTGAAAAGTCAAAGCTAGTTGAAAATTTTGCAGATTTAGAAATCACTCTTGCAGGATCTGATAAAACTCCAGAAGCAACTGTCACTCAGAACTCTGAAGAAATTAAATCCCCAGAAATCCCAAAGAAAGTTAAAAGTCGTATCAATGTATCTGAAGATTTGATTCTGGGAAACAAAGACGAACCTGTTAGAACCAGATCTACCTTCAGGACCTCTGAAGATACTCCTCTGGGACTAGTGTCTCTGATTGAGCCTACGTCCTGTGATGAAGCACTTCAAGATAACGACTGGGTTTCAGCCATGCAAGAAGAATTAGATCAATTCACAAAGAATGATGTCTGGGATCTTGTTCCAAAGCCCAGAGACACTCACGTTATTGGAACCAGATGGGTATTCAGAAACAAGCTGAATGAGAAAGGAGAAGTCGTCAGAAACAAAGCTCGATTGGTAGCTCAAGGTTATAGTCAACAAGAAGGTATTGATTATAATGAAACTTTTGCTCCAGTCGCAAGGTTAGAATCTATTCGTCTTCTTGTATCTTTTGCTATTAACCATTCTATTAAATTATATCAAATGGATGTCAAGAGTGCATTCCTTAATGGTTATATATCAGAAGAAGTATATGTCAACCAACCCCCAGGTTTTGAAAATCCAAATTTTCCAGAACATGTTTTCAAACTTAAAAAATCTTTATATGGACTTAAATAAGCTCCCAGAGCTTGGTATGAATGTTTAAGCAATTTTCTTCTGGAACACAACTTTATCAGAGGAAAAGTTGACTCCACACTCTTCTGTAAGAACCTTAACAATGATCTCATGATATGCCAGATAGACGTTGATGATATTATTTTTGGTTCAGTTAACGCCTCTGTTTGTCAAGAATTCTCTAAGTTAATGCAGGCAGAATTTGAAATGAGCTTAATGCAAGAACTAAAGTTCTTTCTGGGAATTCAAATTAACCAAACTTTAGAAGTTACATATGTTCATCAAAGCAAATATATTAAAGATGTTCTGAAGAAATTTGACATGGCTGACTGCAACTCTGCAAAAACTCCAATGCATCCAACAGGCATTCTTGAAAAGGAAGAAGTAAGCGCAAAGGTTTGTCAGAAGCTCTATCGAGGTATGATAGGCTCTCTTCTCTATCTGACTGCTACTCGTCCTGATATTCTCTTTAGTGTCTGTCTCTGTGCCAGATTCCAATTAGATCCTAGAGAATCTCATTTAACAGCAGTTAAGAGAATTCTTAAGTATCTGAAAGGAACTCCTAACCTGGGTCTGATGTATAAGAAAACATCAGAGTATAGACTTTCGGGTTACTGTGATGCAGATTATGCAGGAGATAGACTAGAACGAAAAAGCACATCTGGAAATTGACAGCTTCTGGGAAACAATCTAATATCCTGGGCTAGCAAAAGACAGTCAACTATCGCTCTATCAACTGCAGAAGCAGAATATATCTCAGCATCATTGTGCACAACTCAGATGCTCTGGATGAAGCATCAATTAGAAGATCTGCAAATCTTTGAGAGTAACATTCCTATCTTCTGTGATAATACTGCTGCCATTTGTCTAAGTAAGAATCCCATTCTACATTCCAGAGCTAAACACATTGAAATAAAACATCATTTTATCAGAGACTATGTTCAGAAAGGGATAGTAACATTGAAGTTCATTGATACAGATCATCAATGGGCAGATATCTTTACTAAGCCTCTAGCTGAAGATAGATTTCTTTTTATCTTAGAAAATCTGAACATTCAAAATTGCCCTGAATGAAGTGTGGCTCTGAAGATGTAAAATGAGACTCTGACATAAACAAATGTGTTTCTGCCTCTGACTCTGATACTTCTACCAGTTAAGAAGATATCTGAGTTAGAAATCTCCAGGAACCAATCCTTTGGTATTCCTGAAGATCAGATACATCAACACGTGGAGCACTTAGCGTCCAACCCTAGAACTTCTAGACAGCTGTCCAGAAGAAAATCAAAGGGAAACGTTTGAGATCTCCTCGAGCAGTGTGCATACTGTTGGGATTAGACATTCATTAATGAGCCTTAATCATTTTTTCCCCCAAGCGTGCTAACTTGTGCTTTGTGCTAACGCTGAATAGTGTGTCGTTTTGCATGCGTTTTCATTTAGGGTATTTAAACACTTTTCTCACATTTCACACACTTATCACTCTCACTCACTCTCAAACCCTCTCTGAAGCATTTTTGCAAACACTTCATCTTCACCTTCTTCTTCATCAACTATGGATGCTCAACAACAACAAGTTTTCAACTTTTCTCAGCAAATGGAATCCAACACCACTGCCCAAAGTTCAAGCATTCCAACTCCAACGGTTACAGGCGTTTCCATTACTCCAGTGTACAAGGAACCCCATATTCTTGATCGTCAACCTCACATTAACCTAGCAACTCCCTTTGAGGGCCTGGATGTGTTATGTGAAACATTGGTTGACTTCGACAACATGAGGAGAAATGGAGTAGATCTTACTGAAGAACTTCGTATACAAGGGTGGGAAAACTACTTCCAAAGGCTTTATGGCCCTGTTTACCCAAATCTCATCAAAGAATTCTGGAGATTTGCTGATGCTGATGACCACTTCATCGTCTCCTTCGTATTGGGGGTAAAGATAGTAATTACTGAAAAGTCAATTGCTTCTTTACTAAACATGGAGAAAACTGGAGGAAAAGGGATTTACAACATCAACCCTAGGTCAAGGCGCATTGCTGAAGTAATCAATCAAACCATCTTCAAACTTAACACTGAAGGAAATCCTTCAAAGAACAAAGAGCTTCATCAGAACCTCAGAGTATGGCTCAAGATCATTCTGGGAACCATTCATCATCGCCCAGCATCAAACTCCTCTGACTACATCAATGCAGATCAGAAGTGCATTCTTTATTGCATTCACAAGGGTGTAAAGCTCTGCCTTCCTGCACTTCTCTTCAGATATCTCAGAGACTCTGTAAGGGAGACAAGAAACAACATGAAACCCAGATCCTACATCCCTCTGGGTAGGCTTATATCTGATGTTTTCATTGAGAATGGGTTGGTAGATCATCTGGAGAAGAACAGGCTGATGGAAGATCTGGCGATAGATACTGGAAAACCTTTGAACCCCAGATCTTCTACAACCAGAACCTCACAACCTCAACCAAAATTTAATCTTGCCCATACAACACTACCTTTATCTGAAGCTGAAGAATTGAACCAAACCAGTTCTTCATCATCTTCAGCCCCAGAATCACCTCCATACCTTGAACTCTCCTCTGACCAAGAATACTCTGACCCTAACTCTCCAACCTTAGCCCAAATTCAGGCTCAAAACCTTGCTTCACAACAACCAACACAATCTGAAGCAACTTCACCTCCCCCAGAACAAAAAACCAACATTACTTCTGAAGACCAACCTTCTGAAACTCAACCCTCTGACCTCTACACCTCTGATATCACCCCTCCAAACACCTCCGCTGAACCTGAACCTGAAGCTGAAACTGAACCTCTAACATTAGACTTAAACCCTCTTTACGCTTCACCCCAAAGATCTGAACCTCAACCTGAAGCAGAACCTGAACCTCTAACACTCAACCTCAGCCCTTCAACCTCTCCACCTCATACCTCTGAACCTGACCTTTCTATACCTACCCTTGAGGAAGCCATAATGCTGTTCGCAGGGGCTTCAGTACAAAAGGTCAAGTCTCTGACCATTAACTCTGAAGTCAGTGATGATCCTGACTCTGTAAGGACACACTGGAACAGAGTCATTGGCTGGATGACCTCTGAGGCTTTTAAACTGAAGCACATCTCTGAACAAGTCAGAAACGACTTTATCAGAGATGCTGAGGCAAGACTCCAGGAAAGACTTGCAAGAGAAGCTGAAGCCAGAAGGCTAGAAGAAGAGAGACTAGCAAGAGAAGCTGAAGAAGAAGCCAGAAGGATGGGGGAAGAAAGAGCAAGGGAAGCTGAAATTCTAAGGGTAAAGGAAGCTGAAGCTAAAGCTCTGGCTGATGCTGCTGCTGCTGCCGAAGCTGAATCACAAGCTGCTGCTGAAGCTGAAGCAATGGCCGCTGTTGAAGCACAGCAGGCTCTGACTCAGGGGGAGTCCTCATCTGTTGTTCCTATGGTTCTCCAGACGCTGGAAGAACTTAAGAAAGATCAGAAGGAACTCCGTGCCAGAATGGATAAACAAGACTCTGTCAATGACAACATTCAGAACATGCTGGCTCTATTGCTTCAAGAATGCCTCCGCCTCCCAACCCTTAGGCACTTAGGATTTTTGTTGCTTTGCTTTTCTTGTTTCTGATGTTTCCTTGTTCTTTTTGACTCTGTTGCTTTTTATCTGAATACAATGTTTTTCTCTTGAATTATTATCTTTTTTTTTGCTATGTCTTTTTGATTCTGACAAAAAGGGGGAGAAGTCATAGCTCTGATGAAAATACTGTCTAAATACCTTAAGCACTCTGCTACATATTTTTCTTAAAAATAAATTTATCTAACTCTAGACTCTAGACTTAAGAAATTGCAGAAGGTATCAAGAAACCTCATTGCTTGGAAGCTCTGGTAAGAACTTCTGAACTCCCTAGCCTATCTCAAGGGGAGCTCTTGTCTATCTGATCTGATATTATTTATGTTTCATCTGCTAATTAAGTTTGTTTTGTCATCATCAAAAAGGGGGAGATTGTAAGAACAAAAATTGTTCTACAACAGATTCCATGATTTTGATGATAACAAAGGATGAAACCAAAAATGGCACCCTAACGAAAAGTTTCTAAGTGTGCAGGGTTCTAAGGAAAGAAGGAAGAAATCATCAGATACAGAATCATATCAGATACAAATTATCAGAAGACCAGAAGCATCTGAAATGGAATCACGTTCAAGAAAGTCTAACTCTGAGCAAAACAGCAAAATATCAGAAGCATCTGAAATGGAAACACGTTCAAGAAAGTCTAACTCTGAGCAAAACAGCAAAATATCAGAAGCATCTGAACAAGAAGTACGCTCTAGAAGTTCTGATTCTGAACAACGGTATGTCAAACTCCAGAAGTTCTTGGCGCTATCTGAAGAAACCATCAGAACTCAAAAGAGATCAACATCAGAAGTTAGATAGCAAGATTCCAAGATCTCCAGAAACAAGAAGACTCTGATTATGGAATTGCTAAATAAGGAAGAGTAACGTTAACTTCAAATAAAGTTATGGAAATGGATTTCCTAATACAGAAAGAGACGTTAACTCCAAATTCAAATGAATAGGAACTATTTTTGGAAAGTAATCATTCAAGGAGAGAAAGTTGCTTTGGCAACAAGCAACATAAGTTATGGCACTAATTATTATTCAAGAGTTATTATCTGCTATGATTTTTCAACGGATCTTTCTCTTCTATATAAAGTACTGCAAATCAACATTGAGAGAGATAAGCACAACATCACATGATTTTACTGAAACATCAACTTTGAGAAGTTAGAGAAAGCAAGCATACAAAAACAATCTTCATCTCTCTCAATATTTCAAAAAGCTTTTGCTTGAAACGAAAAACACTTTGTTCTTACTGTTGTAATATTTGCTTATCTTAGAAGCACTCTAGATTACATAAGCTTTTATCTTTGTTGTATTTCCTCAAGTGACTCTGTGTAGTCTGTATACTTGAGAGGACTAAGAGATCTTTCTCTTAGACGTTGTCTGTAATCAATCTTTCAAGATTAGTGGATTAAGTCCTTGTTGAAGGCGAAATCACCTTGGCCGGGTGGACTGGAGTAGCTTTGTGTTATAAGCGAACCAGTATAAAAATCCTTGTGTGATTTTCATTTTGAAAAAGCGCTTATTTTCCAAACAATTCAAACCCCCCCTTTCTTGTTTTTCTCACCTTCATTACTCCCATTGAGTTATGTCCTCATTGGGTTGAGTCTTGATTGACCGTTTTCTTTCTAGTTCTTACCTAGATAGATATTTTGGTCCCCTAAGAGTCTATTACCCAGTAACTGGTAATATTCTTCTTAGTTGGCAGTTTGTTACTTCTTGCACAATACCCGGTAATGGTACCCTTTTTCCCCTCAGTAGAATCCCCAGCGGATCTATTCCCTAGAAAGTATATCCTTAATATGTTTATCTTAACTGATGACGGATACCTTTTCTTCCCCCGTAGGAGTTTATCCTTTATATGTTCACTTTAAACAGTGACTGATATTCTCACCCTTAGTATTCTACCCAGTAAAAAGGTAGTTGTAATCCCTATTTTTGTTTCTCAAAGAGTTAATCCTTGATATGTTCATCTTAGCCAATGACGGGTTTCCTCCTCTTGTTGGTTTTCTACCCAGTAACCGATAGTTGTAAATCCTATCTTTCCCCTGTGCAGAATCTATCCTTGATATGTTCAGTTTCATCAAGTGACAGATTTTCTCTCCTTTGGTATTCTATCCAGTAATTGATAGATGTAATTGTCGCATTACGTGAAAAACTGGCGGGAAAAGACACAGAGCCGCCACCGTGTGTTATTTATCCCAAAGGAGGGAAAGGAAACGCTCGAAGTAAACCTGGAAAGGACATGGTCCTGCGACCAGAGATTGATAGGATCGGGAGTCGGTTATGCGAAGGGAAGGTATTAGCACCCCTACGCATCCGTCGTACTGGACGGGATCCACGCTCAAAAGAATAGAATAAGGTTGCTAAAGAAACTGCTCAAAACACTACACACACTGGAAGGAAACACAGATGAAAGACAGAGGAAACGGACTCGGGGAATGTGCTCGCTAGGATATCGCATCCTATGCATACGTATCTTCTCTAACCAGAGAAGAATCAGAGCACTCGTAGCTCGACTAACGCACGCCAAACAAAACACAAACAAGAAACCGACTGCCAATCGCTGGACTTACGTCAGACTCCACACAAATAACCCTACACAGGAAACCGACTGCCAATCGCTGGA
This sequence comes from Lathyrus oleraceus, assembly GCF_024323335.1. Classification (NCBI taxonomy): domain Eukaryota; kingdom Viridiplantae; phylum Streptophyta; class Magnoliopsida; order Fabales; family Fabaceae; genus Lathyrus; species Lathyrus oleraceus. Next base: position 362,345,430 of record NC_066582.1, read on the forward strand.
CTTACGTCAGACTCCACACAAATAACCACACAAAAAGTTTGAAAAAGCAAAAGGTTGCCCGGAGAGATCAGCTCAATCTCCTGCCTACGTACCTCATCTGGTATGAGGATCAGGGCGACGTAGTTCCCCTTAACATGGAAGGAACTTCTATCCTAACCAAAGACTAGGGAGATAACAGACTACTAGGGAGACTACGACTCGAGCCTAGAAGTTGTCATGCATACGATCCCTAAGTTGAGGTCTCTAATCCTAACTTGCACAGGGAGAAAGCTAACCTAAACAATCAAACAAGCACACACAAGCACAAGAGAGCAAGCACACACACTATATGCAAACAAGTGGCTCATACAAGGTTGGGCTTTAGTCAAGGGGTCATCTCAACCTCGACAAACAAGCCAATTGGAAAGGGGTGTTGTTAGCTCTTAACCCTAACATTGAGAGTTAGGGTGAAGCACATGAAATAGGAAATGAGGGTAAGACCTCATAGCTCTTATCCCTGGCCCGGGAGAGCTTGAAACAATGAAAGTGTGGGAGTCCAGAATGGGGAACTCTACTCCACATGACTGACTATGCAAGATCTTGGGATGTTTATTCAAGTGCATCAACACATGGTATGAGCAATATGAATGACTGAACTGAATAGCAGGGGATGGATTGCACATCCCTTCTATCTGCCAATGCCTCTTCACTTAGGAGGTCTTTGAATGTACAAGGCACAAAGATAAACAACCACAAACATTGCCTCTTAAGGAGGGCTTCAGACAGGTGCCTGCCAAAGTAACATGACAGGTCTTCCAGACTACATGAAGATCAAGGATTATACCTAAGTGGTATGCCAACCACAAGCAAAGCAAAGTTCGAATGAACTTAAAGCAACTTAGGTACCTGTGTAAACAACTAAACAAATCAGTACAGTATCCAAACAAACAGACAACAGTCAACAACAAACAGACAATCCCAATCAGACAATAATGGTGCAAGGCATAAGGTAAACTCAAGTGAATTATCATCAACCTACAAAGCAAACAAATGTTAGCAATCAATAGCAAATATCAACATTCACATGATGAAGCAACATCAACCATGGAGATTAGGTGCTTGGTCCTGAAATTCAAAGCTCACATGTAAGTTCAAACCACTAGGTCAAAGCCTAGGGTCAAAGGTGAAGAAAAAATTCAAAACAGGAGCTAATATTCAACACAATGCAACTTCAAACACACATGAACATGTCCTAAAAAGGACCAAAACAAAATCATCAAGCAAAGGTATTTCATGTGCAAGGGAAGTCAAAGACAATTTCAAAGCACATATTTGGACATTGAGAATGAAAATCCCAAATCAAAACAGAAATGATTCAAATAATTCTGGAAATTTTCATGAGCATTCAACACATTCAAACCAATCATCATACAAAAAATCAGAATCAACAGAGGTTATTTGATATGGAAATGAAATTGCATAAGTTGATCATCAAATTGTGTGACACAAATTGTCACACCATGCAAACATGTGTATAAAACAGAAATGGTAAATGAGAAAAATGCACAATCAAGCCTCAAATATCCATTAACACGTTAGGAACAATCATGCAAAATTTCACGGCAATTGGATTAAAATCAAGCATTTCATGATAAGATGAATGGAACAAGGTCACAGATGTACACATGATCACATAGTCTAACACAATTCAGAATCCAGCCATGCACAACTTCAGAATTTAACATCATAAAATAGAGGACATCTCAATGAACAAGTAGCAAAAACCCAGGGATTATTTGGAGCATTTTTCAAATTGTTATGAATTTTGGAAGTTGATAAAAAAATTGAAATAAACATGGATTATATCACATGGGAATTGGAGGGAAATGCATAATGGAAGTGAAATTTGAAAATATGCTTGCGCCAGGACTCGAACCATGTTGCATTTTGAAAGAAGCGCGCGCCACAACATGAAGCGCAGTCGTTTCATACGAAAAACCCTAGCGAACCAGAGTGGACGCTAACCGGACGCTAGGCCGTCGCTAAGCTGGAAAACATCGTCTTCCTCGCGAAGACGATGATGAACAGTATGAGCTTCAAACAAATTTTCCAGAATTTTCCAGAATTCATCAAAAGTTATACCAAATCAAAGGTCATGCAACATACATCAATAATCCATTGTCAATTCATGCTAAATCATCACAACAAATGCAGATCGAGCAAAATAAGTTTGATGCACCAAACTTCAATCACACATATCTCACTCAATAATGCACCATTTCACATGAAATTTCCATCAGATTTATCAGCAAAGAGAGATCTACAAGATTATGCATACAAAATAGTGAATTAAGAAGCTCGAAAATATGACCTCTTGAATAGCAGCTTCTTGAAATGCACGAATCAAGGCTTGCAATGATCCAAATCAACTCCAGGACACTTGTTATGATGATTGATGAAGAATTTGAAGCTTGAAAACATGTAGATCTAGTTCACCAAACAACTTCCATTCTTGAGTTCTTGAGCTTGCTATGCACAATTTCCACACGAATTCAACAATCCAAAGCTTGATCTGCACTATATCAAAGCCAGAGAACAAGAATATGCAATAATATGGCAAGGTTATGTGAGAAAAATTTGAATTATGATGAAGAGAAAAAATTGGAGGGAAAAATTTCTAGATCTCAAAAATGGTGAAAAAATCCCAAATTCTGTTATGATTATGGTATTTATATGCTGTACTAATCATACTGAAAGTGCAATTAGCAATTGGTTAATGGTGATTAGCAAAATAAGGTTTTTTGACAAAATTGGAAAATTGCATGGTGCATGGAGTAATCCCACGTGAACAGTACCATGTACATGGTCAAAGTCACTCAAAATCATCTTCCAAACACATTGGCAATGGCAAAAAGTTCTCATGATGCACCAATTTTAAATTTATGATTTTCCCTCCAAAACCTTCATGAATAAGCAAATGATCATATGTTCAAATTTCATGAAATGTGATGAATGTTTTAGAAACTACATGTCATGAGAAGCAAAATGCAAGAAGAGCCACTTAATTTGGAGTTATGAATAAAAAGATATGGCCATTTGAAGTTCCATGCACACTTGGCAATGATTGGATCATATCTCCTCAACCATTCATCAGATGCTCATGATCTTGGACTTTTTGGAAATGGGAGAGAAAGATATTCAACTTTCATGTTGGACAAAATTTCATTTGAAGCATCTTGGATGTTGGAAAGTTGAGTTAGAGTTGGTCCAAAAACTTGCCATTTTTGGAAACTTTCAAATTACAGGTCACCTTCCATTTTTGGAAACTTTTGATCTGGCTTCAAAATCTTCAAGGTAGATGTTTGACATATTGAATAACCCTCTTTTAGACATAAATGAAGTGTCTCAAACCATTTCTCCACCTCCTAGCCCTCAGTTGACTTTGCAGTTGACTTTTATGGGCCCCAGATGACCTGAAACTGCACTGTGGACTTTGAGCCTCTAACACTTGGCCAAGTTGTTTCAAAATGAACCTTGGGTTCACATAAGCTCTTGTGAATAACCATAGGGCCTTTTTCTCATGGAAATGCTTGGCTCCTTGCACATATGAATTCTCCTGACCAGTTTTGACTGATGAAAGGCAATGCAATATGCAATGTTAATGACCTAAAAATGAAATGAATGTACAAATGGGGGTGCAAATTTGAGGTGCTACAGCTGCCCCTATTCAATCAACTGGGAACCTGAACGGATGAGAGCAACGGCTGTCAGACATTCAAGGTAAACAGGGATTGAATACCAAAGAACCGTAGAAATTTGCACTCTGCGGGGGATGATCAAAGAAATGAATGTTCACCAATGGCAACTTCCACTAGGATCTGATATTTATCACTGGACCAAACAAGACGTTTACCAACGACTCTACTGGGGATTTTGATTTTTATCGAAAAAAGGAACCACGACAAGACATCGAAAGATGAAGAATGGGAAGAGAAACCACGACTAGACGTCAACGGACGCATAGGAAAAGAGAAACCACGACTAGACATCGAAAGACGACGAATAGGAAGAGAAACCACGACTAGACGTCAACGGACGCATAGGAAAAGAGAAACCACGACTAGACGCCAACTGACGAATAGGAATAACTCGACCAGACATCAACGGATGAATGGGAGAAAGGAACCACGACTAGACATCGAAAGACGATGAATAGGAATAAAGAAACCACGACTAGACGCCAACTGACGAATAGGAATAACTCGACCAGACATCAACGAATGAATGGGAGAAAGGAACCACGACTAGACATCGAAAGACGATGAATAGGAATAAAGAAACCACGACTAGACATCGAAAGACGATGAATAGGAATAAAGAAACCACGACTAGACATCGAAAGACGATGAATAGGAATAAAGAAACCACGACTAGACGTCAACGGACGCATAGGAAAAGAGAAACCACGACTAGACGCCAACTGACGAATAGGAATAACTCGACCAGACATCAACGGACGAATGGGAGAAAGGAACCATGACTAGACATCGAAAGACGATGAATAGGAATAAAGAAACCACGACTAGACGCCAATTGACGAATAGGAATAACTCGACCATACATCAACGGATGAATGGGAGAAAAAAGGATGTTACGAACATCGAAAGATGATGTCTACAAACACCAAAATAGGACCCACCCGGGGATTAAACCAGCATCGTAAGGATGACATCTACATATGTCAGGACAAGGCCACACACTTGCCGGGGACTACGCTGGGGAGTCAAGCTTTCCTCTCACCTGCGGGTGAGGAAACAAACCTCTCTGGGGATTACCAATCCCGAATGCTGTCAGGAGTTACCGCTGCAAATATGCCATGCGGATTGTTGAACAATGGTCCGCCTCTGCTGGGGATATGGTCCAATTAGGTTTAACACATGTATGCATATGTTTGAATTTCTATGGCGTAATGCTCCATATGGAATGGAAATGCTACGCGGTTTGAGGATGCAATGATTACTACATGCAAGATGCAAATGACGAACTCCCGCTGGGGAGAACTGGTTGCTCTGCTGAACACTCAATTCTGATTTGATCCTCCAACTCTGTGGGGAGACGCACTACTGGGGGTGCTTTGCTGATCTGACATTCTCAGAATGGCAGAGGAACCAACTCAACTAGGGAGTCTCTGGCTGGGGAACACACCAACCTCTCAAATGTGCTGGGGAATAACATTGCTGCTGGGGGAAGGGGTAAACCTCACTGGGGACGACCTCCACTGAATCCAATCCGCTTGGAGACTTCACTAGGGGAAACAAACAATGTTCACCTCTACTGAGGATAACTGCCAATCCACAGGCATGAATAACCCTACTGGGGATAATTTTTACCGAACCTGATCCGCTTGGGGATTTCGCTGGGGAAAACATTCTCAACCCTGCTGGGGAAAATGCAAACTTGACCCTGCTGGGGATTACAGTACCTCAGACCCGACTGCTGAGGAACAAACTACCCATGGGTACCACCGCTGGGGATACGGCAACCTTCAGACTCAGTGGGGACCCACAGTCTTCAGACTAGCTGGGAATAAAGTAGCCTTTGATCCTGCCGCTGAGGGACACACTACCCACAGACGCCTCTGCCGGGGAAGAGCAGTTCTAATAGTTTTCAGACTTGTTGGGGAAACGTCCTCAACCCTGCTGAGGAATCCCTGATCTCGAATACGCTGGGGAGACAAGTCCTGAACTTGCTTTAGCCAACCCAACTTCTCACCCTACTGGACAGTGTTGAAACGTCTCTGAACAAACCGTGGCTTATCTGCTTCAGCCAAGAATCAAAGGTAATAACCTGCAAAACAGCAAGACATACATGCCCCAGGGGATTGTATGGACAAGATACACCCAAGTGTACTCAACATTCAAAATGATTTTCAAATGTTTTATCTTTCTGCACGTTCTTGTCTAGCCTTCATGTTTTTTATATGCAATGTTTATCAAAAATTCGGACCTTTTTGCAAACAAAACAGTAAAATAAAAACAAGAGAGCAATTTATCTGAATAACGACTTTTATTGATTGAAAATGAGCCTATAAAGGCAAATATATCAGGAAGCAATTCCTAGAAAGAGGTAATTGCGCACAAAAGGAAAAATCTATCCTAATGGCAATGTGAACACGGCATCCACTATTTCCCAATTCTGTTATGACTCACAGATCATCAACTTCCTCCCAAATCCCTTACTTTCTGAGAAGAATGATTGGACCGATCATATCCTTCGAGATGGTAGACCCTGAAGCGCGATGAAGTACAGATAACTCAGACTGTAGCCTTCGCCTTAATCCCTCTTTTGCCTGGATCACCCTTTCGGGTTTTTAATCCACCGGGATACCCATTTTTGTCTAAGCCGCCCTTGCGGGTTTTCGACTTACCGGGTGTACAAATTCTTTTCATTCTTTATCCCTAACTTTTGCCCGAACCTTTTCTTCTTCTTTTTTTTGGTTCGCCGGGATGCCCTTTTTTGCCTGGACTCTTTTATTCTTTTCGTCCAGCGGGTCAATTTATGCGAAGTATTTTTTTACTACATCTGAGTTAACAGGGGACGGAAAATCTTCACCATCCATAGTTGTAAGCATCAAGGCTCCACCAGAGAAAACCTTTTTAACAACATATGGACCTTCGTAATTCGGAGTCCATTTGCCCCTGTTATCTGTACCGGGAGGAAGGATCCTCTTCAAGACCACATCACCTGTCTGATAGCTTCGAGGATGCACTTTCTGATCAAAGGCTTTCTTCATCCTTCTCTGATACAATTGCCCATGGCACACAGCTGCTAACCGCCTCTCTTCGATAAGGCTCAATTCATTAAACCTTGTTCGAATCCACTCAGCTTCGTCAAGCTTGACATCCAACAGGACTCTCAGAGAAGGAATCTCCACTTCAACAGGTAGGACTGCTTCCATACCATACACCAGGGAGTAAGGGGTTGCCCCGGTCGACGTACGTACTGAGGTACGGTACCCATGCAAAGCGAAAGGCAGCATCTCATGCCAATCCTTGTACGTCACGACCATCTTGTGCACAATCTTCTTAATATTCTTGTTTGCCGCCTCTACAGCACCATTCATCTTCGGTCTGTAAGGAGAAGAAATGTGATGTTCGATCTTAAAATCTTTACAAAGTTCTTTCATCATCTTGTTATTGAGATTCGAACCATTGTCATTAATGATCCTCTCGGGAACCCCATAACGACAGATAATCTCTTTCTTGATGAACCGGGCAACCACTTGCTTGGTAACATTAGCATAGGAAGCTGCTTCTACCCACTTGGTGAAGTAATCAATCGCAACCAGGATGAAGCGATGCCCATTAGAAGTAGTAGGTTCAATCTTCCCAATCATATCGATGCCCCACATCGCGAATGGCCAAGGCGAATTCATGACATTCAGAGGGCTTGGTGGTACATGCACCTTATCAGCATAGATCTGACATTTATGGCACTTCCGAGCGTATTTGAAACAATCGGATTCCATAGTCATCCAGTAATAACCGGCTCTCAATAACTTTTTTGACATTGCATGACCACCTGCATGGGTACCGAAATATCCCTCGTGTACTTCTTGCATCAACATGTCTGCTTCGTGTCTATCCACGCATCTGAGCAGAACCATGTCAAAGTTCCTCTTGTACAACACATCATCCTGATTCAAATAAAAGCTTCCAGCTAGCCTTCTCAGGGTTTTCTTATCGTTCTTTGACGCTCCTTCAGGATACTCCTGACTCTTGAGGAAATTCTTGATGTCGTAGTACCACGGCTTCTCATCAACACCAGACTCGGCTGCAAACACATACGCAGGCCTCTTGAGTCGATTCACAGCAACATGTGGCACATGATTCCACCAATGAACTTTGATCATAGAAGACAAAGTAGCCAAGGCGTCAGCCATCTGATTTTCGTCTCGAGGGACATGATACAACTTCACTGTCTTGAAGAAAGTCAGGATCCTTCTGGTGTAATCTTGATAAGGAATCAAATGCGGATGATGAGTATTCCAATCTCCATTGACTTGGTTAATCACCAGAGCGGAATCTCCATAGATGTCTAGAGTTTTGATCCTTAGATCGATGGCTTCTTCAATACCCATGATACAAGCCTCATACTCAGCCTCGTTGTTGGTTACGTCAAAAGTCAATCTGGCAGCAAAAGGTATGTGTGCACCTTTAGGATTGATGAGCATTGCCCCAACACCGTTACCATTCACATTAACTGCCCCATCAAACATCAATGTCCACTTGTCATCAGGATCCGGTCCTTCCTCGACAAGAGGCTCTTCATAATCTTTCATCTTTAGATACATGATGTCTTCATCAGGGAATTCAAACATCATCAGTTGATAATCATCAATCGGTTGCTCGGCAAGGTAGTCAAACAGAATACTACCTTTGATGGCCTTCTGCGACGTATACTGGATATCATACTTAGTTAAAATCATCTACCAACGAGCCACTCGTCCGGTGAGAGCCGGCTTCTCAAAGATGTACTTCACTGGATCCATCTTAGAAATCAACAAGGTAGTATGGTTCAACATATACTGCCTCAGTCGGCGAGCAGCTCATGCCAAAGCACAACAAGTTTTCTCGAGCTGCGAATATCTTATTTCACAGTCGGTAAACTTTTTGCTAAGGTAGTATATAGCATGCTCTTTTCGACCAGACTCGTCATGCTGTCCCAATACACACCCCATCGAATTCTCAGTCACTGACAGGTACATTATCAGAGGCCTCCCAGGAACTGGAGGTATAAGGATTGGAGGTTTCTGCAAATATTCTTTTATCTTATCAAAAGCTTTTTGACAGTCATTGTTCCACCTGATTGCTTGATCTTTTCTTAGCAATTTGAATATCGGTTCACACGTGACAGTTAGGTGAGATACGAACCGTGCAATGTAGTTCAACCTCCCTAAAAACCCACGAACCTGCTTTTTCAGTTCTTGGTTCAGGAATTTCTTGAATAGCTTTTACTTTCGCTGGATCAACCTCAATCCCTTTCTCACTGACAATGAAGCCTAACAGCTTTCCGGATCTCACCCCAAACGTACACTTGCTTGGATTCATCCTCAGTTTGAATTTTCTCAGTCTTTCAAACAACTTCTGCAGGTTTACCAAGTGCTCCTCTTCTGTCTGCGACTTCACAATCATATCATCCACGTACACTTCAATTTCTTTGTGCATCATGTCATGAAAGAGAGTCGTCATAGCCCTCTGATATGTAGCACCGGCATTCTTCAGCCCAAATGGCATCACCTTATAGCAGAACGTGCCCCAAGGTGTAATGAATGTCATCTTTTCCATGTCTTCTGGCGCCATCTTAATCTGATTATAGCCAGAAAATCCATCCATGAAAGAGAAAACCGAGGATTGAGCAGTGTTATCAACCAATACATCAATGTGAGGTAATGGGAAGTCATCTTTCCGACTGGCTCTGTTTAAATCCCGGTAATCGACACACATCCTGACTTTACCATCCTTCTTCGGCACGGGTACGATGTTGGCCACCCAAGGGGGATAATTGGTAACTGCCAGAAAACCTGCATCCAACTGCTTCTGAACCTCTTCTTTAATCTTTACAGCCATATCAGGACTGGTTCTGCGAAGCTTCTGCTTGATCGAAGGATAATCTTCTCTGAGAGGTAGCCTGTGCACCACAATATCTGTATCCAACCCAGGCATATCTTGATACGACCAGGCGAATATCTCCACATATTCTCTCAGCATTTCAATCAGCCCTCTCTTGACATCTTCCTTCAAAGCAGCCCCGATTTTGATCTCTCTTTTGGCGTCCTCAGTACCAAGGTTAATAATTTCCAACTCTTCCTGATGAGGTTGGATGACCCTTTCCTCCTGCTTCAATAATCTGACCAATTCTTTGGGGAGTTCACAATCTTCTTCACTCTCCTCTTCGGTTTGGTAAATGGGATTATCGAAATCATACCGAGCCATAACAAAACTGTTTTTAGTGGAGTCCGCGAGGTCAATTCTGCACGAACGATGTTTAATGCTTTATTTTAGAAAAGAGTTCAAGAAAGTCACAAAAACAAAAAACATTGCCATTTTATTGTTTTGAAAAAATGAAAATAAAAACAGAAAGACAGTGAGCACAAATTTGTTTGCAAAACGTCCTTTATTAATGATATTCATTGCAAGTTCAAACATGATGTGGCTCTATAATGGACCACTACGCCCCGGGCAGAACGTAGGGTTTTTGTGCAGAATGAAAAACAAAAAGAAAATTACTCTGTCTGAAGAGTAACTTGGACTATTTCTTCGGCTGTCCAATTGTTGACCATCTCCCCTGGAGCACACGGGCGCACCCAGTTGTCCATATCGCAATCGATGTCTCCGTCTTCACTACCGGCTGCAAAGACATCACCATGATTCATCAACCCAACGTTGGTGAAGGTACTCGGCCCTTTCTGAACACCCTGCTATGCCTGAAGAGGTTGGTAGCCAATACCAAATTTGTCTTCTTTCACAGGCATGTCAACCATCTTGCCCCATCCTTCTGCATTGCCAGATTTGACAACCTCCACAGCTTGCTTGTATGATGCAATTGAGGCACCTGACTTCTTCTGCTCAGCAAAAGCCACCTTCTCAAGAGCAACGGTCTCAAACGCTTGGCACAGAGTTTCATGGATCTCGCCATCCATCTCCACATACTTGAAGGAAGATAAATGACTCACCAGAATGTCCTCCTCGCCGCACACAGTCACAACCTGACCATTCCAAACATACTTCAGCTTTTGATGGAGAGTTGACGAAACTGCCCCAGCCCCATGTATCCAGGGACGCCCCAATAAGCAACTATATGTTGGTTGGATATCCATCACATAGAAGATAATATCAAATACCTCCAGGCCAATCTTCACGGGCAATGTGACTTCACCAAAAACAAATTGTTTGGATCCATCAAATGCACGAACAATGAGATCACTCGGCGTGAGGACAACCCCTTCAACATCAATCTTGCTCAAAATCTTCTTGGGCAACACATTCAAAGACGAGCCAGTATCCACTAACACATGCGACAATACTGCGCCTTTACACTCCATAGTGATATGCAGGGCTTTGTTATGATTACGACCCTCAGGCGTCAAATCCAGGTCTGTGAATCCCAAACCATGCCTCGTGCTCACATTAGCAATAACACCCTCAAGTTGATTGACAGAAATCTCCTGAGGCACGTAAGCCAGATTCAACATCTTCAGCAAGGCGTTACGGTGTGCCTCAGAGCACAACAACAGAGAAAGGATAGAGATCTTGGACGGAGTTTGGTTCAGTTGATCCACAATCTTATAATCACTTTTCTTGATGATCTTCATGAACTCCTCCACATCTTTCTCAAATGAACCCTCAGGCGCTTCCTTCTGCACAGGTCCTTCTTCTACCACAGCTTGTTTCCCCTTTGCTTTGGCAAGAGCCTCGACATTGTTGTCTCTCAAGGTCTGTGGCGCAAACAGACGACCACTTCTTGTGAAACCTCCAGGTCCTCCCACATTGTCCACAGCCAGACCGACAGTTACTGGAGCTTTAACCGGTACACCAATGGTCACTGGAGCCTGATTCACTGGCCTTGTCTGACTTTCTGACCTTCTGTTATTGCGGTAAGCATTATCATACTTCCATGGGACCGCCCTACTGTTCTCAACAGGTCTTATATTAGAAGAAACAACAGTAGTAGGAGCACCAACAGTCTCGGGTGCAGATATAGTCACCGGAGTACTAACAGTTGTGGGTGCACTAACGTTTCTTGGCACACGTCCAGGACCCTCGGACGGCTTGAAATAAATGGTGACAGTTGAGACCACCTCACGACCTTTCTCAGCCCGACTAAACTGTAGGCAACCATCATCAATCAGACCCTGGACACCTATCCTCAGTTTTTCACAACCATTCTTTTGATCAGCATAGTCTGAGCAACTTGCACCACAGCCCGGGAACACTCCCCCTTTCAGCAGACGCTCTTTCACAACGCACAGCGAAGTCTGAACCTCATCAACATCAACCACCAGATCTACAGCTTCCCCATCTTCCACATTGTTCACCCTGGGCCTACCATGTTGAGGCATAGGGTTATTCACAACATTCGGAACATGAGCAAAGTTGATTGTTTTGGCGTCAATCAAATCTTGGACCTTATGATGAAAAGCCCGACAGTTCTCAATATGATGCCCCGGAGCACCGGAATGGAAGTCACAACGGACGTTGGCATCATACCCAGCAGGAATTCTTGTCAACGGAGCCATGGTGCGAAGCTCAACAAATTTCAATCTGAGCAGTTCGGGAAGCAACTCAGCATATGTCATTGGTAGCGGATCAAAATGACGCTCAGGCATTCTCTGCCTTGGTTGAAACGGGCGTTGCTGTTGTTGTTGTTGGTGTTGGTGTTGTGGAGCCCTCTGTTGTTGTTGTTGAGGTTGAGGTTGGGGTGCTGGGATGGTCACAGCGGCAACCTGACGGTACTGTCCTCTGTTCATATTCCTTCTGTGATGTACCGCATTAGTCTCACCCTCCCTCCTTCGGGGTGCCCCAGAAAATGGCTTCTTTGCACTCGAAGACGAGGAACCAGAATCCTGAATCTTCCCTGCTTTAATGAGACTCTCGGTCCTCTCTCCGCAGATAACCACATCGGAAAAGCTACCGAACGGGCAACTCCCCATACGGTCCATAAACACGCCTTGCAAAGTCCCGATGAACATATCGGTCAGCTCTCTCTCCAGCATAGGAGGTTGCACTCTTGCAGCTAACTCACGCCACCTCTGGGCGTACTCCTTGAAACTTTCACCAGATTTTTGAAACAGGCTCTGCAGTTGGGTTCTGCTCGGAGCCATATCCATATTGTGTCTATACTGCCTCAAGAAGGCTTCACCCAAGTCTCTCCAGCTTCTCACATACTCTCTTTTCAACTCCATGTACCAGTCCAAGGAAGCTCCAGACAAGCTATCCTGGAAAAAATACATCCACATCTTCTCATCATCTGTGTATGCGGAGATTTTTTTGTAGTAAGCCTGCACATGGGTGCGAGGGCAAGAAGTGTCGTTGTATTTGTCAAAGGACGGCGCCTTGAATTTGTAAGGAATTCTCAGCCCCTCAACCAATCCCATGTTGGTTACATCAAATCCCAAAGAGTTCTGACACTCCATGGCTCTGATCTTCTCATCTAGGGCATCAACCTTCCTATCCCACTCTTCAGTTCTTCCCACTTCGTCTTCATCATTGAGGAGAGTGAACATGTCTTCCTGTCTGTCAACCAATGGAGCAGGATAGCGAACTGGAGCACGGGTGCTCTGACATTAGCAGTCTCTGCAGCAATAGGTTGTTCATTGATTCTGATACCCCTCAGCTCATCACCCACAGCATAGTTGTTGACGGGAATAGTAGCAGCAGCAACATTGTCATTAGCAAGGACCCCCTCTGGTGAGGCACGGTGGAATGGTGGAATCACGGCTTCCTGTCTCTGGGCTAAGGTACCCAGCTCCTCTTGCCCTTGAACGACCCCTTGCATCATAGTCATGAATTGGGCCATGTTAGCCCTCATCTCTGCCAACTCAGCTTGAACTTGGTTCATACCTCTCTGTTGATTCAGTCTGGTAGCGTAGCGATGCGGACAACGATCAGCAATCCTTCCTGAAACAGGAACCAGAATGAGAAGCCTTGTTCAAGAACACCTTTAATTCAAGAATGATATGTATATGATGTGTAACACCCCAATTAAAATAAGATAATTATTTAATTTAAATTAATATTTTATTTATTAATTTAATTGAATAATTGGAAATTTGGATTATTATTATTATTATTTTGGAATAATAATTATTGGAATAATTATTTATTGGAATATATAAGTTGGAATAAAAAGTCCCAATTTTGGAAAAAAGGTTTTCACGTGAAAAGGAAAAGAGAAGCGGCTGAAAGAGAGAAAGGGCAAAAGGCAGAGCAAGAGAAGAGGAAAAGCTTGAAGCTGCAGAATTTGCCGGATTAACTCAGGTAAGGGGGGTTTATCATCGGTTAAAGGGTATTATATGATAATATGTACTGGGTAGTGATAACCATTGTTTTACCTCTGATTAGATGGATGCATGATGAATTTGTGAAATATTGGATGAATGAAATTGGATGATAATTGAAAGGGGTTTGGTAGGAATTGGATGTAAAAGTGTTAGATTTTGTGTAATCGAATAAGATAGGAATTGTGTGGAAAATATGGACGATTATTTGGTGTAAATTGGACTGTAGAAGGTTGGATCGGATAGGTTTCGTAATAGAGAAAGCCATTTGCAGATCTGGAAATCTGGTTCTGTAGCAGAGGGTTCTGTTTGCGCGCGATTCGCGGCGCGAAGCCCAGTTCGCGGCGCGAACTGGCAAAATCCAGAGGGGTTCTGTAACGCACCGTTCGCGGCGCGAACCCTGCTGCGCGGCGCGAACTGTGCTGTGCAGAAGTGGATGTTGGTGAGTTTTGAGTACGTTGAGTTGCGAGGCTCTTAGTAAGTCGCTGTAATTGTATTATCAATAATTAACAGTGATTATATGATTGTGTATGGCCAGAGTTGTGAATTTTCTGTGCTGTTGTGGTGCAGTTTTGGTTGTTAGGCTGAGTGATGTAACGTAGCTGAGATATGATGTAGTCGGGATCATTTCCCGTTGTTTTGAGTAGTGTAGGTATCAGTAGAGTACGCTAATACTGTGTTGATTTTATGGCATGATGTGATGTGCTTTTGTGATAAAATGTGTTGATGATATGTGATGGTATGCATAATGCTATGGATGTATCAGTTATGTATGTATTGTGAATAGACTGTTTTATGGCTTAGAGTGTAAGCATGTGTCTATTCTTGAATTGTTGTTGTTGTTGTTGCCTTGCTAGATGATTAGCATGCATGGCATAGCCTGTGGGGCTGTAGCTAATTCCCATTGTGAGGAATTAGTGAGAAAAATATGGTGGAGTTGTTGTTGATGTTTGCATACTAGATGAGTAGTGTGCATAGTCTAGCCTTGGGGCTGTAGCTAATTCCCATAGTGAGGAATTAGTGAGTGAGTCATTAGATCTCAATGAGTGGGACTAGTGAGCTCAGTAGCCGTATCTGGAGGGATCGGTGAGCTTGAACTGTATGTTCAAGAATAGTCGGTACCGCATATGTTGAGTCTCATTGCATAATGAATGTATGGCATATAATATGAATGGATGTATTCCAGTATTATATGTGTGTTGAATGTTGTGTGTTGTGTTGTTGATGTTGAGTATGGTTGAGATTATACATATGCTATATGTTATTGTCGAGTAGAATGTTTGAGTTGATACTGCAGTTGCTGAGTGCGTAGTCTGGTTAGGGTGAATAAATGCGTATTTACTTAACATTACATAATGTTGTATAATGCTTATTATATTGATTGAGGAACTCACCCTTACAACTATGTTTTTCAGGTAACGAGCAGTGAGTTGAGTAGAAGCTAGTCCTTGGAGTCTAGTGTCGTCCTTAGTGGTCATGCTCTGGTAGATGTAACATCGGGAGGGGATGTTTTAATTATTTTGATGTTGATTGTTGAATAATTTACATGTACTGTGGTACATGTTATTACATGATTGAATTGATTTTCTATCCGCTGCGAATTATGCAAAAGTGTCCTATTTTGATTAAATAAATGAGCATGACAGGATATTTGATGAATATTGTGTGACACCCTTCGGGGCATAATTACTCTGATTGATATGTTATATATTTTAATTAAATATTTTGGGGTATTTAGAAGGGTGTTACATTAGTGGTATCAGAGCATAGTCGGTCGAGTCGAGTCGTAATTATTCTGTTTCCCCTGTACGGAATAGGTGTTGTGTAACCCTATCAGTACTTATTATTTAGTTGTTGGGTTTCAGAATTGAGATGGCTGGAAGAGGTAGAGATGATGCTGCGATTGCTGAGGCTCTGGGTATGCTAGCTGGAGTACTTGGAGGGAATCCGAATGTTGTGGGAATGGGAGCTGCTCGTCAACTGAGTGAGTTCCAGAAGAACAATCCTCCAATGTTCAAGGGAGCATACGACCCAGATGGTGCTCAGAAGTGGTTGAAGGAGATTGAGAGAATCTTCAGAGTAACTGAGTGTGCTGATAACCAGAAGGTCAGGTTCGGTACACATATGCTGTCAGAGGAAGCTGATGATTGGTGGGTTGCTACCCGCACTGAGTTGGAATCTGCTGGGAATGCTGAGATCACTTGGGCAGTGTTCAGAGAGAGATTCCTGAGGAAATATTTTCCAGAGGATGTTAGGGGAAAGAAAGAGATAGAGTTCTTGGAATTGAAGCAGGGTAACGGGTCTGTTACTGAGTATGCTGCTAAGTTCACAGAGCTGTCGAAGTATTATACTCCCTATAATGAGGCTGCTGGAGAATTTTCGAAATGTGTGAAGTTGAGAACGGGTTGCGTCCTGAGATCAAGCAGGCTATTGGATATCAGCGGATCCGAGTGTTTTCTGATCTGGTTGACTGTTGCAGGATTTTTGAACAGGATTCCAAGGCTAGAGCGGAGAGCTATCAGCAAAGGGTTGATAGGAAAGGTAAGAGTCAGAATGATCGTGGAAAACCGTATGCAGCTGGCAAAGGTTTTCAGAGTCAGAGTGGGATGAAGAGGCCTAGTGGGGGAGACTCTAGTGCTCCTGTTAAGTGTTACAGATGTGGTCGGGCTGGACATCGTGTTCATGAGTGTACCAGTGCTGAGATGAAGTGTTTCAAGTGTGGAAAAGGTGGTCATTTGGCTGCAGAGTGCCGGTTGAAGACTGTGACTTGTTTCAACTGTGGAGAGTTGGGTCATATCAGTCCGCAGTGTCCTAAGCCGAAGAAAGAGAATCAGTCGGGAGGCAAGGTTTTTGCTTTATCGGGTTCTGAGACTTCTGCAGATGATCGTTTGATCCGAGGTACGTGTTATATTAATGGCTTTCCTCTTGTAGCTATTATTGACACAGGTGCGACTCATTCTTTTATATCTTTGGATTGTGCTGTGAAACTTAAGTTAGAGATATCTGAGATGCGTGGTAGTATGGTGATTGATACTCCTGCGAAGGGTTCAGTGACTACTACGTCAGTTTGTTTAAATTGTCCCTTGAGTATTTTTGGTAGAGACTTTGGGATAGACCTTGTGTGTCTTCCATTAGTGCAGATTGATGTTATCCTGGGTATGAACTGGTTGGTGTTTAACCGAGTTTATATCAATTGTTTTGATAAGACTGTGATCTTTCCTGAGATTGAGGAAGGGAAGAGTTTGTTTCTATCAGCGAGGCAAGTGAATGAGGAAGTAGCTGATGGGGCAGAGCTGTTTATGCTGTTAGCGACTTTGGAAGCTAAAGATAAACTAGTGATTGGCGATCTCGCTGTGGTGTGTGATTTTCCTGATGTGTTTCCGGAAGAAGTGAATGAATTACCACCAGAGCGTGAAGTTGAGTTCTCGATTGATTTGGTACCTGGTACTAGGCCGATATCGATGGCTCCGTACCGTATGTCTGCTGTTGAGTTAACTGAATTGAAGAGTCAGTTGGAAGATTTGTTGGATAAGAAATTTATTCGCCCGAGTGTGTCACCGTGGGGTGCACCAGTGTTGTTGGTTAAGAAGAAAGAAGGTACTATGAGATTGTGTGTGGACTACAGGCAACTGAATAAAGTGACGATCAAGAATCGGTATCCGTTACCGAGGATTGATGATTTGATGGATCAGTTGGTTGGTGCAAGTGTGTTCAGCAAGATAGATTTGAGATCTGGGTATCATCAGATACGTGTGAAGACTGAGGATATTCAGAAGACTGCTTTCAGAACAAGGTATGGACACTATGAGTATTCGGTGATGCCTTTTGGTGTGACTAATGCGCCTGGAGTATTCATGGAGTATATGAATAGGATTTTCCATCCGTACCTAGATCAGTTTGTTGTGGTGTTTATTGATGACATTTTGGTGTATTCGAAATCTGAAGAAGAGCATGCTGAACATTTGAGAGTGGTGTTGGAAGTTCTACGAGAAAAGAAGTTATTTGCTAAACTGTCAAAGTGTGAATTTTGGTTAGAAGAGGTTAGTTTTCTTGGTCATGTAATTTCAAGAGGTGGTGTTGCTGTTGATCCTTCTAAGATAGAAGCGGTATCTAAGTGGGAAGCTCCGAAGTCAGTTTCTGAGATAAGAAGTTTTCTTGGACTTGCAGGTTATTATAGGAAGTTCATTGAGGGATTCTCTAAGTTGGCGTTACCGTTGACGATGTTGACTAGAAAGGGGCAAGCGTTTGTTTGGGACTCAAAATGTGAAGAAGGTTTCCAAGAGTTAAAGAGAAGGTTAACTACTGCTCCTATCCTGATATTACCGAGTTCGTCGGAACTATTTGAGGTTTATTGTGATGCTTCATTGCTGGGTTTAGGTGGTGTGTTGATGCAGAATAAGCAGGTTATAGCTTATGCCTCGAGACAGTTAAGAGTTCATGAGAGGAACTACCCGACACATGATTTAGAGTTGGCAGCTGTGGTATTTGTTCTGAAGTTATGGAGGCATTATTTGTATGGGTCAAGATTTGAAGTTTTCAGTGACCATAAAAGTTTAAAGTATTTGTTTGATCAGAAAGAGCTGAATATGAGGCAGAGGAGATGGTTAGAATTTCTGAAGGATTATGATTTTGGGTTGAACTACCATCCGGGTAAAGCAAATGTAGTGGCTGATGCATTGAGTCGGAAATCATTGCATATGTCTATGTTAATGGTTAAAGAACTGGATTTAATTGAACAGTTTAGAGACTTGAGTTTGGTGTGTGAGAGTACTCACAATAGTGTCAAATTGGGAATGTTGAAACTAACAAGTGGTATTTTGGATGAGATCAGAGAGGGTCAGAAATCTGATGTGCTTTTGGTTGATAAGTTGACTTTAGTGAATCAAGGTCAAGGTGGTGAATTCAGAGTTGATGAGAATGGTATTTTGAAATTTGGTAATCGGGTGTGTATTCCGGATGTTGCCGAGCTTAAGAAGAGTATTCTTGAAGAAGGACATCGTAGTGGTTTGAGTATTCATCCTGGAGCTACGAAGATGTATCATGATTTGAAGAAGTTGTTTTGGTGGCCGGGAATGAAAAGAGAAATTGCGAGTTTTGTTTATTCCTGTTTGACTTGTCAGAAGTCGAAGATTGAGCATCAGAAGCCGTCTGGGCTAATGCAACCGTTGGCTATTCCAGAGTGGAAGTGGGACAGTATCAGTATGGATTTTATTTCGGGTTTACCGAGAACAGTTAAGAATTTTGAGGCTATTTGGGTGATTGTGGATAGATTGACAAAATCGGCTCATTTCATTCCGATCAGAATGGATTATCCGTTGGAGAGGTTAGCTGAATTGTATATTGAGAAGATTGTAAGTCTACATGGTATCCTGTCGAGTATTGTTTCGGACAGAGATCCTAGATTTACATCGAAGTTTTGGGAAGGTTTGCAGAAGGCTTTGGGAACTAAGTTGAGATTAAGTTCTGCATATCATCCGCAGACTGATGGTCAGACTGAGAGGACGATTCAGTCATTAGAGGATCTTTTGAGAGCTTGTGTTTTGGAAAAGGGAGGTGCTTGGGATTGTTATTTACCTTTGGTTGAGTTTACCTACAACAATAGTTTTCATTCGAGTATTGGTATGGCACCGTTTGAAGCTTTGTATGGTAGGAGATGTCGGACACCTTTATGTTGGTATGAGTCCGGTGAGAGTGCTGTGGTTGGACCAGAGATTGTTCAACAGACTACTGAAAAGATTAAGATGATTCAGGATAAGATGAGAATTGCTCAGAGTCGTCAGAAGAGTTATCATGATAAGAGGAGAAAGTCACTTGAGTTCCAAGAGGGAGATCATGTGTTTCTTCGTGTTACTCCGATAACTGGTGTTGGTCGAGCCTTGAAGTCAAAGAAGCTGACTCCTCGATTTATTGGTCCTTATCAGATTTTGGAGAGGATAGGGGAGGTAGCCTATCGTATCGCTTTACCGCCGTCACTTGCGAATTTGCATGATGTTTTTCATGTGTCTCAGTTGAGGAGATACGTTCATGATCCGTCGCATGTAGTCCAAGTAGATGATGTACAGGTGAGAGATAACCTGACTGTTGAAACATCACCTATGAGGATTGAAGATCGAGAGTTGAAGCAGTTGCGGGGTAAAGAGATTGCCTTAGTGAAGGTAGCTTGGGAAGGACCAGCAGGTGGCAATGTGACTTGGGAACTTGAGAGTCAGATGAAGGAATCTTATCCAGAGTTGTTCGCTTGAGGTATGTTTTCGAGGACGAAAACTCTTTTAGTGGGGGAGAGTTGTAACACCCCAATTAAAATAAGATAATTATTTAATTTAAATTAATATTTTATTTATTAATTTAATTGAATAATTGGAAATTTGGATTATTATTATTATTATTTTGGAATAATAATTATTGGAATAATTATTTATTGGAATATATAAGTTGGAATAAAAAGTCCCAATTTTGGAAAAAAGGTTTTCACGTGAAAAGGAAAAGAGAAGCGGCTGAAAGAGAGAAAGGGCAAAAGGCAGAGCAAGAGAAGAGGAAAAGCTTGAAGCTGCAGAATTTGCCGGATTAACTCAGGTAAGGGGGGTTTATCATCGGTTAAAGGGTATTATATGATAATATGTACTGGGTAGTGATAACCATTGTTTTACCTCTGATTAGATGGATGCATGATGAATTTGTGAAATATTGGATGAATGAAATTGGATGATAATTGAAAGGGGTTTGGTAGGAATTGGATGTAAAAGTGTTAGATTTTGTGTAATCGAATAAGATAGGAATTGTGTGGAAAATATGGACGATTATTTGGTGTAAATTGGACTGTAGAAGGTTGGATCGGATAGGTTTCGTAATAGAGAAAGCCATTTGCAGATCTGGAAATCTGGTTCTGTAGCAGAGGGTTCTGTTTGCGCGCGATTCGCGGCGCGAACTGGCAAAATCCAGAGGGGTTCTGTAACGCACCGTTCGCGGCGCGAACCCTGCTGCGCGGCGCGAACTGTGTTGTGCAGAAGTGGATGTTGGTGAGTTTTGAGTACGTTGAGTTGCGAGGCTCTTAGTAAGTCGCTGTAATTGTATTATCAATAATTAACAGTGATTATATGATTGTGTATGGCCAGAGTTGTGAATTTTCTGTGCTGTTATGGTGCAGTTTTGGTTGTTAGGCTGAGTGATGTAACGTAGCTGAGATATGATGTAGTCGGGATCATTTCCCGTTGTTTTGAGTAGTGTAGGTATCAGTAGAGTACGCTAATACTGTGTTGATTTTATGGCATGATGTGATGTGCTTTTGTGATAAAATGTGTTGATGATATGTGATGGTATGCATAATGCTGTGGATGTATCAGTTATGTATGTATTGTGAATAGACTGTTTTATGGCTTAGAGTGTAAGCATGTGTCTATTCTTGAATTGTTGTTGTTGTTGTTGCCTTGCTAGATGATTAGCATGCATGGCATAGCCTGTGGGGCTGTAGCTAATTCCCATTGTGAGGAATTAGTGAGAAAAATATGGTGGAGTTGTTGTTGATGTTTGCATACTAGATGAGTAGTGTGCATAGTCTAGCCTTGGGGCTGTAGCTAATTCCCATAGTGAGGAATTAGTGAGTGAGTCATTAGATCTCAATGAGTGGGACTAGTGAGCTCAGTAGCCGTATCTGGAGGGATCGGTGAGCTTGAACTGTATGTTCAAGAATAGTCGGTACCGCATATGTTGAGTCTCATTGCATAATGAATGTATGGCATATAATATGAATGGATGTATTCCAGTATTATATGTGTGTTGAATGTTGTGTGTTGTGTTGTTGATGTTGAGTATGGTTGAGATTATACATATGCTATATGTTATTGTCGAGTAGAATGTTTGAGTTGATACTGCAGTTGCTGAGTGCGTAGTCTGGTTAGGGTGAATAAATGCGTATTTACTTAACATTACATAATGTTGTATAATGCTTATTATATTGATTGAGGAACTCACCCTTACAACTATGTTTTTCAGGTAACGAGCAGTGAGTTGAGTAGAAGCTAGTCCTTGGAGTCTAGTGTCGTCCTTAGTGGTCATGCTCTGGTAGATGTAACATCGGGAGGGGATGTTTTAATTATTTTGATGTTGATTGTTGAATAATTTACATGTACTGTGGTACATGTTATTACATGATTGAATTGATTTTCTATCCGCTGCGAATTATGCAAAAGTGTCCTATTTTGATTAAATAAATGAGCATGACAGGATATTTGATGAATATTGTGTGACACCCTTCGGGGCATAATTACTCTGATTGATATGTTATATATTTTAATTAAATATTTTGGGGTATTTAGAAGGGTGTTACATGATGCGTATGATGCGTATGCTGTTTATCATGAATGATCCTGAAAAGGATATACATATGCGGGTTAACCTCTTTCTTTTTTTTTTTTAGGCATTATTTTTTTTTTGAAAATAAACATGCTATGATGCAAATGATGAAGCCATGGCAGGTTGGCTGAGTATCTCATGGCACAGGATCAAAACTTCGGCATGAATTCGGCACCGGAAACCACAAATCAAAATCATCTGGAACCCAAAGTCATCGGGAACCCATACTTCATAACCAAGTCACCATCTGAGCAAGTACCCTCAAATTCAGCCCAGGGATCCGAAATAAACGGAACCCTCTGATCAATACCAGGGTCAAACCTCCGGCGTCCAGAAATAAAGACCCATAAATCCATCTGAACCATAATCACCATCACAAAATCACTAATGGGACCTGCATCTGTAAGGATCAAACCCTCCCCTCACAGGTGAATTCTAACAAGGTCATCCTAAGGCGGATAATGGTCTCGACAATCGGGAAAAGATACTCAACAGGTTTGCCCTTTCGGGTGTGCCGTTGCAGCTCTCTTGAGATCATCTAAACCAAAGATCCAGGAAAGAACGGTCACCGAAGTCAACAGCTCAAATCGGATAACCCAACCTAAGTGGAATAACTCCACCCGGAAGGACTCTCTCAGATGAACCTCGTCCGGCTGTGGTATGTCACATCTCCGCAGCATGTCGTACAACATGTGAAGAGACATGAGACCACGCTAATCCTAGGTGTATACTCAGGCCTGGGTATTGGGCCTTACTCAGAACACCCACCCCAAATCAGAGGAACCCACCTGTACAAAATCCAATATGATGACAGTATGATGCATGCAAGTATCTATGCAAGTATATACAATCACAGCATAATAATGAATGCAATAAATAAAGCAACCAAAACTATCCTAAAGAGCGCTAGGATTGACTCGCTTAGGGAAGATGGACCAGCAAGAGGTCAACTTCTCAGCAGAGTCACCAGCTGTCGCATTACGCGAAAAACTGGCGGGAAAAGACACAGAGCCTCTACCGTGCGTTATTTATCCCAAAGGAGGGAAAGGAAATGCTCGAATTAAACCAGGAAAAGACATGGTCCTGCGACCAGAGATTGATAGGATCAGGAGTCGGTTATGCGAAGGGAAGGTATTAGCACCCCTACGCATCCGTCGTACTCGACGGGATCCACGCTCAAAAGAATAGAATAAGGTTGCTAAAGAAACTGCTCAAAACACTACACACACTGGAAGGAAACACAGATGAAAGACAGAGGAAACGGACTCGGGGAATATGCTCGCTAGGATATCGCATCCTATGCATACGTATCTTCCCTAACCAGAGAAGAATCAAAGCACTCGTAGCTCGACTAACGCACGCCAAACAAAACACAAACAGGAAACCGACTGCCAATCGCTGGACTTACGTCAGACTCCACACAAATAACCCTACACAGGAAACCGACTGCCAATCGCTGGACTTACGTCAGACTCCACACAAATAACCACACAAAAAGGTTGAAAAATCAAAAGGTTGCCCGGAGAGATCAGCTCAATCTCCTGCCTACGTACCTCATCTGGTATGAGGATCAGGGCGACGTAGTTCCCCTTAACAGGGAAGGAACTTCTATCCTAACCAGAGACTAGGGAGATAACAGACTACTAGGGAGACTACGACTCGAGCCTAGAAGTTGTCATGCATACGATCCCTAAGTTGAGGTCTCTAATCCTAACTTGCGCAGGGAGCAAGCTAACCTAAACAATCAAACAAGCACACACAAGCACAAGAGAGCAAGCACACACACTATATGCAAACAAGTGGCTCATACAAGGTTGGGCTTTAGTCAAGGGGTCATATCAACCTCGACAAACAAGCCAACTGGAAAGGGGTGTTGTTAGCTCTTAACCCTAACATTGAGAGTTAGGGTGAAGCAGATGAAATGGGAAATGAGGGTAAGACCTCATAGCTCTTATCCCTGGCCCGGGAGAGCTTGAAACAATGAAAGTGTGGGAGTCCAGAATGGGGAACTCTACTCCACATGACTGACTATACAAGATCTTGGGATGTTTATTCAAGTGCATCAACACATGGTGTGAGCAATATGAATGACTCAACTGAATAGCAGGGGATAGATTGCACATCCCTTCTATCTGCCAATGCCTCTTCACTTAGGAGGTCTATGAATGTACAAGGCACAAAGATAAACAACCACAAACATTGCCTCTTAAGGAGGGCTTCAGACAGGTGCCTGCCAAAGTAACATGACAGGTCTTCCAGACTACATGAAGATCAAGGATTATACCTAAGTGGTATGCCAACCACAAGTAAAGCAAATTTCGAATGAACTTAAAGCAACTTAGGTACCTGTGTAAACAACTAAACAAATCAGTACAGTATCCAAACAAACAGACAACAGTCAACAACAAACAGACAATCCCAATCAGACAACAATGGTGCAAGGCATAAGGTAAACTCAAGTGAATTATCATCAACCTACAAAGCAAACAAATGTTAGCAATCAATAGCAAATATCAACATTCACATGATGAAGCAACATCAACCATGGAGATTAGGTGCTTGGTCCTGAAATTCAAAGCTCACATGTAAGTCCAAACCACTAGGTCAAAGCCTAGGGTCAAAGGTGAAGAAAAAATTCAAAACAGGAGCTAATATTCAACACAATGCAACTTCAAACACACATGAACATGTCCTAAAAAGGACCAAAACAAAATCATCAAGCAAAGGCATTTCATGTGCAAGGGAAGTCAAAGACAATTTCAAAGCACATATTTGGACATTGAGAATGAAAATTCCAAATCAAAACAGAAATGATTCAAATAATTCTGGAAATTTTCATGAGCATTCAACACATTCAAACCAATCATCATACAAAAATCAGAATCAACAGAGGTCATTTGATATGGAAATGAAATTGCATAAGTTGATCATCAAATTGTATGACACAAATTGTCACACCAAGGAAACATGTGTATAAAACAAAAATGGTAAATGAGAAAAATGCACAATCAAGCCTCAAACATCCATTAACATGTTAGGAACAATCATGCAAAATTTCATGGCAATTGGATTAAAATCAAGCATTTCATGATAAGATGAATGGAACAAGGTCACAAATGTACACATGATCACATAGTCTAACACAATTCAAAATCCAGCCATGCACAACTTCAGAATTTAACATCATAAAATAGAGGACATCTCAATGAACAAGTAGCAAAAACCCAGGGATTATTTGGAGCATTTTTCAAATTGTTATGAATTTTGGAAGTTGATAAAAAATTTGAAAAAAACATGGATCATATCACCTGGAAATTGGAGGGAAATGCATAATGGAAGTGAAATTTGAAAATATGCTTGCGCCAGGACTCGAACCATGTTGCATTTTGAAAGAAGTGCGTGCCACAATATGAAACGCAGTCGTTTCATACGAAAAACCCTAGCGAACCAGAGTGGACGCTAACCGGACGCTAGGCCGTCGCTAAGCTGGAAAACATCGTCTTCCTCGCGAAGACGATGATGAACAGTATGAGCTTCAAACAAATTTTCCAGAATTTTCCAGAATTCATCAAAAGTTATACCAAATCAAAGGTCATGCAACGTACATCAATAATCCATTGTCAATTCATGCTAAATCATCACAACAAATGCAGATCGAGCAAAATAAGTTTGATGCACCAAACTTCAATCACACATATCTCACTCAATAATGCACCATTTCACATGAAATTTCCATCAGATTTATCAGCAAAGAGAGATCTACAAGATTATGCATACAAAACAGTGAATTAAGAAGCTCGAAAATATGACCTCTTGAATAGCAGCTTCTTGAAATGCACGAATCAAGGCTTGCAATGATCCAAATCAACTCCAGGACACTTGTTATGATGATTGATGAAGAATTTGAAGCTTGGAAACGTGTAGATCTAGCTCACCAAACAACTTCCATTCTTGAGTTCTTGAGCTTGCTATGCACAATTTCCACACGAATTCAACAATCCAAAGCTTGATCTGCACTATATCAAAGCCAGAGAACAAGAATATGCAATAATATGGCAAGGTTATGTGAGAAAAATTTGAATTATGATGAAGAGAAAAAATTGGAGGGAAAAATTTCTAGATCTCAAAAATTGTGAAAAAATCCCAAATTCTGTTATGATTATGGTATTTATATGCTGTACTAATCATACTGAAAGTGCAATTAGCAATTGGTTAATGGTGATTAGCAAAATAAGGTTTTTTGACAAAATTGGAAAATTGCATGGTGCATGGAGTAATCCCACGTGAACAGTACCATGTACATGGTCAAAGTCACTCAAAATCATCTTCCAAACACATTGGCAATGGCAAAAAGTTCTCATGATGCACCAATTTTAAATTTATGATTTTCCCTCCAAAACCTTCATGAATAAGAAAATGATCATATGTTCAAATTTTATGAAATGTGATGAATGTTTTAGAAACTACATGTCATGAGAAGCAAAATGCAAGAAGAGCCACTCAATTTGGAGTTATGAATCAAAAGATATGGCCATTTGAAGTTCCATGCACACTTGGCAATGATTGGATCATATCTCCTCAACCATTCATCAGATGCTCATGATCTTGGACTTTTTGGAAATGGGAGAGAAAGATATTCAACTTTCATGTTGGACAAAAATTCATTTGAAGCATCTTTGATGTTGGAAAGTTGAATTGGAGTTGGTCCAAAAACTTGCCATTTTTGGAAACTTTCATATTACAGGTCACCTTCCATTTTTGGAAACTTTTGATCTGGCTTCAAAATCTTCAAGGTAGATGTTTGACATATTGAATAACCCTCTTTTAGACATAAATGAAGTGTCTCAAACCATTTCTCCACCTCCTAGCCCTCAGTTGACTTTGCAGTTGACTTTTATGGGCCCCAGATGACCTGAAACTGCACTGTGGACTTTGAGCCTCTAACACTTGGCCAAGTTGTTTCAAAATGAACCTTGGGTTCACATAAGCTCTTGTGAATAACCATAGGGCCTTTTTCTCATGGAAATGCTTGGCTCCTTGCACATATGAATTCTCCTGATCAGTTTTGACTGATGAAAGGCAATGCACTATGCAATGTTAATGACCTAAAAATGAAATGAATGTACAAATGGGGGTGCAAATTTGAGGTGCTACAGTAATCCCTATCTTTACTCCCCTTTTCAGAGTCTATCCTTGATATGTTCATCTTAACCGGTGACGGATTTTCTCTTTGATTGGTCTTCTACCCAATAACCGGTAGTCGTAAATCCTACTTTGTCCCCTCGCAGAGATAATCCTTGATATGTTCATCCTAACCGGTGACGGATTTTCTCTCCGACAGTTTTCTATCCAGTTTTCGATAGATGTAATTCCTCCCTTTTTGTTCAGTGAGTTTATCCTTGATATGTTCATCCTAACCGATGACGGATACTCTCACCCTTGCTCTTTTGCCCAGTAATTGGTAGTTGTAAATCCTATTTTCTGCAGTTCTCCCCAGCAAGGTTATTCTTACCCAATAACTGGTAATGAATATTCCCTCCTGGAATTTCCCCAGCGAGTCATCCTTGATATGTTCATCTTAACCGATGACAGATGTCCTCTCTGTCAGATCTTTATTATCTCCTTACCCAATAACAGGTAGTAGATAATAGATTTCTGCTCCTCGATGACACCTCTTCCTTAGACAAACGTCCCTCTCGGACTCTTTCTTCCAACCTCATCCCCATGTTTACCATTTAGGTAAAATCACTAGGGGCACTAGCAATCATTCGTTCGTAATAAAACAAACTTAGGGTCTTAAGGAAAATCTTGGTCATCTCCTTTTCTTCCAACGGAGGATTGATCTGAGCAGGAAGCTCTCTTTACCTCTGGGCATACTCTTTAAATGTCTCTTTGTCCTTCTGAGTTATAGACCACATCTGGTCTCTATCAGGCGCCATGTCCATGTTGTACTTATACTGTTTCACAAAAGCTTCACCCAAATCATAGAACATGTGAACACTTGCACTGTCTAGCCCCGTGTACCACCTCAAAGCGGCACCAGTCAGACTATCTTGGAAGTAGTGAATCAATAACTGGTCATTATCAGTTTGCGTTGACATTTTACTGGCATACATAACAAGAAAGCTAAGTGGACAAGTATTTCCCTTATACTTTTCAAATTTAAGGACTTTGAACTTCATCAGGATCTTGACATTCGGCACAAAGCAAAGTTCAGCAGCATTTTTCCTCTCAATATTTTCAATTCCTTTCGCAGCTCAAGGAACTGATCCTTCATCTCGTCTATCTTCTCATAAACATCTGGACCCTCAGACGGCTCGAAATGGTAGATGGTGTCCTCAATACGAGGCAGAGTGGGAACGACTAGAGGCGGCACAGACATGATCGGGCTAGATGCCGGCATAAAAGCAAAGGTGGGTGCAAACCCTTCAAGCATGAAATTCGGTGGCATTCCCCACGGGAATCCAGCATGCATAGTCGGACCAGATTGAGTATCAGCCATGGGCACAGTCGAGGCAGCAACCTTGGAGATGACAATCCTCTAAGGATGAGGAGTTGCGGGAGTTGGAGAAGACTGATTCTGGGCAGCTAGAACAGACTCCATCATAGCAGTTAGGTGACCAATCTCATCCTTTAGTTCTCAGTTATCTTGCTCTAAGTGCTCCATGATTCTGGGTTGATTGGCGAGAGTGTTGTATCGATGAGTCAGCTTGGCTGAAGTACAGAAGAATAACTGATAAGACATCTGGCCGAAAAAAACCTGTTATGCAAATGATGCATGAAATGAAATGTTTTGTTTATTTTTGTTTTCAACGAACATAATATTTTATTTGCAATTATATAACAATAATAACAATTTGATTGACCATAAAAATCTCTTTTATTCATATAGTTTGGAAGGATTACACTGAGTACAATTTCAGAAACCAAAATACAAATACAAGAGAAAAGTAAAATAATCATCATAAGGATCCCCTAACAACAGTGTCAAATAATCTGGCAACAGGTGCGTACTTCCTTCGGATGCGTCGAATCTCAGACTCAAAGGATGTCTTCATCTAAGCCTTCTCGAGAACAAGCTGATCAACAATCTTCTTCCAAGCACCGGAAGGTTGAGGCATACTAGAGGAAGATGGACCCTCTGGCTCTCTCTACCTCTTCACTGCTCGGTCTTCAAGAAGTTCAATAAGCGCATCTTTGTCCTTAGACTCAAGCTGTAACTCCTCATACTTTCGGCTCAAAGCATGGAACTACTCTTCCCAAATATCCTTCTCTTGCTTCATCTTGGCGAGTGCGTCTTCCAACTTCTCTATATCTTGGTTAGGGAGAGTTAATGGCTCAGCCACAACCATAGACATAGGTCTCTCACAAGCATAAGGCATCTTCAACACCAAAGCTTTCTTCTTCACCCAAGTAGTGTAAGCCTCCAAAGCTACACAGTTGCACGGACCAAGCCCAGATCTTCTTTTCCTATGCACGTTATGCCAAGCA
Organism: Lathyrus oleraceus; assembly: GCF_024323335.1. Taxonomy (NCBI): domain Eukaryota; kingdom Viridiplantae; phylum Streptophyta; class Magnoliopsida; order Fabales; family Fabaceae; genus Lathyrus; species Lathyrus oleraceus. The sequence goes on from NC_066582.1 coordinate 362,375,308, forward strand.
TGTACCATCTTCTGCTTCAAATGTTGGGAATCTTTACCCTCTTGATATGAAAGACCTTCTAATTGAGTGTTATTAGGTTTGTCTCTCAAGGGGAACCTAAGTTGACGATGAGCCAAAGCAGGGTTGTAGTTGATTCCTCCTTGTGTACCAATGAGAGGCACATTAAAGAATTCACCACATCTATCAATAATATCCAAGCCACTCAATGCGGAGTCATACCAAACTATATCATCATTGGTGAGGGATATAAGTCTCTGAGACCATCATAGATATTGTTTGTTCTCCACAAAAGCAGGCGTTTGAGGCAAGTGCAAAATAAACCACTTGTACAGAAGAGGAATATAGCACACAATAGTTCCACCACCTTTAGAATTCCTTAGAAGAAAATAGAAGTACATATCACCCAAAAAATAGGCACAGGATTCCCAATCAAGAAAGTTATAATGGTGTTAACATCAACAAAATCGTCAATGTTAGGGAACAAAGACAAACCATAAATGAGCAACACAAATATGGCTTCAAAAGCATCAACACTACCGGCTTGAGCAAAGGCAATAGGTTTCCCAATAAGGAACTCAGAAGTCAACCCAAACATTCCTCCTTTCTTCACCCAATGAGCCTCAATCTCATACTTCTTCAGATGAAAAGCTTCACCTATAAGATGAGATCTGGAAATCTCCTCCAATCCACTAAAAGGCACCTTGTCAAAAACAGGTATTCCCAAGAGATGGGCATATTCCTCTAACGTAGGCATAAGCTGATAATTGGGAAAAGTGAAGCAACGGTAGAGAGGATCATAAAGCTGAACCAACACACTCAAGAGTCCTTCAACCACATCAGCAGATAATATAGACAGAAGCTTCCCATGACGTTGCTTGAAGTCCAAGGGATCTAATACAAAAGATGATAGCTTCCTTAACTCTTTAAAATCAGGACATCTGAAATTGTACTTCTTAGTGTTCCTTTGTCCATAATCCATGGTCTGAAAATATTTGCAAATAAAACCTCAGTTCCTTGAAGTTATTTTTTGTGTGATGAATGTTATGATGCGCATGAATGCATGAATGCAACAATCACAAATAAGGGATCATATAAAACGAAAACAGACAAAGGTCAAAGCATGAATCAATTCATTGTCAAGATCAATCATCCATTTTGGTGGATTATAGTTTTCACCTTATCAACACCCAAGTTCCATTGATATTGACAAGACTTGATTGGATCAACCGAGAATCAAGGGTTTGTTGTGAGTCACAAGCATGGAGTCAGGTTAAGAACCATCCCAAAGGAGTGTACTTAGGATAAAAACATGTAGATCATGTTCTAAAGAGTTCCCAGAGTATTAATTCCATCTATCATATATTATAGGTTAGGATGACTGACTCATCAACCCATAATATTCTCAAGAGAAACTCGTCTGAGTGTAGTATCGTGTAACAACTGTTATCAAGTCTACACTTGAACAGTCTCTGCACTACGTCCTAAATAGGCTAAGTTGGGTTAAATGTTCTACAGTCCTCAGCTTCTTGGACCCCAAATCAGAGAAAATAATGCCTAAACACAAATAACTTGTGTGATATTAATAACTCCGAAAGGGTCTCCACTGAGCAGATGGATCTCAAGCCAACTTGTTAAGGACTATTCCACACAAGTTGAACATGACTATACCATCCTCCTATCTTAATTGCACTCAAGTTCGGGTTAGAACTTACCTCACCACTCAGAGATCGCCAAGCACAACAAGCAGATTATATCATACAAACAAGTACACAAACATCAAATATACAATTATATACACACACAAAAGTAGTCTAAACCCACTGAGGACTACTCCCCAACAGAGTCGCCATTTAGTTTATGTAGCAGTAAATTCCTGACCATTAACTTATGGATAAACTTAACGTTAATAAAACCAGAGTCGCCACCGCGCTTTTATTGTTTCCAAACGAAAAGGGAAAAGTACGAACAAAACCCAAAGATAAGAAGTTTTCAAATCAAAACTAGAAAAATGTCAGAGATTACAGGTAAGGGGGTTGGTTACACAAAGGGAAGGTGTTAGCACCCAGAGTGTCATAGGTACTCCTAGGGAGCCCTTTTTATGTGCGTATGTGTTTTGGTATAAAAGATGTTTCCAATAAATAGAGTGTGGGGATGAGAGAGGAATTTTTAATTATATTTTTGTGTTTGACAAGACCTTCGGACTTGTGCCTACGTACCAACATAAAATGAGAGATCAAAACCTCGTAGTTCGTGGTATCAATTTCAAAATGAGTGAATTGCTTTTAATCAAAATTTAAGTTTAAAAAGAGGCACAAAGGGCCTAAAAGAGTTTGAATGAGTGTTAGTTCGTTTTCTCTTTTGAAATTTTAAGTCAATATGGTTAAGTTCATTTACAAGTTTGATTTAAGAAAAGAGTTTAAAAATGCAATGGCATAAGGCCAAAGTTTCTAATTTGCAATAAAGAGTCTAAGTTTAGAAATCACAAGCAAAGAAGATTTTGAAAGGGGGAGAGATTTGAAATTTAAGAAGTGAGAGGAGATGAAGAGACTAATCCTAAGGAAAAATTTAAAAGTTAAGAGTTGAAAAGATCTGACCAATGGGATGCAATCCAATAGACAAGAATGTCGTATAGAAACCCATTTTTCCTTTGGACTTTAAATCAAGCAATATATATAAGAAAGTAGCAAAATGAATAGCAAGGCATTAAATAAAGATAGCCACATCCAAGCTAGCAACTTCATAGTCTTCTTCTTAATCCTCCCATGTATCAAATGACATACTCATTGAATGGCTCAGAATAAGGCATAGACATAGGTTCAAAGTAACATTTGCATCAAGACCATGTAGCAGATGAACTCAAGTGGATCCCAATACTTGCATCAGATGAAAGCTCCAATCACAATAACTTGGTTTCAGAAATGTTGGCATTGGCCAAGTCCTTTTGCATAAGGAATGTTGCCTAATTCTAAGTTCAAAGCTCAGATCAAATCCAACAGTTCACACAAACATTTTTTAGGTTTTTTATTGTTTATTAGGTATTTTAAGGTCCTAAGACCACAAACACAAACAAGATACACAAACAAATATGTACAATCACAATATATGGCTCAAGTGAGCAAAGTGAAATGGCATAAACATAAACAAGTTAAATGATATGTAAAATGAAAAATGGAATGGTAAATGACTTGAATTTAAATTGCATAAAGTAACTGACTTGAAATGAAAAGAAATAATAATAAAAGTTAGTCAAATGTTAGTTGATTAGATGTTAGTGAAGTTTTTCTTTTCAATTAATTAAGTCATTCTTTGGAGAACACTCAACCCTCTATTCACAAGCATGGATCCTTAAACCAAGACATCTTCCAAAGGAAGGAAATAAGGCCAAGTTTCCATACAATACCATGAAAAGGGGGAGACTTACAATCTCACTTACTAGAATGATATGTCTTTGGGTCAAAATTTAGTGTTATGTTAAGCAATAGTAATTGGACTTATGTAGAAGTCACAACTATCTGAGGTCGGGCAATATAAATTTTGGTGTTAATGCATGTTAGAGATATGGTATAATGAACCATACTCATGAAACATACCACACCCAGAAAGAAAATGATCAAAGGATGGACCTAATTTCATACATACTTGTATTGGTTCATCTAAAATGAAGTTATTGATGAACCAATTAGCCTTAGGATATTGAGACTTCATTGGTCAATGAAAGGGATGGGATAGAATAGGATTGAAGATGAAGAGGGAAGGGAGATGAGACAAACACAAATTGGTCATGGGAGGAATTTTATCAAATTAAAATCATTCATTCATTTTGGGAGATGAAATGTACATTTCATCAATCCCCTAAATCCAATGATTTTAATCCAACAAAAATCAAATCAACCTTGACCAAGGCTCAAACACATATTCAAACTTCACAAGTCAATAAAAATGGCTCAACATAATTTCAATACGATTAATCAATTAAAAATCAAATTAAAATGCATTTAAATTAAATTATGTTAAACCAAAAACCTAAAACCTCTTTAAAACACCAAATAAACGGCCAAGAGATTTATCCTAGGTCAAACAAGGTCAAAGGACCTTAGAAAAAATATTTCATTATTTTTGAAAAGTCGGAAGTATTTTTAAACAATTAAAAATGTGCATAAAAATGATTAAATCATAAAAAATACCAAAATTAATCCAAAAAATGATTTTAATTCAGAAAATGAAAGAGGAAAATATTTGAAATTTTTTGGTGAAAGTCCCATATTTTTTGGATTAAAAATGAAATTGATATGAATTAATTAAAAATAATGGATTAAATAAAATAATCAGAAATTCAAAAAAGGAGAGCCATATGATCTCCCTCATTAATTGAGGTGGCAGATCAAATGGTTGGAAACGCGCGTTCCACCAATGCTTCAGTCAACTGTCCGACACGCGTGGTAATCAATTTGGATGGATGAGATTAGAAGCTATGGACCAGATCAGATGGTTGGAACTTTGCCTGACTGGTCCAAGCTCAACTCAATGGAAAATGAAAAGTGAGTACACTAATTTGCAGGAAAAAATGCTCAGGAGCATGAATATGGCCTCAATTTTGTCCAATTTCAAGTATATAAAAAGATACAGGGATTTAAATTTTGAGGATCATGAACTGAGTTGCTTCGATTTGACCTCAAAGCAACTCAATCTTCTTGCCTACATTGATAGGACTTCAGACAACCAAAAATCACAAAGAATGGTAGAGAATTGAGAGAGAATCGAAGAGATGAAGTTTCTGAAAAATCACCTTCGAGTTGATCCAATTCCACTTGATCTTGATCTGGATTTGATTGCTTTCTCTCTTGCTTACAGAAACCAATTGAGATGAAAAGGGAAGTGAACTTATGGAGTTTGAACTTCCCAATAGAAGATGAAGTTCAAGCTTGATTTTAAGAGAAATCTTCAGACATTCTTGGTAGTGGGGGTTTGAATTAATCTAGCAAAGCTTGGGGAAGGTGTTGATGATGATTCTGAAGCCTTGAGCTTGTTTAAATAGGCAATACATTTTATTTTTACACCACTTGAATTTTGGACAAATTTGGAAAGCTTCTTGCATGAGTGCATGGTCAATGGTTTGGGCCTAAGGATTGATGTAATCCACTTCCAAATCGTGTGCAAAGTGTACTGAATTCTTCATGTGGAAGCATGCAAAGAAGAATGATCATTTAAGTTCAAAACTTGCCAAAACACTTCCCACGATGGAACCATGTGCGAGTATCTCATACTTTGGCCAAATGAGATGATCTTGGACTTTTTGGAAAGGTGAGATTAAGGGGAATAACTTTCATGTTGAACACTTTTTATTTGAAGCTTGGATATTGATGAATTTTGAGGTGGAAGTTTGGGAAATCAAACATATTTGAAAATTTTCTAAGTCCCAAGTCAAATGTTCACTTCTTCCACCTTGAATAACTTTTCCTATGGACTTCATATGAGAAAAGTTCCTTCATAAAAGTTGTAGATCTTTCAAATCTCTTCAATTTTGTCATAAATTTGACCTCATTTGTATTTGGAATGAAGGAGATATTCATTTTATAAGTTGAGGAAAATCACTTGTTCAATGGTATTGGCCAAAAATGACCTATAATGTTTCCTCTTGGCACATGCATTTGCAAGTTGAATTTGCACTTCCTCCAAACATCAAAGTTTAAGTAGACATCTTGAATTTGATCATTAAATTTTAATGTCTTCCATCTCATAAAATATGAGCAAGTTATGGTCTTGGGAAGTTGACCTCCAAACTAGGGTTCAGACAAAATGACATATAATCTTTCACCATAAAAAATGACTTTCCAAGCAAAACTAGATCTTGACCTCAACATGAACGTTGTTTGAAATGTCATGCTGAGTAACTGTTATCTTGGAATAATTTTCATATGACAAATATTATAGGAGATAGGGTCTAGGAAACCCCAGTTTTGACTAGTTGACTTTCTCTGATCAACCACCATGAACCAACTTGCTAGCTTGATATTATCTTAACTTTTGGGACTCATGGAGGATCATATATGCATAAGATGATGTAATGTGAAGTATCCCTTGAAATATTTGATCAATTATTGAAGAAACTTGTTGAAGAATTCACACAAGATACCTAGATGAATTAGGGTTTCCAAGGCAAACAAACTCCAAATAACATGTGAAGATCATGGGGATCCATATATGATGCTCAGAGCCAATATAAACCATTTCTGGATTTTTCTCCTTGCATCGAGGGTCTCAAACCCTAGATATGATCTTGATAGAGCATAGGTGAGCATACACACTACCTACAAAAAGCAATAAACTATACGTTGACATATTTTTGGTATTTTGGTTAGTAAATAAAGAAAAATGAAGCATGATACAATCAAATATGCTTGGTGAACTCTCCCAGTGTAAACCCAATGAATGGGGGGTAAGGAGGATGTCAAGTTGTGATCACAATGCCAATGCATATGATGAGATAGCGTGGGGGATCTTAGGGTCAAAATTGGGGTCTTACAATCGCAACCCAATATTCTTGGTACAACAAACCTAATTGGACGTTATCAATCCTAATCTAGATGGCGTCCAATCAAAAAATGATTATGTGTAGTTTTATTGTGTGCATGCATAGATTGAACTGAAGATGATGAATTGCTTTGAAATCCTGGATTCATGTAGTTTTTTCTCACTCTAGAAACCTTACTAGAGAATGATGCATGTATGGAGTATTTATATGCATAGGAGATTTAGGGCAAAAAATAAATGCAAACAAGGATAGGAAAATATGAAAAAAAATTGAAGAAAAATATCGGATAGGTCGACCTATATAGGTTATGTGTCGACATGTTCAACACATAGGTCGACCTATCCAAGGTCATGTGTCGACCTATGACATTCATGTCTTCCCTATGCATCGACTTGAAGACTTGGCACATGAAACAGAGGCCACAGGCTTTAGTACAGCAGCATACGTGTCGACCTATAGACTTCATGTGTCGACCTAACGCCAAGAAAGTTTTCCGGTAGGTCGAACTGTAGTTCTATGTGTCGACCTATATCCAGAAAAAAATTCCATAGGTCGACCAATAGTTCTATGTGTCGACATGTACTGTTATTTTTCATAAAAAATGATTTTTCATGCATGTTTAATGCATGAGACCTTTCCCACATTGTTTCCAAATAATTGCATGCTTCCTAATGCTAAGATTCACATAAAGATTCATAGGATACCGTCCAATATAAATTTATGTTAAAGTATCCTAGTTTTGACATCATACAAAACACATCTAATGGAAGTTGTACTCACATACAAAGCCTTAATTGAAGGAATAAAGTTGGCAAAAGAGGTCGGAGTGACGCATTTACTCATCAAGACCGACTCCTAGTATGTTTCCAGTCAATTTAAAGGAGAATTTTAAACAAAGGATCCGTCGTTAATCAAATATCTACAGAAAACTACCAAGATGTCCCAAGCATTTGAAGAGTTTGAGATAAATCATATCCCTATGGGGGAGAATACCATAGCCGACCTCTTGGTCCGATTAGCAAGAACCAAGAGTAGTGGTTTAAATAAAACAATAATTCAAGAAACTCTAGAGATACCAAGTACCAAAGTGGAGGAAGTCATGACATTGAATGAAGCTCAGGGATGGATGGCACCTATCATTCGGTGTTTAATTCAGAATGAACTACCTGAAGAGGAAAGAGAAGCCAAGTGTATTAGAAGAATATCTGTGAGATACTTAATTATGGTTGATCACCTTTATAAAATGGGTAGAGTGGCTCCTATGTTGAGGTGCATATCGGAGGAAGACGTGATTTTTGTTATGAAGGAGGTACATGGAGGAGTCTGCGGCAGTCACATCGAAGGATGGGCATTATTCGGAAAGATACTACGAAAAGGATACTATTGGCCAAGCATGTTGCAGCATTGTGCAAAGTTTGTAAGAAGGTATGAAAAGTGTCAGATGTTTTCTCCTTTTATTCATTCACTCATAGAAGCATTGTATTCGATGTTCTCACCATGGCCATTTTATCAATGGGGGGAGATATCTTTGGCCCATTTCCCGTGGCATCCGGACATTTAAAATTCTTAATAGCGGTTTTTGATTACTTCACCATATGGGTGGAGGCAGAAGTTGTGTCACGCATCACAGCAGAAAGGGTACGCCTATTTTACTGGCGAAATATAATTTTCTATTTGGTGTTCCTGGAGTTATCGTATCTGACAATGGTGCTCAATTCTCTATCCCCTCAGTTGTTGAATTTTGCAAAGACCTGGGAATATAAAATTGATTCATCTCAGTAGAGAATCCTCAAGCCAACTGTCAGGCGGAGGCATCAAATAAAATTATTTTGTCGGGGATGAGGAAAAAGCTAGACGGAGCCAAAGGATTATAGGTTGAGTACCTGCATGAAATTTTATGGTTTTACCACACCATGCCGCACTCAACTATCCGGGAGACTCCATTAAGGATGGTTTATGGCACGGATGTGATGATACCAGTTGAAATTAACACACCGACATATAGGCGTTTGGCATTTAATGAAAGCATTAACTCAGAAGGCTTGGACGTTTCGACGGATTTCCTGGATGAGGTAAGGGAAACGTCTCACGTCAGAGAATTTGAAGTTAAGCAAAGTGAGGCGGGGGGGATTTCACGAGGTGAGGCTGGGGGATTTTACAAGGGTGACTTATTGGTAAAAAAAGTAATTAATCCCCCGAAGAAAGGAAAGTTGGCTCCGAATTAAGAGGGATCATATCGTGTTTGTCATAGATTAAACAAAGGGGCTTACAAGTTAGAGAGCTTAGAAAGAGTTGAAATACTCAGAACTTAGAATGTAACTAGTCTCATATTTTATCTCACTTAAACTATGTAATAAATATAGTGAATAAAAATTATGGGGATGCACTTTTTTCCCTTGCAAAGAGCAAGGGTTTTTAATAAGGCACCCATAGTTGAGACAAATATCTTTGTAAAGCAAATCCTAGGATGTGATCCAGGAAAAAGTCCAAGCGCCCTTGAAGCCTCTGGTATAATCGGCTTTCACCGAATAACATTTAATCAAACCATTGCCCTAACTAAAGTCCAAGTGCACTTGAAGCCTCTGGCATAATCGGCTTTGGTCGGGTAACACTTAATGAAACTTCTGGCCTAACTAAAGTGCAAGTGCACTTATACCCTCTGGCATAACCGGCTTCAGCCGGGTAATGTTTAATGAAACCTCTGGCATAACTGAAGTCCAATAGCACTTGAATCCTTTGGAAAAACCGACATCGTCCGGGTAACATTTAATGAAACTTCTGGCCTAACTAAAGTCCAAGCGCACTTGAAGCCTCTAGAATAATTGGTTTCTTCCGGGTAACTTTTAATGAAACCTTTGGCCTAACTAAAGTCTAAGTGAACTTGAAGCCTCTAGCATAATCGGCTTCGGCTGGGATATGTATAAACAAAACCTATGGCCTAAGAAAAATCCAAATAACTCGTGGCTTCCGACACATCGACTACAATTGGATCATGCTTAGTAAGAAGATATGTATGCCAAACCCATGGGGCTCTGAATGTCTTCTAAATCCAACATACCTATGAAGTGTAATGATGCAATCAATTCACCACTAACAAAGCATCTGACTTATCTTAACCTCCCAAACTTTGTAGTCAGGGATAACATAATTGCGTCGACCTACAAGGTCAGCTCCAAATTCATAACTCAAGTAATAATAAGTGAAATCAAAGGGAATACACATAAAAAGAAATAAAATAAATGGCATTACAAAGCCTTTAAAAGGCTTAATTATTCAGCAAGAAAGCAAAATATTATTCAGAGAAGATACAAGGTGCACATCACCATTGATAGCCAACAAAAAACTTAAAAATAAACTCAAATTTCATGTTCATTCGTTTGAGCTTCTGATGTCGGGTTGTCAATCGTCAAGCCTCTCGAGCCTTCTGCTTCGGGTGAAGCATCATTCATATCGACTAGTTTCCCATCCACCACGTTCTTAAAGAAATCCATCTTCGACGTGCCTAAGTCTGATGCGATGCATAGAGCTTGGGCTTTGGCCCTCTCAAAAGCTTCGTCGGTGGCAGAAAGCAAGTCCACATGTGCATCTTGAAGGGATTTCTTCAAGGTCTTGTTGATATTCTGAGATTTCTCTAATTCTTGAGTTAGGCTAACGTTAACTGCTTCTAGTTCCGAGCACTTAGTTACCATGGTTTCCTTCTTCATAGTCATTTCCAATAATTGAGATTCTGACAGCTCCTTTTGTTTCTTCATATCAAAGAGTTGTTTGGTCAATTCCTCTACTTGAGTGGTTTGGGTTTTCAAGTCATCCCTTGACTAAGTCATCTCTTTGTTAAGACGAATCTCATTCTACTCATGTGCATTACCCATTTCAAATAAACCCCTAGTCATCACGGCACACTGCATCAAGTATGCCCTGAGGTTTTGGGTGAATTGTTGGGCACCAATAGTCGGATGCGTTTAAGTGATCATAGAGGAACCTTAACCCGTCAAAGTTGTTGGACCAAAACTTAAACTCATAAGAAGTTTTGGCTTGATGATTACTACATGAATCTTGCATAAGAGTGGTAATCGTCAAGTCTGCTTGACTAATATTGTCACTCATCAAGGTTTTCATTTTCTTGGGAGAGGTGGATTTTGGTTCCTCGGAAGCAGGAATAGGTATTGGTTAGGGGTCACACACATAAAAACACATAACCTGCTCCGTAGCATGGGTTACCACGGAAATAAATTCAAATGCACATATTTATACTTGGGATGTTACACGACATCCAACACATCTGATTTGTACTTGGGATGTTACACGGCATCCAACACATCTAATTTGGGTTGAGTACTTGTATAATAAGGCATTCAGTACCTGTCCTCGCATGCTCACCCAAGAATTTATGGTATCATCGTAACAGAATCACTAATAACATACAACAATAGTATTGTAACTCAAGACATTAAGTCTCATAAATTTCAACTTAATAGCATAACTAAAAGAGTATGGAAATCAAATCAAAACAACTTATAAACTCCACAAAACAAAAAGTTTGTAACATTGACAACAATGATACAAAAATCAAATCAAGTGTTTATTCCAACCCAATGTTACATGATCAGAGCAAGGAACCACTAAATACAATCGATAAACTACGTAGGTCACTTCAAGAGTTATCCTTCCATTTACTTCAGTCAAAGCTACTCCTGAGTATCTGCATGATGCAGATGTAAAGGTAACATTCAAACAGAAAGGGGGTGAGAATACACTTCAATAAATAGCATGGAAAAACAAAGATTAATTAACAACATCACACACTAATTACAATAATCATCAACATATCAAGTATTCACATCCACGTGTCATAACACACACAAAAACACCAAATACAACATAAGGCAAATGTACTCGATAACTAACTCAACATGCATGTGGTACCAAATTATGAACACTCGGATCCATTTCACTCCATGATCCCCACCATAGGACCAGCTTCCCTCTTGGAACCAGAGCACACCGAAACCATTACCATCATCATACGCTTCACCGATTTCTACCAGAATCAGCTACTCGCACTCGATCCCCACAATAGGATCAAGGCTCACCAAAACTGGACCGAAGTCCGTACACCATGATGCATGACTCTTAACAACATGGATTATCACCAAAATAATCACCAGGATTATGAATACCCTTATACTCACTACACAATAATTGATTAACGCCATGATAAACAATAAACAACACCAAACAACAACAACATATAATTAATTAGATAATATAGAATATAATAGTATATATTAATTATTATAAATTTAAGAATATAATATTTAGTGTTAAAATGAACTAAAGTAATTCAAAAGGCTATACTTAATAATCCATTTGTGCCAATTTATGTTCTCACGAATTGCAAAAATAGTACATTTCATTTACCTTTATTCAATTGATGACAATCAGTATAACAATTAGTTATAACTCCAAACCTTTTAAGTAAGTGATACAGTAGGATATATAAGTTGACTTTAAATACAAAATAGTTATAGTAAGCACAACTAGAACAATATTAAGTTGCCACACTGGCAACACGTGATAAAACTCACACACAGAATTACTAAAGGTTATAATATTACTCATCACATATAAAGCACGTAATTTTTACTTAAAAGATTTCCACTTTATTTCAAATAACTTACTTTATTAGCACATATTTATGATAATTAACTAATAATAACAACACAAAATCATTACACACATAAACATAGTATCATCATAACACACTCAACAATACATCTTCCCACACACCAAATAGGATTTTACACAAGCTTCGACCTTTGCGGAATCACATAAACAATAGATGCAAGCTATATACCTTATCACATGACACTGAATTACGTCATGCAATTGTACACGATGAAGCATAAATATTTATAATTTACAATTATTTTGATCCAGGTATTAACATTCACAATTGCACGATCAAAGCACTTTTTCATAAACTAAACCAACAACACACTTTAAGCAATATTTACTACATACATACATCGTATCTATCATTAAGAAATATCATAGTTTTTCTTATGCAAATATTCAATTAATTCTAAAGAGGTTAGGCATCTATATCATAAACAATCCTCCCTCCCCCCTCCCTTACATTGATTTTTCAGCAAAATTAGAGTAGCTTCTAAGAAATTCTTCTCTTAAACCTTAGCCCTCCCTCTTTGCCTTTTTTGCTCCAACTCTTCAAAAATACGTACGGACTCTCTTAGGCTCTCTAAATCCTATTTTATTCCAAAACTTATTTCCTTCTAATTAGATTTTTCCCTTTTTATCCTACATATTTTTCTTAATTTCAACATTGTCCTCAATTTCTCTATACATTTTATTTTCTTATTATTTTATTAATAAATCTAATACTCCTTATTTTTCTATCACCCATACTATTTTTAATCCTTCACCTTATAATTCTAATTATTTAATTAATTCAAATAAAAATACTATTTATTCTAATAATTAATTAAAATTCTCATTAACTTCTAAAAAGTATGTCAAGCTTTTACTCCCTCTATACCTCTATTTCAAGGACACTTACCCTCACAATCATACAATAATTAATTTAAAATATTAATTAATCAAATAAAAATCTAAATAATTCAAATTAATTAATTAATTGAATTTAGGGTGTTAGAACTCTCCCCCACTTAACAAATTTTCGTCCTTGAAAATTACCTAATGAAAATAGAGTCGGATACGACTCTCTCATCTGCTCTTCACGCTCCCAAGTTATGCTCCCATCAGTTGGTCCTCCCTAAACTACCTTTACCAAGGAAAACTCTTTACCTCATAACTGTTTCACTTCTCGGCCATCTATCTGCATGGCTGATGCCTCCATAGTCAGGTTATCTCTCACATGCACATTATCTACTTAGATAACATGAGACGGATCCATAATGTATCTCCTCAACTAAGACACATGAAACACATCATGAAGATTAGAAAGCAGCGACAACAAAGAAATCTGATAGGCCATCTCTCACATCCTCTATAAAATCTGGTACGGACCAACAAAATGCGGTGTGAGCTTTTGAGACTTCAAGGCTCGACCAACACCAGTTACCGGCATAACTTTAAAAATACATGATCTCCCTCCTTGAACTTAAGTGATTTCCTCCTTCTGGCATGGTAACTTTTCTGACGACTTTGCGATGCTTTCATCTTTTCTTTGATCATCTTCATCTTTTCAGTCATCTGGTTAACAATCTCGAGTCCAATTACAACACTCTCACCTGACTCATACCAACACAAATGAGTCATACACCTCCTACCATAAAATGCCTCGTACGGTGCCATTCCAATACTAGAATGATAATTGTTATTATAGGTAAACTCAATCAACGACAAGTAGTTATCCCAAGCACCTCTTTTCTCCAGTACATATCCTTCAACAAATATTCCAACGACTGGATGGTCCTCTCTGTTTGACCGTCCATCTACGAATGATAAGTCGAACTCAACCTCAACTTAGTACCCAAATTCGTCATCAAACTCTCCCAGAACCTCGATGTGAATCTCGGATCTCTATCAGACACAATACTTGAAGGAATACCATGCAATTTCACAATCTCATCAATATACAATTCGGCCAGCTTTAGCAAGGAAACATTGATCCTCGTTGGTATAAAAAATGAGCCGATTTGGTCAATCTATCAATAATCACCCAAATTGAATTGTATCCCTTCGTAGTCTTCGGCGGACCTGTCACAAAATCCATGGAAATGCTATCCTATTTCAACTCTGGAATATTCAACAGTTGCATCAGACCCAATCGTTTTTTATGTTCAATCTTCAACTTCTGACAAGTCAAACAAGCATACACAAACTCAGTCACTTCCTTCTTCATTCCTGACCGCCAAAACAATTTCTTCAAGTTTTGATACATTGTTGTGGCACCGGGATGAATACTTAACCCACTTTTGTGACCCTCCTCAAGAATGCTCTTCTTAATTTCTGGCATATCTGGAACATACACCCTATCTCTGAACCTCATCACATCATTCTCATCAACCCGAAAATCACCTCTTTTACCTTGGTTGATTAACATGAGACGATCCACCAAACCCAAATCAGATTTCTGACCTTCTCTAATTTCTTCGAGAATACCATTGATCAGCTTCAGTATATCCAACTTCACACTGTTAGGAGTCTATTCACACATTAGACTCATATCTTTGAATTGTTCAATCAGTTCTAACTCTCGAACCATAAGCATTGACGTATGTAAGGACTTCATACTCAATGCATCAGCTACAACATCAGCCTTACTCAGATGGTAACTCAATTCAAAATCATAATCCTTTAGAAGTTCAAGCCATCTCCTCTGCCTCGTATTTTAATCTTTTTGATCAAACATATACTTTAGGCTCTTGTGATCTCTAAACAATTCAAACCTAGATCCAAAAAGATAATGCCTTCAAATCTTTAAAACAAAAACCACATCAGATAACTCTAACCCATGCGTAGGATAATTCCTTTCATGAACCTTCAGTTCTCTGGAAGCATAAGCAACTACCTAACCATTTTGTATCAGTACACCACCAAGACCCATCTTTAACGCATCACAATATACTACAAAAGACTCACTCGGATTAGGCAAGACCAATACCGGAGCACTCGTCAATTTCTTCTTGAGTTCTATAAAACTCTCTTCATATGCAACATCCCATATATAATCTTGACCCTTTTGTGTCAACTAAGTCAAAGGCATTGCTAACTTCGAAAAGCCTTCTATAAACCTGCAATAATAAGCAGCTAAGCCAAGGAAACTTTAAATCTCAATAGCAGACTTCGGAGTCTTCCACTGCAACACAACATCAACTTTCGATAGATCAACAGCAATTCATCCACTAGAAATCACATGGTCGAGCAAACTCACTACTTTTAACCAGAACTCACACTTGGACAACTTGGCATAAATCTTATTGTCTCTCAACACTTGCAATACAACTTTTAGATGCTCCGCATGTTCTTCCTTGAACTTAGAATATATCAAGATGTCGTCGATAAATACAACCACAAATCGATCCAGATAAGGATGGAAAGTCCTATTCATATACTCCATGAACACATCTGGCGCATTAGGCACTCCAAACGGCATTACTGTATACTCATAATGACCATACCTTGTCCTAAATGTAGTCTTCAGAATAACGTCTGGTTTCACATGAATCTGATGATAACCTGACCTCAAATATATCTTGATGAACACACAAGCACCCACCAATTGATCCATCAGATCATCAATTCTCGGAAGAAGATACACGTTTTTTATAGTAACTTTATTCAATTGTCTGTAGTCAACATACAACCTCATACTACCATCATTTTTCTTAACTGGCAACACTGGCGCACCCCACTGAGAAACACTTGGCCAAACAAACCTTTTCTCAAGCAACTCTTCCAATTGTTTCTTCAACTCACCCAACTTTGAAGCTGACATCCTACACGGAGCCATCGGCACAAGATTAGTACCAGGTACCACATCAATGGAAAACTCAATCTCATGCTCTGGTGGTAAGTCACTAATATCATCTGGAAATACATTTAGGAAATTGCATACAACAGGCAGATCAACACTTGCAGTCTTATTGTTGACTTGCAATGGTGCAGGCATTGCAAACATCTAAGCCTCATCTTCAAAGAGTTCTTCTACTTTCTTAGCAGATAAAAACATTAACTCTCCACAATCACCAAACTCTGGGAACCTCACGGTTTTTCTGTAGCAGATGATATGAACATAGTTGAACTCCAACCAGTTCATTCCAAGAATAATATCGATTTGATGTAAAGGTAGACAAACCAAGTCCATCGCAAAATTATTACCATAAATGGTCGAAGGACAACTCAAACAGACTAAAGCAATAGTCACAGAACCATTAGCGGGGGTATCGATAACCATACTCCCAACCATAGAAGATAATTTTAAACCCAACCTCGTACCACACTCTAGCGAAATAAATGAATGAGTAGCACCAGTATCAATAATAGCAATTAACTCAACATTGATAATGAAACAAGTAACTATGATCAAGTTATCTGTCTTGGGAACCTTTGAACCAATCAAAGTAAACACTCTACCATTGGTTTGGGCAGCAGTAGCGGTCGTCTTCTTTGGCTTCTGACATTGCATACTGATATGACCTTGTTCACCATAATTGTAACAAGTCGGACCATCATTCTTGCACTCTGCAACACGATGACCCGTTTTTCCACAATTATAACATCTCATAACCTTATTATTACATTCATTAGCACGGTGGCCCAACTCATCACACTTGAAGCACTTGACAGAAGCGGGAGCCCCTCCCCCACTTGTCTTCTTCCCATCTGAAGCCTTTTGTTTCCCTTTGTCAGCTGGAGTTACATAAAGTTTCCCTCGAAAGTGTCGCTTCCCTTTCTTCTCACTAAGACTCTTTTAATAAGCAGATCGGGCTCTGCTATCCTCATCGGAAATTCTACACTTATTCACCAGTTTGGCATATATACGAATTTGTTGGTATCCAATATCTTGTTTGATATCTGGTCTTAGCCCATTCTCAAACTTGATACATTTTGAAGTCTCAGCATCAACACAGTTGTAATGGGGACAAAACTTCACCAGCGCCTCAAACTTAGCAGCATACTCTGCCACAATTATGTTCCCTTGCTTCAGCTCAAGGAACTATATCTCCTTCTTGCCACGAACATCCTTAGGGAAATACTTATCCAATAATTCATTTTTGAACACAACCCAAGTTATCTTTGTACCAATAGCTTCGAATCTCTGACGCGTGTTATCCCATAAATCCTCAGCTTCCTCTAACAACATATGAGTACCAAAATGTACCTTTTGAGCCTCAGTGCGAGCCATCACTCAGATGTTCTTCTCAGTTACTTTGAGTCCTGCATGTGCAGCCTCTGGATGATGGTTACCCGTGAAAGCTGGTGGATTATTCCTATGAAATTTTCCCAAAGCGCGGAACTCATCAGGAGCTCCTCCTGCTCCCCAATTTTGCTCCCCCATTCTGATTGTTCTGTGCATTTTAAGCCATCATTTGAGCAAGTGATTCCAACGCTTCAGCAATAGCACGATCGTTTCTCCCAACCATTCTTCACACCATCAAACAACATTAGAAGAGACAACATATCAATAATATACCCACACTCATCGACTAACAGGGAACTGATATCATATTAAAACTTGGCCAGACGGACCGACCTACTCTGATACCACTAATGCAAAACCTTTCTCTATCCCAAAACAATAATATCATATTTTAATTAGAAAACGTAATCACAAGGCTGTCACACACATAAAAACACATAACCTGCTCCGTAACACGGGTTACCACAGAAATAAATTCCAATGCACATATTTATACCTAGGGTGTTACACGACATCCAACACATCTGATTTGTACTTGGGATGTTACACGACATCCAACACATCTAATTTGGGTCAAATACTTGTATAATAAGGCATTCAGTACTTGTCCTCACATGCTCACCCAAGAATTTACGGTATCATCACAGCAGAATCACTAATAAGCATACAACAATAGTATTGTAACTCAAGACATTAAGTCTCATAAATTTCAACTTAATAGCATAATCAAAAGAGTGTGGAAATTAAATCAGAACAACTTATAAACTCCATAACACAAAAAGTTTGTAACATCGACAACAATGATACAAAAATCAAATCAAGTGTTTATCCTAACACGATGTTACATGATCAAAGCAAGGAACCACTAAATACAATTGATAAACTACGTAGATCACTTCAAGAGTTATCCTTCCACTTACTTTAGTCAAAGCTACTCCTGAGTATCCTTTCACTTACTTCAGTCAAGGAAAACGTACTCGACAACTGACTCAACATGCATGTGGTACCAAATTATGAACACTCGGGTCCATTTCACTCCATGATCCCCACCATAGGACCAGATTCCCTCATGGGACCAGAGCATACCGAAATTGTTACCATCACCATAGGTAACACTTCACTGATTCCCACCAGAATCAGCTACTCACACTCGATCCCCACCATAGGATCAAGGCTCACCAAAATTGGACCGAAGTTCATACACCATGATGCATGACTCTTAACAACACGCATTATCACCAAAATAATCACCATGATTATGAATACCCTTATACTCACTACACAATAATTGATTAACACCATGATAAATAATAAACAACACCAAACAACAACAACATATAATTAATTAGACAATATATAATATAATAGTAAATATTAAGTATTATAAATTTAAGAATATAATATTTAGTGTTAAAATAAACTAAATTAATTCAAAAGGCTAATACTTAATAATCCATCTCTGCCAATTTATGTTCTCACGAATTGCAAAAATAGTACATTTCATTTACCTTTATTCAATTGATGACAATCAGTGTAGCAATTAGTTATAACTCCAAACCTTTTAATTAAGTGATATAGTAGGATATATAAGTTGACTTTAAATACAAAATAGTGATAGTAAGCACAACTAGAACAATATTAAGTTGTCACACTGGCAACACGTGATAAATCTCACACCCTGAATTACTAAAGGTCATACTATTACTCATCAGCACATACTTATAACTTAAAAGATTTCCACTTTATTTCAAATAACTTATTTTATTAGCACATATTTATGATAATTCACTAATAATAACAACATCAACTCATTACACACATAAACATAGTATCATCATAACACACTTAACAATATATCTTCCCACACACCAAATAGGATTTTGCACAAGCTTCGACCTTTGCGGAATCACATAAACAATAGACGCAAACTATATACCTTATCACACGACACTTAATTACGTCATGCAATTGTACACGATGAAGCATAAATATTTATAATTCACAATTACTGTGATCCAAGTATTAACATTCTCAATTACATGATCAAAGCACTTTTTCAAAAACTAAGGGTGTGTTTGATTTAGTTTTTAAAAACAGTTTTTTTGTTTTCAAAATTTATAAAATTAAAAATTTGTTTGATTACAATGTTTTAGAAAACTGTTTTTAAAAACTCTTTCATTTTTATTGTTTTTAAAAGTGAAAAACAAAAACAGGTTTAACATGTTTTTCATTTTTAATTTTGGATTTCTGGATTTCTGTTTTCATTTGAGTTATCATTTTTATTTTCTCATTTTTAAAACTGTTTTTAAAAATAATTTACCAAACAAATATTTTTATTTTCTCATTTTTAAAACAGTTTTGAAAAGTCATGTTACCAAATAAATTTTTTAATAGTTCTCTTCTTAAAAATACTTTTTCAAAACAATTTTATAAAATATATTTTAAAAAGTGAAAAGCAAAACTGATTCAAACGGACCCTAAATCAACAACACACTTTAAGCAACATTTACTACATACATACATTGTATCTATAGTTAATAATATCATAGTTTTTCTTATGTAAATAATCAATTAATTCTAAAGAGGTTAGGCATCTATATCATGAACAATTCTCCCCCCTTACATTGATTTTTTCCAGCAAAATAGCAGCCGCTTCTAAGAAATTATTCTCTCGAACCCTAGCCCTCCCTCTTTGCCTCTTTTGCTTCAACTCTCCAAAAATACGTACGGACTCTCCTAGGCTCTCTAAGTCCTACTTTATTCCAAAACTTATTTCCTTCTAATTAGGTTTTTCCCTTTTTATCCTACATATTTTTCTTAATTTCAACATTGTCCTCAATTTTTCTACATATTTTATTTTCTTATTAATTTATTAATAAATTTAATACTCCTTGCTTTTCTATTACTCATTCTATTTTTAATCATTCACCTCATAATTCTAATTATTTAATTAATTCAAATAAAAATACTATTTATTTTAATAATTAATTAAAATTCTCATTAACTTCTAAAAAGTATGGCAAACTCTTACTCCCTCTATACCTCTACTTCAAGGACACTTACCCCCACAATCATACAATAATTAATTTGAAACATCAATTAATCAAATAAAAATATAAATAATTCTAATTAATTAATTAATTGAATTTAGGGTGTTACATCTGACGTGATGGAAGCCATTTTAGCAATGTCTGACTTCTTTCGTTTGAGGCTCGGGTTTGAATGCCCGTCAGGTCACTCTTGGAAGCAGATTGATCCCCATATCTTGCTCTTGCCTCGACCGTCAGTTTCCTCTATTCAAAGAGTTTGAGGTTTGTCATTTGGGCTAAAATAAAGTCAGGATCAGTAAAAAGGATGATTAATGACATTATATTAGAATAGTAAAAAACATATGGATGATTACCCAAAAAATTAGAAATTTGTTCAGGTTCATCAATCATTTGGAAAAGATATTTCACTTTCACTACCCGGAAAGCATCCAAGACGGCCAAAGATCGAATTTCCAAATAATTTAATTTGTCATAGTCAAAACCAGAAATAGGTAAAGGGTTGTCTGACCAGTAGATCAGAAAGCGGTGGTTCCCTTCTAAATCATATATAACCTGGGGACATCATGTCCCACTTTTAACTTGAAGGAATTTGTCTTTAAATCCCTTATATTTATTTGTATAAGCTTACAGAATACTCTTCCTCAGAATTCCACTGAGGGAAACCCAACCTCATTTCTCTGCGCCCTTTAAATAGAAAAACAAGTAAAACTGAATGTTGGCACTATGTTTATCGTGTCGCAAACAATCTCAAAAACTTTGATAAAACCCCATTCGTTAAGGCGTAACTGGGAGGGAGCTATGTTTAATACTTTGGGAAGGTTAGATTCGAAGTCGGTAAAGGGAAAGTGTACTTTGAAATCTTCAATGAATTCTGAATAAAAGCAAAAATGTCCGTCTGATACTCCTTTAGGACGAAAAAATGCATACTTTTTCACCAGTTACATAGGGTTTCAAACTTACGTCCTATTCGTTTTTGATAGAAGAGACTAGAGTATTGGAGCGAAGCTTCGAGATATAGCTTTCATCAATAATATTTTAGTTGTAGCTCGAAACCTCTTTGTGTATCAAGGATCTTGTTGTATCCATCTGAATGTTCGGAAAACCTGAGGAGGAAGACTTCAATCAGCGTTACTAATGGGTGAAGAGATTTTGCTGTAAATTTCTCTAATGATGCGGTTAAAACCCGTTCTATTCAAATAGCTCTCACACTCTCGCACACAGGTATTCCAAATCCTATTTATATCACTAGCAGTAAGAACGATCGTATGAAGACATCATAAAAAAACAGAGATAAAGAAACAAAAGAGTAATGATACCTGAAGCTTAAAGGTTGATCAGTTGGTAAGGCGTTAGAAGAAATGACGTTTGGAAAAGATATTTTAATGAAAGTGAAACCCTTAAAAAGAAGATAACGGTAACAGTCAAGAAGTTGTAAACAAAGGGTGAATGATGAAGTGGGATTTCCCATAAAAGTAATCATGAAGACAGAGAGAGAGAGAGAGAGAGAGAGAGAGAGAGAGAGAGAGAGAGAGAAAGAAGAAACTTATTATCATTAAGAAATTAGCTAATGAAAGCCAAGTATCACTTCATAGAAAGGTCGAGGAAAAACTTTGATTCTAAATAGAAGGTTTTCTGGGCTTATTTTATCTGAACACTTCTATCTTTTAGATCTCATGCTCAGGAGGCTTATGTACATTCGGGAAAACTAGTTGACCTGCTGAGGTTTGAGATCGACGAAACCTACTTGAACACATGATTTTCTGAAGCCGAGTTGACATGATAACCGAGTAGGGTAAGATTAGTAGGTAGGATATTCGGGTTGTCATCTACTAATCAGAATCCAGTTAGTAGGTCTGAGTAAGCAAGAAGGAGTCGACTTCCCATAAACTGAGAATGGTTTTTATTGTACAGGTTGAATCCGATGACAAGGTCAGTATGCTATGTGAAGGGTCACAAGGAATGGTTATAATATGATATATTATGGCAAGGAGTTATAATTATTGAAGAGGCGACAATTAAAGGACAATTATAAGGGGCGGTGGACGTTATAGACAGGAGAAATGATGAAGGATCTAGATAGTCAGGCAAGAGGAGAAGGAGACCCATAAATAGGAGATATAAAGTAGATTAAAAATGTGACTAACATACACACCAACCATTTATTTTATGCTCTCCTTGACCTAAAACAAGGAAGTCATCCTTTTAGTGTTTTTTAGTAAGAACAAGAACTACGAGAGGTGGGTTGCGCAAATGAATATCATCTTCAGATTTCAAGATGTAGTTGAAATCGTGAGTGATGGAGTACATGTTTTGGAAGTGAATGCAAATGATATTCAGAAGGATGCACTACAAAGGAATAAATATGGAAACGCTCTTTTCTTGATTCACCAGTATCTGGATCCAAATGTGTTCGAGAACATCATTGAAGAATAAAAGTCCAAAAGAGCGTGGGATAAGTTAAATAACTTGTACAATGGAGATAAAAAACAAAAAAGGGTGAAGTTGCAGACGCTAAGGAAGCAATTTGAGATGACTCAAATGAAAAAAGATAAGTCGATTTTAGATTTCTTTTCGCGTGTGTGTCATACCCTAATTTTAAAACCTAAGATACCACCATCAATTGTATTATTTTCATGATATCTAGCATCTTTTCAATACTAACCTATTGAAAATACAAAAATATTTTCTACTTTGTTTGTCTTAAGCTAGGGTTTTGCACCAAGAGCTTTCAAAGATTGATCATTCAAGACTTGGCATGAGTTTTAACATTTAAAACTCCTCATCTTTCCCAAGTGATCAAGTTACTTCCATAAACAAGAATCAAGTTCAAGATCATTTCATATCAAATTCATCAAGGCCAGAGTTTATCTGATACCCTCAACTAGGGTTTTGACCCAAAGTCAACTCATTGACTTTTTAGCCAAGGCATGATCCCAAAGCTTGAAGTATGGTTCAAATACTTCAAATACATCATAATTGGTTCATTCACATCATCCAATGTTCCCAAGATATCACATTCATTAAAGATTGCAAGAATAGGATTCATCTTATACGAAGTCAACTAAGGCAAAGGCAAAGTTTGACGTTTGACATTTGTGGTCAACCATGGACTTCTCAACTCAAGAATCATTAAAATATGGTTGATGGATGCGTTTGATCAAGAGAAAACAAGAAATTGGAGGTTATTTGCAATAAGGGCAAGATTTGGTTTTGTAAATTTTTCCAAGTTATGAAAAAAATACATGTTCAAGTACTCAACTTTTCAAGGCCATAACTTGTGATCCAAGCCCCCATTTTCTTTGCCCTAATGATCAAATTAAAGGTATTACTTCATACTTAAACTTTGTCCTTGATGATTGATTCCCAAAAAGTGCAATAATTTCAAGTTATGAAGCCATGAAGTTGGTACAATAAATTGAAACACTTAGAAAACATTTCAACCAAAGTTGCCTTCAAAAAGTGACTTACTTGATCATCATTTGTCACCATGATACATATTGATTCAAGGAAAACACCCAACATGAAATTTGTAGAAGATGGTCTTAGCTTTCCAAAAAATTCAAGATCATGAAATTATCATATTTTATCTAGGAGTTTCGAAGAGATGAAGTTGGCTCTCCAAATTTAAATTTTGGGTCATTTTCATGGCAAGTTCATCATGCAACCTTGAGCCAAAGCTACATAATCTTACTTTGCAATCTATCTTGCTTCTAAATCTCACTCTAATCAGAAGATCACATACACTTTTGAGCCATTATCCAAGCAACCAAGCCATTACACAATGAATCATTCCATTTTTGGCATAAAGGTTACACTTCCATTTGTATAAAGTGGCTTTAACCCAACATTAAGTACCATTGGCTCCCAAATGGATTTGGTTCTGAGACATACCAACTCTAAACCTCAAGTCAACTTATACACTTCAGACAAAGCTCAACAAAACACTTCATGCACCCCATGCTTTTGCCATACTTCCCACTTGGTGTTTTGTGCAAGAACCAATCGAGCAAGCAAACAAGTACAAGCCACAATTATTTTATGATATATGAAGCTTCTTGAACCTTCAAGGATCACTATAAATAGAGGACAAAGCATCATCTATCCATACACCAAGCTCACCAAGCAAAACTTTATTTTTGCAAACTTTTGACCTTAACCTCCATGTCTCTCATCTTGCTCATGCATCCTCCCAACCAAGGGTTTCAGTCACCTTCTGGAAGTTCATAAGCATTAGGAGAAGCATCAAACAGTAGCTGGAAGTGGTATTGAAGAGGCATTGGATCTTTCTCTAGCAGGTATATTCTTGCACTTCGAAACTCACTATACATGCATCATTTCCATGTGATTTCTGAAACAAATATGTAGCATTTATTGTGTTAAGGTTGATCATTAACTCACATGCCCTTTATCTTTTTTTTTATGTGAATTAAAGTTGCATGAAACCTAAAGTTTCAGTTCTGGTTTTGGCCTGCGTGCATCATCATCTTTGAGTATTAGCTAAAACTTATCGTACCATTATGTTCCTTACATTTTTCTAAGCAATTTTGATCTTTATTTCATGAAAAATGGTTGAGAAATGAGAGAGATATGATTGATGGAAGATTTGAAAAATAATGAAAGAAAAAAAACAAAAATAAGAGAGAGAGGTTGAAGAAGATGCTGACATGGCATGGAAAAGTCAAATCAAACGCGTTTTTATAATATATATACAATTCCTTGTGCTTCAATGAACGGATGTATATTCACCCCAATGGTAGAAGCGTGTGCCCTAAGTCACTTGTAACCAAAAGGTTTGGGGTTCGAATCCCCCTTTCCACATACTTTGGTTTTTATTTTTCCAAACAGTGCATGGAACCCCAGGGACATGGATTCGAACCTGGCCAGTGTAATGCTTATTTTTTCTCACTTGTTAAATGTTCATTTTTCTTCATAACTTCAAATATTCATAACTTCATGATCCCTTAACATTTTTGACCCATTATTTTTGCCATGTGTTCATGAGAATGTCTATTTTATGATGACACCAAAAAGTCCTAAAAATATTATTTATTTAACCACTTTTGATTGGATGGAAAACATGTGCTTTTAAGTGTTTTTTTAAGGCTCCTAATTGATTATTTTGGCTTATGTCTTGTTTGTTCTTAATGTTGAAAGTTTGTATGATTAAAGCACACTCTTTTAAATGTTGATTGTTATCCTTAACATGTTTGAACTTGATTATATTCATACAATGTATCAATTGATTCACCTTGAAAACATGTTTGAATGAATGGTTAGGAGATGATTAGGTTTTCCATTTAAGCTTGGTCTTATCATGAACTTTGATTCAAGTTTAATGTTTATTTTGTGAATACTTATTATGTGATGCATGTTTGACCTAAATTGATTCATATTGTGTTTACCATGTACCAATGAATGCCTTTACCATGTCAAATATGATTTTGTCTTCACCATCAATGTGTTGTGTCTTGTGATGTTATGTGAAACTTCGTCATGTCTTGTTTATGTTTATCTCAATGCCTAAAAATCATGATCAATATTTTCATCCATGCCTCACTCACCTTGGGATTGTTATTATTTTTAGACATATTTTGTGCCTTAATGTTACTGCATGTTCAACCTTGTTATTATTTATATCCAAGGGAATGGAATCATGACATTCTTATCATTTTGCATGTGTGTGTTCATCTGTATCCTATACAACTTTGCTTCCCCTTAATCTAAAACTTCCGGATACAACCTTAGGTTCCCTTAAATGTAAACCTTAGGATTCTCCTTATTATAACTACTTTCATAATAAACTTTGACTTAGGTCATTGTTTTCCCTTTTATTTCTTAATCAAATACTTCAAAACACTTAAGCATATTCAAAGATCTTTTCATAAGACCTAAAAAACACAAACTTAATTCAAACCCTTTTGCCACTTTGGCTTTTTCCTGTTTAAAACCTTTTCATAAAAGGATTAGACATGACTCATCCTTAGTTGAGATTTAAATCTCCTACCCCATAACATTGTTGAGATTGATATTGATTCTTTTCCATTTGGAAGAGGTATGTGGCATACTTATTGATTATATACCCAAGTGAGAGCCCTTCTTTCAATTGGATACAAAGATTTATCTTCCACGTGTTTGTGGTGGTTTAAAAGTGAGTTTTCTCCTTAAGATGACAATTTGTCTCTTTCTCATAAAATCAACCCCAACAAATCCCTTCTTACTTTTGAACCCAAACTACGAGGTTTTGATCCTTCACGGGTACGTAGGCATAAGACTCAATGTATTTCCAAATCATCAAACAATAAAAAGATGTTATTTTTCTCATCTTCACAATCAAATAGAAAACCATTTTAAACTAAACACGTATATTTAAAAGGTTCTTGTAGAGTACTACAAATAATTAGGGTGCTAATACCTTCCCTTTTCATAACACACCCATGTGCCTTAGAATCCCCCCCCCCCCCACTTTTTTTGTTTAGCTTAAGTTTAATCTTCTAGCTTTGCATATACATATTGGGTTATTTTTTAATCTTTTCCCTTTCCCTTGGATAAATTAAAGTTAGGTGGTGATATTTTGATTCATGAGTCAAGTCTAATCAATAGCTTGGTCTTCGATTCTTCACCATGATAGTGTGGTACTGCTAACAAATCAGATGAATGTGTGTGGTGAATCGATCATTGATTTGTAGAAGATTGAGAAAGTGTTAAGATCCCTGAC
This sequence comes from Lathyrus oleraceus, assembly GCF_024323335.1. Classification (NCBI taxonomy): domain Eukaryota; kingdom Viridiplantae; phylum Streptophyta; class Magnoliopsida; order Fabales; family Fabaceae; genus Lathyrus; species Lathyrus oleraceus. The sequence continues at coordinate 362,402,508 of NC_066582.1, forward strand.
TATAAGTTTTTATTACATTGTTCTGTCTATTGAAAATTCCAAGAACCTAGCTGAAACAAAGGTGGAAGAACTTCAAGCTTCATTAGAGGCTCAAGAGATGAAACTGAATCAAGGGAACTCATAAAGGGAGAAAGCGGCGGAACAGGCACTGCAAGCAAGATTCATCAAAAGTCTGGTAGAGAAAAGGAGAAACAAATAAATAATCTTGCAAATGATGAGAAGTCAAGCAAGAATTCAAAGAAATGTTCTGATTCAACCAAGAAAGGCATGGGCAGCAAGTATTCGGGGAAGAAAGTTGACATGAAAAAGGTGTAGTGTTACAACTGTCAAGGATTTGGTCATTATGCTCGAGACTGTCGTAGAAATAAGGAATCAAGAGCAAAAGATAATGGAGAAGTGATATATGCACATGTTGGAGAATGTGACTCTGATGATATGCTACGCATGGCAAATACATAGTCGAATAATGTATAAACCAATATGTGGTACCTAGGTTCAGGATGCAATAACTACAGGACTGGGAATAAAAACTGGTTCACCAAGTTAGATGAATAAGGTAAAAAAGTAATCAATTTTGCAGATGGCTGACATGTCACATCAACTGGAAGAGGAAACATGGTTGTGATTAGAAGATATGGTTAGAAGGCCAGTATTAGTGATGTATTATATGTACCTTCAATGATAAGTAATGTGATTAACATAGATCAATTACTTGAAAAAGGGTATAACATGAATTTTGAAGAGAGACAGATGAATGTGTATAATGGTGAAGGACGGATGATCTTGAAAGCACCATTGGCAGATAACAAAACCTTCAAGGTTGAGATCGACATGGGTGATCATTAATGTCTTGCTTCGACTATTATCAAAGACAAGAAATGGCTATGACATCACATATATGGACACCTAAACTTCAGAGGTATAGGTATGATCAACTAAAAGAAGATGCATGGCTTACCTAAAGTGAAGGAACCAATTCAAGTGTGTGAAAAATGTTACAAAGCAAATCAGGCTAGAAAAGTATTCAAACATGACTTGTCCATGAAGTCGTGAGAAAAGTTGGAGCTTGTTCACTCTGTGTGTGTGGACCCTTTGAAGTAAGGTCGAATGGAGGTAATTTCTATTTCCTAACTTTCATAAATGAATTCACCAAATATATGTGAGTTTAACTTACTGAAAAGAAGATTGAAGTATTTACACAGTTCAAGAAGTTTAAATTACATGTCGAGAAACAATGTGAATGCAAGTAAAAGAAATTGAGAACTAATGGTGGAGGTGAATACACCTTTAAGGATTTTGCAAGATTTTGAAATGCGGGAGGTATAGAGCATGATTTCGTTTCACCATATACACCTTATCACAATGGCATAGCTGGGAGGAGAAATAGAATTATACTAAACATGACGAGGAGTATGCTGAAAGCTAAAGAAATGCCAAAGAGATTTTATGGTGAAGTAGCTTCGACGGCAATATACATTCTAAACATATCTCCAACCAAGAAGATATTCAATAAGAAACCTTATGAGGTTTGGACAAGACTGAAGTCAAATTCTAGTCATCTTAGAGTTTTTGGATTAATGTGTTTCCGACATGTACCTGAACAGTTGAGGAAAAAGCTAGATGATCGAAGTCAGGTCATGGTGCTCATAGGTTATCATTTGACTGGTGCATACAAATTGTATTCACTAAATGATGATAAACTAGTGATCAGTGTGGATGTTCCGATGGACGAAATAAAATGGTGGAATTGGAATTTGGGGTCAGTTCAACATGAGAAAGATGCAGTCATAATTGTGCTTGAAAAATACCAACAAATTGAAGTCACAACCAATCCAAATGAAGAAACACCTAACAAAAACACTACAAGATCTACTAGAATGAGAAATTAATTCAGAAGGCTAGTTGGATATGAGAGATTTCTAGATCAAGCAAATGATGCAGATGGTGACTTCATAGGAGAAGTGTAAATGATTGTTGAATTAGAACCAATTTATTTGGATCAAGCTATAAATGATTCAAATTGGTTGGCAACCATGCGAGAAGAACTCGGGGAAATCGAGAAGAACAAGACTTGGGAGCTTGTAGAAAATTCATTCAAGAATCTAATTGATGTGAAGTAGGTCTACAAGTTGAAGCTAAGGCAAAATGGAGAAATTTCTAAGCATAAGGCAAGACTAGTGGTAAGAGGTTTTCTGCACACACGAAAAAATTATTAGCGAATTCAACAAAGTCTATGCACCTGTGCGAGGATATAAACCATTAGAATTGTTGTGTCAACTGCAGCATAGAAAGGATGGAAGACACATCGACTATATGTAAAGTAGGCATTTATAAATGGACCATTGGAAGAGGAGGTCTATGTCATTCAACAACCAGGGTTAGAAATCAAATGGCATGAGAAGAAGGTGTATAGATTGAGGAAGGCTTTCTACAGTTTGAAGTAAGCCTCAAGGGCTTGGGATAAGAGAATAGATAGCTTCCTAGTTAGGCCAGGTTTCACAATATATGTTTAAGAGCATAGAGTGTATGTCAACAATGGAAGAAGAATCAGACAAGTCATAATATGTGTATGTGGATGACTTGTTGATTATATATGCAAAGGAGGTAGAAATAAAAAGGGTCAAGATTGAACTGACGTAAGAATTTGAAATGTATGACCTAGGGAATTTGTCATATTTATTAGGGATATAGTTTAAAGACATAAGTGAAGGAGTGTTCTGAACCAGAAGAAGTATGCTCGGAATATCTTGAAAACTTTCAAGATGAGTAAATGTAATGCAGTTGTCACACCATTGGAAACTGGAGCAAAGTTGAGAAATGGTACAAATGATGAATTTGTAAGTGCAACATTATACAAGCAAATCATTGGATCCTTAAGGTATCTATGAAACACCAGACCAAATATATGTAAAGTGTCAGGTTGTTGATAAGATTCATGGAGAAACCTCGAGAATGTCATATGAATGCAATCAAGAGAGTCACGATACATAAGAGGTGTTATTTATCATGGTGTGTTGATGCCAAGGAAGAAGAATACCATCACAAATGCAGAGGTACATGGCTGCATTGATTCATATTTCAGTGGAGATCAAGATGAAAATAAGAGTATTGTAGGTTACACATTCATGATTGGAGGTGCTCCAATCTTTTGGACCTCAAGAAAGCAAAGCATTGTGGTTTTGTCATCTTGTGAAGTTGAGTATGTAGTTACGTCGTATGCAACATGTCAAGCAGCATGGATAGATATATTACTCTAAGAGCTTAATATCATGAAACTTAAGAAAATGAAGTTGTTTGTCGATAGCAAGTCAACTATCGATCTGGTAAATCATCTTGTGTGTCATGGTCGAAGTAAGCACGTAGAAAGAATGTATCATTTACTTAAGGATCAAGTAAATAAAGGAAAGCTTAAACTTGAGTATCTGAAGTCATAATGGCGACTAGATAATATACTAACCAAGCCCTTGAAGAAAATCAAGTTTGATGAATTGAAGAGAAGCATTGGGATAAGAAGCCTCGAAAACATGAATTATGAGGTGTGTTAAAAGATGTAATTCAATGTTTTAGCAGGAAAGTTGTATTCGATATAGTTGTGTTAGACAACATAGTCAAAGTAAGCTAAGTAGAACTAAGCTTCATTCGACGGGGTCAAATACAACATGTGAGTCGAAGTGTGTAAGTAAGTAGTCGATAAAATTGAATATTGTAGTTAGGAAACTATGTTTTAGTTGCCTATATATACAGGTAATGATGTAAATCAAAAACTAACTTCATAATAATAAAATCTAATTTCATAATATAGTTTATGTCTTCTCTCTCATCCTTTTCTTCCTCTTGAATAACCCTATTTATTCCAACAATAAGCACAATATTTATATGCAAATACTAGTTATACTAACTAAAACGGCACGACCTATAGAATATCGTTACTAGGCTAGTTAAGTGGATAATGCGTGATTATTTTCACTACTCGAATAAGTGGTATCCTACATCTGGCTACCATTCCTTCTTTCATGGTATTTCTCGTTTCATCGGCATTGTAACAATAGAAAACTTCATTCTATTGTTATCTTGATAGTTAGTACTTTAAGAACTAAGAGCATAATGATATGTTGAACTGTAGCACTGGTAAGAAAATGTGGAACACCCTTAAAATGATCTGTAAAGATTCTAATAAGATCAAAAGGGATAGGATGAGCACATTACATCAAGAGTCTGAGATACCAAAAGATTATGTAGAAAATCTTCAAATCTTGTTCCTTAATAATAATAAAACTCTTGGTAATTTTTCAAAGAGTATTTATCTAACATGTTTTTTGGATTTGAAAATCGGTATTGGAAATCTAACTCAATTCTAAAATCTAATGAAACAAACTCTTGAAATGCGGTTATTATATTTGATAAATTACAAAATATATTGCATGAGTTAAAAGACAGGGTTCAAAATGATATAGAAGAAAATAAAAAGTCTCCTCCAAAAGAAAGAGATGACTCTAACTGATATGATGAATCAAAATAAGTGGATCGGGCAAACTTATATCTTATGACACACTATGAAGATGACGAGGTAAGCAAAGCTATAAGAACTTTTATTTTTATAAATTATATTCCATATGCAAAGATCTCAATAAAGAAGCTAATAGTTTATAGAAAATTAGCATTTCTTAAAAAAACAAATACTACTACCTTGAAAAATAAAAATGAGAAACTTATCAAGGAAATTTTTCAACTTAGAAGTCATGCCTTAATTGTTAATTCTACTTCTTCTGATAACATTAACACCAAATATGAAAATTGAAAAAACCTTGAAAATAAAAATTGAAGATTTGCACGAAACCCTTAACAAATTTACCAAAGGTAGAGATAATTTATACATGACCTTATCTAATAAAAAATAAACATATAATAAAGTCGGTATAGGTTATGAACGTTAGAAAAATGTCAAATCTCTTAATAAAATTTTGTTTTCTAAAAAGAAACCCAATCATACATTTTTTAAGTGCAATTATTATGATAGAAATGACCATATTGTTGTGTATATTTTAGGCAAAATTTACTATTTAAAATGGACTCCAAGGCCTTCTTATAAATTCTCCAAAAACAATATGACCTATTTTAAATCTACTAACACAAAATGACCTAAAAAGATCCTGGTATCAAAGGTTAAAAGTTAGAGTTATTTTGTATATATGCTTTGCAACGTCAAGTTCTACACGAAACAATAATGATGGTTGTCCAAAGCTATTATATAAAGAATTTATTTACTTTTATCTCCGGCTACAAATGGGGAGATGGTTCAGCTTATGAATAAATCTTTAAAAATATTTTCAAAAAGAGAGCTATAGAGAAAGAAATTGAAAATGTCTCTCATATAAAAAAAATCAAAAAAATTCTAGAAAAGAGAAGGTAATTTGTTTCCCAAAATAGCAAATGGAGAACGTTCTCTAAATGTTTGTGTAATGGTAAGAAGAACGTAAGTCCATTGTTTGAAAAATAATAAGAAAAACTCCTTATACTTTTATAACAAGTGCTAAATAGATAATTAATCCTATTAGTTTGTAAAAATAAAGGGTGTTAAATGTCTCTCATATAACTATCAGACCCCAATTTTGACCCTAAGATCTCTCATGCTATTCTCATCATATGCATTAGCATTGGGATCACACATTGGCATTCTCCTTACCCCTCATTCATTAGGTTGGCATTGGGAGAGATCACCAAGCACATTTGATTGTACCATACTTCATTTTTCTTTACTAACTAACCAAAATGCCAAAAATATGCCAATGTATAGTTTGTTGCTTTTGTAGGTAGTATGTGTGCTCACTTATGATCTAGCAAGCTCATATTTAGGGTTTAAGACCTGCATTGCAATGAGCTCAATCAATAATTGGTTTACATTGGATATAAGTATCATATATGGATTCCCATGATCTTCACATGTTATTTTCATCAAGGAATCATCAAAAGTTTGGAGTTGGTTTGCCAAGGAAACCCTAATTCATTTGGGTATCTTGTGTGACTTCTTCAACAAGTTTCTTCAAAAATTGATCAAATATTTCAAGGGATACTTCACCTTACATCATATTATGTATATTTCATCATCCATGAGTCCCAAAAGTCAATATAGTGTTAAGCTAGCAAGTTGGTTCATGGTGGTTGACCAGAGTCAATTGGCCAAAACTGGGGTTCCCTAGACCATATCTCCTAAACCTTTTGTCATATGAAAATGATTCTAAGATCAAAGTTACTCTAAATGACGTCCCAAAAAACATTCATGTTGAGATCTAGAGCTCATTTTTCTTTGAAATTCATTTTTTATGGTGAAAGATTATAGGTCATTTTGTATAAACCCTAGTTTGGAGGTCAACTTCCCAAGACCTTAACTTGCTCAATATTTATGATATCAAAGCCATTAAAATTTCATTATAAAATTCAAGATGTCTACTTAAACATTTATGTTTGGAGGAAGTGCAAATTCAACTTGAAAATGCATATTCCAAGAGGAAACATTATAGGTCATTTTGGGCCACAATCATTGAACAAGTGATTTTCCTCAACTTCTAAAATGCATAACTCCTTCATGTCAAATCCAAATGAGCTCAAATTTGTAACCAAATTTAATAGGTTTGAAGGAGATACAACTTTGATGAAGGAATGTTTCTCATTTTAAGTCCATAGAAAAAGTTATTCAAGGTGGAAGAAGTGAACATTTGACTTGGGACTTAGAAATTTTTCAAATATGTTTGATTTCCCAAACTTCCACCTTAAAATTCATCATGATCCAAGATTCAAATGAAAAAGTGTTCCAAATGAAAGTTATTCCCCTTGATCTCACCTTTCCAAAACATCAAAGATCGTCTCATTTGGACTAAAATTGAAGGACTTGGACATGGCTTCATTATGGGAAATGTTTTCGCAAGATTGAACTTCACATGATCATTTCCATTTGCATGCTTGGACATGATGGTTTCAAAAGACTTTGTACACGATTTGGAATTTGATTGCATCACTCTTGAGGCCCAAATGATTGCCCATGCACCCATACAAAGGAGTTTCCAAATTTGTACAAATTTCAAGTGGTGTAAATATCGAATGCATTGCCTATTTAAACAAGCTTAAGGCTTAAGATTCATGATCAAGACCTTGCCTGATCTTTGCTAGACCAATTGAAACCCCCACTGCCATAGAGTTTCTGAGGATTTCTCTTGAAATCGAGCTTGAACTTCATCTTCTGTTTGGAAGTTGAAACTCCAGAAATTCAATTCCCTTTTCATCTCATTTGGTTTTCTGCAAGCAAGAGGAGGAGAAAGCAATCAAATCCAGATCAAGATCAAGTGAAATTAGATAAACTCAAAAGTGATTTTTCATAAACTTTTCCTATTTGATTCTCTCTCAATTCTTCACTATTCTTGTTGATTTTTGGTTGTCTGAAGTCCTACCAATGTAGGCAACAAGATTGAGTTGCTTTGATGTCAAATCGGAGCAACTCAATTCATGATCCTCAAAATTCAACTCCCTGTATCTTCTCATATACTTGGAGTTAGACAAAATTGAGGCCAGATTCGAGCTCCTGAGCATTTTTTCTTTAAATCCATGTCTTGCTTTCTCATTTTGGTGATGGTTGAAGGTGGACCAGTCCGGTGAGGTCCACCGGAGAAAAAGACCGGAGCTCTAGCTCCGGAGATGTGTTGGAAGCATCTCAACCATAGGATCCATTTAAATTGTTTTAATCCTATGCATTGGTTCTGATTACCATGCGTGTTTCTCAGTTGACTTTGGTCCATGTGGAATGCGCACGCTGATCCATCTTATTTGCGAACTTAACTAATGAGGGAGATCAGATGGTCCACGTTTTTTTAAATTTCTGTTAATTTATTTTATTTGCATTATTTTTATTAATTCATATTAATTTCATTATTGATCCAAAAAATATGGGACATTCACCAAAAAAATTCAAATATTTTTCTCTTTCATTTTCTAAATTAAAATTATTTTTTGGATCAATATTGATATTTTTCATGAGTTAATTGTTTTTGTGTATATTTTTAATTGTTAAAAAATACTTCTGACTTTTCAAAAATAGTGAAAAAAAATCTCCAAGGTCCTTTGACCTAGTTTGACCTATGATAAATATCTTAGCCATTTATTTAGTGTTTTGAAGAGGTATTAGGTTTCTGATAAAACATAATTTAATTCAATGCATTTTTAATTGATTTTTAATTTGTTTAACTGAAAATAAATAGTGTTGAGGCATTTTTATTGACTTGTGAAGTTTGACTATGTGTTTGGGCCTTGGTCAAGGTTGATTTGACTTTTGTTGGATTAAAATCATTGGATTTAGGGGATTGATGAAATGTACATTTCATCTCCCAAAATGAATGAATGATTTTAATTTGATAAAACTTCTCCCATGACCAATTTATGTTTGTCTCATCTCCCCTTTTTCTTCATCTTCGATCCATTTCTATCCCATTCCTCTCATAGGCCAATGACATCTCAATATCCTAAGGCTAATTGGTTCATGAACCAATACAGGTATGGATGAGATTAGGTCCACCCTTTGCTCATCTTCTTTTTGTGTGTGGTATGTTTTAGGAGTATGACCCATTATATCATATCTCTAACATGCATTAACACCAAAAATTTATTGCCCGACCTCAGATAGTTGTGACTTCTACATAAGTCCAATTACGATTGCTTAATATAACGCTAAATTTTGACACAAAAGGTATAGCATTCTAGTAAATGAGATTCTAAGTCTCCCCCTTTCATGGTATTATGTGGAAACTTGGCCTTTTTTCCTTCCTTTGGAAGATGTCTTGGCTCAAGGATCCATGCTTTTGAATAGAGGGTTGAGTGTTCTCCAAAGAATGACTTAAACGATTGAAAAGCAAAATTCCACTAACTTTTAATCAACTAACATTTGACTAACTTTTTAATTTCAAGTCATTTATTGCAAACATCATTTCATACTAAAACACACGCACACATAAAAAAGGGCTCCCTAGGAGTACCTAGGACACTTTGGGTGCTAACACCTTCCCTTTGTGTAACCAACCCCCTTACCTGTAATCTCTGGCATTTTATTAGTTTTGATTTGAGAACTTCTTATCCTTGGGTTTTGTTCGTACTTTTTCTCTTTTCCTTTGGAAACAATAAAAGAGCAGTGGCAACTCTGGTTTTATTGACGTTAAGTTTATCCATAGCTTAATGGTCATGAATTTACCGCTACAAAAATTAAGTGGCGACTCTGTTGGGGAGTAGTCCTCAGTGGTTTTAGCCTACTTTTTTATGTCTATATAATTGTATATCTGATGTTTGTATATTTGTTTGTATGATATAATCTGTTTGTTGTGCTTGGTGATCTCTGAGTGATGAGATAAATTATAACCCGAACTTGAGTGCAATTAAGATAGGAGGATGGTATAGTCATGTTTGACTTGTGTGGAGTAGTCCTTAACAAGTTGGCTTGAGACCCATCTACTCAGTGGAGACCCTTTTGGAGTTATGAATGTCACACAAGTCATTTGTCGTTAGGCATTACTTTCTCTGATTTGGGGTCCGAGAAGCTGAGGACCGTAGAACATTTAACCCAACTTAGCCTATTTAGGACGTAGTGCGCAGACTGTTCAAGTGTAGACTTGATAACAGTTGTTACGTGATACTACATTTAGACGAGTTTCTCTTGAGAATATTATGGGTTGATGAGTCAGTCATCCTAACCTATAATATCTAATAGATGGAATTAAGACTCTGGGAACTTTTTAGAACATGATCTACAGGTTTTATCCTTAGTACACTCCTTTAGGTTGATTCTTAACCTGACTCCATGCTCTTGACTCACAACAAACCCTTGATTCTTGGTTGATCCAATCAAGTCTTGTCAATATCAATGGAACTTAGGTGTTGATAAGGTGAAGACCATAATCCAATAAAATGGATGATTGATCTTAACAATGAGTTGATTCATCCCTTGACCTTTGTTTATTTGCCTTGTGTGTGATCCCTTATTTGTGATTGTTGCATTCATGCATTCATGTGAATCATAACATTCATCACACGAAAAATAGCTTCAAGGAACTGAGGTTTTATTTGCAAATATTTTTCGACCATGGACTGTGGGCGAAGGAACACTAAGAAGTACGGTTTCAGATGTCCCGACTTGAAAGAGTTAAGGAAGCTATCATATTTTGTGTTAGATCCCTTGAACTCCAAACAACATCATGGGAAGCCTTTATTTGTGTTGTCTACTGATGTAGTTGAAGGACTCTTGAGTGTGTTTGTTCAGTTTTATGATCCTCTCTACCGTTGCTTCACTTTTCCCGATTATCAGCTCATGCCTATGTTAGAGGAGTATGCCCATCTCTTGGGAATACCCATTTCTGACAAAGTGCCTTTTAGTGAATTGGAAGAGATTCCCAGATCTCATCTTATAGCTGAAGCCCTTCATCTGAAGAAGTCTGAGATTGAGGCTCATTGGGTGAAGAAAGGAGGAATGTTTGGGTTGACTTCTGAGTTCCTTATTGGGAAAGTTACTGCCTTTGCTCAAACCGGTAGTGTGGATACTTTTGAAGTCATATTTGTGTTGCTCATATATGGTTTAGCTTTGTTCCCTAACATTGACGGTTTTGTTGATGTTAACACCATTAGAATCTTCTTGATTGGGAATCCCATGCCCGCTCTGTTAGGTGATATGTACTTCTCTTTGCATCTAAGGAATTCTAAAGGTGGTAGAACTATTATATGTTGTGTTCCTCTTTTGTACAAGTGGTTTATTTTGCACTTTCCTCAAACGCCTACTTTTATGGAGAACAAACAATTTCTACGGTGGTCTCAGAGACTTATGTCCCTCACTAGTGATGATATTGTTTGGTATGATTTTTCATTAAGTAGCTTGGAGATTATTGATAGTTGTGGTGAATTCTCTAATGTGCCTCTCATTGGTACACAAGGAGGAATCAACTACAACCCTTCTTTGGCTCGTCGTAAACTTGGGTTCCCCTTGAGAGACAAACCTAATAACACTCAGTTAGAGGGTCTTTTCTATCAAGAGGTAAAGATCCCTAACATTTGAAGCAGAAAATGGTACATGCTTGGCATAATGTGCATAGGAAAGGAAGATCAGAGCTTGGTCCGCGCAACTGTGTAGCTTTGGAAGCTTACACTTCTTGGGTGAAGAAGAGAGCTTTGGAGTTGAAGATGTCGCATGCTTGTGAGAGACCTATGTGTATGGTTGTGGCTGAGCCATTAACTCTCCCTAACAAAGATGTAGAGGAGTTAGAAGACGCACTCGCCAAGATGAAGCAAGAGAAAGATATGTGGGAAGAGTGGTTCCATGCTTTGTGCATAAAGCATGAGGATTTGCAGCTTGAGGCTAAAGACAAGGATGCACTCATTGAACTTCTTGAAGACCGAGCAGTGAAGAGACAGAGAGAGCCCGAGGATCCATCTTCCTCTAGTATGCCTCATCCTTCCGGTGCTTGGAAGAAGATTCTTGATCATCTTGTCCTCGAGAAGGCTCAGATGAAGACTTCTTTTGAGTCCTAGATTTGATGCGTCCAAAGGAAGTACGCGCCTGCAGCCAGATCATCTAACATTGTTGTTATGGGATCCATAAGATGGCTAGTTTCCTTTTATCTTGTATTTGTATTTTGTTTTCTGAAATTGTACTCAGCGTAATCTTTCCAAATTATATGAATAAAAGAGATTTTATGGTTAATCCAATTGCCACAATTGTTACTATTATGTATTTGCAAATAAAATAGTATGTTCCTTGAAAATAAAAACAATTCAGATATCTTATTGGTTATTCTCCTGTGCTTCAGCAAAGCTGACTCACCGATACAACACTCGCGCCAATCAATCGAGAATCATGGAACATTTGGAACAAGAGAATCGAGAGTTGAAGGATGAAATTTCTCGCTTGACTGCCAAGATGGAGTCTGTTTTAGCTACTCAGAGTCAGTCTTTTCCAACATCTGCAACTCCTCCTCCTCATAGGATTGTCATTTTAGAGGTTGCTACTTCAACCGTGCCTGTTACTCAGTTTTCTCCAGCCATGCCTGCCGAATTCCCGTGGGGAATGCCACCGAACTTTGTACCTGAAGGGTTTGCACCTATTTTTGCTTCCATGCCGGCATCTATCTCGGTCATGTCTGTTCCGCCTCTAGTGGGTCACACTCTGCCTCGTGTTGAGGACACCATATACCATTCTGAGTCGTTTGAGGGCCCTGATGTTTATGAAAAGACGGACAAAATGAAAGACCAGTTTCTTGAGCTACGAAAGGAATTGAAGACCTTGAGGGGAAAAGATTTGTTCGATAAGAGTGCCGTTGAACTTTGCCTAGTGCCAAATGTCAAAATCCCGATGAAGTTCAAAGTCCCTGACTTTGAAAAGTATAAGGGAAATACCTGTCCACTTAGCCATCTCATCGTGTATTCCAGGAAAATGTCAACGGAAACTGATAATGATCAGTTATTGATTCACTATTTCCAAGACAGTCTGACAGATGCCGCTCTGAGGTGGTACATGGGATTGGATAGTGCAAGTGTTCGCACATTCAATGATTTGGGTGAAGCTTTTGTGAAGCAGTACAAGTACAACGTGGACATGGCGCCCGATAAAGACCAGTTGAGGTCGATGTCTCAGAAAGACGAAGAGACATTCAAAGAGTATGCCCAGAGATGGAGAGAGATTGCTGCTCAGATTAATCCCCCGTTGGAAGAGAAAGAGATGACCAAGATTTTCCTTAAGACCCTGAGTTCGTTTTATTACGAACGAATGATTGCTAGTGCCCCCAGTGATTTTACCGAAATGGTAAACATGGGGATAAGGTTAGAAGAGGGTGTACGAGAAGGACGTTTGTCTAAGGAAGAGGTATCATCGAGCAAGAAGTATGGTAGCAGTTTTGCTAGGAAGAAGGAAGGCAAAACTAATACAGTATCAGTGGGGAGGCAGAGGAGGCCCCATGTCAAAAGAAGTATGTAACCACGTCAGCATCATCATCAAGTTTCATCCGTTATTCCGGTATTTTCTAACAGTCAATCAGTTCCAGTTCAACAACAATGTCAACAACAGCCATAACAAAGAACAAACAACTACAACAACAACAATAATCAACAACAGAGCTTTGAGAGGAAAAAGGTCTCTTTTGACCCTATTCCTATGTCATACGCTGAACTATACCTGTCTTTGGTTCTCAAGAACCTGCTTCAACCAAGAAATCTGCCATAAATTCCAGAACCACTTCCATGGTGGTATAAGCCAGAACTCCGTTGTGCCTTTCATTAAGGATCTCCTGGCCATGATATCGAGAATTTATACCCTTTGAAGTATGAGGTCCAGAAGCTAGTAAAGAGTGGGATGGTGTCCTTTGAGGACCGTGCGCCGAATATGAAAGCTAACATATTGCCTGCTTATGGTAATTCCTCTGTTAACATGGTAGATGGTTGTCCAGGAAGTTTTCGAGTGTTCGATGTGAGACGTATTCTTCGGTCCTTGGTAGAGATGCATAAGACCCTGTGTACTATTAGTGATTATGAACATGACCATGACGGTTGTACGATTTGCAATGCAAATCCCCGTGGGTGTTCAATTGTCAAGAGAGATATCCAGAAGTTGATGGATGAGAATGTAATCCAGATTCAACAGTCGAGGGATATAGATGATGTCAATGTGATAGTACCAGTGTTTAAGACCCATGAGTTGGTAGTGATTCAATTTGGTAGTAGCAGCAGCAACTGAAGGAGAAGAGCGATCCATAACGCAGCGGAATTTAAAATTTCTCCTTTAGTGATCCTTACGAATGGGCATGATCAGTGATAGAATCGTTACCTCTTGTGGAGATTGTAACCTTTGATGCAGATCTACGAAGCGATCACGAAGGTTGAACGATGACAACGCCTCTACTCATTCCACACGAACGGATTCCTTCAATCTCAGTGCTAGCTGCTACGAATGAAGGCTTATAATGAGAGAGAGAGAGAGAGAGAGAGAGAGAGAGAAACGAAATTGCAACTACACAAATGCTTCTACACAAGGGTTCTATTTATATAACCACTTGTGTGGGCTGCAAGCTAAAAAGCCCACTTAAGTGTATGTGGCCCATATCTTATAATATGCCAAAATCACTTAAGCGCGTGGTACCTTTCCATATTTTGTATTCTACTTAAGTACACCATACCTTACGATGTTCTACTATTCACTTAAGGGCATCGTACCTTACGGTGTTCCTTAGTTACTCTATCTCTCATCAATCTGTCCTTTTGTGTGTGACCCTGTAGGTTTTCGCAGCATTGGAAATTATATTAAATAACGTATTTAACATAATAAACAGTGAACGGTATCTAGCAACACATCACTGCTACCCAAGACACGAAAATGTCATGTGATCTGACAAATCCTTTTGTGATAATACTTATGTGTACAATTACCCTTTTGCCCTTATATCTATATTGAACATAAGGCATAAACCGTGTCATCCTTGTCCAGTTCAATATTGGGCCCATAGACATTTATCTTGTTACGCAGGATGGGAAAATTCCATCTAGGTCACTCATGTCCCTTAGCATGCTTAGTGGAGTACCCACCAACTGTCTTTATGGTCATCCAGTTACGAACAATGTTTGATCAGCAATAAGGCACTCGACTCTACATCTAGGGTCCATAATCGTTTCAAGTCGAAGGGTGGTATACACCATTATCACCATGAGAATAACTTATGACACTTTGCATAACATTCTATATAGTATTCTCATAGTGGGTCAATCCAGTATAAATATTACTCTTAATATTCATACCTATGTTTAAGACTTGATAACTCCTTATCCATGATCCATGAGATATGATCATCAGTCTATATACATAATAGTCTTAATGCTTTAATGTTATCCCACTTCACAATAAAGCTCGACTATGGATACTTTAAGAATAGTGTCCTTATGTTTGATGTGATCTCATGATTAAGTCACACTTGATACATTAAATGGACTATCTATTCTAGGGACTTTATTAGACAAGTACCAAAAGTATTGGCCTCTAGGGCTTACACCAACAGCAACATCATCAATAGATCGGTATTATCGTTGGTAATACGGTTAGCGGGCCCAGTCCCATATGCATCCGACAGAGTTGTTCCATATCAGTATAATGCTATTATGTTGGAGAATGATCGAAAGGTTTTGTTGCCTATGACTAATTCCATTGTGAACATTGTTGATGTCACAAAGGTGACCCGTAGCGGTCGTGTTTTTGGTCCCATTTTCCCAAAAGATATAGAAGATATTGGTAAGAAGGTTGAGGTACCTACAGCAAATCCAGTTAGTGCTCCAAAGTGTCAGTCTGGTGAATCCAGAAATTTGAAGTCTAGTGATGATGATGAGGTACTACATTTAATCAAGAAGAGTGAATTCAATATGGTGGAGCAGCTGCTCCAAACTCCTTCCAAGATTTTAGTGTTGTCTCTGCTTATGAATTCTAAAGCGCACAGAGAAGCATTGCAAAAGGTATTGGAGCAAGCCAATGTTGAACATGATGTAACAGTGGATCAGTTTGACCACATAGTGGCTAACATTACTTCCTGCAATAACTTGAGCTTTTGTGATGAAGAACTTCTCGAGGAAGGCAGAAATCACAACCTAGGACGGCATATATCGATGAATTGTAAGGAAGATGCATTATCAAATGTGTTGGTTGATATCGGTTCTTCGTTGAATGTGCTCCCGAAATCAACTTTGTCCAGATTATCGTATCAAGGCGCTCCTATGAGATAGAGTAGCGTGATCGTCAAAGCTTTTGATGATTCTCGTAAGACTGTTATTGGTGAAGTGGACCTTCCAGTGAAGATAGATCTGAGTGATTTCCAAATTACTTTTCAAGTAAAGGACATCCACCCGGCCTAAAGCTGCTTGTTAGGAAGGCCATGGATACATGAAGCTGGGGTTGTAACATCCACTCTGCATTAGAACTTGAAGTTTGTAAGGAATGGCAAGCCCGTCATCGTGGGAGAAGAGAAAACATTGTTGGTGAGTCACTTGTCGTCTTTCTCATATGTGGAAGCTGAGGATGAGATTGGAACTCTGTTCCAAGCTCTATCTATTGCTGAAGAGAAGAAAGTTGGGGCATGTAACAACCCAATTTTAGTAATTATTTCTTATGTTAGTATTACTATATTTTATTTTATTTATTTGGAGTGTTAATTAATTAATTGGTTATTAAGTAGTATAATAATCGATTATATTAATTAATTTGGTGTGTTAATTAATTATTTAGTTGATATGAGATATAATGAATAATGGAATTAATTAACTTGGTGTGTATATTGAGTTGGTTTGATTTATTTGAATTAAATAGAGATATTTAAATATTAGGTCTTATTGGGGCTATTAATTAAATTATAGGTGTCATGATTTAAGCCCAAATAGAATATTAGTATATAAGAGGTGAGGAGAGTGAGAATTAGGATTCATTTGATCATTGAAGGCAATAGAGAAAGAAAAGAGGAAAAGTAAGGAGAAGAGGGGAAGAACAAGAGAGAAGCTAGGGTTTCCAGAAAATTGAAGAGGTAAGGGGGAGAATCCTTATTATTATGGGTTAGTATGATTGGGTCAATGGGTAGAAGCATGTTTAGGTTAAAATCCCTAATTTTGTATGGTTGTTGAAATTGTTAGGTTTTGATGAGTATTCTTGATTTGTGGTGATTTGATTGTGTTAAACTGCAAATTAACGTTATATACTTAGAGTATTGTATGAGTTATAATTTTCTGAGCGTTTGGCTTTTTACAGAATCGAAATCGAAGGTCCGAAAGTCCTCCAACGATGAAAAGCGCAGAAAATTCTGCATTCTGTTTTGTGTTAACGCAGGAATAGCATTCGGTTTTGCGATAACCGGTTAACCAAAAGCGTTAACCGGTTAACCCTGTTGAAAACCTGTTGGGAATTATGTTCTGTTTTGCGTTAACCGATTAACCAAAAGCGTTAACCGGTTAACACTGTTGAAAATTGTCAGGGAGTGTATTCTGTTACGTGTTAACCGGTTACCTAAATGCGTTAACCGGTTAACATTGTTCAAAAATGAAAAATTATGGATTTTAAAAATTGTAACCATTTTGAAATGAAATCTAATTGTGCGTATTTGATAATTAGTTTATATATGTGAATAGTGGATTGTGATGAATGTGTATATGTACTATTGGTAGATAATTCATAGAATTGAATTATGGTTATATATGGAATGATTAAGATGGTAGGGATGATCTTAATTGCATATTATGTGAATGGTGTATTCGTTATGAATGTGTATATGTACCATTGATGGATAATTCATAGAGTTGAATTATGGTGATATGTGGAATGTTAAGATGGTAGAGACGATCTTAATTGCATATGTGTTGGTATTTGTACATTCATTCATGGCATGGTCGGCTTCATGGTGGAAGCAGTGAAACTGTGGGTTCACATAGACGTTGATCCTTAATTGGAAATAGACGTAGCATACGTTGATCCTTAATTGGAAATAGGCGTAGTAGATGTAGCATACGTTGATCCTTAATTGGAAATAGGCGTAGTAGATGTAGCATACGTTGATCCTTAATTGGAAATAGGCGTAGTAGATGTAGCATACGTTGATCCTTAATTGGAAATAGGCGTAGTAGACGTTGATCCTTAATTGGAAATAGACGTAGTGGCTTTGATCTTGTCCGGATCGGAAGCGTGGCTTGGATTCTAGATATTGAATCAGAGAGCGGTGAAACATTGGGTTCACATTGCGGTACCATATGCATAGAGTCACATGTCTTGCATTGAGTCACATTAGAGTTATGTGATAATTGAGTGTATGCATTATTGTGATTGTGATGTGTGTATGAGATATGGTAATTGAATTTGATGATGTTTGGATACATAACTTGGCAAAATATGTGATTATGTGATAATTGTAGTTATGTATATATTTGGGAATATAGTATCGGATTTTAATATTGTACTCCTTGAGTTTTGATGGATGTTTGAAACATGTGAAATAAATGTTGGTTAATATTATTTACATGGTTATATGAAGTGTGATGAATTCCTTTAATTGTTGATTTAATCATTGTGCTTTATTATACTTCTTCATAATGATTTGAATTCTCACCCTTCTGTTGGAATGATGCTTTACACGGCATCGTGCAGATACTCCAGAGTAGTATTGCTGAAGTAAGTGGACGGTAGCTCACTCGAGATTAACTGGAGAGCTTCGGTGCTTTGTTTTAGAGACTAGATAGGTAGTGATTAAATGCTCTGGTCATGTAACACGGGGTAGATTGGTAGTATTGAGCTCATATCTGATTTGGATACGTTTTATGGTATTACTTGTGAACATGTTTAGTTGAAGAGATTATTGAGAGATGATCATGGTATGGGACATGGATCATTTTATGAAATGCATGAGTATTCCTTATTTTTCCGATGCGAACGCATATTCTTGAATATTACTGATAATTGAAATGTGTTATTTTAAATGACCAGGTGTATTGTATATTGATGATGAATCATGTTGGTTTTTGAAAGCTTTTAGTTTTGAAAACATCGATGTGACGCCCTTTTGGTTATATGCGTGCTTATTTACTTTGATTATATGTTAAGTATTTTGGGGTAGAAAAAAGGGTGTTACATTAGTGGTATCAGAGCAGGTCGGTCTGTCCGGCCAGGTTGTTTAATTAGGTTTGTTCCCTAGCATGCGATAGGAGTGTGAGAACACTGTCGATGCTTGTTTTATTTTCCATTGTCAGGTTGGGAATGAGATAAGTGGGGGAGAAGCGTCTGCTTATCTTGGATGTTCCAATTGTATCGAGCTTGGACATTATGTTGTTACAGGCAAGAGTGAAGTGTTGGCTAGTTAACCTGGTTTGAGAAGACGGTTATTTTTCCTGAGGTTGGTGCAAAGGAAGATTGGTTTGTGTCGGCTAAGCAAGTGGATGAATCGGTGCAAGATGGTGCCGAGTTGTTTATGTTGTTGGCAACTTTGGATATTCGTGAGAAGAGGACGATTGAAGAATTGCCAATAGTTTGTGAGTTTGCGGAAGTATTTCCGGAAGATATAAGTGATTTACCGCCGGAACGTGAGGTTGAGTTTTCGATTGATTTAGTTCCTGGAACTAGTCCTGTATCGATGGCTCCCTATAGAATGTCTGCTTCTGAGTTGAAAGAGTTGAAGAGTCAACTTGAAGACTTGCTTGAGAATAGGTTTATTCATCCTAGTGTGTCACCGTGGGGTGCACCTGTTCTGTTGGGCAAGAAGAAAGAAGGTTCTATGAGATTATGTGTTGATTATAGACAACTGAACAAAGTGACGATTAAGAACAAGTATCCACTTCCGAGGATTGACGATCTGATGGATCAGCTGGTTGGAGCTTGTGTGTTTAGCAAAATTGATTTGAGGTCTGGGTATCATCAGATTCGTGTAAAGGCTGCGGATATTCAAAAGACTGCTTTTCAGACAAGGTATGGTCACTACGAGTACTCCGTGATACCTTTTGGTGTGACTAATGCACCTGGTGTATTTATGGAATATATGAATAGAATTTTTCATGATTATCTGGATAAGTTTGTTATTTTGTTCATCGACGATATATTGATTTATTCCAAGAGTAAAGAGGATCATGCTGAGCACTTGAAGGTTGTGTTATCGGTGTTGAAAGAGAGGAAGTTGTTTGCTAAACTCTCTAAATGTGAGTTTTGGTTGAGTGAAGTAAGTTTTCTTGGACATGTGATTTCGAGTGGTGGTATTTCTGTGGATCCTACGAAGATTGAAGCTGTATCTCAATGGGAAGCTCCTAAGTCTGTTGCTGAGATTAGAAGTTTCCTTGGTTTGGCTGGTTATTATAGGAAGTTCATTGAATGATTTTCTAAGTTGTCGTTACCATTGACGCAGTTGACTAGGAAAGGTCAAGCTTTCATTTGGACTTTGCAGTGTGAAGCAAATTTTCAAGAGCTTAAGAGAAGATTGACTACGGCTCCTATTTTGATTTTACCGGATCCGTTAGAAACTTTCGTTGTGTATTGTGATGCTTCTTTGTTGGGTTTGGGAGGTGTTCTGATGCAAAAAGGGCAAGTAGTAGCTTATACTTCAAGGCAATTTAAAGTTCATGAGAGGAATTATCCGACGCATGATTTAGAGTTGGTCGCCGTTGTGTTTGTGTTGAAGCTTTGGAGACATTACTTTTTTGGATCGCGATTTGATGTGTTTAGTGATCACAAGAGTTTGAAGTACTTGTTCGATCAGAAAGAATTGAATATGAGGCAAAGGAGATGGTTGGAATTCTTGAAAGATTATGATTTTGGTTTGAATTATCATCCTGGAAAGGCGAATGTTGTAGCCGATGCATTGAGTAGGAAGTCATTGCACATGTCTATGTTGATGATTCGAGAGTTTGAATTGTTGGAGCAATTTAGAGATTTGAGTTTGGTTTGTGAAGCGACGTCTTCGTGTGTTAAGCTTGGTATGTTAAAGCTTACGTGTGGCATTCTTGACGAGATTAAAGAAGGTCAGAAGTCAGATTTGAAATTAGTCGATGTTATGACATTGATTAATCAAGGCAAAGGTGGTGACTTTCGGATTGATGAGAATGGTATCATGAGGTGTCGTGATCGAGTTTGTGTTCTGGATGTTGCGGATTTGTGAAAGAGGATTCTCGAGGAAGGGCATAGAAGTGGTCTGAGTATTCATCCTGGTGCTACTAAACTGTATCAAGACTTGAGGAAGATGTTTTGGTGGCAACGTATGAAGAAGGATGTAGCGGAATTTGTGTATTCATGTTTGACTTGTCAAAAGTCAAAGATTGAACATCAAAAGTCGTCTGGTTTGATGCAACCGTTATCTATTCCCGAGTGGAAGTGGGATAGTATCTCTATGGATTTTGTTTCGGGTTTGCCGAGAACATTGAGTAATTGTGAGGCGATTTGGGTCGTTGTGGACAGGTTGACGAAGTGTGCTCATTTTATTTCGATGAGGATGGATTATTCGACGGAGAGACTGGCTAAGTTGTACATCGAGAGGATTGTGTGTTTGCATGGTATTTCGTCGAGTATTGTTTCGGATAGAGATCTGAGGTTCACTTCGAGATTTTGGGAAGGTTTGCAAAGTGCTTTGGGTACGAAGTTACGTTTGAGTTCGGCATATCATTCGCAAACTGATGGTCAAACGGAGAGGACTATTCAGTCACTTGAAGATCTTTTGAGGTCTTGTGTTTTGGAACAAGGAGGGAATTGGGATAGTTTCTTGCCTTTGATCGAGTTTACGTATAACAACAGTTTCCATTCGAGTATTGGAATGGCACCTTTTGAGGCTCTCTATGGCAGAAGGTGTAGAACTCCTTTGTGTTGGTACGAATCGGGAGAGAGTGTTGTGGTTGGACCCGAGCTGATTTAAGAGACTACGGATAAGATTAAGATGATTCGAGAGAAAATGAAGGCTTCTCAGAGTCGTCAAAAGAGTTATCATGATAAGAGTAGGAAAGCTCTTGAGTTTGAGAAAGATGAGCATGTGCTTCTTCGAGTTACGCCAATAACGGGTGTTGGTAGAGCTTTGAAGTCGCGTAAGTTGACGCCGCATTTTATTGGTCCTTATTAGATTTCCGAGAGGATAGGTGAAGTGGCATATCGGATTGCATTACCACCATCACTTTCTAATCTTCATGATGTGTTCCATGTGTCTCAACTGAGGAGGTACGTTGCGGATCCATCGCACGTTGTTCCATTAGAGGATGTTCAAGTGCGGGATGATTTGACGGTTGATACATCACCTATGCGAATTGAAGATCGAGAAGTGAAGAAGCTTCGTGGTAAGGAGATTGCTTTGGTGAAAGTGATATGGGGCGGAGTCGCCAAGGGCAATATTACTTGGAAACTCGTGGATAAGATGAAGGAATCGTATCCGGAGTTGTTCGTTTGAGGTATTTTCGAGGCTGAAAATCTTTTAAGTGGGGGAGAGTTGTAACAACCCAATTTTAGTAATTATTTCTTATGTTAGTATTACTATATTTTATTTTATTTATTTGGAGTGTTAATTAATTAATTGGTTGTTAAGTAGTATAATAATCGATTATATTAATTAATTTGGTGTGTTAATTAATTATTTAGTTGATATGAGATATAATGAATAATGGAATTAATTAACTTGGTTTGATTTATTTGAATTAAATAGAGATATTTAAATATTAGGTCTTATTGGGCCTATTAATTAAATTAGTGGTGTCATGATTTAAGCCCAAATAGAATACTAGTATATAAGAGGTGAGGAGAGTGAGAATTAGGATTCATTTGATCATTGAAGGCAATAGAGAAAGAAAAGAGGAAAAGTAAGGAGAAGAGGGGAAGAACAAGAGAGAAGCTAGGGTTTCCAGAAAATTGAAGAGGTAAGGGGGAGAATCCTTATTATTATGGGTTAGTATGATTGGGTCAATGGGTAGAAGCATGTTTAGGTTAAAATCCCTAATTTTGTATGGTTGTTGAAATTGTTAGGTTTTGATGAGTATTCTTGATTTGTGGTGATTTGATTGTGTTAAACTGCAAATTAACGTTATATACTTAGAGTATTGTATGAGTTATAATTTTCTGAGCGTTTGGCTTTTTACAGAATCGAAATCGGAGGTCCGAAAGTCCTCCAACGATGAAAAACGCAGAAAATTTTGTATTCTGTTTTGTGTTAACGCAGGAATAGCATTCTGTTTTGCGTTAACCGGTTAATCAAAGGCGTTAACCGGTTAACACTGTTGAAAACCTGTTGGGAATTGTGTTCTGTTTTGCGTTATCCGATTAACCAAAAGCGTTAACCGGTTAAAACAGTTGAAAATTGCCAGGGAGTGCATTATGTTATGCATTAACCGGTTACCTAAATGCGTTAACCGGTTAACACTGTTGAAAAATGAAAATTTGTGGATTTTAAATGCTGTAACCATTTTGAAATGAAATCTAATTGTGCGTATTTGATAATTAGTTTATATATGTGAGTAGTGGATTGTGATGAATGTGTATATGTACTATTGGTAGATAATTCATAGAATTGAATTATGGTTATATGTGGAATGATTAAGATGGTAGGGATGATCTTAATTGCATATTATGTGAATGGTGTATTCTTTATGAATGTGTATATGTACCATTGATGGATAATTCATAGAGTTGAATTATGGTGATATGTGGAATGTTAAGATGGTAGAGATGATCTTAATTGCATATGTGTTGGTATTTGTACATTCATTCATGGCATGGTCGACTTCATGGTGGAAGCGGTGAAACTGTGGGTTCACATAGACGTTGATCCTTAATTGGAAATAGACGTAGCATACGTTGATCCTTAATTGGAAATAGGCGTAGTAGATGTAGCATACGTTGATCCTTAATTGGAAATATGCGTAGTAGATGTAGCATACGTTGATCCTTAATTGGAAATAGGCGTAGTAGATGTAGCATACGTTGATCCTTAATTGGAAATAGGCGTAGTAGACGTTGATCCTTAATTGCAAATAGACGTAGTGGCTTTGATCTTGTCCGGATCGGAAGCGTGGCTTGGATTCTAGATATTGAATCGGAGAGCGGTGAAACATTGGGTTCACATTGCGGTACCACATGCATAGAGTCACGTGTCTTGGATTGAGTCACATTAGAGTTATGTGATAATTGAGTGTATGCATTATTGTGATTGTGATGTGTGTATGAGATATGGTAGTTGAATTTGATGATGTTTGGATACATAACTTGGAAAAATATGAGATTATGTGATAATTGTAGTTATGTATATATTTGGGAATATAGTATTGGATTTTAATATTGTACTCCTTGAGTTTTGATGGATGTTTGAGACATGTGAAATAAATGTTGGTTAATATTATTTACATGGTTATATGAAGTGTGATGAATTCCTTTAATTGTTGATTTAATCATTTTACTTTATTATACTTCTTCATAATGATTTGAATTCTCACCCTTCTATTGGAATGATGTTTTACACGGCATCGTGCAGATACTCCAGAGTAGTATTGCTGAAGTAAGTGGACGGTAGCTCACTCGAAATTAGCTAGAGAGCTTCGGTGCTTTGTTTTAGAGACTAGGTAGTGAGTCAATGTTCTGGTCATGTAACACGGGGTAGATTGGTAGTATTGAGCTCATATCTGATTTGGATACGTTTTATGGTATTACTTGTGAACATGTTTAATTGAAGAGATTATTGAGAGATGATCATGGTATGGGACATGGATCATTTTATGAAATGCATGAGTATTCCTTATTTTTCCGTTGCGAACGCATATTCTTGAATATTCACGATAATTGAAATGTGTTATTTTAAATGACCAGGTGTATTGTATATTGATGATGAATCATGTTGGTTTTTGAAAGCTTTTAGTTTTGAAAACGTCGATGTGACGCCCTTTTGGTTATATGCGTGCTTATTTACTCTGATTATACGTTAAGTATTTTGGGGTAGAAAAAGGGGTGTTACAGGGCACCTAAGTCCTCTTTTAAGGATGCTCAGAAGATTATCGAAGATGACAGTTCTGACCAGTGGGGCCGTATGATAGAGGTCGCCGAGAATAAGAACCGAGCCGGTTTAGGTTTCCAGCAAGGGGTCTCTGTTGTCGAGGCTAAAGATATGTAACCTAATTTCCGTAGTGGATGGTCCATCCATGGTAATGAACAACACTCAGCTGCAGTGATTGAGGGTGATGAAGATAAAGACTGCACCAATTTTGTGACGCATGGAAAGGATTGCAATAATTGGATCGTTGTTGACGTTCCTGTTATTGTTCATCTCTCTAAGTAATTGTTTTTATTATTTTTGAAAAAATCCTTCTCCTATGCCTAAGGGAGAAGCGACCATTGTTGGGCATATTTCAAATTAATCATCAATAAAATACAATTCTATTCATCCACATCTATGATGTTTTATTTTCACTTTTTGCTTTTCTGAAAATGGTAATCACATAAAACATGATTAAATAAATAATAATTGTCCATTTGCATAATATTTGGTCACATTTCACTTCTCCAAACTTGTAATTCCCTGTGTTTGAGGCTGAGGAAGAAGGTGATGAAGAAGTGTCTGATGAATTGTCTCGTCTACTTGAGCACGAGGAAAAAGCCATTCATCCATTCGAAGAGTAGATTGAGCTAGTCAACTTGGGTTCCGAAGATGATGTGAAGGATTTCAAGATTGGGTGTCGACTGTGTCCAAAGGTTAAGAAGGTGTTGATTGATCTTCTCCGAGAGTATTCAGATGTATTTGCCAGGTCCTATCAAGACATGCCTGGTTTGGATTCTTAGATTGTGGAGCATAGATTGCCGTTGAAGCCAGAATGCTCGCCAGTCAAGCAGAAGTTAAGGAAGACTCATCCTGACATGGCAGTGAAGATCAAAGAAGAAGTGCAAAAGCAGGTTGATGTCGGTTTCCTTGTTACTGCTGAGTATCCGCAGTGGGTGGCCAACATTGTGCCCGTTCCTAAGAAGGATGAAAAAGTCCGTATGTGTGTTGATTATAGAGATTTGAACAAAGCTAGTCTGAAAGATGATTTTCCTCTGCCACAAATTGACATGTTGGTAGACAATACAGCTAAGTTCAAAGTCTTTTCATTTATGGATGGATTTTCCGGTTATAATCAGATTAAAGTGGCACCCAAAGATATGGAGAAGACCACATTCATTACACCCTGGGGAACATTCTGTTATAGAGTGATGCCTTTCGGTTTAAAGAATGTTGGTGCAACATACCAGAGAGCAATGACCACTCTTTTCCATGATATGATGCACAAAGAGATCGAAGTTTATCTTGATGATATGATTGCTAAATTCAGTGATGAAGAAGAACATGTTGAGCATTTGTTGAAGTTATTCCAGCGTTTGAGGAAGTACAAACTCCGCTGGAATCCCAATAAGTGTACATTTGGTGTTCGTTCTGGTAAGTTGTTGGGCTTTATTGTCAACGAGA
This sequence comes from Lathyrus oleraceus, assembly GCF_024323335.1. Lineage (NCBI taxonomy): Eukaryota > Viridiplantae > Streptophyta > Magnoliopsida > Fabales > Fabaceae > Lathyrus > Lathyrus oleraceus. Next base: position 362,428,469 of record NC_066582.1, read on the forward strand.
AGGGTATTGAAGTTGATCCCGCCAAGGTCAAAGCAATACAAGAGATGCATGCGCCCAAAGCTGAGAAGCAAGTCAGAGGTTTTCTCGGCCGCTTGAATTATATCTCAAGATTCATTTCGCATATGACTGCCACGTGCGCACCTATATTGAAGCTTCTTCGGAAAGATCAGTCTTGTGATTAGACAGAGGATTTCCATAAACCTTTTAATAGTATCAAGGAATATCTGCTTGAGCCTCCAATTCTGTCTCCGCCTGTTGAAGGAAGACCATCGATCATGTATTTGACTGTACTTGAAGAGAGTATGGGTTGTGTTCTGGGTCAGCAAGATGAGACTGGAAAGAAAGAATATGTTATTTACTACCTCAGCAAGAAATTCACTGACTGTGAGACTCGGTATTGTAGGCTTGAAAAGACTTGTTGCACATTGGCTTGGGCTGCTAAGCGTCTGCTTCAGTATATGCTGAATCATACCACTTGGTTGATATCCAAAATGGATCCAATCAAGTATATTTTTGAGAAGCCTGCTTTAACTTGGTGGATTTCCCGTTGGCAAATGTTGTTATCAGAGTATGATATTGAATACTGATCTCAAAAAGCGATTAAAGGTAGTGTCTTGGCTGACCATGTGGCCCACCAACTGATTGAAGATTATCAATCAGTGCAGTATGATTTTCATGATGAAGAGATCTTGTACTTGAAGATGAAAGATTGTGATGAACCATTGCTTGAAGAAGGGCCAGAACCTAGTTCCCGTTGGGGCATGGTATTTAATGGAGTTATTAATCAATATGGTAATGACATTGGGGCAGTGATTATCACTCCTCAAGGCACTCGCTTTCCATTTATAGCTAGATTGACTTTAAAGTGTATAAACAATATGGCTAAGTATGAAGCTTGCATTATGGGGCTTGAAGAGGCCATTGATCTCATAATCAAGTATTTAGGCGTCTATGGAGATTAAGCTTTGGTTGTGAATCAGATTAAGGGTGAATGGGAGACGAATCAACCTGGTTTGATACCATATAGAGATTATGCGAGGAGGATTTCAACTTTCTTTACAAAGGTTGAATCTCATCATATTCCTCGAGATGAAAACCGGATGGCAGATGCTCTTGCAACGTTGGCTTCTATGATTGTGGTGAAGTTCTAGAATGAAGTTCCCAGTCTGACTGTGATGCGTCTTGATAGGCCAGCTCATGTGTTTGATGTTGAATAAATCAAAGATGAGAAGTTGTAGTATTTTGATATCAAGTGTTTCCTCCAAAGTCAGATTTACCCATCTGGGACATCTTTGAAAGATAAGAAGACTTTGAGAAGACTAGCTGGCAATTTCTGCCTAAATGGTGATGTGCTTTACAAGAGAAATTTCGATATGGTTTTGCTCAGATGCGTGGATAGACACGAAGTAGACCTGTTGATGACTAAAGTCCATGAAGGTTCCTTTGGTACTCACTCCAATGGATATGCTATGGCTAAGAAGATGTTGATAGCAGGTTACTATTGGCTGACAATGGATCTGACTGTTGCAAGTTTGTGAAGAAATGCCACAAGTGTCAAATATATGCAAATAAGGTTCATGTTCCTCCGACACTGTTAAATGTCATTTCCTCTCCATGGCCTTTCTCCATGTGGGGAATTGGTATGATTGAGCCCAAATCTTCGAATGAACATCGTTTCATTCTAGTGGCTATTGACTACTTCACAAAGTGGGTTGAAGCGGCATCGTACACAAATGTAACCAAGAAAGTTGTTGTAAGGTTTATCAAGAATCAAATTATATTCCGTTATGGTGTGCCAAGTAAGATCATTACTGATAATGGATTGAACTTGAATAATAATATGGTGGAAGATCTTTGCAAAGACTTCAAGATTGCACATCATAATTCTTCTCCCTACAGACCCAAGATGAATGGGGTTGTTGAAGTTGTGAACAAGAACATCAAGAAGATCATCTAAAAGATGGTTGTAACCTACAAGGATTGGCATGAGATGCTCCAATTTGCTTTGCACGGGTACCATACATCCATCCGCACTTCAAAGGGGCAACCCCTTTCTCACTTGTTTATGGCATGGAAGTTGTGCTCCCAATAGAGGTTGAGATCCCATCATTGTGTGTGCTGATGGAAGCCAAGTTGACAGAAGTTGAATGGTTGTTGATTCCTTAGGATTGGCATTAATTTTAGAAAACAAATAATGTAATCATCTCTGTTGTTTTAATATGTTGGGTTGAAGAAATTCAACATCTGGACCAACATGTCATGTACGATGTCACGACATCAGGTATGTGACATCGCACATGTGTAGAAAACTGAATTAATTAATTCAGTATATTTTCTGGGATCAGCAAGGATATCTGGTGAATATCCTAACTCCCATGTGGAGGTCTTGAAGATTCAATCAGAAGATATATAGGCTCAAAATATGGAGATATATATGGAGAGATTCTAGGATTGAAGACCTTGTTTGTAGCAGAATTTTTCTGCTGAAGTTGTAACAGCAAAGAACAAGTCTGCTGCGATTTCTGAAGGCCCAAATCCAGTTGGGTGATTAGGTTATAAATAGCTGATTGTAACCTAGTTTTTGTAAGCCTCCTAGAATGAATTTTTAGGGGTGTGTGTAAGGTAAACCTCCCAATCTGTGGGAAGGTTACCATGTGTATCTCAGTGGTAAATCCTGAGAGTTTTTGTAACTCAAAGCCTGTAGGCAAGAGTGATTTTGTTCTTGAATGAAGCTGTGAAGTAAGTTCAAGGTGTGTGAACATTACATTGTATTTGTAGTGATAGGAATGGAAACTGGAGGTTTCTATCTAGGAGTTCCTAGGTATAGATTGCATTGGGTAGGGATTAAGTGAAGAGTTGTAAACGGGTGAGTTTAGCTCTGAATTAATACTGCTAATAGTGGATCTTCTTCCTGGCTTGGTAGCCCCCAGATGTAGGTCATATTGGACTGAACTGGGTTAACAATTTCCTGTGTTTGTTTTCCTTCTGCATGTGTTTTTATTACTGTCATAACTCAGCAGGTATTCCAGTCAGCTTATCAAGATGATAACAGACCTGGCATATAGCCTTCTGTTTGAATGTCAATCAGAATGTTGTAACATTCATCATGGACAGTATATACTGAATGATAAGCAGGTTAATTTCAGTTCAGTATTTATTTAAGTCTGTTCTTTTCAAGGATAACAGACCTGGCTGAAGGATCATTGTGAAACTGTCAAACTGGATGTTTTGACAGTTGATACTGAAGGTTGATACTGAAGTAGAGACTAGTTAGTCTTTTACAGTACTGCAAACTTAGCACAGTACAGTTCCAGGAACATAACAGAATCAGCATATGTTCTGGATGTCGAACTGAATGTTGTGACATTCATTCCCAACAGCATGAGCTAAAGTGTAGGATGATTGGTTTTTCTGGGTCAGTATTTTTCTCAGGCTATTCTTCAGGGATTCAACAGCTTAGAGAAAAACCAGGAAACCAACTACTAACCTACAATTAATGAACCTAACAAGTAGCCTAGTTGTTAGCAATCTAATAAGTGAAAATTAGATTAATGTGTTCAACCTTTAATTCAGGAAATACAAGTAAAATACAAACACACTGGAACAATGTAACAGCTGATCAACAGTAAGACATCAGGCTGATAACTGTGGAAGAAAACAACAGAAGTGAGAGTTAGGATTGATTTCTGTTGTATCCTTCTTCCTGATGCACAGCACCAGGTGTTCATACATTCTAGGGTGACCTAGAATGAGATGTCGTGACATCTGTAAACGTGTGCATATCAGTACAGTGATTAATAACTATCTTGCTGTATTAGTTACAATGTTAGATCAGATGTCATGACTTGGAGTAGAACATCTGAATTCTGACTACACCAGAATTTCAATGGTGTTAGACCAGATTTGACCAGCTGAATTTAATTGAAGAGAAGAGGTTAATTTCCATGTGTCATGGTCAGTTATATCAGTAGAGAATGAAGAAGGCATTTGATAAGAAGGTCAGACCTCGTGTGTTTAGATAAGGTGACCTTGTGCTCAATAAAATTCTATCTTTCAAACCAGATTCTAGGGGCAAATAGACTCCTAATTATGAAGGCCCATATGTTGTCAAGATAGCCTTTTTGGGTGGTGCTTTGATTCTTACACTATGGATGGTGAAGGGTTCACTCGCCCTGTGAATGCCGATGTAGTCAAGAAATACTTCACCTAAAAAAAAGAACAGCTCGCTAAGTTGAAAACCCGATAAGGCGGCTTAGGCAAAAATGAGCGTCTCGATGGATTGAAAATCTTAAAGGGCGATCCAGGCAGAAGTTAGAGTCATGAAACAGAAAATTTATCCCGATAGATTGAGTACCCCACTTTGGGGCAATTTATGCAAAATTAGGGATCATGGCAAGTAACCGCATCCTGCTGATCTTCAGTCTTGAAAACTTTCTTGAGCACAACATTTGGTTCTGATTCATCTTCAACCAAAGCCAAGAGCACAGTGGATATTAAAGTTGGTAGAAGGATTAGTGATCATTGTATTCAATGTAACCCTTTTCCATGTAAATTGCCATTTTTCAACTTTTGAAAAGATCTATGGAGTCTTATCATTTATAGACTACCATTCTATTAAATAAAGTTGAGCTTTTTATCCAATTGTTTCTACTCTTATTTATCTTTGAGCCAAATAGATTTAAATTTTTATGATGATCATTTTGAAATTAATTTTTAAATCAAAATCATATTTTCTTAAATAATAAAAGTTGCTACTTTAACAGCAATCGATTAAACTTAAGGAATATCAACTGCGGGCTGAAAACCGGTAAGCCCTAAAATGCGAAGCATTGTTTGGTTTTCCCCAAGCACTTAGCATGATCTTTGTTTCACCCCCCCAGCGGCATTTCAGCATCTCCAACCGGATTTTTGGTTTCTCCAGCCGAGTCTGCATTTTGCCTCCTGTGAGTTATAGGCACGTTTTCTCAGTTTGCGTAGATCTAGCACCAGATTTTGGTTTCCCTTCAGGTCTCCAGCGGATTTCATGCAGCATTGATTCTAGAGTAGTATGTTGGATCCTCTACAAGGTTGTCTCCCATTTGATATGGTGTTAACCTAAAATTCCCCGCAGAGTTGGTGGTGCAGCTTCTCAGCAGATCTTCCCTCTTCCCCATCCAGGGTTGAGCCTTTGAGAATATTGACTCGCGTTCTCCTTCTCCAGTTGGTTCCCTCCTGTTGAGATTGGCCGAGCATTTTATTGATGATTCAAACCAGCGACAGTTGTATCCTTTGTGATCGTTTTGTCAGCATAATCATCATATATACATATACATATACATATACATATACATTCATAGATTTCATTATTGTATTATTATTTGCACTTTGTGATTCATTATTTCTCTAATCCTCTGCTATGGTGGTGTCCTTTTCCCCACGCAGATTTGGTATGTCTGTCCTCTTTCAATAATAGAGTGTCAGCCCCCTAAGCAGAAAGATTTTAACCTTTCTCATTCCCCACTGAGTTATTTCCTTGTGGATGATTATTATTTCAGTTTCCTCCCCAGTTGATTATCTGGATGGAGCCACTCCCCCTGAGTTATGTCCTCATTGGGTTGAGTCTTTGATTGACCGTTTCTTTCTAGATCTTGCCTAGATAGATGCTTTTGGTCACCTTGAGAGTCTATCACCCAGTAATTGGTTATATTCTTCTCGATTTGCGAGTATTTTACTTTTGCCCAATACCCGGCAAGAGTAACCTTTCTCCCCAGCGGGTTCGTTTTCACGTTTCCCCAAGAAGTTTATCCTTAATATGTTCATCCTAACCGATGACGGATATTTTCTTCCCCCGCTTTGAGTTTATCCTTGATATGTTCATCCTAACTGATGACGGATATTATCTCTCTTTGGTATTCTACCCAGTAAAAAGGTAGTTGTAATCCCTATTTCATCCTCAGAGGGTTAATGATTGATATGTTCATCCTAACCAATGATGAGTTTCCTCCTCTTTGCGGTATTCTACCCAGTAACCGGTAATTGTAAATTCTGTTTCCCCTTGCGGAGTCTATCCTTGATATGTTCGCTTTAACCAGCGACGAATATTCTCTCTTTTGGTTTTCTACCCAGTAAATGATAGATGTAATTCCTATTTCTATCCTCATAGTCTATCCTTGATATGTTCATCTTAATCGATGACGGATATCCTCTTTCCGCTATTTTATCCAGTAATTGGTAAATGTAATTCCCGCTTTTCCCCGGCAGTTTATCCTTGATATGTTCATCTTAACAGATGACGGATATTCTTCCTTTTGAGTCTACCCTTGATATGTTCACTTTAGCCAGTGACGGATATTCTCTTTCTTTGGTCTCCTGCCCAGTAACCGGTAGTTGTAAACCCTATTTTGGTTCTTCCCATCTGTTTTTTTCTTACCCAGTATCTAGTAATGAATACACCTCCTCTTGCCCTCAGTGAGTCATCCTTGATATGTTTACTCTAACCGGTAACGAATGTCCTCTCTTTCAGAACTTGTTATCCCTGTATCCAGTAACCGGTAGTGGATAATACATTTATGTTACTCCTGCATTGAACATTATCTCTTCCCCAGTTGAGTTTGAGTGTGTATTTCCTCAGTGAAATCTCCTTTTCCTGCTTGGTTCGAGTATTTCATCTTTGTTCTGATCTACCCGTTTCCCCTGCTGATGTTCCTTTTATTCCCCAGTTGAGTCTTTCCATTGATTTATTTTTGTGGAGTCCCTTATGTCCCCCAACAATTTTAAGTCGTAGCCTGGCCTACGGGTATCTTTTATCCCCCATAGTCTTTGTCTCCCCAGTGAGTTTTCCTTATGGAACGCATTATGCTCCTACGGACTTTGAGTCTCTCCGGATTCTTTTCCTTTGTGGCAACCTTTTCCCCACAGAGATTACTTTTAACATTTCATATCATATGCATCATGAGGTCTCTTAGGGAGCAAAATTTGTTTCTATTATTATTATTTAAGCCCATTCTACTGAGTCGATATGAAGATTTTAACCTTCATCTCCTCATCTAGAACTTCCTTAAATAGGGGCAGCTGTAAGACCCTAATTTTGACCCTAAGATCCCTCATGTTATTCTCATCATATGCATTAGCATTGGGATTACACCTTGGCATTCTCCTTACCCCTTATTCATTGGGTTTGCATTAGGAGATATCACCAAGCACATTTGATTGTACCATACTTCATTTTTCTTTATTTACTAACCAAAATTCCAAAAATATGCCAATGTATAGTTTGTTGCTTTTGTAGGTAGTATGTATGCTCACTTATGATCTAGCAAGCTCATATTTAGGGTTTAAGACCCGCATTGAAAAGAGCTCAATCAATAATTGGTTTACATTAGATCTAAGTATCATATATGGATTCCCATGATCTTCACATGTTATTTTGATCAAGGAATCATCAAAAGTTTGGAGTTGGTTTGCCAAGGAAACCCTAATTCATTTGGGTATCTTGTGTGACTTCTTCAACAAGTTTCTTCAACAATTGATCAAATATTTCAAGGGATACTGCACCTTACATCATCTTATGCATATTTTATCCTTCATGAGTCCCAAAAGTCAATATAGTGTTAAGCTAGGAAGTTGGTTCATGGTGGTTGACCAGAGAGAGTCAACTGGCCAAAACTGGGGTTCCCTAGACCCTATCTCCTACAATTTTTGTCATATGAAAATGATTCCAAGATCAAATTTACTCTAAATGACGCCCAAAACAACTTTCATGTTGAGATCTAGAGCTCATTTTGCTTTGAAATTCATTTCTTATGGTGAAAGATTATAGGCCATTTTGTATAAACCCTAGTTTGGAGGTCAACTTCCCAAGACCATAACTTGCTCAATGTTTATGAGATGAAATCCATTCAAATTTCATGATTAAATTCAAGATGCCTAATACAACTTTTATGTTTAGAGGAAGTGCAAATTCAACTTGAAAATGCATATGCCAAGAGGAAATATTATAGGTCACTTTGGGCCAATACCATTGAACAAGTGATTTTCCTCAACTTCTAAAATGCATAACACCTTCATTCCAAATCAAAATGAGGTCAAATTTATTACCAAACAGAAGAGGTTTGAAAGGGATACAACTTTGATGAAGTAACTTTTCTCATTTGAAGTCCATAGAAAAAGTTATTCAAGGTGGAAGAAGTGAACATTTGACTTGGGACTTAGAAATTTTTCAAATATGTTTGATTTCCCAAACTTCCACCTCAAAATTCATCATGATCCAAGCTTCAAATGAAAAAGTGTTCAACATTAAAGTTGCTCCCCTTGATCTCACATTTCCAAAACATCCAAGATCGTCTCATTTGGACTAAAATTGAAGGGCTTACGCATGGCTTCATTATGGGAAGTGTTTTGGCAAGATTGAACTTCACATGATCATTTCCATTTGCTTGCTTGCACGTGATGGTTTCAGAAGACTCTGTACATGATATGGAATTAGATTGCATCACTCTTGAGGCCTAAATAGTTTCCCATTCACCCATGCAAAGGAGTTTCCAAATTTGTCCAAATTTCAAGTGGTGTAAATATCAAGTGCACTGCCTATTTAAACAAGCTTAAGGCTTCAGATTCATGATCAAGACCTTGCCCAAGCTTTGCTAGACCAATTCAAACCCCCACTGTTATAGAATTTCTGAGGATTTCTCTTGAAATCGAGCTTGAACTTCATCTTCTGTTTGGAAGTTCAAACTCCAGAAATTCAATTCCCTTTTCATCTCATTTGGTTTTCTGCAAGCAAGCGGAGGAGAAAGCAATCAAATCCAGATCAAGATCAAGTGAAATTGGATCAACTCGAAGGTGATTTCTCAGAAACTTCTCCTCTTCGATTCTCTCTCAATTCTCCACTATTCTTGTTGATTTTTGGTTGTATGGAGTCCTACCAATGTAGGCAACAAGATTGAGTTGCTTCGAGGTCAAATCGAAGCAACTCAGTTCATGATCCTCAAAATTCAACTCCCTGTATCTTCTCATATACTTGGAGTTAGACAAAATTAAGGCCAAATTCGAGCTCCTAAGCATTTTTTCTTTAAATCCATGTCTTGCTTTTTCATTTTGGTGATGGTTGAATGTGGACCAGTCCGGTGAGCTCCTTGCAATGCGGGTCTTAAACCCTAGATATGTTGGAAGCATCTCAACCATAGGATCAAAATAACATGTGAAGATCATCTCAACCATAGGATCCATTTAAATTTTTTTAATTATGTGCATTAGTTATGATTACCACGCGTGCTTCTCAGTTGACTTAGGTCCGTGTGGAATGCGCGCGCTGATCCATCTGATCTGCCAACTCAATTAATGAGAGAGATCAGATGGTCCACATTTTTTTAAATTTCTTTTAATTTCTTTTATTTGCATTATTTTCATTAATTCATATTAATTTCATTATTGATCCAAAAAAAATGGGACTTTCACCAAAAAAAATCAAATATTTTTCTCTTTCATTTTCTGAATTAAAATTATTTTTTGGATCAATGTTGATATTTTTCATGATTTAATTGTTTTTGTGTATATTTTTAATTGTTAAAAAATACTTCTGACTTTTCAAAAATAGTGAAGAAATTTCTCCAAGGTCCTTTGACCTAGTTTGACCTATGATAAATCTCTTGGTCATTTATTTGGTGTTTTGAAGAGGTTTTAGGTTTTTTATAAAACATAATTTAATTTAATGCATTTTTAATTAATTTTTAGTTTGTTTAATTGAAAATTAATTGTGTTGAGCCATTTTTATTGACTTGTGAAGTTTGACTATGTGTTTGGACCTTGGTCAAGGTTGATTTGACTTTTGTTGGATTAAAATCATTGGATTTAGGGGATTGATGAAATGTACATTTCATCTCCCAAAATGAATGAATGGTTTTAATTTGATAAAACTCCTCCCATGACAAATTTGTGTTTGTCTCATCTCCCATCCCTCTTCATCTTCAATCCTTTTCTATCTCATTCCTCTAGTTGGTCAATGACATCTCAATATCCTAAGGCTAATTGGTTCATGAATCAATACAAATATGGATGAGATTAGGTTCACCCTTTGTTCATCTTCTTTTTGTGTGTGGTATGTTTTAGGAGTATGGTTCATTATACCATATCTCTAACATGCATTAACACCAAAATTTTATTGCCCCGCCTCAGATAGTTGTGGCTTCTACATAAGTCCAATTACTATTGCTTAACATAGCGCTAAATTTTGACACAAAAGGCATAGCATTCTAGTAAGTGAGATTGTAAGTCTCCCTCCTTTCATGGTATTGTGTGGAAACTTGGCCTTTTTTCCTTCCTTTGGAAGATGTCTTGGTTCAAGGATCCATGCTCGTGAATAGAGGGTTGAGTGTTCTCCAAAGAATGACTTAAACAATTGAAAAGCAAAATTCCACTAACTTTTAATCAACTAACATTTGACTAACTTTTTAATTTCAAGTCATTTACTTTATGCACTTTAAATTCAAGCCATTTATCACTTGTCATTATACATATCATTAAACTTGTTTATGTTTATGTCATTTTCACTTTGTTCATTTGAGTCATATATTGTGATTGTATATACTTGTATGTGTCTCTTGTTTGTGTTTGTGGTCTTAGGACCTTAAAATACTTAATAAACAACAAAAAACCCTAAAAAATATTTGTGTGGACTGTTGGATTTGATATGGGATTTGGAATTAGAATTAGGCAATAGTCCCTATGAAAAAGGACTTGGTCAATGCCAACATTTCTGAAACCAAGTCATTGTGATGTGAACTTTCATCTGATGCAAGTATTGGGATCCACTTGAGTTCATCTGTAACATGGTCTTGATGCAAATGTTACTTTGAACCTGCGACTAATGCCTTATTCTGAGCCATTCAAGGAGTATGATACATGGGGAAGATTATGAAGAAGACTATGAAGTTGCTAGCTTGGATGTGGTTGTCTTTATTTGATGCCTTGCTCTTCATCTTACTTGCTTATTGATATTGCTTGATTTTAAAGTCCAACGGAAAAGTGGATTTCTATATGACATTCTTGTCTATTGGATTGCATCCCATTGGTCAGATCTTTTCAACTCTTAACTTTTAAATTTTTGCTTAGGATTAGTCTCTTCATCTCCTCCCACTTCTTATATTTCAAATCTCTCCCTCTTTTCAAAATCTTCTTTACTTGTGATTTTTAAACTTAGACTTCATTGCAAATTAGAAACTTTGGCCTTATGCCATTGCATTTTAAACTCTTTTCTTAAATCAAACTTGTAAATGAATCTAATCATATTGACTTAAAATTTCACAAGACAAAAAGAACTAACACACATGCAAACTCTTTTAGGCCCTTTTGTGCCTCTTTTAAATTTAAACTTTTATTAAAAGCAATTCACTCATTTTAAAATTGTTACCATGAACTACGAGGTTTTGATCCCTCATTTTTATGTTGGTACGTAGGCACAAGTCCAAAGTCTTGTCAAACACAAAAATATAATTAATGAATTATTTTCTCATCCCCTCACTCTATTTATTGCAAACATCATTTCATACTAAAACACATGCACACATAAAAAAGGGCTCCCTAGGAGTACCTAGGACACTTTGGGTGTTAACACCTTCCCTTTGTGTAACCAACCCCCTTACCTGTAATCTCTGGCATTTTATTAGTTTTGATTTGAAAACTTCTTATCCTTGGGTTTTGTTCGTACTTTTTCCCTTTTCCTTTGGAAACAATAAAAGTGTGGTGGCGACTCTGGTTTTTTAACGTTAAGTTTATCCATGGCTTAATGGTCATGAATTTACCGCTACAATAACTAACAATGTGCTTAAGTAAATGTAAAAAAATAAAATGGCCTAAACCAAATCAGCCCAAAAGACATAAAAAAGCTAAAATCCTCGCCTTCTAATCGATTAGATCATCTGTTTAATGAATATATTCTTGCCTTTTCAAAATTCAAACTCAGAGCCTACAAATTAATTAGACCAAATCTAATTGGTTAAATTTTCAAAAGTTTGCAGTTGTTTTATCAACCAATTAACTAATTGATTGCATTAATGCTCTAATCAATTAGGGCATATCTAATCAACTAGAAAATGCTTATAAAAAGGTACACATGTTTACTTTTTATTTCATCTTCTATCTTCTTGTTTGTTTGTCGTGTTCTACATTTTTTCTACTCGTTGTGTTATCACGTCATCATAAATAGTACCATAAAGAATCTAAACCTTTGAAAGAAGATATTTAATAACTTATGAGTCTTATTATTTCTCATCACATATTCAAAATATTACTTCAACAAGCATTACCTCAAAAGTTCAATTCTCAAAACTCATTTCATTAATGAGAGCTATTTGGAGGTTTTGAGTTTTTTTTTGCACATTCAATCAAGCTAACCTCAAAGAACTCATCTGCAACAAGCCAGAAATAGTGTACCTAAGGCTGGTGAAAATGTTCTATGCAAATTTCAACTCCAAAGAGGTGCAATCACTTTTGAGGTATGTAAGATCTCTCTCTCTCTCTCTCTCTCTCTCTCTCTCTCTCTCTCTCTCTCTCTCTCTCTCTCTCTCTCTCTCTCTCTCTCTCTCTCTCTCTCTCTCTCCAGAACTTACTCTCCACACATATTTAATTACTTTGATTATATGGATGTCTAGACGAATGTTCTTAGATGCTAACGTTAGAATTAGTACCAAGTGGAAGACTATCAAGAAAGAAATCATAGAGTTTATCCATCCTCCTTTAGAAGCCATAAAAATTACACCTTCTAAAGAAAATATAGAGATAGAAGCTTCTCCATTTAACTCTATGATCAATCCCATGGAACAAAGAGAAGATATTAATAATTTACACAGTCGGATGAATTACTCAAACCTGATACTACACATTATTGCTCAACAGTTAGACGGAATAGAAAATTATGTCTCTCACCCTAGAGATGTTAAAGACTATAAATTAGATCATATCCGTCCTATTTACCATTACATATACCTTCTACCCAAGAGTTAAAGAGTATGAGCTTAGGTCGTGACCCTAACCACAAAATAGATGAATTAGTTGAAAAGTTAAAAACATTGAATGCGGGAAGTTCTTCTGGAGAAATAAATACCTTATCTCGTGAAGAAGAATTTGATAATATGGTCAGCAAGTTAGGAGGAAAATCTCCAAAACCTAAGACCCGAAACTATTACCCTAGACCTTCATTTGCAGATGTATAATTTAAAGAAAGAAGTAGTTTTATAGAAAATAGCTATTCAGGAGATTCCATTACGGAATTGAATATTTATGGAGCATCTGAGCAGCGAGTTTTAGATACTATACAAAATATGACCATGGCAACTAGCGCCTTTAAACTTAAAGGAAACTCCGATAAGCAAACCAAAGATATTCTTGTTATGGAATTCACCGGTCAGTTAAAGGGATGCTGGGAAAATCTCCTAAGTCCTTAAGATAAATCACAAATTGATATAGTTGTTAAAACTGAATCAAATAAAGTCATTTGTATTACTACCCTCATATACGCCATTACCAAGCTCTTTGTAGGAGAATCTCTTAAGATTCAGCAAAGAGAGGACGACCAATTATTAAACCTCGATTGCCCATCCATGTCAGATTATAGGTGGTATGGAGATATGTTTCTCTCTAAACTATGTCTTAGATCTGACGGATCTGCGGATTATTGGAAAGAAAGATTTATTAGTGGCTTACCTAGATTATTTGCTGAAAAGGTTAAGACAAACATTCAACAAAACTTTAATGGAACTATTCCTTATCAGTCTTTAACTATAGGTGAATTATCTAATTATATTATAGAAACGGGAATACAAATATGTACTGATTATAAACTCCACAATAAAATTAAAAATGAGAAAATAAACAATAGACGCGAGATGGGTTCCTTTTGCGAGCAATGTGGAGCTACCCCTCTTAGAGCTCCAAGTAACCCTAAGAATAAGAAAACTTTTAGTAAAGGAATAAGTAATTTTTGTTACCACAAGAAAAAAAAACCTTATAAAAAAACTCTGAATTTTACAAAGCACCTTACAATAAAAAATATGGTAAAAAATCCTACAAGAATTTTTTTACCAAGTCTAAAGATAAAGATGTTAAATATTATAAATGTGGACGTTTTGGCCACTATGCTAATAAGTGTAAAGTTCAAGAAAAGATTAATCAATTAGAAAATTTGAATATTTCGAAAGAATTAAATGATAGTCTTATAACTATCTTAAAAAATATTTTACTTAATTCTGGTGAAGAAGACCGTTCTTCTTCCGAGGAAGAGTCGTCGTGTGAAGATATCAACCAGATTAATAATTCTGAAGATTCTTATTCAGATTCTGACGAATGCTTAGGAATATATTTTTGTAACTGTGATAAGAAAATAATGTGCTAACCAACCATTAGGATAATATCCTAATAGGAATATTAGACAAAATGAAAGAATCTGATAGCAAGAATGCTTTCATGAGACATATTAAAAACATTATTCACGAAGATGATCTCGGTAAAAAAATATTAATGCAATAGAACTTAAGGATGTCATGAACTTATTTAAGAAATCCCTTGAAAAGGTTGTTTCGGTGAATGATTACATGAAGAAATTAAGAATTTAAAGAAAGAAATTCAATGTTTAAAAACACGGGATGATGATTTAGAGCTTAAAATTTTAGAATTACAAGATCATATGATTATTCAAAGTCAGAATATAGCTTTGCCTAGTGTTACACATGATGAAGGTAATAAAGAAATTATTGTCACTAGTAATGAAGACCCTTATATCAATAAAATAGAAAAGATGATATCACATAAATTGTATAGTAAAGTAAAACTCATAATACAAGATATTTTTTTTGAATTAATTTCTTTAATAGATTATGATGCGGATTTAAATTGCTTCTAAGAAGGATTAATACCAATCCGGTATTATGAAAAAAAACTAAAAAATCCTTAAGAGGAGCTAACACTAACAGGCTTCATGTTTCATATAAGTTATCTAACGCCAAAATCTATAAAGATCATGTTTGTTACAAAACTTCTTTTCTTTTAGTTAAAAATATTCAATAAGTTATTATTCTAGGAACTCCGTTCCTAGCTCTTCTATATCCTTTTTTCGTTGATAACATAGCTATTACTATCAAAGTCTTAGGACGTGAGATAAAATTTGAACTTTTAGATCAACCAAAAATTAGAGATCTTAACTCTATCCAAAATAAAGGAATTTCTTTTATTAATCTTATTAACAATAAAAGGAAAGACATTAACTTTATTAACAAGGAAATTCATTTTAAAAGAATTGAAGAACAATTACTTCCTTCCGTCTGGTATTCAAGAGAAAATTAAAATTATGAAAGATAGGTTTATTTAACATAGATAACTAAATAGTTCTTAGTAAACTCATCAAATAAACTAATGGAGTAATTTGGATGGCAGTTGAAGTAAATTGGGTCATCATTAAGGTTAGATTCAACTATAGTAATAGTAGAATTGTAAAAATCTTTAATACGAGTATCACGAAGGACTAAAAGTATAGGAGTATTAAGATCTAACTTGTGAAGAGGTTTAATGGAGATCTGGATTAAGCCAAGATGGATATAACGATATTCTTCTTTATTATGATTCTCCAACAATTTTTTATCAAGTAAGTTAATAATTTCATGTTTATTACATATAGGCTTAGCAAATTCAACATCATGAATAATTTTCTTACTATGGTAATCAAACGTGCTAATTTTGTAAATTTCCTTTAGCTTAATCTCTGGCGTAGACTAATTAACTGATCTATTTTCTAATTCTTGGATTTCTAACTCATAATTTTGAAACGTATCTTGATCTAATTCAATTTTATCATTATTAAAAGTAATAGAAATCAAATGTTTGCTTCTAATATTACGAGAACTACTCCCTATCTCACTTAAGGCTCTCAGCATTTGAGACATGACTATTGAGACAATGTCACAACTTTACAAAACAAATTCTAAAAATGATTATTTTATAACTCGATTAAACTTACAACTCCCTTCTCCCCCTTATAATTTTTTTCTAAGAAGTAATTACAATATGCTAACGGATTCACAGTCTCACTCAACGGGTCTTATATATGGGCTACAAATATTCTTTATTTTATTGTTTTATGTTTAAAATAGTAAAACATTAATTCTTCAACACAATGAAAACTTTTATAAAAAGAGTTGAGAAAGTAAATTTTTATTAATAACATGCCATTAATGAAAAATAGCATTTCATGGAGAGTAGTAAAAATAAATTAACGAGGCCCATATACTAGATATGTTAAATATTATCTTCAAGCACCATTCAAGAGATACTTTTCAAGGCACCCAAGATAAAATAAAGTGGATTCTGATGTCTTGGTAGGTTTGACTTTTTCTTCTATGTCGGATTCATGATCATAAGAGATTTTCACGTTGACCAAAGTCTTATCTTCTGTTATTGCTGTGAATTGAAAAGTTGTCTTGTAGTATGACAAACCTTGATTCAGATAGCCTCCTTCAATCACTTGCAGCCCAATTTCATGAGATAACTCATCAAACTGAGTGATCTCTTCCCTCTGATAGTTTACTGGGGATATACCTGATATTCATTCACTTCCCCAAGAATTTGATTAATTCACAATATTAAATCAAATAAAAAAACTTGTGCTATCTATATGTCTAATCCAGTTGGGGTTCTGAAGTAGTTTTGTCTTGTATTCCCTTTGTATTCAGGTTAAGTACCTCTTATGCTAGGTTTAATACAATTAGTTTGTTTTTAAAAAAATGCGTGAGAGAAGGCATATTTAATAGGCAAATAGTTTGTTTATAAAAAAAATGCATGGGAGAAGGCATATTTACCAGGCAAAAAGTTAAAGATGAGGATGGTACCAACCCCTCCATCCCCTTGAACTACTTGCACATCTTTCACAATATTTGGCAGAACCTTTGGAACAATGAAAATGAAATCCCTAGACTGAGCTGTCCATAGGGTCTCCAACCCTACATTGAGTGTTGTTTGTGTGTTGAATTCCTTTATCATGATTCTTCAAATGTGTTTCAACAAAGTAGCATCATATATTAATTTATATATACTATATGAAATTTGATAACACTAGTTAAGGAGAAAATTAGGAAACAGCATCTTCAACTAATGTCATTGACTTACAAGAATGAAAGATGCTTTTTTGTTTTTTTAAGAAAAGAGACAGATGCTCATTGGATATTGATTCTATTAAAATAATGAATATAGTTTTATAAAAGATAGATTTAGGTATATTGTCAGGATTTGATACCATAAAGTAGATATTACTGGTGGAATAAAAATAATACAGTTGATTCTGATTTCTGATAGAGACCAACCAACCATTACGGTGGTCAAGTCATATTAATAAACTAATACAAAGATAAGATTTGCATGGATTTTTAAATGCATATTGCAGGACGAGGTAGCATCCAAATATTTAATTGGAAACCCCAAACATAGCCTTTCCGTCTACCTGACATGCATCTAACACAGTTAAAATGTCATTGGATGGTCAACAGGCATTGAATGGGAAACTCGGTTAAAATGTCATTGGAAGGTCGACTGGCATTGAATGGGAAACTCGGTTAAAATGTCATTGGAAGGTCGACTGGCATTGAATGGGAAACTCGGTTAAAATGTGTCATTGGATGGTCGACTGGCATTGAATGGGAAACTCGGTTAAAATATCATTGGATGGTCGACTGACATTGAATGAGAAACTCGGTTAAAATGTCATAGGTTTAATATATATATTCTATTAGATTTTAAATGATCAAATTTAAAAATATAATAAAAAACAAATAAGCAACCATATTTAATATTAAAATTACATATGTTCAAATATTGATCCGGTTGAATCTAGCGTCCGGTTGAATTTACACGTCCATAATACTGACAAGTTGAATTTACACGTCCATAATACTGCAAGTTGTCATGGATTGGATTGTCCATAATACTGCAAGTTGTCATGGATTGGGTTGGATAATACTTCTCCCTCCTGTCTCAAAAACTAGAGGGAGACTAAATTCGAGCGGGTGTTGGTAACAACTCTGTTATTTTTTCCAATATCACAAATTGAAAACTTGGACATTTGAAAAATAATAGTAATATTTGCACACAGAAGATAAATTTAAAATTGAGAAGCAAAATGATTTGCAGATGTAATTCCATGCAAGCCATATTATTCCTCATTCATAGTATGATATACTTCTCCCCCCGCACAAGAGCAGGAAATGAATCTAAAGGGCATTCAAAGAAAACTCAACTCCCTCATGAAACCATGCCACACTTCCTTTATAACTGTTGATAAATACAACTGTTGATGTTGATGACAAGCTATAATTATCTTTGCGTAACTGTTCCTGAAATCTTAATTTCCATGTTTTTTTTAGTGGACACCTAAGCTACTATATAGGTAAGTTTGTTCTTTGGCAACCACTAAAAAACGTAAGTTTGTTCTTTGGCAACCACTAAAAACAAGACAATATGATCATGATTTCAAAACTCTGTTCCACATATTAAATAAGGCACAAAACTTAATAAACAAGACTTTCTGATTCCACTAACAAAAGTTTAGTGGGACCAAGAAAAACAAAACATGCTGTTTCATTTCATTGTGTATCAAACTCTACCTTAAACTTGCATTGCCAAAGTTCTGTGCTCAACAATCATCTTTTGTCGCATGATGCCTTCTATGAGGATGAGGATATTCATCAGGTTCGGTATCACGTCTTCTATGTCCCCGATCTTCCCTCCTATGTTTGTAATCACCATCATCCGGGCTTCGTTTTCTTCGTCCTGAAGCAATCTTCACATTTTCTCTGCAATCCTCATCATTTCTGCTATGTTTGTAATCCCCATCATCTGGGCTTCGTTTTCTTCGTCCAGAATCATTCTTCACATCTGGCCTTCCACTGTCTTCAGTTCTCTTCCTATAATCTCTGTCATTCTTCCTAACCAAATGGCTACCATCAGTTTTTCTCCTTTCATCTCGACTAGCCCGTCTTTCTGTGAAGCTATAACCTAAGTCTCTTTTTCTCGAGTCTAGCTCATCTTTTCGTCGATATTCATCATCTCTCTGTCTTCCCACGTGCCTTTCTCTGTCTTTCTTGTCATCCTGCAAACCTGTATCTCTTGCACCTCTTCGTGCTTTATCATCTTCATTTCCTTTAAGCCCTCTGCCTCTATCGCCATACCTATCTTTGTTATTTGAGCCTGCCATCTCCTGATCTCTGTGGCCTCTGTGACTATCATCTTTAAAAATTTCTTTCCTGTCTCTTCTATCATCTCGGTCATCTTTGTTATGTCTTTGGTGTTTCATTTCTCTCCTTGGACTTTTCGTGTTATCTCCATCAAAAACCATTTCATATCTACACCATGAAATTGTAGCCACTTATTATTTGAGACATAATCACATACAGTAAAAGACAGACAGACACATGCAATCAGAAGTACAGACCTCGCATTCTGCCCACCACGTTGGGCATTGTTGTCCTTCAAGATATATTTTGTGGGTTGTTTCACTGTAGCATCTCCAGTGCAATCCTTGGCAATATGATCTGTGGAACCACATTTGAAGCAACCACCAGCTGCAGTCATATATTATTGGTATTAGCATGAAGGGTTAGTTTCAATAGTTAACAACCAAACATTAGCTGGCACTGTACAAAGCCATAAAATAAAAGTATAAAACAAATTCTTAAAGTGCTATCATTACCCTTACTATCTTTCCTGTTGTATTGTGACCACAGTTTTGCAACACTTTGACTAAAATCTACATGTATTCTTCGATCGTCAATCAAAGCATTATCCATCTGCAGAACAGGAGGTCGTGAAAGAGAAGAGTTAGAGAAATAAGATTTTTTTTCATCTCAGAAATTTTTTAAGCATATGAAATTGAAAATACTAAGAAATACAAAAGAAAAGAAAAACTCTGCAATCAAAACTGAAACAGGATAACTCAGCACATAAAACAGGTGAGCAAGCAGCTAAAAGACTAGCTAAATTATCATTGGGAAATAAATGCAACATTATGTAAGATGGATAATGCTAACAAAGGTATACATAAGCTAACCTACAACAATATCCTGTCTGTGCATAAAGCAAAACAGTCATTTACTGTCCAGAAAAGAAAGACAATACTATTTAGGAAAACGACAGTTTAAGATCTCCAGCATACCTTGAAATATGCCTGCTCACATGCCTGTTTGTCATCAAACTCTGTCATGATGCATAAACATTAGATACCGTTGATTGCATTAACAACAAGAGTAGTTACCATTTTTACAATTGCAGGGCAAGTTTGTAAAATACAGTCAAGTATTAGCAACTATAAGTTCTAAAAAATTGATTATGTATTTGATAGAAACCCAATGAAATCAGAAACATTGACAACATTTGCTCAGTTACTCTGAAGCATTTTCCATTTAGTAATTGGTATCTTCTAACCTAAGGTCAAGCCACTAACTTGCAGAACCGACGCTCATAGACTAAATAAAGCTCTAAAAACAATTTGATCTTGTAAAGTTAATGTTCAGAAAGAGCTTTCTGTTCATACTTAAAATGTACTACAATCTACTGTCACTTTTGTAAGGAATAAATTGTTAGGATCTTTTCCATCAATGCTGGATGTGTCCTCTCTTAATCTGGAAGAATTTTTATAAATTTATAATGGGTCTCACTCTCACTGTCACCTTTTCTTGGATCCCTTCATGGCAGAACTTTATAGCACCATGTTGCTCTTTATTTTAGAGGATTTAGAAGAGGTGAATTATGGAAGATATAATTTATGGTGGTTTGTCGTTTCTACAGTTCTTTGGTGTATTTCTTTATTTCAGTGCCTTATCATGGCTTCTTTAAGGGTTTGTTTGGGAGTTAGATTTTGGAGGGAAAAGTTTTTAAGGGCTATATATATGATCATTATAGTTTAGCAAAGGGATAAAGGCCAATTTAAAGTGAGAAATATAAGAACCATTTAAACAACTGAGAATCATTGTTTCTGCATGAATATAAAATTGCATAAAATTAACACGGACTGTAGACATACACACTGACCTATAAAAGCATAGCATAAACTGTCACCACTATTTTGATCACGGATGATTTCAGCCCTATCATCAAAATTTCAGGTGTTAACGGTATGTATATTGCTAAATGTAAATGTGTTGACAAGTCAACTCTTCATTATTACTCACGATGATACAGTTCCAAAGCGTGAAAATATTGTATGCAAGTCCTCATCCTATAATTTAAAGAGAAAATCATTAATAGTTAAGAAAACGCAGATTGCTACCTCAGTAGAAGGAAATGATACAGATGCATGACAGAGCATAAAAGATTACCCACCTCGGTCACCGGATTCAATTTACACACAAATAGTACATTATCTGGAGGCTTAACCTCAGCATCAGGAATATCCCCAATCTAAAATGAGGAAGAAAGGGAGTTATACAAACCCATCATAGTCGCATGCAAAATCACAAAGTTCTAAGATTTTTGTGTAACATATACTTACACTCTCAAGCACAACTGCCCTAGAATGTGCTTCCTTTGATCTAATAACCTCTTCCAGCTCTCCTGGGTTTAATTGTTCATCCATAGGCACCCAATCATCTTCAAGCCTGACTTCATCATCAACCTAGAAAAATTGCATGAAGTCGTGACTTTGAAGTTCTAACAGGTGTGCTTACTGAAGACCGTAAAATTGTATTACTCAGTATAATGTTTGATATAGGATGACAACTGCATAAAATGTAAAACCCAATATTCATCCATATATAAATGAAGCTGTCATTAATCTCCAAATTAATCATACAGTGACAGCCAATATCAATCAAAATCACAAGAATCTAATCATCTAATAATCAATTCAGAAAATAGAAATTAGTAAAGAGAAATAGATCAACAATGGAAAATAGACTGTATTTGATTTATTGATGAAGAAAGAAAACATGTAGAAGGGAATGAATCTCAATCTACCCCAGAGCCAAGCTCAGAGATGGAGAAAACTCTCTCTGCCTAACCATATTGGTTCACTCAATAATCTTCCATAACACACACAACTCAGTCACCTTACTATTAATACTATTATGGCATAATAACATGCCAACTAAGCATTCTAGCCCACTCATTATTTAACATATATTCTTGTGACACTATTACATGAAATCCCCTTTTTTACTTATGATATCTTTACTCGGGTCTCTATCAGAAGCTGTCATTCATCTCCAAATTATTCATACAGTGACAGTCAATATAAAACAAATTCACAAGAATTCAATCATACGAAAATCAATTTTGGATTTACTGTTATAATTTACAAACATGGCAGGAAAAACTTGGTCAATACATTAACCATATTTATAGAGAAACAAAATTTATTCAAGATGGAAGAAAAAAAATTTAATAGGGGATGGTGGGTTACCCTCCTGACCCGGGTGAAATAAATAAAGTACTGAAACCAAACAAATGATCAGTGCAAATTAAGCTGAATAACTCTTGTATGATCCTGGTCAAAAAAAAAATCCCGTATGATCTTATCTTTCAGCACATCTGTCAGCAAAACCTTCTAAGAAACCATAAAAGAAACACTAAGTAACAGGTGCATTTGCTCCTAGGATTAGCACCCTTAAAAAAGACTTGTTCCCACAATTCTCAAACTTAACTAATGTAACTTCAAGCCTACTGCTTTAAAAAGTGTCTGAAGAAGTAAAAAGTGGATTTGCTCGTGTTTGTTAGGTGGACATTATTATTGTCTTAATCTACTGTTTTATTAGTCTTAGTCTGTTTGAATAAGACATATTCTTTAGGAGAAATAGGGTTTGTTATTTGTGTTCCTACTCTATAGGCATGTAAAGAGTAGAGTTGGTTATTTCCTTTTACTTGAGATGGCTATATATTAGCTACTGATTAATCGAATAATATACATTCCTCCACTCACTTTTGAAGCTTTGTTTAATTCTGAATTCCTACATTTGGTATCAGAGCTTTCAAAAGGGGGCTGACTAAATAGGAGTGTGAGAGTGAGTGAAGCATGACAAACTCTGAGAAATTTGTGACTCCAAGATTTGACGGCCATTATGATCACTGGTCGATGTTGATGGAGAATTTCTTGAGGAGCAAAGAGATGTGGAACCTGGTGGATGAAGGTATTCCAGCACCAGCAATCGGGACTTCTTCGGCAAGTGAGGCCCAGAGGAAAAGTGTCGAAGAAACAAAACTCAAAGATCTGAAAGTTAAGAACTATCTCTTTCAAGCGATTGACAGAGAGATCATGGAAACCATTCTTGACAAAAGAACATCAAAGGCGATATGGAATTCAATGAAACAGAAGTACCAGGGATCAACCAAAGTAAAGAGAGCGCAGCTGCAGGCATTGAGGAAGGAGTTTGAAATGCTGGTTATGAAAGAAGGAGAAAAGATCGATGGCTTCATTTCACGAACGCTCATGGTGGTAAATAAAATGAAAGTGAATGGAGAAGATATGAATCAAAGCACAGTGGTGGGTAAGATTTTGAGATCTTTGACTCCCAAATTCAATTATGTTGTATGTTCAATTGAGGAGTCAAATGACATATATACTATGACTGTTGATGAGCTCCATGGAAGTTTACTTGTTCAAGAGCAAAGAATGCATGGGAATCAGGAGGAAGAACAAGCATTAAGAATTTCTTATGACGACAAACCATGACGGGGCAGAGGCTCATTCCGAGTGGGTCGAGGTAGAGGAAGAGGGAGGTCATCTATGAATAGAGCCACTGTAGAATGTTTCAAATGTCATCAGTTCGGACACTTTCAATATGAGTGTCCTGATTGGGAGAAACGGGCTAACTACGCTGAACATGTAGAAGAAGGAGAAGAGGTTTTGCTAATGTCTTATGTTGATGCTGGTCAAACCAAAATAGAAGAAGCTTGGTTTCTTGACTCGGGGTGTTCAAATCACATGACCGGAAACAAAGAATGGTTCTCGGAGCTAGAGGAAGGATTTAAACAAACAGTGAAGCTTGGGAATGACACTAGAATGGCAGTGGTAGCTAAAGGGAGTGTACGGCTTCAAGTAAATGGTATTATTCAGGTAATCTCAAATGTTTTTTTACATACCTGAGTTGAAAAGTAACTTGTTGAGCATAGGGCAACTTCAGGAGAAGGGTTTAGCTATTTTAATTCAGCAAGGGACTTGTAAAGTTTATCATCCTAAAAGAGGGTTAATTATGCAAACTAACATGAGTGGAAATAAAATGTTTTATATGTTAGCATCTATGGCAGCAAAAGGAAATTCGATGTGTCTTCAGGATGAACTTTCCTCCGAGAAAGAGTCACACTTGTGGCATCGTCGATTTGGCCATCTGAATTACTCAGGATTAAGAACACTTGCATACAAGAAAATGATAGACGGTGTGCCTCTGCTCAAAGTTCCAGAAAAGTTATGTGAAACTTGTTTGGTTGGCAAACAGCATAGAGGATCCTTTCCGAAACAAAGTTCTTGGAGAGCATCAAAGCAACTTCAACTTGTGCATTCTGATTTGTGTGGGCCTATCAAACCTGCTTCCAACAGTGACAAAAGGTATATCATAAGTTTTATTGATGATTTTTCACGTAAAACTTGGGTTTATCTTTTACATGAAAAATCAGAAGCCTTTAGTGCATTCAAGAATTTCAAAGCATTTATCGAAAAAGAGGCTGGTGCATATATAACTTGTTTGAGAACAGATAGAGGAGGTGAGTTTAACTCAAATGAATTTGGAGAATTTTGTAAAGCTCATGGTATAAGCAGGCAGTTGACAGCAGCATACACTCCACAACAGAACGGAGTTGCCGAACGAAAGAACAGAACAATCATGAATGCAGTACGCTCAATATTAGCTGATAAGAAAGTTCCAAAAGTGTTTTGGCCAGAAGCTGTAAATTGGTGTGTTCATGTTCAAAATAGGAGCCTGACCGTATCGGTAAAAGAGGAAACTCCAGAGGAAGCATGGAGTGGAGTGAAGCCAACAGCAACTTATTTCCGGGTTTTCGGTTGCATAGCACATGCTCATATTCCAGACCAAAAGAGGAGCAAGTTAGATGCCAAAAGCAAGAAGTGTGTGTTCCTGGGGTTAGCAATGAATCCAAGGCCTATAGATTATATGATCCAACCACTAAGAAGATCATCATCAGCAACGATGTTCAATTTGAAGAAGAAGAGAGCTGGGATTGGGGAAGAACTGAAGAAGAACTGATTTTGGATGTGCTAGAAGATGATAATGAAAGTGAAAAAGAGCATGTCGGCGAGGATAATATTGAGGAGGTCAGAAATACTCCTTCCGATTATTCACCACAAAATGAAGTAAACATTCAAGAAGTTGCAGCTGAAGGGAGGGTTGAAAGAGTCAAAACAAAACCAGTATGGATGGCGGACTATGAAACAGGAGAAGGTCTCTCAGAAGAAGAAGATATGCATGCAATGATGATGGTAACAGAGAATGATCCATTTTCATTTTCATTTACATAAAGCGAGATTGGTAGCTAAGGGTTATGCACAACGGTATGGAGTTGATTACACCGAAGTATTTGCACCAGTAGCAAGGCTCGATACCATTCGAACAATACTTGCAGTAGCAGCACAGTCTGGCTGGGAGGTTTTTCAGCTTGACGTAAAAAGTGCTTTCCTTCACGGTGAACTCAAGGAGGAAGTATTTGTTCAACAACCTGAAGGGTTTGTTAAGAAAGGAGAAGAAAGGAAGTTTTACAAGCTAAAAAAGGCTCTATATGGCCTTAAGCAAGCGCCAAGGGCGTGGTACAACAAAATTGAGTCTTACTTTCTGCGTGAAGGCTTCGAGAAATGTTCCAGTGAGCATACTTTGTTCACCAAGTCAAAAGGAGGTAAAATTTTAATAATTAGCCTTTATGTAGATGATTTAATTTTTACTGGAAGTGATGTGAGCATGTGTATGGAATTTAAAAGGTCAATGATGATAGAGTTTGATATGTCCGATTTAGGAAGAATGAGGCACTTTCTTGGAATGGAAGTGCTGCAAAATTCTGATGGTATTTTTATTTGTCAAAGATATGCACGAGAAGTGTTAGCAAGATTTGAGATGGAAAACAGCAATAGTGTGAAAAATCCAATTGTACCCGGAACAAAGTTGTCAAAAGATGAAGGAGGAACTAAAGTTGATGCAACATTGTTCAAACAAATGATTGGGAGTCTCATGTATTTAACTATAACTCGTCCTGACTTAATGTATGGTGTAAGTCTCATAAGCAGGTATATGTCTAGACCAACCATGTCACATTGGCTGGCAGCCAAAAGAATTTTGAGGTATTTAAAAGGGACAACTGAGCTAGGCATTCTCTACACAAAGAATGAAGGTTTTTCAAAACTCTTGGCATTCACAGATAGTGGCTATGCGGGTGATCTTGATGATAGAAGAAGTACATCTGGATATGTGTTCATGATAGGATCTGGAGTTGTATCCTGGTCATCTAAAAAACAGCCTGTGGTGACTTTATCAACTACCGAGGCCGAATATATCGCAGCAGCTCTATGTGCTTGTCAGTGTATATGGCTAAAGTGAATCTTGAGAAAGATTGGAGTGGAGCAGGTTGAAGGAACTATAATTCAATGTGACAGCAGCTCTGCCATTCAGTTGGCTAAGAATCCAGTTTTTCACGGAAAAAGTAAGCATATTCATGTGCGATTTCATTTTTTAAGAGATTTAGTAAATGAAGGTGTTGTAGAATTAAAGTACTGCAACTCTCAGGAGCAAGTAGCAGACTTGATGACAAAACCACTCAAACTTGAGCAGTTTGAAAAACTCGGTGGTATGCTTGGAATGTTTAGTGCGTCAGAGTTAAACTAAAATACATGTGTTTTAGTTTAAGGGAGGGAATGTTAGGTGGACATTATTATTGTCTTAATCTACTGTTTTATTAGTCTTAGTCTGTTTGAATAAGACCTATTCTTTAGGAGAAATAGGGTTTGTTATTTGTGTTCCTACTCTATAGGCATGTAAAGAGTAGAGTTGGTTATTTCCTTTTACTTGTAAGATGGCTATATATTAGCTACTGATTAATCGAATAATATACATTCCTCCACTCACTTTTGAAGCTTTGTTTAATTCTGATTTCCAACAGTGTTATCAAGTTAAGAAAAATGAGGCCAATGATTTTTTTCAGTTGGAGTCATTCCAAATTCTTACAATTAATGCTATCATAACAAAAAGAACCACCACTAACAAATAATATAAGCTAAAATCTAGCTTGCTCTCAAGCTGTTAAATACAGTTCTGCAATCAAGCCATACCTCGTCCTTAGGTTTTCCGTCAGGTGAAGCTTCAGGAATAAACTCAGGTAGCTGAGGAGGATCATCATAAGGATCCTCAAGGATGTAAGTATGCTTGATCCTGTTCAAGTAATTCAAGAAGATGAATACATTGCATTTATTTCAAAAAGAGAAACTAAAATGCCACTTTGAATCCACATTTCTTAGTAGTGAAAAAAAGAGTATAGACCTGATATTTTTAAATGGTCTGCCCTTTCCATCTGCATAAGCCTCATTTATTCTAGTCAAAGTCTCAAATCCTTCAGCTACCTCGCCAAAAACCTACAAATATGGCATAGCACAGAAACCAAATAAATAACGTGGACATTATTAAAGTTGATAGGGTTATAGCTGAAAAATATATATTGAGTATGAAAAATGTACAAGCAATAATCTCTTTATAGACTATTGTGAAAACAAAATAATATATTTTGAATATGAAAAATGTACAAGCATTCATCTCTTTATATAGACTATTCTAATCTCTTTACATCAATGTGTTGAATGTGATGGTGGTGATGTATCCTGTGAAAGAATGAAAGCAAGGGAAGGATGGTGATGTATCCTGTGAAAGAATGAAAGCAAGGGAAGGATGCTTACAGTGTGCTTTCCATCAAGGTAATCAAGGTCATCACGCAGAGTTATATAGAACTGGAAAAGTAAAGAAAAAAGAAAAACAATAGTAAGTGAAAATTGATTTGATAATTGCTGGTGCTTTATACAAGGTTGTGAGGGAAGAACATAGGAAAGAAATCATGTGATACCTGTGAAGCATTCATATTGTCTCCAGCACTTGCCATGGCAACAGTTCCAGTCTTGGAATGCTTTAGATCAATATGAAGCTCGTCATTGAAAAAGCGAGCTTGATCACCATAAAGGAACCTGAAAAAACAAAAGGCCGTTGCAGAAAAATGAGAAGACCGAGTGAAAAAGTCTAGAGTAAAGGGAATGAATTAGGGTTTGTTACTTGTAGATAGAATCGCCAGCAGTGCCAGTTCCAGTTGGATCGCCAGTCTGTGCAGTGAAATCCTTCTGAACGGTGTGAAATAGACAGCCATTGTAGTACTTAATCCTAATAACAAGTTGTTCAAAGCAACAAGAAGAATGATAAGATTATGATTTGAACAAGAAATAGTTAGAAAGAGGAATTTTGAGACGAACTTGCAAAGCTTCAAGAAGTTCTTGCAGGTTAAGGGACACTTTTGGGTGTACAAATCGATAACCAGGTCCCCTAAACTCGTCACCATAAGCACTGACATCTTCTCTGCTTCGTCAAGGTCACACTATCACCGGGTTCGCCAGAGAAGGTCGTACGCCACCGAGAAACAGATCTGAGACAAGGCGATGACGACAGCTGTAAAGGTGGGTGTGTCACGATGACGATGAATAGTAACGGCGGCAAGGCAGCAGGAAAGCTGGCGTTTCAGGTTTATGTTACTTAGATTCAATTTCAAAAAATACTAGGACGATTAATGGAATCAGATAGAGTCGAATAAGATTGATGAATAAGATTGATATGGAATGTTATTATATTGTTTGGATTATTTAAAATTCTATTTCTTCCCCTCCAATCATAACCTAAAGAACAGGGCATGCACATAATTATTTTTTTTAATATCAAATTGAAATTTATATCTCCGATCTTCATCAAACGACTATTATTTTTTTAATATGTTTTTAATATGTGAATACGTCATTAGCGACCGCAAGGAAACCCGGTCCATATTTTTTATATTTGCTTTTGACGGCCACCAAAATGATCGTATGGCTGGATGCTTCAAATTATGTGATGGAAAGTCTAACGAGTTAGAAGAAGATCTATTTTTTAGTTAAGAAAGACCTAACATAAATAAATAAGTGACAAAGTGCTTTAATTTTATTTTGATTTTGATTTTGTTTATTTAATAAAATGTTAGAGTTTAATTCTTTAAAACTACTTCTATTAGTCAATTTAATGATTTCGGTTAAACAACAAACGATTATTTTATGATGTGACATGATAGTAATAAAATATTAAAATAATGAGCCAATAATTTAAATAAGATATTAAATTAGAATTTATATTTTTTTCGCACCAAATCATAAGATATTTTGTACCTTTAATATAAATTATAGAACATAATTATTATTATATGGTAAAAAAATAAATCATCTATGACTTTATAATATTGTCCTTTATTTATTATAGATGAAAGTAATGTTTTAAAAACTGGACCGAACCGATCGGTTCAATTGGTTGGATCGGGAATCGGAGATGAATCCGGTTGGATCAATCTTTCAAAACCGGAGTAGAACCGAAAAAAATGGATTGAACCGTCCAAAATCATTCGAATCAAATAACCGGAGTCGATTTTGTAAAATCGTCCGGTTAAAAAAAATGCATCAAATTAACCATTTTTTTTAAAAAAATAAAAAATTTAATATGTCAATATCAAAATTTAACATACATTCCTCAAACGCAAAAAAGAATTCCATATTTTTTTAGAACCATACAAACTTCTAAATTGTGTCACTCCATTATAGTTTTTCTTTCAACCATACTTCGTCATCATCAACCCGTCTCTTTTAAACATAGTCACGATATCCAACTCAATATTGATTGTCGTTTAAGTCAATATTGTTTGTTGTTGTCAATTAAGACATGTTTGTCATAGTTCAACTCAAATTCTTTTTTTTGTTTAATGAAGTATATTGTATTATTTATTTTTGGTTTCTATCTTATTTAATTTATATATTCTTAATTATTTGAACTTTATTTTAGTTATTATATTGTATTATTTTAATTTTGTTTGAATTAGTTTAACTTATTTTATTATAATTCTTTAATTTTGCCAAATTATTCTTAAATGAATATTGAAATGAAGTGTAGAATATGTTATGTTATTATATGTGTTATCGATATTGTTGTATTAACTTTGTAATAGATTTTTAAAATATTTATTTTATTAAGTTGTGAATGTATAATTATGTGTGACATATCTATGAAATTTAGTTCCATATTATTAGTTTATTTAATAAACAGTTCGGTCGTAGGTTTAACCAATTAAATCTTAAACCACAAGTTTCACTGGTTCGATCTCCAGTCCGGTTTTTAAAATATTGGATGAAAGAGAAATTTACATAATTGGAAGAATAAATAGTAATAAATAATAAAGGGTATGTTGAGAAAAAGTCATTAATGTTGCATTGGAATTGTAAATTGACTTATAATTTGTAACCTTTTATTTATCAAACCAGAATTCATAACATTTTGGATTAATAGAAAGAGACTTGTTATATCAACATAATCTTGAATTTAATGGCTTTAAACTAAAATTTTGCTACTTCCTTGATTCAAAACAAATGCATTAAACTAAGATAACATTAAACATGTTCCAAAATGACATAATATGGACATAGACACAGCTACTACAAAAGGTGTGCACAGACACTACTATAAAGGTGTATACAAAAGATAAACATAATTATGGTTGACTCAAAACAGGTTTGACCCTTCTTTGAAATTGGTTGGGTTTAAGAGTGGTGGTGCATACTAAGATAGTGTTGTCTAATTTGGTGGTGCAGACTCTTTTGCTTCTTGTGTCAAAGGCATTAGCAATTTGCACGTAGCGTAGGTTTGTTGTGTTCATCCATAAAAGAAGTTTCCCAAAAAGTGCAAGGCATTGAAAAGCATCACTGAACTTTATTAAGGATTAACAACTCTATTAACGACATTGGAATCCTTTGAAATCTTTTTGTTGGTTGAGATCAATTCTGATATGAAGAAAACTTTCCTTTAATTATAATGAAAACGATCTTAAAATAAAAAACAAAGAGACAATATTCAAAGTAGATACAATATTTCCTAACCTTTTTCTCCTAAGCGAGATGCGATAACCACGAAACACATCACGTTTCTGACTCGATGCACACGATATTTTAGTTTATTTTCTCTGCTTTTTATGGTGTTATGCTGGTATATTATGTTTGTTTTAGGTATTTTTCATATAGGAGCACCTGTGCGAAAAATCGGGACGAAAATGGCAAAAAACGGAGAAAAGGCCAAGATTTGTACTCACGGGGCTTGCCATGACATGGCAACCATGGGCGCCACCTAGCAAGCAAGAAAAGTCAAAGAGCCAGGTTTCTGAACTTATGGCATTCTCCATGAGGCCATGGCGTTTGCCATGGACCTTAAACTCTATGTTCTGTATATTTTGCACTCATGGCTGTAACACCTCAAAATTTGCCCTCCTCTCTTGGGACTAGCTTAACATATTGCATTGCATTTCAGGTCATTAGGTATTGCATAATTGCATATCATGTGGTTACATTGTGCAAATCATCCTCCTAGGTCTTGGTCAGAAGATAAGAGGTTAGGATGCAAGCCAGGGTTTCATTGGACTAATCATTAACTATCTGAAGGTGGGTATGTCAAATTAGGGTTTCATGGTTCTCAAGGAGATTGATCTATATCTTGGTTGAAATGATACATCATCATCATCATGGTCTTGTTATCATCCAGAGATTCAAGAGATTGATCAGATACCTTGGGATTAGGGTTTTGACCACTGGTCAACCCTAATCAGTTGCATTGGGCCAATCAGGGCATGGCAAGGAGATGGGGTCTACAATGGATATGGGGATCATCATGTGATTATATTGAGATTATGGAAGCTAGGGTTTCATCCTTGAGCCATTTCATCAGAAGTTTGAGGCTCAACTTGATCAGTGCACAGCCAAATTCATCTATCAGTTAGAAAAGTCAACTGTGGTCAACTGTGCCTGAATTGATGGATTTGGAGGTGGGAGAGGGCAAGAGACATTTCATTCATGTCTAAACAAGTTTCATTTGACATTGCAAACATCAAGAATGAAGAAAATAAAGTCAGATGAAAACTTTCCAAAAATAGAAAGTGACTTGTAATTGAAAGTTTCCAAGAATGGAAAGTTTTTCACCTCAAAATTACATGTCCAAAAATGCTTCAAATGAAATTTTGTTCAACATGAAAGTTGTAGATCTTGCTCTCACCTTTCCAAAAAGTCCGAGAACTTGGAATTCTCATATATGGTTGACAAGTTATGGTCCAATCATTTTCCAAAAATACCTAAATTCAAAGTGGCATAACTTTCATATGGAATGGCCAATTTGGGTGATCTTTCTTTGAGCAAACCCCATTTCACATGTACTTTCATGATGCATGGTCAAAATTCATCAAAAATAAGCATGGCAAAAAGTCATTTTTCAAGTGAATTCATTTGTATTTTTGGTGTGGAATGGTGAAATTGAGAAATACAAGGCCTATGCACATGGAACCAATTCTAACACACTCCAAATGCCAAATAGAAGTTGTGTGAACTGTCATTTGCTGTCACATTGCCCAATTTGGAAAGGACCATTTTGCCATTTCACTTAAAAATGCAATTATACTAATCACTCTCATTTTGCTAATTTGGATTAAGGAATGGATTAAGCAGTGGTATAAAGCCTTAACTGTAACAGAAAATGCTAATTTACATTTCATTCTCCAAGATCTAACAAACTTTTTCATCAAAAACCTCTCAAATTCTTCAAAGCTCCTTCAACTTTTTTTCACAATTTTCATCACAATTCTTCATCAATCTTGTTCATTCTTCTTGGATTCATCTTCTATCATCATCATAGAGGAACTGTTTCATACATCCAAGGCCAAAACTAGCAAGAATCGTGACTGTTGGAAGCAAGGTCATCAATGGAGTTTTGATAATTCTCACAGCTGGAGCATCCTTGAGCTGAGGAATCTTTTCCAATCATCTTCCTCATCAATAAACTACATCTGTTTTGCATAATTGGAGCCAGAAACATCCAAATCACGATCTGCAATCTCCAAGAGGTAATTCTTCAAAACTCTCCATTGCTTGAATTGAAACATGGCTTTTGTAGAACTTTCAACATAGATCATCATGATATTTGTGGTTTTGAATTTGGTTAAGTGTAGAGAGAGAAATCGTGAGTTGAAGTTTGATGCTCGATTCTTTTTTTGATCGATCCTGTTAACATGTTTAGAATTAGGTTAAAATAATTACATATTCGTGATGTGCATGCTTGGACGGTTCTAATGATGTATAGTTTGCTGATTTTGGTTAAGATTTGTTGTTCATCATTTTCTGGATTTTCTGGAAATGTTCTTGCTCAAGAACGAAGGCCAGACGCGTTTGATCCGTTTGTGTCCATTTCCTTTTCAAAATTGTGTTTACCGCCACCAGCTTCCAATGAAAACGCGCCAGCACATTAAAATGGAACGACGTCGTTTTGGTCGTGTTGCTCAATATTACGCTTTTGCCATTATTCCAATTATTTTCATTATTTCTCATTTCTTTTTCCATTTTTATTTCAATTTGATCACATGACTTAGAAAATTCATAAATAATTCATCCTTTGTCCAAAATTTGTGAGGTTTTTTTCACCATGCTCCTTATAATGTGTAGATTTTAATGATGATTTTTAATATTTTTGTGCACATGTGGAAATTAAAAATGCTTAGGGATTGTTTGGATGTATGCAATTTGTACATGTTTTGCCATATCACTCATGAAATGATGATGCTTCCAAATAAATTCATGAAATTTTTTGTGCTTATTCTGGACTCTTTGCTGGTGATTTTGATGTGTAGTTTGTAATTTTTGGATACCTGGTTGATGAGATATGAATTTTTGATTAGGGGTGTGACAATTTGTGTCACACCAAGCATTGTGAATTTCATGATTTTATTTGGTGTGCTTAGGGACATTGGATTGAGCCAAATTTTTGCATGATTGAACATATGTATGTTGAAAACACATGGGAATTTTTCTGGATTTATTGATGGCATTTCCTATTTGATTGGAATTTTTCCCTCTGTTTGGTCATTTTGTTGATTTTTTGTGACACATGTTGGCATTTGCTTTGTGAAATTCTGGTTATTGATTGTATGAGTGTGAAATTTGGTATGAGCATTCTAGACACATTACAGGTCATTGTGGTTTTGATCCCATTCATTTATCATGTTTTGTCACTGTTGTATGATTGATGGAAGTTGATGATTGTTTTGATGACTTGTGTTGGCTTGCTTGAGCTTGTCTGAACTTTATGAATTTAATTTCCCTACTTCCACTTGTCCAAATTGCATGAAAATTGATATGCTACTCATTGAATGTGTTCTGTTTGAGATGGAATTTTTGTGGAATTTATTGAGCTGTTTTGATATTGATTTGATGGTGATCATTCTGTTTGGTCCTTTGAGGTTGCAAATTGTATGTTTTGTGCCTTTTCTTTCATGAAATGATGATGATAAATGATATGAGCATGGGACAAGTGTGATTTGTTTCTAATTTCTTTGATTGTGGTTTTGATTAATTTTCACTTGCTGTTTTGGATTTTTCATCTCCTTTGGACCCTAGGCTTGTCCTAGTGGTCTTGTTTCTCACTTTTGAATTGTGTTTCAGGTTGAGATGCAAATGCTTTAAGGAGAAAAATGCAAGTTGATTAAATTGAGTTTGGTTAATTGTTGTGGACTAACTTGTGTATTTTGTAGGATGCTTGGCTCACTTGCTTTGAGCGTGTGCTTGGCTTACTTGAGTTGATTGTGCTTTGCACATTGCATTGTCTGATTGTATTGTCTGTTGATTCTTAACTTGTTTGTTTTGACTGTGTGATTAGAATATTGACTGTGCTTGATTGATTCCAGGTACCATAGTCGCTTTAGTTCTTTAAGAACTTGCTTGCTGTCGCTTAGTTGTATAAACCAATTGAGGTAGACTCTCTTGTCTCCATGTAGTCTGGAAGACCTGGCCTGTTACTTGGCCAGGCAATTGTCTGAAGTCCTCCTTAAGAGGCGATGTTTGTGATTGTTTACTTTTGTCCCCAAGCAGGTAAAGACCTCTATGAGGCAATTGGCGGATCAAAGAGATATGCAATCTATCTCCCGCTATTCTGTTGAGTCGTCCCTCTGCTCACACCACTGTGTTGATGCATTGGGACATTAACCCAAGATCTTGTGCTGTTGCACAGTTGAGTCTGAATCTTGAGTGTAGAAGGGTTCCTCCATTCTGGACCCACGCTCCTTTGTCTGAAGCTCTCCCTGGCCAGGGATAAGAGCTGTGAAGTTTAATCTTCACTCACCTTTCATCTGCTTCACCCTGACTCTCAATGTCAGGGTTAAGAGCAAACACTACCCTGTACAGTTGACTTGCCTCGGCAGTCCACCCTTGTTTGAGCCTCACTTGACTGGATATAGTGTGTGCTATGTGAATGTTTGCTTTATTTTGATTGATGCTTGCATGCTTGTTCTTCCTGGTTAGGATTAGCTTGCTGTTGTGCAAGTAGGATAGAAACCATAACCTAGGGCAATGATGCATGATAACACTAGGCTCGAGTACAGCTCCCTGGTAGTGTGTCTCCCCTTGGTTTCTGGCTAGAATTTCTTTCCCTTTCAGGGGAACTACGTCGCCCTGATCCTCATACCAGATGAGGTACGTAGGCAGGAGACCGTGCGAGGTTTCTCCGGGCACTTTTTTTCTTTTCGTGTGTGTTTGCTTGACAGTTGCTAGGCTCGAGTTCCCGACTCCTTAGTAACTTGTTGGTTGTTTCTTCTTGTGTGTGTAGGAGACGGATGTAAGCCCAGCCATTGGCATTCCGTATCCTCTTGTTGTGTGCTTGGAGTCCGGTATAAGTCCATCAAGTGGCATCTGGTTTACAGTGTGGGTTTGTTTGGTTCGGAAGCTGATGTAAGTCCAGCTATTGGCGTTCGGGTTCCATGTTTGCCTTTTTGTGCGTGTGTTTGTTTCGGCGTGCGTGAGTCGAACTACGGTCGCTCTGATTCTCGTTCCAGACGAGATACGTAGGCATAGGACGCGATGTCCTAGCGAGCCCTCTTTCCCCTTTTTCCACTTGTGTTGTCTTCAGTGTGTGTGTGTGATGTTTGTTTTAGCAACCTTTTTCTATCTTTGAGCGTGGATCCCGTCGAGTACGACGGACGTGAGGGTTGCTAATACCTTCCCCTTGCGTAACCGACTCCCGATCCCATTCTCTTTGGTCGCGAGACCATGCTTTTCCCAGGTTTACTCTGAGCGTTTCCTTTCCCTCTTTTGGGATAAATGACGCACGGTGGCGGCTCTGTGTTGTGTTTGTTTTAGCCCGCCGGTTGTTTTTCGCGGATGCGACAGCTGGCGACTCTGCTGGGGACTTTCAGAGATGTTGACTTGTGCTGGTCCATCTTCCCTAAGCGAGTCTCTCCTAGCGTTCTAGGATAGTTTAGGTTGCTTGTGTTGTTTATTTATTGCATTTATTATTCTGACTGTGTATATATTTGCATAAATACTTGCATGCATCATACTATCATGTTGCTGTCCTCTGTACAGGTGGTTCCTCTGTTTCGGGGTGGGTGTTCTGAGTGGGGCTAAAACCCAGGCCCGAGTATACACCTAGGATTAGTGTGGTCTCATGTTGCCTCCTTCATGTTAGGTTAACATGTGCTTGGCAATGTGATGTACCACAAGCCGGACGAGGTTCATTTGATAGTGCTCTTCCTTTGTGGGGTACTCCACTCTGGTTGAGTCACTTCATCTGAACTATTGACTCTGGTGACCGATCATTTCCCGGATCTTTGGTTTAGACGATCTCAGGAGAGCTACAATGGCACACCCGAAAGGGCAAACCCATTGAGTATCTCTGCCCGATTGTCGAGACTATTATCCGCCTTAGGATGACCTGATTAGAATTTACCTGTGAGGGGAGGGTGATTCTTACAGATGCATGTTCAGATGGTGACTTTGATGGTGACTGTTGGTTCCGTTGATCAGAGTCATATTTATAAGTCGGATTTATGGCCATTTCTTTCTGAGACGCCGAAGTGCTGTCCGTGTTATTTATCAGTGGGGATCCGTTTATTTCAGGATTCCCCGGGCCGATTCAGAGGATTGTGGTTATCTGCTCAGAGATTGTCTGGTGATGATGATGGTGTATTTTTCAGTTCCGTTTATTTCAGAACCCTTAAGGTGGATTTGTGGTTACCTGTTCCTTCAGATGGTTGTGATCAGTTCAGAGATCAGGGCTGTGACTCAGAGCAACAGTTGATCAGATGACTTGGAGGATGGCAATGCATTGCATTCATTCATTAGCATCATTACATCTTGCATTTACCTGCATCTAACACATGTTTATCCATATGCAGGGACATTTCTATTGAGATCCTGGTTGAGAGACTTTCTGCTCCGACATGAGGACCGGTTTGAAGCATGATGTTGCCTATAGTTTCTTCGACCCAGAGATTGGTGTGCTGAGAGATATGATAGCCTTGATTACACCCGACCATGTGGGGATGTTCCGTGAGGCATATGGGGGTATTCTGAAGATGGTTTTCAGGCTCACTGATAGTGACAGAAGCGCCATTCATACTCTTCTTCAGTTCTATGACCCGGGGCTGAGATGTTTTGTCTTCCCGAATTATTTGTTGGGACCTCTGATGGAGGACTATGCCAGCATCTTGGGTATGCAGATCCGTGATCAGATTCCTTTCCATGTTACTAGGGTGGAGCCTGACATCCTTGGGATTTCCCGTGCTCTTTATTTGAGTCCGGAGATGGTCAAGGAGGGTTTGAAGGAAAAGGGCAAATTACCTGGATTTCATTTGAGTTTCTTGGAAGCTAAGGCCAATGAACATGCTGCTATGGGTAATTGGAAGACGGTTTGTGCTTTGATTGCTGTGAGCATTTATGGGATCATTCTGTTTCCTAATCAGAAGAGCTTTGTGGACCATAATGCTATCAGATTGTTCATACAGAGGAACCCTATTCCTACTCTGATCGGAGACGTCTATTATTCGGTTCATAACAGGAACGAGAAGCAGCATGGTGGCTTGATCCGGTGTTGTGCTCAGATGCTATTCAGATGGTTTATGGGGTATTTGCCTTCCCGAGGTGTTTTTGCTTCTCTTGATCCTACTGTCAAGTGGTCATTCAGATTGATGGGTTTGCGGGCTGCTGACATTGCTTGGACTCATAATGGTATGGCTGGATGGGATTTTATATACAGTTGTGGGAGTCTTCCCAATGTGCCTCTTGTAGGAGTTCAGGGTTGCGTCAATTACAACCCGACGCTTCTCAGGAGACAGATGGGGTTTGCTGTGGAG
Organism: Lathyrus oleraceus; assembly: GCF_024323335.1. Lineage (NCBI taxonomy): Eukaryota > Viridiplantae > Streptophyta > Magnoliopsida > Fabales > Fabaceae > Lathyrus > Lathyrus oleraceus. The sequence continues at coordinate 362,466,881 of NC_066582.1, forward strand.
GGTCCTCCTCTTGAGCGAGAGATTCAGGAGTCCTTTTACTTCCCGATTGATGGCAATCAGGCCAAGCTGAGGCACGTGTTGGATGAGTGGCGTGATATTCAGAGAAAGGGTAAAGTTCCTTATGGCAAGGTCAACTGTCGGTATTTTCCTCTATTTGATGATTGGTTGCGGAAGAGGATAGAGCTTACACTTCTACCATTTCCGGGAGGTGATCCTTGGTGTCTTATGATTGAGGGTCCGAGTTCTTCTGTCAGTATGGAAGAATTCCTCGAGATGAAGAGGGCCAGAGATCAGTTGCTTGCGGAGAAAGCTGAATTGGAGATGAGTGTCGCTCGGATTCAGATGGCTAACCAGGAGATCAGAGCAAAGATGGAAGATCAAGATAAGCGACATGCATTGGAGGCAAAGCGCTTTGAGATGGATACTGCCTACTATGGGAAGGTCAGTCAGGCTTTGGCATCTTCAACAAAGGAGCATGATATCACTAAGGAGAGATTGGCTAGGGCTTCAAAGGTCATTGAGGATCAGAAGAGGAGGCAAATCCTCGTGAGAGATCAGAGGGATGACAGAGTCAGGGTTCTCATTGCTGAGTGGGAGGCGAAGTTGAAGACCAAAGAATCAGAGAACATGAAGATCATCGCCGAGAGAGATCATTACATGGCTGAGAGAGATCATTACTTCAGGCAGATGAAGATTCACCAGAAGGAGGTGGGGAGATTACAGCAGGAGAATACCGAGCTCAGGTTCGCCGCAGAGTTCGCAAAGATGGTTGATGAGATAAGGCCATTTGTGGGACCTTCATCAGGCTAGCTTTATCATTTGTGTGGATTACCGTCAGGCTTGTTGACAGAATTCATTTGCTTGTATTTCCTTCCTGATTCTGGAGAATTGTATTGGATTTGTATTAGCTTGATGTATGACTATGGCACTTATTGTGCATTTTGTTATGTGATGGTTATTTTCATTCAGTGATTGATCTTCAAGCTTTATTTGCTTTACCGTATGCACTCACACAAGCACACACATGGTTGGGGGTATTTTGCTAAATCATATATTTCTGATCTGTATGATGAAATCAAATGCTGAATGTCAGAATATTGCTGCCGGATTATCATTTGTCTCGATGAAGCCAGGGTCAAGAGACAAAGTGTTCCTCATGTGGATAAACACTGCATTCATGCATGATCATAATAACTTGTGCTTTATTTTGCAGGTATCTGTTGCTAACGTGCTTGACTGTTTCAGGAATCATTGCTCGTGCTCGCAGAGCTGTACCTTTGCACTCAACCCGTCCTCACAGATACTTCACGCGACGCAATACTCCCAGACTAATGGATCTCCCGAACACAGATATCCTCGAGCTGAAAGACAAGATGACTGAGCTGATCAACATCATGCAAGGTTTTGCAGTTGGTCAGAAAGCTCTAGCTGACAAGGTTGAGAAGCTCGAGCGGGCTTCAGCGGCAAACAGTGGTGTGAACCTGGATGGTGTCTCCAACCAGGGGCTGGGTGGTTCTCGAGATGGTGGCAAGAGGACAACAGTGGGTATAGTGAACAATGCCGCTGGTTTCGGTACTGCGGGTGGTCAACCGGGTCAGAATCTGAAGGACAGTCTGTTCCCGCCTTTCTTCGGTGTTGATGACGACAGAGAGGAAGACCGAGAGGCCGATCAGTTCTCGATGCACAACGAACCTTTTGGTCAGTATGGTGCCCCGCCACAGAATAAAGAGATTCAGCTGCTGGCTGAGAAAATTAGGGCTTTGGAGAGCTATGCCACTCCCGGTGTGGTAAATATGTCAAACATGGGGCTGGTTGAGGGGATTGTGATCCCACAGAAATTTAAAGCGCCCACATTTGATAGGTACAATGGGAGTTCCTGCCCCGAGACTCATCTTCAGGCGTTTGTCCGTAAGATCTCAGCTTACACCATGGACCAAAAGCTGTGGATGTATTTCTTCCAGGACAGCCTGTCCGGAGGCTCACTGGAGTGGTACACCAAGCTCAAGTCCTCAGATATCAAGAATTGGCAAGATCTTGGGGACGCATTCTTTAAACAGTATCAGTTCAATGCTGATATGGCTCCGAGTCGTACCCAGCTGCAGGGTATGTCTCAGAAAAACAATGAAGGGTTTAAAGAATATGCCCAAAGGTGGATGGAGTTGGCTGCCAGAGTGCAACCTCCACTAGTTGACAGAGAGATGTCTGATCTCTTCATGGGAACACTGTAGGGGGCGTTCGCCGAGAGAATGGTTGGTTGTCCGGTGACCAACTTCTCAGATATAGTTGTAGCCGGGGAGAGAATAGAGAGCTGGCTGAAGCTCGGGAAGATTCAGGGTAACGCTTCTTCTTCAGGGTCGAAAAAGCCGTTTGGGAATGGTCAGAGGAAGAAGGAGGGCGATACTAGCGCGGTCTACGCACAGAGAGGACCTAGTAGGGATCGTTACTTCCAGCACACTGCTGCGGTAACTATTCCTGCTGAGCATCAGCCTGCACCGCAACAGCAGCAGCAACAACCTCAACAGCAAAGACAACCATTTCAGCAGAGGCCTCAGAGGGCCGGATATCAAGTCAAGGGGAGAATGAATGACAGGCAGTTCGACAGGCCGCCTGTGACTTATTCTTTTCTGTTTAAAAAGTTGATGGACTTGGGATTGGTACAGCTAAGAACTCTGGCACCTTTGAGACCTGATCAGAGGCCAGCCAATTATGATGAGAATGCAAAATGCGAATTCCACTCAGGTGCGCCCGGACATAATATAGAGAACTGTAAAGCTTTTAAGCACACGGTTCAAGACCTGGTGGATTTGAAAGCTATCAACTTCGCACCATCTCCCAACGTTAATGCTAATCCCATGCCCGCGCATGGTCAAAGGGGGGTGAATGCAATCTCTGAGGAGAGTAGAGTTGGGTTGTCAAGTGTTGATCAGTTGAAGACTCCGTTGGCTGAGGTTAAACGGCAGTTGATGTTGAATGGGGTTCACCAGGGCTGTGGTATTGATTGTGCTGAGTGCACTGTTGTTCAGAATGGGTGTTCATTGTTGAGGAGGACTGTTCAGGGTCTGATGGACGAGGGGAGTATTTTGCTTGAGAAGGCTGATAAGGGAAAGGATGAAGTCTCTACCATAACGATATATTTTGACCCGGTGGATTTGTCTACTCTGGCGGAGGCGGCTCCAGTTACTATCACGGTACCTGGACCGATTCCGTACGACAAAGATGATGTCGTGCCTTGGCATTATGGTGGAGAGGTATATTGCAACGGTGAGAAAGTGGAAGACCAGACTGCAAGTGAAACCATCGTTTCAAAGGTGGATAGTGCCGGTCCCAGTGGTTTCACTCGCAGTGGCAGACTGTTTGCTTCTGATGCCTTGAGGGGAGGAGAAGGAGAGAAAGAGAAAAAAGAAAAGGCCGAGGCTTTAGCCAGGGCAAAAGGAAAAGCAGTGGTGAATGATAGTACTCCAGTGGTGACACCGGCGCCTGTGGGGTCGGAAGAAAAGCTTGATGATGATGCAGAGGAATTCTTAAGGATCATCAAGAAGTCTGAGTACAAACTGGTTGACCATCTGCAGCAGACTCCCTCTAAAATCTCGATTCTATCTTTGCTGTTAAGCTCTGAGGGGCATAGAGAGGCTTTGTTGAAGATCTTGAAGAAAGCCTATGTTCCTCAAGAGATAACGATTAACCAATTGGAGACGGTCGTGTCTAATGTGCATGCCAGCCATGGGCTGGGCTTTACTGACATGGATCTGACTGTAGATGGGAGAAATCACAATCGAGCATTACACATCGCAATGGAATGCAAAGGGGCCGTGCTTTCGCATGTGCTGGTTGATACCGGCTCCTCATTGAATGTGTTGCCGAAGAAGGCTCTGGCTAAGCTGAATTGTGACGGGTTGATCCTGACTCCGACTGATCTGATAGTGCGGGCATTTGATGGGTCGAAGCGGGCCGTATTTGGAGAAGTTGAGCTTCCTGTGAAGATAGGCCCGGAGGTGTTCAAGTCGACTTTCTATGTCATGGATATTCAGCCGGCATACAGTTGCCTGTTGGGTAGGCCATGGATTCATGCTGCTGGGGCAATGACCTCGACTTTGCACCAAAAGCTGAAATATATCTGGGAAGGACAGGTTGTCACAGTGTGCGGAGAAGAGGACATCTTTGTCAGCCACCTGTCCTCATTCAAATACGTTGAAATGGACGGCGAAATCTGGGAGACGCCAAGCCAAGCATTTGAAACCGTTAAGGTGGAGAATGCTCTTTTTGCAAAGGAAGAAGAGAAACCGTCCATAGCTTCATACAAACAGGCCGCTGAGGTGGTGAAGAATGGAGAGGCTCCTGGCTGGGGCAGGATGATGGACATCTCCGCAAAGAAAGACCGCTTCGGAGGGGGGTACCAGCCGAACAGAGGCTTGGTGGGACAAGGCAGAGGACGCCGTACGTCAGTTACCTTCACTAGTGTTGGAATGCTGGATCCGGATCACATCTGCATGATGAGTGAGGAAGCTGATAGCGACTGTGAAATAGACCAATGGATAAAGCCGTGCGCACCAGGGATGGGAATCCAGAACTGGAAGGCTGAAAAGATCATCCGGGTCACTCTGCTGGAAGAGTAATATTTTTCCTGTTTTGATTTTATCTGCATGAAAGCCATACGTGTTGCCCGACACGTAATGGTCCATTGTAAGGGCCACCTCATGTTTAAAATTTGCAAATTCGCATCATTAATAGAAGGATGTTTTTCAGTTAAAAGCGGTGTTCCCTGTTTTTCATTTATTTTTGCAGTTTAAAAATAAAAACAAAATAAAAATGGCAATGTTTTCATTTTTCTTTTTCAATTTGTCTCGTTCCGGTTCTAAAGCAATGCATGAATCCACATTCATGCAGATGCGATTCTTCTCCGGATCTCATTGATAACAATCCTGTTACACCCTTGTATGACTTCGACAATCCAATCTATCAAGTCGAAGAAGAAGGCGAAGAAGATTGTGAACTACCAGAGGAATTAGCCAGGTTGTTGAAACAAGAGGAGAAGGTGATTCAGCCGCACGAAGAGCAGATTGAGGTTGTGAATTTGGGTACCGACGAGGTCAAGAAAGAGGTGAAAATCGGGGCTGCTTTGGAGGAAAGTGTTAAGACCAGAATGGTGGCATTGTTGAAAGAGTATGTCGACATCTTTGCCTGGTCTTATCAAGATATGCCAGGGTTGGACACCGATATTGTCGTGCACAAGCTACCATTGAGAGCAGATTGTCCTCCAGTGAAGCAGAAGTTGCGCAGAACTCGACCTGACATGGCAATGAAAATCAAAGAAGAAGTGCAGAAGCAGTGGGATGCTGGTTTCCTTGCTGTCACTAATTATCCGCCATGGGTTGCGAATATTGTGCCAGTCCCGAAGAAGGATGGGAAGGTGAGAATGTGTGTGGACTACCGAGATTTGAATAGAGCTAGTCCGAAAGATGATTTTCCATTACCTCACATTGACGTGTTGGTAGACAATACTGCTCAATTCTCGGTGTTTTCCTTCATGGATGGCTTTTCTGGCTATAATCAAATCAAAATGTCGCCAGATGATATGGAGAAAACAACGTTCATTACACCGTGGGGTACCTTTTGTTACAAGGTGATGCCATTCGGTCTCAGGAACGTTGGTGCTACTTATCAGAGGGCCATGGTGACTTTGTTCCATGATATGATTCATCATGAAATTGAATGCTATGTTGATGACATGATAGCAAAGTCCCAAACAGAAGAGGGGCATTTGGTAGATCTGGCCAAGTTGTTCGACCGGCTGAGACAGTTCAGACTGAGGTTGAATCCGAACAAGTGCACGTTCGGAGTGCGGTCCGGTAAATTACTGGGGTTTATTGTAAGTGAGAAGGGAATAGAGGTTGATCCTGCCAAAGTAAAAGCAATAAGAGAAATGCCTGAACCGAGAACAGAGAAGGGGGTTCGTGGTTTCTTAGGTAGATTGAACTACATTTCACGGTTCATATCTCACCTAACAGCCACGTGCGAACCAATTTTCAAGTTGTTGAGAAAAGATCAAACGGTCAGGTGGAATAATGATTTCCAAGCGGCATTTGAAAAAATAAAAGAGTATTTGCAGGAGCCTCCGATTCTGATGCCTCCTGTGGAGGGAAGACCGTTAATTCTGTACCTGACAGTTCTCGAGGGGTCTATGGGGTGTGTATTGGGGCAGCATGACGAGTCTGGTCGAAAAGAGCATGCCATATACTACCTTAGCAAAAAGTTTACCGACTGTGAAACAAGATATTCACTGCTCGAGAAAACTTGTTGTGCTTTGGTCTGGGCTGCTCGCCGACTAAGGCAGTACATGCTGGTTTATACCACTTTATTGATTTCCAAGATGGATCCAATCAAGTACATTTTTGAAAAGCCAACATTGACCGGACGGGTTGCGAGATGGCAAATGATTCTGACAGAATATGATATACAGTATACATCTCAGAAGGCGATCAAGGGGAGTGTATTATCTGATTACCTCGCCCAGCAACCTATTGATGATTATCAATCGATGAAGTTTGAATTCCCTGATGAGGACATCATGTTTCTCAAATCAAAAGATTGTGAGGAACCAATCCCGGAGGAGGGGCCTGACCCTGAATCCGAATGGATTCTGATGTTTGATGGGGCCGTTAACGTGAATGGTAGCGGTGTTGGTGCTGTTTTGGTTACGCCGAAAGGATCCCACATTCCTTTTGCTGCCCGGCTAACATTTGAGTGCACCAACAACGTGGCTGAATACGAAGCTTGCATATTGGGGATTGAAGAGGCGATTGATTTGAGGATCAAGAACCTTGTCATATATGGAGATTCAGCTCTGGTGATAAATCAGGTTAACGGAAAATGGTATACGCATCAATCTCATTTAGTTCCATACCGGGATTATACGAGGAGATTGTTGACGTTTTTCACCAAGGTGAAGTTGCATCATGTGCCTAGAGAGGAGAATCCTTTGGCAGATGCGTTGGCTACTCTGGCTGCCTTGATTAAGGTGCAATGGTGGAACCAGTTCCCCAGTGTTGAGGTAGGTCGTCTGGATAGACCGGCTTATGTGTTTGCTGTTGATACAGCGCCTGATGATGAGAAGTCGTGGTATTATGATATCAAGCGCTATCTAGAGACTCAAGAGTATCCTGAGGGAGCATCGAAGAAGGACCGAAAGACTTTGCGGAGGTTGGCCATGGTGTTCTACCTGAATAAGGATGGGGTTTTGTATAAGAGAAATTTTGATTGGGTCTTGCTCAGATGTGTTGATAATAAAGAAGCAAGCCAATTGATGAAAGAGGTTCACGAAGGATCGTTCGGTACCCATGCCAGTGGGAATGCGATGGTAAAGAAGCTGCTGAGGGCAGGCTATTATTGGATGACAATGGAGGCCCAATGTTTCAATTTCGTGCGGAAGTGTCATAAATGCCAGATTTATGCTGACAAGGTGCACGTGCCTCCAAATCCGTTGAGCTTAATGTCGTCTCCATGGCCGTTTGCTATGTGGGGCATTGATATGATCAGAAAGATTGAGCCTACGGCTTCGAATGGGCACAGATTCATATTAGTGGCTATTGATTACTTCACCAAGTGGGTGGAAGCAGCCTCTTATACGAACGTGACGAAGCAGGTCGTTGCCAGGTTTCTCAAGAGAGACATCATTTGCAGATATGGGGTTCCCGAGAGAATCATTACTGATAATGGTTCTAATTTGAACAACAAGATGACGGCGGAATTGTGCCGGGAATTCAAGATTGAACATCATAATTCTTCTCCCTATCGTCCGAAGATGAATGGGGCGGTTGAGGCAGCCAACAAGAATATCAAGAAGATTGTGCAGAAAATGGTGGTAACCTACAAAGACTGGCATGAGATGTTGCCGTTTGCATTGCATGGGTATCGAACATCGGTACGTACATCTACTAGGGCAACTCCTTTCTCGTTGGTATATGGGATGGAAGCGGTGCTACCGGTTGAGGTTCAGATTCCCTCGTTGAGAGTCCTGATGGACGTAAAATTGCAAGAGGCTGAATGGGTAAGGACTCGGTACGAAGAGTTGAGCCTGATCGAGGAAAAGAGGCTAGCAGCCATCTGTCATGGGCAGTTGTATCAGCAACGGATGAAGCGTGCTTTTGACCGAAAGGTACGACCTCGGGTATATCACGTGGGTGATATGGTGCTGAAAAGGATCCTTCCTCCTCAAAACGATCGAAGGGGCAAATGGACACCCAATTATGAAGGTCCATTCGTGGTCAAGAAGGTCTTCTCTGGCGGAGCCTTGTTGCTAACGACCATGGATGGCGAAGATTTTCCATCCCCTGTGAATGCGGACGCAGTTAAAAAATACTTCGTATGAAGAGACCCGCTGGACGAAAAGAATAAAATAGTCCAGGCAAAAATGGGCATCCCGGCGAACCAAAAAAACAGAAAGAAAGGTTCGGGCAAAAATTAGGGATAAAAAGAAAAATGTACACCCGGCAAGTCGAAAACCTGAAAAGGCGACTTGGGCAAAAAAGGGTATCCCGGTGGACTGAAAACCCGAAAGGGCGGTCCAGGCAAAAGAGGGATTGAAACGAACAACTGCGTCTAGCATGATCGTTTGCGCTTTGGTTAAAGCCTCATGGATAATACCCGGTAGGGATCAGTTGGAATCGTCTTGTTCAGAAGGCAGAAAGCACGGAGAGTCTGAGGACATATGGGGTGTAACCGAGTTGGAACTCGATGAGATCCCAAGTTTTACATTGCCATTAGGATAGATTTTTCCTTTTGTGCGCAATCACCTCTTTTCAGGAATTGCTTCCTTTGTATTGCTCAATTTGAGCCACACTTTTTCAATCAATAAAATGCATATTCAGTCAAATAATTTTGTTTTTGTTTTTCATTACCGCTTTGATTGCAAAAACATCCAATTATTTTTGATAAAGAATTTTGCATTTTAAGACATACGGGTCCCTTCCAATGCATGTTTATAAGATTGAAGCTTGAAATCTTATTCGGAAGGTTGAGTGACCCAAGTGTTGAAATCTTGACACGCCTGGGGCATGGTTTTATCTAACGATCTTTTTTGCAGGAACTGTTAGGTATTTTCCCTCACTTGCAGGTTGTGATGTGGAAGTTATCGACAAAACAAATCCCCATGGAGTCCGATCAGGGACGAATGAATGAAGGAATGACGAGAAGACGACGGTGAGACGTACGACGATCCTTGGAATTAATCAAGAAGACTCTTCAAAGTCGGAAGATTGAAAAGTTTGTATAGTCCCAGGAGTTCGCTCTCCGTCGAGTACAGAGCGGTTTGGAATACAAGATGATGGAGCAGAAAAGGTCCAGACGAGTCGGGATTTATATCCCCAAGCAGAGTCAGAAGGATCAACCCCCCAGCAGATTCAAGGTCTGAGGTTTCCCTAGCAGGGTCAGGATGGTTATCCCCAGCGGGTTTCAAATCGATGCTTCCCCAATCGCCAGGCCTGAAGGTTGCAATTTCCCCAGCGGAAGTATCTGTGTGTGGTGGTTTCCCGAGCGGAGTCGGGATTGATATCCCCAGCAAGTCAAAGACTGTTGTATCCCCACGGAGCGTTGGTGGTTCTTATCCCCAGCAACTCCCCAAGCGGATCGGGTGCAAAGGAAGTTTATCCCCGGCAAGGGATGCCTATCCCCAGCAGCGGTGATATTCCCCAGCAGGGCGGAATCGGAGTGGTGGCGAGTTCCTCAGCGGAGTGTCTCGTACTCCTCAGAAGAGTCCCTCGAGGAGGATGCCTTTTTATACATTCATCATGAAAAAATAGCATAGCATATTGCATAAATAAATCGCGTAGCATTTCCATAATTATGGAGCATTACGCAGAAAAATCAATCATGCATCATATTGCAAGCATGAGCTAGTCTCAAGCCGTGGTTACCGTTTGAGATTTAGTTTTGCCTGAGGGTGAAGATGCTACTCCGAGGAGTTTGGCACCGTTTTTTATCAACAGTGTTCCCCAGTAGTGCGATACTGGAGGAAATGTTCCGTCGGACAGAGATGGGAAGGTTATGCGATCAACGCGACTCAAGCCGTGGTTACCGTTTGAGATGTAGTTTCGCCGGATGGTGGAGATGTTACTCCGAGGAGTTCAATATGGTGGTGTTGGTTCGACAATATTCCCCAGTAGTGCGATACTGGAGGAGATTCCTGTCGTGCGAGACAGAAGTTGGAAGATGTTACTCTGAGGGGTTTAGCATCATGATGACAAATCAACAATATTCCCCAGTAGTGCGATACTGGAGGAGATTCCTGTCGTGCGAGACAGAAGTTGGAAGATGTTACTCTGAGGGGTTTAGCATCATGATGAAAGATCAGCAGTATTCCCCAGTAGTGCGATACTGGAGGAAATTTTTCCGTCGGACGGAGATGGAAACTAAAATCAAAGGACGATACACGATCAGCGCGAATATCGGGGTTCAAATGGAGAAAAGGAAGTGTTGAGACATTTTCTGGAGATTGGGGTCCAAATGGAGATTGGAGTTGAAGATTAATATCCGGGATGAGGTCCTCAGGATTATCTTCTGTTCATGTGTCACCTTAGACTTTGGCTGAGGCCAATGGAAGTCGTTATGGGTGTCTTCTGAAGAAGAGATGCACATGTTACCTTCCTTTTTGTGAAGGTGTACCCTCTGATATGTCGCCCTCAGAGTGGTTTGGTGTTATTTCCGATGTTGCCAGCGGAATTATCACGAGAAATTGGAGAACGGGGTTCAAACGGAGAAAGGGAAATGTTGCGACATTTTCTGGAGATTGAGGTTCAAACAGAGAAAGGGAAATGTTGCGACATTTTCTGGAGATTGGGGTTCAAACGGAGAAAGGGAAATGCTGCGACATTTTCTGGAGAGTGGGGTTCAAATGGAGAAAAGGAGACATGAGGTGTTTTCTGGAGAACGGGGTTCGCAATGGCGATCGCGAGTTATCGTCAGGCAACTGGGGTTCAAAATGGAGAATGGGGTGCATTATTTTGGCAAACAAGGTGTCGGGGTTCAAATGCAATGGTCTGGGATCATTTGCGCGAAAGGAAATTTCGGGGTTCAAGAAAATAGAAAAAGAGAAATCATGAGGAAAGTTCGGGGTTCAAGAAAAGTAAAAAAAAAAAGAGGTAGTAATAATCCCCAGCGGATGTGGTGTTCAGGCCATGGTTATCCCTGTGTTACCATTTATTTTGGTATCCAGGTCGACGTTTCTGTTTCGGTGATCAAGCCGACTTTCTCCGTTCCAGACGGATTTTTCTTCAAGATTGTGTTTCTTCGCCGATTCTGACAGGCGTTGTTAATTATTTTCCCATCAGAGTGCAAATTGTTCGTCTGTTCTTGGTATTCAATCACTCTTCATCCTGATCATCTGAAAGCCGAGGCTATCCATATCGACAGGTTCATAGTGGATTGAATAGGGGCAGCTGTAACACCTCAAAATTTGCCCTCCTCTCTTGGGACTAGCTTAACATATTGCATTGCATTTCAGGTCATTAGGTATTGCATAATTGCATATCATGTGGTTACATTGTGCAAATCATCCTCCTAGGTCTTGGTCAGAAGATAAGAGGTTAGGATGCAAGCCAGGGTTTCATTGGACTGATCATTAACTATCTGAAGGTGGGTGTGTCAAATTAGGGTTTCATGGTTCTCAAGGAGATTGATCTATATCTTGGTTGAAATGATACATCATCATCATCATGGTCTTGTTATCATCCAGAGATTCAAGAGATTGATCAGATACCTTGGGATTAGGGTTTTGACCACTGGTCAACCCTAATCAGTTGCATTGGGCCAATCAGGGCATGGTAAGGAGATGGGGTCTACAATGGATATGGGGATCATCATGTGATTATATTGAGATTATGGAAGCTAGGGTTTCATCCTTGAGCCATTTCATCAGAAGTTTGAGGCTCAACTTGATCAGTGCACAGCCAAATTCATCTATCAGTTAGAAAAGTCAACTGTGGTCAACTGTGCCTGAATTGATGGATTTGGAGGTGGGAGAGGGCAAGAGACATTTCATTCATGTCTAAACAAGTTTCATTTGACATTGCAAACATCAAGAATGAAGAAAATAAAGTCAGATGAAAACTTTCCAAAAATAGGAAGTGACTTGTAATTGAAAGTTTCCAAGAATGGAAAGTTTTTCACCTCAAAATTACATGTCCAAAAATGCTTCAAATGAAATTTTGTTCAACATGAAAGTTGTAGATCTTGCTCTCACCTTTCCAAAAAGTCTAAGAACTTGGAATTCTCATATATGGTTGACAAGTTATGGTCCAATCATTTTCCAAAAATGCCTAAATTCAAAGTGGCATAACTTTCACATGGAATGGCCAATTTGGGTGATCTTTCTTTGAGAAAACCCCATTTCACATGTACTTTCATGATGCATGGTCAAATATCATCAAAAATAAGCATGGCAAAAAGTCATTTTTCAAGTGAATTCATTTGTATTTTTGGTGTGGAATGGTGAAATTGAGAAATACAAGGCCTATGCACATGGAACCAATTCTAACACACTCCAAATGCCAAATAGAAGTTGTGTGAACTGTCATTTGCTGTCACATTGCCCAATTTGGAAAGGACCATTTTGCCATTTCACTTAAAAATGCAATTATGCTAATCACTCTCGTTTTGCTAATTTGGATTAAGGAATGGATTAAGCAGTGGTATAAAGCCTTAACTGTAACAGAAAATGCTAATTTACATTTCATTCTCCAAGATCTAACAAACTTTTTCATCAAAAACCTCTCAAATTCTTCAAAGCTCCTTCAACTTTTTTTCATAATTTTCATCACAATTCTTCATCAATCTTGTTCATTCTTCTTGGATTCATCTTCTATCATCATCATAGAGGAACTGTTTCATACATCCAAGGCCAAAACTAGCAAGAATCGTGACTGTTGGAAGCAAGGTCATCAATGGAGTTTTGATAATTCTCGCAGCTAGAGCATCCTTGAGCTGAGGAATCTTTTCCAATCATCTTCCTCATCAATAAACTACATCTGTTTTGCATAATTGGAGCCAGAAACATCCAAATCACGATCTGCAATCTCCAAGAGGTAATTCTTCAAAACTCTCCATTGCTTGAATTGAGACATGGCTTTTGTATTATTTTCATTATTTCTCATTTCTTTTTCCATTTTTATTTCAATTTGATCACATGAATTAGAAAATTCATAAATAATTCATCCTTTGTCCAAAATTTGTGAGGTTTTTTTCACCATGCTCCTTATGATGTGTAGATTTTAATGATGATTTTTAATATTTTTGTGCACATGTGGAAATTAAAAATGCTTAGGGATTGTTTGGATGTATGCAATTTGTACATGTTTTGCCATATCACTCATGAAATGATGATGCTTCCAAATAAATTCATGAAATTTTTTGTGCTTATTCTGGACTCTTTGCTGGTGATTTTGATGTGTAGTTTGTAATTTTTGGATATCTGGTTGATGAGATATGAATTTTTGATTAGGGGTGTGACAATTTGTGTCACACCAAGCATTGTGAATTTCATGATTTTATTTGGTGTGCTTAGGGACATTGGGTTGAGCCAAATTTTTGCATGATTGAACATATGTATGTTGAGAACACATGGGAATTTTTCTGGATTTATTGATGGCATTTCCTATTTGATTGGAATTTTTCCCTCTATTTGGTCATTTTGTTGATTTTTTGTGACACATGTTGGCATTTGCTTTGTGAAATTCTGGTTATTGATTGTATGAGTGTGAAATTTGGTATGAGCATTCTAGACACATTACAGGTCATTGTGGTTTTGATCCCATTCATTTATCATGTTTTGTCACCGTTGTATGATTGATGGAAGTTGATGATTGTTTTGATGACTTGTGTTGGCTTGCTTGAGCTTGTCTGAACTTTATGAATTTAATTTCCCTACTTCCACTTGTCCAAATTGCATGAAAATTGATATGCTACTCATTGAATGTGTTCTGTTTGAGATGGAATTTTTGTGGAATTTATTGAGCTGTTTGGATATTGATTTGATGGTGATCATTCTGTTTGGTCCTTTGAGGTTGCAAATTGTATGTTTTGTGCCTTTTCTTTCATGAAATGATGATGATGAATGATATGAGCATGGGACAAGTGTGATTTGTTTCTAATTTGTTTGATTGTGGTTTTGATTAATTTTCACTTGCTGTTTTGGATTTTTCATCTCCTTTGGACCCTAGGCTTGTCCTAGTGGTCTTGTTTCTCACTTTTGAATTGTGTTTCAGGTTGAGATGCAAATGCTTTAAGGAGAAAAATGCAAGTTGATTAAATTGAGTTTGGTTAATTGTTGTGGACTAACTTGTGTATTTTGTAGGATGCTTGGATCACTTGCTTTGAGCGTGTGCTTGGCTTACTTGAGTTGATTGTGCTTTGCACATTGCATTGTCTGATTGTATTGTCTGTTGATTCTTAACTTGTTTATTTTGACTGTGTGATTAGAATATTGACTGTGCTTGATTGATTCCAGGTACCATAGTCGCTTTAGTTCTTTAAGAACTTGCTTGTTGTTGCTTGGTTGTATAAACCAATTGAGGTAGACTCTCTTGTCTCCATGTAGTCTGGAAGACCTGGCCTGTTACTTGGCCAGGCAATTGTCTGAAGTCCTCCTTAAGAGGCGATGTTTGTGATTGTTTACTTTTGTCCCCAAGCAGGTAAAGACCTCTATGAGGCAATTGGCGGATCAAAGAGATATGCAATCTATCTCCCGCTATTCTGTTGAGTCGTCCCTCTGCTCACACCACTGTGTTGATGCATTGGGACATTAACCCAAGATCTTGTGCTGTTGCACAGTTGAGTCTGAATCTTGAGTGTAGAAGGGTTCCTCCATTCTGGACCCACGCTCCTTTGTCTGAAGCTCTCCCTGGCCAGGGATAAGAGCTGTGAAGTCTAATCTTCACTCACCTTTCATCTGCTTCACCCTGACTCTCAATGTCAGGGTTAAGAGCAAACACTACCCTGTACAGTTGACTTGCCTCGGCAGTCCACCCTTGTTTGAGCCTCACTTGACTGGATATAGTGTGTGCTATGTGAATGTTTGCTTTATTTTGATTGATGCTTGCATGCTTGTTCTTCCTGGTTAGGATTAGCTTGCTGTTGTGCAAGTAGGATAGAAACCATAACCTAGGGCAATGATGCATGATAACACTAGGCTCGAGTACAGCTCCCTGGTAGTGTGTCTCCCCTTGGTTTCTGGCTAGAATTTCTTTCCCTTTCAGGGGAACTACGTCGCCCTGATCCTCATACCAGATGAGGTACGTAGGCAGGAGACCGTGCGAGGTCTCTCCGGGCACTTTTTTTTTCTTTTCGTGTGTGTTTGCTTGACAGTTGCTAGGCTCGAGTTCCCGACTCCTTAGTAACTTGTTGGTTGTTTCTTCTTGTGTGTGTAGGAGACGGATGTAAGCCCAGCCATTGGCATTCCGTATCCTCTTGTTGTGTGCTTGGAGTCCGGTATAAGTCCATCAAGTGGCATCTGGTTTCCAGTGTGGGTTTGTTTGGTTCGGAAGCTGATGTAAGTCCAGCTATTGGCGTTCGGGTTCCATGTTTGCCTTTTTGTGCGTGTGTTTGTTTCGGCGTGCGTGAGTCGAACTACGGTCGCTCTGATTCTCGTTCCAGACGAGATACGTAGGCATAGGACGCGATGTCCTAGCGAGCCCTCTTTCCCATTTTTCCACTTGTGTTGTCTTCAGTGTGTGTGTGATGTTTGTTTTAGCAACCTTTTTCTATCTTTGAGCGTGGATCCCGTCGAGTACGACGGACGTGAGGGGTGCTAATACCTTCCCCTTGCGTAACCGACTCCCGATCCCATTCTCTTTGGTCGCGAGACCATGCTTTTCCCAGGTTTACTCTGAGCGTTTCCTTTCCCTCTTTTGGGATAAATAACGCACGGTGGCGGCTCTGTGTTGTGTTTGTTTTAGCCCGCCGGTTGTTTTTCGCGGATGCGACAATGGCGTCCACCATGGACTTTGAGGCCTGAAAAATAGCACTCATGGCGTTTTCAAACAAGACTTTTACCAATAGTCTTAGATTTACAAAGCAATAATAGATAACGTAAGGTTGAGATTGGTCTTTGTGGGTTCGACATTTTTTATATTATAACTGATTTTTCCGTTCACTTGAGGGATACCCATCAAGTTTTGGGCGCCATTGTCGGGGACGAACAATCAATATTGTGATTTTGTTGTAGCACCGTATAGACTAAGGCAATTTTCTTTTCTTTTTCTCTCGGTTGTATGTCCAATGTTTGCTCAACCAGAGATGAGTTAGAACAACCAATTAACGAAATTGAGTGTTCCATTCATATCAAATGCCAATTGCAAGAACTTTGAGCCATATTTATCTAGATGGTTGAACTAGATAACCGTCCTCTTAAGAACTACGTTGTTCCATCCAAAGATGAGCCACACTTAAGCATTGTTCCACCTGCAATCCAGGCGGACACTTTTGAATTAAAACTTTCTCTACTGCAGATAGTGCAACAAAACCATTTCTTTGGAAGTCTCGTCGAGGAGCCCAATCTTCATATGTTAGTGTTTGTACAATATGCAGACACATTAAAGAGTAATTGAGTCGATTCTGAAGTAATTCACTTATGTTTATTTCCTATTTCCTTAAGAGATAGATCTAGAGCTTTACTACAGTCTCTACCTGCAAATTCCATCACTACTTGGAACGAACTCGATAAGGCATTCTTAGCCAGATACTTCCCACCAAGCAAAACAACAGTGTTGAGAAATCACATAACTACATTTAGACAAACCGAATGAGAATCACTCTTCGAAGCGTGGGAACGATATAAGGACATGATGAGACTATGTCCTCATCACGGTCTAGAGAAATGGGTTATCATTCATACCTTTTATAATGGTCTGCTTTACAACACAAAAATGACCATAAATGTTTTAGTTGGCAGAGCCCTAATGGACAAACCCTTCAATGAAGCTTACCAGCTTATCAAAAACATGGCCCATAACCATTATCAATGAGGAACCGAACATGCTTAAGTAGATAAAGCGCAACAAAAGGAATGCATGTTCGGAGTAAATGGCTTAGATCATGTAAGTGCTAAGGTCGATGCACTTACCCAGAAGATCGATAACTTAATTATCACCTATTCAGCTATCGTAGTTATTATGACTCTAAACTGTGAGATTTATGGAGTGCAAGGGCATGTCACTACTGATTATCAGCTTTTGACAGGAACTGTGTCAGACCAAGTTAACTACGCACAAGGAAATCCCCACTTGAATACTTATAATCCAGGATGGAGAAATCATCCAAACTTTTCCTACAAAATTAACAACATGTTATTTGCTCTCAGTCTTCCACCACCAACACCTCCATGTTTCCAAAAAGGCGCTACCGTTTCTCCTTCCGCTCCCAGAAAATCAAATTTGGAATTAATGATGGAGAACTTCATCGCAACTCAGACCCAGCAAAAAAAATCATTCATGAACCAAAATATTCACACAAACGAGCTGATAAAACAATTGGCGAACAAGGTTGACACCATGGCTACACACAACAAGATGCTTGAGACATAAATCTCTTAAGTAGGCCAGTAACAAGCAGCTACTTCTACTCCTGTGGGCACATTTCCAGGCCAACCTCAACCCAATCCGAAGGGTCATGCTAACGCCATCACACTACAAAGTGGGACGGAACTAGATGAACCCGTCGAGTTTATTCTTTCCCTGTTTTGAAGGCTCGAGCTATTAATGATACTTATTATTTTATATACATTATTGATGAATTCATAAAAGAGGTAGCATCATAAACACCACCACCTACGTAATTGGTTGAACTTCCAACCACTGACATGGTTAAGGAAGATGGGGCTGAATATTATCGCCTATATGTAGTGGATAACCTAAGAGAATGTCTTGCACTTACTCATAATCCTATACCTAGTCCGAAGCAACCATCAGTAGAACTTAAGGAACTACCCAAAAATCTAAGATATGAGTTTCTAGATGAGCAATTTGATCGTCCAATTATAGTTAATTTTGATCTTGATAGAGATGAAACCGAGAAACTCTTGGTTGTGTTAAGGAAGTACCCTACAACTTTAGGCTACAACATCTATGATCTAAAAGGAATTAGCCCATATGTGTGTGAAACTAGCAAAAATATACTCGAACGCATCACACACTTGAACATATAACAAAGTCGCCGTCGAACTTTATTTATTCCCGAAAGAAAGGGAAAACATCGATAAAAACCCGAGGAAAGAGATAGTTGGGTAAGAAAGTTAGTTATGCAAGGGGGAGGTATTAACACCCCTTACATCCATGGTACTCCACGAGAACCGTTTTGATTGTTCTTACTCGAATGAGTGTTATATCTAAAGGTTACTCGCGAAAGAATAAAGGAACATGAATGGAATAGATAGAGTGTTTGGTGAGGATTAGGGCCCTCATGCCTACGTATTCTCATCGTGCAATGAGAAAGTTAGAGCATTCGTAGTTCGTGGAACTATTGGTGGGAGGTCAAAATAAGTTGTGATAACAAGTATGGTCTGAACCAACGGATTATGTGATTTGAACTCCAATAAGGGATGAAATCTGAACCCAAGAGTAAAATGGAGTTGACCAATATGTGGGTAGCCGGAAGCATATTCCACTATATGGTATAGCCGAAAACAAAGGCAATTAAGTGTTTGGTTTCACAACACAAACATCTCTTAGTTCACAAGCTGACACGAGATGGAGCTCAAAGAGATAGTGTATTTGGCTCAAAGATAGATATATCAAATGAAGTGAATGAAGTCAGAATTATGGATGCATCCTGGAGATGGATGGGGAGAAATAAATAAATATGCTCACGGAGGATTCGAACCCTCGTGACTACGTATTCTCATCATGCAGTGAAAAAGTCAGAACTCCGTAGTTTGTGGAACTAATGCATTATAAGGAAAAGATTGATTGGGTTGCCCAGATGCAAGGCAAATTTCTTAACAATCAAGGATATGGCACTAACCAATGATGGTAATCAACCACATGATATTCATGAAGGCATGGTCTGAACCAAAGATGCTTCCAGAGTCTGAGACTCCCTGGGGTAGGAAAAGGCATTACCAGGGTCTGCACCCTATTTTTGCCAACAATCTCTGGCCTTCCTATCAGAGGGTTACTCGTAGGACCGACTACAGAGTCCTAGACTTAGTGTTGAGTGTATGGTGGTTTAGTTGGTAAAGTCTTTGGGATGTTTAAAAGGAGTGAATATAACTCTTTGTAGGTTGAAAATATAGTAAAGTAAATGCAATGAAAGTAAAAATTCTGGTGGAAGTAAAGGCAACAAGATAAAGACAATTTGGTAAGTTAAATGAATGATAAATATAAATGGAAGCAAAAGTACAATTTTCGTAGGGAGATAAACTATTTTCTCGAAACGCTTTGGTACTTCAAGTGTACTCCTACTGCAAATGCTAAAAATGCCACTCTTGAAAATGATCCTTATAACTTGCTTAAATACTAGTAAAAATTAACCGTTGGGAGGTTGCAAATTTGTCTTGAGATGATACGTGTCAGCCCACTTCTCCCATGTACATAGGTAACCACCCATGTTTCGGCCACCCACGATCGCTCTTCATCATGAAGTGATATCCTTCGACTTCGACTAGCTCTTTTTACATCAACCCTGGATTGTCAGATTTCCTCATTGACCTAATCTTCTGACGGACTTTCTAATCGACCATGCTTTTCCTTCTTTGGCCGAAATTTGTTAGCTAACAAATTGCCCCCTTAAAAGGTTGGTTTCGACTTTAGCTCACCGACCGAGGAACCTGCCTTTTGATTGTCCAAATTTCGGCTAGCCGTCTTATCACTAATTATGGTTTAATGTGTGATGATGGCTTTCCTGCATCGTTGTTTCCCATATACACTGCCATCATTATTAACTACCCCATAGGTCGTAGGATTGCAACCAACACCACTAAATCTCTCACTACTCCCTTGCTGGACATTTATCAGTCGATTAGTCCTTGACTGTTCATCTTGCTAGCTTATAAATAGCTCTCTCCTCATCCTCCAAACTTTTCTGCTACCGTAACTGCGCATTTTCCTTGCATCTTTCTTCAGCAACCTCTACAGTGAATCTTTCATCAAAAACTCTAACCTCACCACATGTTCTTCAAACTGTTCTTCCATGGCTTCTTCTACCCACACTAAATACGTTAGTTCTTTCGCCACTAGGAACAACATCATCGCCTTTAAGCTTACTACAAAGGAGAGTATGAACTGTATACCTCAACCTATTTCTTCTGATGAAGCAGTAATGAGAAACTGGCAGTGCCAGATGCTGATTCCTTTCGTGGTCGATAGGAAATTAGTTGCGTTTCATGGGCCTCTCGCGGAGCCAAAATCCTCACCAAAAGCTATCACAACTTTTTTCCCTGGCTATGCACCTGCTGCTCCTCCTTCTTTCGACAAGTCTGGCATTATCGATGTTAGGTTTATAGAGGCTAAATCCAGAGTCTTCATATTCATGCCTACTCCAGGTAATAAAGAGTATCTGGCGTGACTTAACGAAGTTCAGAGAAAACGCCAAGATCGGTGGAGGAGTGCAGGGATCTTCAACACCATCAAAATATCTAGGTATGCCCACCGTGTCAATCCTTGCATGTTATTGGCTTTCTATGTACTTCTGGGAGGGTTCAACCAACACCTTCCAACTGCCATGTGGGATGTTGACACCCACACTCTTTGACGTGGCGGCCATTACTGGTCTTTCGCTGTTGGGAGAAACCTTCAACCCCGCACTTCCAACGGAAAATACTTTCTCGTTCAGTCAAGCCAGTCTCCAGAATTACATCGAGGATCACCATAACAAAGACTCCACCGAGGTATCCGACGAAGAACACATAGCCTTCCTCACACTGTTTCTTTTGTATTATGTATTTTGTCCCGACTCCTTGCAGATAGCGAAGAGCTACATCAACCTGGCGATCCAAATTCATGAGGGCCGAAAGGTTTCTTTGGGAAAAATGTTGTTAGCCTCTTTGTATCAAGCTTTGGGGCTTGCAACCCTTAAACTAAAATTTCTCCCTAACACTCCCAAGGCCCTGAATTTGTCGGGTCCCATGTGGCTCCTACAACACTGTTTAAATGCCACCTTCGAGTATCAACTGGGCTACCCTGTGTCGGAATGCATCATGAGGTTAAATGAAGGTTGACCCATCGAAGTGGCTAGGTTGGCTTTGAGAACATGCCAGGAGACTCCCAACAAACACCTCTTCATGAAGTACCTGAATATGTTTATCGAAGCCGATAAGTTTGCTCCTGGCATGGCTTCATTCACAGATTGAACCTTCGCCCCAAAATGGTTTAAAGATCCTTTTCCAGGTGGATTTCCTCAGACCGCAACACAATCGAACACAATATGGAGAGCATTTTTAACTCTTACATTGCTATCTTACAGAATTGAAACAGGGCCGAAGGGGTACGGTTTTATGAGCTATCAACCCAATTTGGTAGCTCGCCAGTTTGGTTTAAGTCAAATGGTTCTGAAGCCTCTGGTGTCACATGTGAACGATATTGTGTGGTCTGTCGATCGTTAAATGCTGATGACCATAAAGCCTACCTTTGTTTCTACAAGTCTACCCAATGTTATGAACTTCCTGTGTTCAAATTTCAACAGTCCTTTTTAACAATAGTCAATTTTGATGAATGGGTGGGCTGACTACCAGAGTCAAACCTTTTCTAGTGAACAATTTCTTCAGAATATGATCGATGCTCTTTCCACCACCATCGGTGACATACCGCTCCGCCACTGCCTGTTAATGCTCCCGGCCATATAATCCAAACTGACAATGTTGATGAGTCCCCCAGAAAGGTATATGTTACTACTTTTATTTCCTCTCTTCCTGTGGATGTAAAACTGAAAGTTTCTGTTATTAGGGTCGAAAGAGGGTTGTTCCCTCATCTGAACCAGCTTTGGCCAAGCCCTCAAAGAAGCAATGGGCGCCATCGACTCCCAATCCGCAAGTATTTCGCATCAATGTCCTCAAGGTTTTCCATCATAACGACTCTCATTACCCTCTTACTTATCTTGCAATTCAGGTCCCTGAAGAAGTACCTTCAATCGACAATGAGAAGTCTGACGGTGGTGTGCATTCGCACATTTTTCCGACATCGAAGGCACCACCCAAAACGCCCTTACTCATGTCTGAAGAAAAAAGGCTTAGGCTAAAAAGACTCCACCGAAGGTGGCTCCTTCGACTTCGACACCTGCATTCCAAGATGACCTCGAGGAGGTTTTCGCCCCTCATGATCCATAGAGGACTCCTACAATTTCTCCACCTCACGTGGCCCTTCAGGTATTTGTCCATCTTTATCTCGGCAACATGTGGGTTTCTTTTCGTCATCGTGAGTTCTAATTTTTTCATCCCTCAGGAACCTATGGCCACTCCAACTTCGGCCGAAACTGTGGCAGAAGATAGGGCCGACAATCCAACTATCGACATTGTCTTGAGTCCACAAAGGCTAGCTGAGTTCCAGAGTGCCTCGTCAGTGGTTCAACAAATCTTGTTTCCCCACCAACTCTAAATCCGCCAAATGTTGTTTACGAAGGTGTGTCCACCGGCGTTCTAACTCTGAGTGAGATTAGGATTATCAAACAAAGGAACCTCGAGGAGGCCCTTCGGAAACTACAACAACTATGTCATCTTTCGACCAATGTGCCACCTTCGTCTTCGATTGTGACACCATCCTCTCTCGGACTTCAATAATGTTCTGGAATTTAGACTTAGACATCTTATACCCGGAAGCGGTCTGGGCTAGATCGTTGGCTTCTTGGTTCTCATTTCTCGGCACATGTGTTATGCCAGCGACCTCGAATACTCCAACAATTGTGTTACCGTCATGAAATACTTCAACAGATTTTCCTTGACGCATTTTTACTCTCATGTGACTTGCTTAATTACCAACTCCGAATCTCCTTTTACCTTAATTCTACTGGCTCCTAATTCTTTCAAGATTCAAAGACCAGTTATTAGGGTCTCGTACTCAACCTCATTGTTGGAGCATTTTACGTCGATTCTACACTTGAATCTCGTCGGAACATCATGTGGGGATAATATCAACACTCTAACTCTTGTTTTGTCTTTGTGGCTTGACCCATCGAAATATAACTGTTGGTGTAAGCCCTAGAGGCCAATACTTTTGGTACTTGTATCGATTTATTTATTAATAATAGGCATTTTCTTTATTATGGTTGATTAATAAAGTCCCTAGAATAGATAGTCCGTTTAATGTATTAAGTGTGACTTAATCATGAGAACACATTAAACATAAGGGCACTGTTCTTAAAGTATCCGTAGTCGAGCTTTAATGTGAAGTGGGATAACATTAAAGCATTAAGACTATTATGTTTGTAGACTGATGATCACATCTCATGGATCATGGATAAAGAGTTATCAAGTCTTAAACATAGGTATGAATATTAGGAGTAATATTTATACCGGATTGACCCGCTATGAGAATACTATATAGAAAGTTATGCAAAGTGTCATAAGTTATTCTCATGGTGATAATAGTGTATACCACTCTTCGACCTGAAACCACTATGGATCCTAGATGTAGAGTCGAGTGCTTTATTGCTGATCCAACGTTGTCCGTAATTGGATAACCATAAAGACAGTTGATGGGTACTCCACGAAGCATGCTGAGGGACATGAGTGTCCTAGATGGAATTTGCCAATCCTGCGTAACAGGATAAATGTCTATGGGCCCAATATTGAACTGGACAAGGGTGACACAGTCTATACCTTGTGTTCAATATAGACATAAGGGCAAAAGGGTAATTATACACATAATTATTATCACAGGAGGTTTTGTCAGATCACATGACATTTTCGTGACTTGGGTCGCAGTGATGTGTTGCTAGATACCGCTCACTGTTTATTATGTTAAATGCGTGATTTAATATAATTGCCAACGCCGCGAAAACCTATAGGGTCACACACAAAGGACAGATTGATGAGAGATAGAATACTTAAGGAACATCGTAAGGTACGATGTACTTAAGCAGAATACAAAATATGGTAAGGTACCAAATACTTAAGTGATTTTGGCATATTATGAGATATAGGCCAAAATGCACTTAAGTGGGCTTTTTGGCTTGAATCCCACACAAGTGGTTCTATAAATAGAGCTCTTGTGCAGAAGCTTTGTATGGGAATACAACACAACTGAAGAGTTGGAATTTCGTATCTCTCTCTCACTCAAAGCCTTCATTCATAACAGCTAGCACTGCGATTGAAGGAATCCGTTCGTGTGGACTGAGTAGAGACGTTGTCATCGTTCAACGTTCGTGATCGCCCCGTGGATCTGTATCAAAGGTTTTGATCATTATCAGAGATCTGCACCAAAGGTGAATTTCCACAAGAGGTAACGATTCTATCACTGATCATGCCCATTCGTAAGGATCACTAAATGGAGAAATTTTTAAATTCCGCTGCGCCTTGGATGGCTATTCTCCAACAATAACCACCACAAGTTTATGTCAACCATGTTTAATGAAGGTTCGATGATAGCATGATCTATTGTAAAATCTGCTACAATTTGGCCCTTCATAGCCTTTAAAGGTGTATATGTCAAAGAAAACCATGTTAAAGCTAGTGCCCATTTTCCAATTCGACTATGTAGAATAGGTTTAGACAACATATGTTTGATAACATCATAGTGAGACGAAATATAAACATCAACTGGTTTTATATATTGCTTTAGTTTCATACATGCGAAGTATAGGCATAGGCGCAATTTCTCAATCAGACTGTACCTAGTTTCAGCATCTATTAACATTCTACTGAGGTAATATATGGATCTTTCGACACCACTAATATATTGTTGGGCCAACATACTCCCTATGGTCATATCTGACGTAGCAATATACAAACTCATATTTTCCTCATACTAGGGGGTAACAAAATGGGAGGCTTTGTATGGTATCCTTTGATGGCGTCGAAAGCCTCTTGTTACTCCGATCCTTAGTGAAAGTCACTTTCCTTCTTAATTTTAAGCAGTGGTGAAAACACCTTCGTCTTGCCACTTAGATTTGATATGAACCGTCTTAAGAAGTTTATATTCCCCAACAAAGATTGGAGCTGCTTCTTTGTCGACGGGCTTTTGAGATCTAAAATCACCTTTGTTTTGTTTTGATTGATCTCGATGCCTCGTTTGTGTACCACGAAACCCAGGAAGTCTCATGTGTGTACACCGAAATCACATTTTAATGGATTAATTTTCAATCCATGTTCTCATTCTATCAAACAAACATCGAAGGTGATCCAAATGATCTCCCTGTGATGACGATTTTATCACAATATCGTCAATATATACCTGCATAAAATTTTCAATGAAGTCATGAAATATGGCATTCATAGCTCTTTGATAGGTCGCTCCTGCATTTTTTAAACCAAACGGAATCACAACCCATTAGTATGTCCCTAAAGCTCTAGGGCATCGAAACATTGTCTCGGGGACATCATCTTCGGCTATAAGAATTTGATTGTAGCCAGAAAAGCCATCAAGCGTGCTCAAATATTCAAAACCTGCGGCCGAATCGACCAGCATTTCTGCCACGGGCATCGAGTATTCATCCTTTGGTGTGGAATTATTTAGATCTCTAAAATCTATAAAGATTCTAAGAGTTCCATTTTGCTTAATGACAGGCACTATATTAGTTAACCATTCGACGTACCTTACAGTCCTGATGATACGACTTTTGAGGAGTCGTTTGATTTCCTGCTTGATTTTCAAGGTGATTTCTGGAGCAAATCATCGAGGGTGTTACTTCATTGGCCTTTTCCCATGTGGGATAGGCATTCGATTCTCCACAACGCTTCGATTTAAACTGGGCATTTTGTTATAATCCCAGGCAAAATAGTCTTTGTATCATGTCAATACTTCAATCAACTTCGCCTTCATTTCTGACCGAACCTTGGTACTTATGTATGTTGGTCTTTTTGTGACCCCGTCTCTTAGATCGATCTCTTCAAGGGGATCTTGTGCTTGCATCTTCTGCGACTCATTTGATGGGTTCTTTTCGAACCCCAAAGGCTCATTGTCGTAGATGCAATCAAGCCTCTGACTTTCTGAAGCTGTTATTTGGTCTTGTCGACCATCTTCCAATTTTTTGGCCTCACTGGCCAAATTTTGAAGCCTCTCCTTTTCCACAATCTACTTTCTCTTGTTCTCAACCAAATAAGCCAAAATTCGAGCCAAACTTTCTGACTCATCAGTCATCTTCATCGAATGCAGGCCACCCCGTAGGCAGAAGTCTTGTCTCTGATCTCGTCTCTTCTTCAACATCCCATATGAAACCATGACCAGGGTCTAAGTTCAAAACGCGATTGGTTTTGACGAAAGTATAGGAACCGAATTCATCATCACATGGTGTTATATTCGCAAAGTGTTGGTCGAAAGATCTCTTCAAACCCCTATCATCGACTCGGTAATAACTTTGGTCGGCCTCAATTTTCTCCATGATGTCGTCTTTACACTAGATTATAAGTATCTGATGTACCGTCGAAGATATCGCTCCTATCCCATGGATTCATTCTCGACCTAGGAGTAAATTGAAATTAGCTTTGGAATCTATCCCCATGAACAGTGTTGAGCATGTTGTTGTGCCCACAGCTAGATCTACTTGGACCACACCCATTATATTGTTAGTTTTCCCTTCATAGTTTGATAGAACCATGTTGTGTTGTCGGAGATCTTCATCACCCTTCCCCATTTTCTTAAATAGAGTGTGGGGCATTAGATTGACCGCAGCGCCTCCATCGACAGACACCTTGTTTACCGTTATTCCATCAACCTTAGCCCTTGTGAACAAATGCTTTAGATGATACATCATCCCTAGGATGGGCCTTTCAAACGTGGCCTTCTGTTCCTCCACTACGCCGTTATTCATGAAGTAGTAGCATATTGGTTTCCCTCCAACTGTTTCATCTAGCACAAAGTCCTCCTCTGTTTTAGAGACTTCGGATACCATGTCGTATTCCGTCGGTAATATCGATATGACACCGCAGTTTACAATGAAGTCATCATCGTATATGTCATAATTGGTTTCGTCGTACATGTCTTCGTCAAACTCCTCGTCGGACCGAGGGGAGTATTTAGGCTCTCATTCCTCTAGTTAAGGGGAGTACTCAAGTTCTCCCTCCTTCGACTCACCCACGTCCCCTGGCTGCTCTTCAAACTCAGAGGAACACTTCACACTTTAGGAAGCTACTACTGCTTTGTTCCTCGTCGAATCGACGATCATGGCCACTGTTTGATTAGCCATCATTTTTCCTTGTCCTAGCCCCAATAACTTTGGTATCTTCCTCTTTTGTCCAGAGGTTTCCACAGGTTTCAAATATGGAGTTGTGACATCCTTCCCAGCTTTTTTGTTCCGCTGGTAACGCCTTCATTGTGTCCTGGTCATTGGGTTCTTCCCTTTGTAGTTAGGAGATACCACGTAGCCCCTTTTCTTCTACGGAGATGCTGTTTCTTTCTCCAACACTCTCCATTTTGGTTTCTTGCCCCCTTTCTGGCTGACTGACTCTATCCATTTTTCATGTGGAATGTCATTCGGCGGGATGAAAGTCTTTGGTTGAGGACGTTGAAACTACCTCATGTATTCTTTGTTCCGTCGAGGCACTCCACGCTTGTCGAACACGAATCATGGGATGACAGGTTTCTCTTTCTCCAATGCCTTGTTGTCGGCCTCCAATCTTTCGACAGTCTTCTCATCGAACACCACATTGCACTTAGGACATAGCAGAGCCTTTGACCCATTTACTATACACTTCTCTTGGAATTATGATAAGCTTTCACCTGGTTGGGGGTAGGCCGACTCCGGTTTGTTTTCGGTCTTACTGTCAAAATCCTCTGTAGTTTCGACCATCAGTACTTCAAAAGAATCAGCTAATGACACCACATCGAAAGCCTCCACAAGCCCCTTAGTAGTCTCTGAAGGAGAATTGCGATCCAAAACGCAGCGAAAATTAAAATTTTCTCCTTTAGAGATCCTTACGAATGGTCATGATCAGTGATAGAATATTTACCTCTTGTGACGATTGAAACCTTTGGTGCAGATCTCTTGTGACGATCAAAACCTTTGATGCAGATTCACGGAGAGATCACAAACGTTGAACGATGACAACATCTCTACTCAATCCACACGAACGGATTCCTTCAATCTCAGTGCTAGCTGGTACGAATGAAGGCTTTGAGTGTGTGTGTGTGTGTGTGTGTGAGAGAGAGAGAGAGAGAGAGAGAGAGAGAGAGAGAGAGAGAGAGAGAGAGAGAGAGAGAGAGAAAACGAAAATAATGCAACCGCAATGAATGCTTCTGCACAAGAGTTCTATTTATAGAACCACTTGTGTGGGCTTCAAGCTAAAAGCCCACTTAAGTGTATTTTGGCCCATATCTTATAATATGCCCAAAATCACTTAAGCCCATGGTACCTTACCATATTTCGTATTCTACTTAAGTACATCGTACCTTACGATGTTCCACAACTCACTTAAGTGCACCGTACCTTACGGTGTTCCTTAGTTACTCTATCTCTCATCAATCCGTCCTTTGTGTGTGACCCTGTAGGTTTTCGCGACGTTGACAATTATATTAAATCACGTATTTAACATAATAGACAGTGAGCGGTATCTAGCAACACATCACTGCTACCCAAGACACGAAAATGTCATGTGATCTGACAAAACCTTCTGTGATAATACTTATGTGTAGAATTACCCTTTTGCCCTTATATCTATATTGAACACAAGGCATAGACCGTGTCATCCTTGTCCAGGTCAATATTGGGCCCATAGACATTTATCCTATTATGCAGGATGGGCAAATTCCATCTAGGTCACTCATGTCCCTCAGCATGCTTCGTGGAGTACCCATCAACTATCTTTATGGTTATCCAGTTACGGACAACGTTGGATCAACAATAAAGCACTCGACTCTACATCTAGGGTCCATAGTGGTTTCAGGTCGAAGAGTGGTATACACCATTATCACCATGAGAATAACTTATGACACTTTGCATAACATTCTATATAGTATTCTCATAGCGGGTCAATCCGGTATAAATATTACTCTTAATATTCATACATATGTTTAAGACTTGATAACTCCTTATCCATGATCCATGAGATGTGATCATCAGTCTATCTACATAATAGTCTTAATGCTTTAGTGTTATCCCACTTCACAATAAAGCTCGACTACAGATACTTTAAGAATGGCGTCCTTATGTTTAATGTGATCTCATGATCAAGTCACACTTGATACATTAAACGGACTAGCTATTCAAGGGACTTTATTAAACAAACGTAATAAAGAAAAAACCTTAAATAATTCGATACAAGTACCAAAAGTATTGGCCTCTAGGGCTTACACCAACAGTCTCGACCATCATGCATTCGAGAGGTTCCGAATATAAAGCTTCTTCTACCTTCATAGGGTCGGAGTCCACCTGCATCTTAGGCCTTTCACCAAAAACTGGAATAGACAGCGCACCTTAGAGGGCGCTTTCTTAAAGAAGCGCACTCTAAAGTGAAGAGAAAAATAAGGAGGAATAGACAGCGCACTTTAGAGGGCGCTTTTGTAACAAAGCGCCCTCTAAAGTGAAGCGAAAAAATAATGAGGAAATGGAGGGATACCAATAGAGGGCGCGTTTATTAAAGCGCCCTCTAAGGGTACCCTTAGAGGGCGCTTTTAAAAAAGCGCTCTCTAAGTCCATGTACATTTCCAGTTTATAAGGCGCTTTTGGAAAGCGTTAGAGAGCGCTTTTTTAAAGAAGCGCACTCTAAAGTGAAGAGAAAAATAAGGAGGAATAGACAGCGCACTTTAGAGGGCGCTTTTGTAACAAAGCGCCCTCTAAAGTGAAGCGAAAAAATAATGAGGAAATGGAGGGACACCAATAGAGGGCGCGTTTATGAAAGCGCCCTCTAAGGGTACCCTTAGAGGGCGCTTTTAAAAAAGCGCTCTCTAAGTCCATGTACATTTCCAGTTTATAAAGCGCTTTTGGAAAGCCTTAGAGAGCGCTTTTAGAAGCGCCCTCTTAGGCCCCCTTTAGAGGGTGCTTTTTTTACACAAGCGCCCTCTAAGGTCCCCTTTATTAAACATTAAAATTATAACATATATACTGCATGTCTCTTTATTTTCCCTCTCTATATGCTATTTCGTTTACGTAACTGGGTTTTCTCTCTACTGCGATTACTCTCTACTGCGATTACTCTCGTCCTCCGTTCGTTCTCCCTCCCTCACCGTCATCGTCGCCGTCGCCTTTTTCTGCTGCTGCGTTCACGTTCACTGAGTTATCTGCGTCCACCGTCGCTGTTCACTTTCTTCTCCATCGTTACCGTCACCTTGAAGGTATTTCTCTTCTCCATCGTTACCGTTCACTTTCTTCAGGTGTTTGATTAGGGCATTTTCTAAACTGAGTTTTACATTTTGTGCATTATGTTGATTAATGTTGTTTAGGGCAAACGAGCACTATATGGTGTTCATGAGCACCTTGTTATAAGGTTTTTTATTTCTGATTGAAAACTGATGTCATTTGGAGTGTGTTTGAGCTTGTGCTTGGAAGTTTGATGATTATGGATGCAAGTTTGTTCATGTTCCAAACACCATAAGTTTGCATTGGTCTTTTGTATGCAGTAGGTGTGTGTGACTTTGTATTCAATAATGATGAAAAAAAGAGAGAGTTTAGATTGTTGTAACATGAGAGAAATGGAAGGTATATGAATGTGTTTTTTGTGTAGCTTCACGAATATGGTCATTGTCTTACTTGGGTCTTATTGAATCATTTCTATATTACAGATAAAATGGCTAACCAAGACGATACCCATGACGCGAGTGGATCACGTAACAATGTTGAAAAAGAAATCAAATGAGGATTGACTGTTATGAAGTCAATCATTCGTGCAAGAGACAAGGGTGAAAAATTCGAAGTACATTGGAATGCTGAAGACCAACTAATTGAGCCTAACGGTTCAATGTTGGCAAGTTACATTGGTTCCCTTGTTCGACAACATATTCCGATTACATGTGATAATTGGAGAAGTCCAGAATTGAAGGTTGGCAAAGAAAAAATATGGTCCGAGATACAGGTACTTACCATATATTATTATATGTTTTTTTTGTTGACTATTTGTTGACCATATATTGTTATAATATTACTTATAATAACACACTCCATTTGTATGTTTTTTAGAGATCCTTTCACATCGATGAAAGCCGGCAAAAATATTGTATTCAATTGGCCGGAAAAAGACTCCGAGGATTTCGATCCTTTTTGTCCAACAAATTTCTCAAGGATGAGGAAGGAAACTTTGTTGAAGCAGAACGACCAATGAAGTATGCGGAGATTATTTCAGCCGAAGAATGGGATAACTTTGTCGCCAAACGAAGAAACGAAAAATTCCATGTAATGTCTATTAATTATGGTATTATACAATTGTTAAGTTACTTGGTTCTAATATGCCTTAAACTTTTTTATCCAGGAAGTAAGCGACAAAAATCGGAAAAAGGGCATTAAAACCCGCGTATCCGTACAAAAAAGGGCGTACGGGATATGCACGGTTACAACAACGAATTGTGAGTATATTCAAATGCTATGAGCTTATACATTGTCACAATATGTTATAATTGATGATCTTATAATCTGATTCAATTTGTAGCTAGCCGAGGAGAAAAGTGACGCAACATCTCTTCCGGAGCATGTATTGTGGAAGGCTGCTCGGGTTGGGAAGGATGGGGCTGTCGTTGAAGCGGTTCAAAATGTTTATGACGAATGTGTAAGTATATGAAACATTATTTCTTTAATTATATCGAAAATTTTGTTAGACATATAATTCATTTTTAATCTCCTCTAATAATATTTCAGGAGACTTTATCCCAAACCTTACCTTCAACCGAGGTCCAGGATTGCAGGAGCGTACTTAGTCGAGTACTAAATATTCCTGAGTATTCCGGTCGTGTGAGGGGTAAGGGTTTTGGTGTGACTCCGTCGTCATTTTATAAAAAACCAAAAACAAAAAATCCTACCAACAAAGAGGTGATGGACACCTTGGCGGAGTTAAGGGCACAAGTACTCGAACTGCAAAAGGAGAATGCAAGGTATAGAGAGGAAAGGTGCGGTTCCGAGGCAAAAGATACTAGTGACCGAGCTAGTATCAATTGTCAACTGAAATTTCCCGAGGTAATTATATATGTTATTATGAAATTAAAATAGCATTTTTTTACTTGACACATATACACGTTAACAATAACATTTATTATTGGTTTAGGGCATTACACCTTGTCAGCTGTATCTATCGTCACCAACTTATCGCATGGTTGGCAAGGGAAAAGTGCACAACACTTCGGGTGAATTACTTCACCATAATCCCCTCCCGGTGGGATATATAAAAGTTTTGGTTGACCTTGTATTAGATACCGAATTACCTGACGTTGTTTCAGAGACAACGTTGATGCGAGATGCAGTCGGATCCTTTGTTGGATGGCCGTCAGATCTAATTTTCCCAGATGCCGAGGTATATATGTTCTAAATGATTATGAATATTTAGTATTCACATTTCAATTCAGCTACAATTATGATATTTAATCAATCCTTATTACATGGTAATGTTAGACTCCTACAAGACCCACACATAAAGCTGGTAAAGGGATTTCAAGACGCATCGAGTCGGTTGCATCTCAAAAAGAGGTACAAATATATATACCCATTGAATTATATACGCAACGATTCTGTTGCATCATAAAAAGTCATGATTTAATTTATATGAATTTTTAGGTTCCCGGTCGAAAGTTGAAAAAAGCTGGTAACGATATTCCAACGACGTCCGGGACAAAATCTCAAATTATGATGCGTCTTGAGAAAATGGTGGAAGAGTCCGATATTATGCACGGCGTCATCCGTAGTGTAGATTTTGATGAAGGTGTTTTTGGATTTGCTCATTCCGAAATAATTGCAAAGGAGGACATGCAACAACTTTTTGAACACGAAGAATTGGGCATCGCTGTCATTCATACATACATATGGTACTCCGATCAATCTATTATTTACTTAGTTGAACAATTTATTTACACATTTCAATGAGTAGTCTAATGTTTATTATGTTTCTATTTAAGGTATATGTATGTAACATTGATGCGGGGAACTGAATTGTGTAACCGATTCAATTTTATTGCTGCTTCCCGTATCAACACAACGTTTATAACGAAAAATCCAACATCCGTAAAGAATGAACTAGTCGATAGATTCATGGCGGCCGACGATAATACTACACCCAGTTTGTATTTTTTACCGTTTAATTCTGGCAACGGGTTAGATTTTCTTTCTAATAATTTCATTCTAATCTATGTATATCTTTTACGTAGAAAATTTTCATGCATCTAAATTTTTGTTTTATTTTACAGTGGTCACTGGGTGTTGGTTGCTATGGATCTTTCGAGACTAATGGTGTATTATCTCGATTCATTATCGGGTGATTGGAGTAAATATCCGAGTATGAAGAAGACGGTTGACGCGTAAGTGAAATTCCCCTAAATATTCGTGTGTATTTGTATATTTAATTATGTCTGTCAGATTGATCTCAATATACGTTTTTATTTTGTTAGGGCAATACTAAAATTTAGATCGAAAAAGAATTACCGTAATAGGAAGGACATTACCTGGATCAGAGTTCAGGTATATATTAAGTATCTTATTTTTGCTTATAATAGTGTTTGTTTTTTTGCTTATAATAGTGTTTGTAAGAAATTAACTATATATATATTGTTTGTTTTTCTGTGTAGTGTCCTCAGCAAAACAATTCGGTCGATTGCGGATTTTTTGTATTGAGATTTATGAGAGATATCATTGCGTTGAATCGTATAGACATCCCAAAAATGGTATGGAATAATAACTTAGGGTTTATTTTAATATTATCGGATATTTCATCTAATTTGTTACTAAATCATGAATATGTTTTATTCTCTTAATTGTAGTACTTTGAGGAATACAAATCTTACTCAAGAGCTCATTTGGATGAAATGAAGGATGAGTTGTGTCAATTCATTGTTGATCAAAGAATCATATAGCTAGGTTGTATATTGTTGTACATATATGTATGGAATGTTGTTGTTGTATGCTATTGTTGTATATATGTTGTATATTGTTGTTGTACTTTTACTAAATCATGAATATGTTGTTGTATATTGTTGATCAAAGAATCATATATTAATGTTGTATATATGGAGGATTAATGTTGTATATAAATGGATTCATGTTGTATATATCAATGGATTAATGGTGTATAACATTGGATTAAAGGATGAAATCAATATGAATTTTACACTTTTGCAGCATGCGAACAGGTTACCAATTAAATATCCACTGTTTTTAAACAAATTTTTTTAAAATAACTAACACTTTAGAGGGCGCTTTCTGTAGGAAGCGCCCTCTAAACACTTTACATTGACAACTTTAGAGGGCGTTTTGTCCAGAAAGCGCCCTCTAAACACTTTACATTGACAACTTTAGAGGGCGCTTTTTCAAGAAAGCGCCTTCTAAGGTGTCCCTTTATGGACCACTCCAGAGGGCGCTTTTTTCTGAAAGCGCACTATAATGTGGCCCTTAAAGGGCCACTTTAGACAGCACTTTCTCCAGGAAAACAAAGCACTGTCTTTACCTATGCCAGCGCCACTTTAGAGGGCGCTTAAAAGCGCTGTTATAGGCCAAAATAAGCGTCCTCTTTTCCCTTATTTGGCATAGTGCTTACGATGTTCCACAACTCACTTAAGTGCACCGTACCTTACGGTGTTCCTTAGTTACTCTATCTCTCATCAATCCGTCCTTTGTGTGTGACCCTGTAGGTTTTCGCGACGTTGGCAATTATATTAAATCACGTATTTAACATAATAAACAGTGAGCGGTATCTAGCAACACATCACTGCTACCCAAGACACGAAAATGTCATGTGATCTGACAAAACCTTCTATGATAATACTTATGTGTAGAATTACCCTTTTGCCCTTATATCTATATTGAACACAAGGCATAGACCGTGTCATCCTTATCCAGGTCAATATTGGGCCCATAGACATTTATCCTGTTATGCAGGATGGGCAAATTCCATCTAGGTCACTCATGTCCCTCAGCATGCTTCGTGGAGTACCCATCAATTGTCTTTATGGTTATCCAGTTACGGACAACGTTGGATCAATAATAAAGCACTCGACTCTACATCTAGGGTCCATAGTGGTTTCAGGTCGAAGAGTGGTATACACCATTATCACCATGAGAATAACTTATGACACTTTGCATAACATTCTATATAGTATTCTCATAGCGGGTCAATCCGGTATAAATATTACTCTTAATATTCATACATATGTTTAAGACTTGATAACTCCTTATCCATGATCCATGAGATGTGATCATCAGTCTATCTACATAATAGTCTTAATGCTTTAGTGTTATCCCACTTCACAATAAAGCTCGACTACAGATACTTTAAGAATATCGTCCTTATGTTTAATGTGATCTCATGATCAAGTCACACTTGATACATTAAACGGACTAGCTATTCAAGGGACTTTATTAAACAAACGTAATAAAGAAAAAACCTTAAATAATTCGATACAAGTACCAAAAGTATTGGCCTCTAGGGCTTACACCAACAGTCTCGACCATCATGCATTCGAGAGGTTCCGAATATAAAGCTTCTTCTACCTTCATAGGGTCGGAGTCCACCTGCATCTTAGGCCTTTCGCCAAATTGAAGTATTCCTTCTTTCAAATCCTTTTGCACCAAATCCCTGAAAAGAACACATTGGTGTGTTTTGTGACTAAGGAAATTATGAAATTTACAGAATTCATTTTTCTTATTTTGTTATAGGGGGGGTCTTTCAAACCCGGAGGGACGATGATTTGACCGTCTTTAACTAATAGATCAAAGATCTCATCACACTTAGACACGTCGAACGTATAAGTCTTAACTATGTATTTATCACTTTTCTCAGCTTCGATAGGGTTTTTCCATTCGAGGGCTTTAAAACTCTACACGTGTATGAAGGTCCGGGCTTAAGTTCCGCCACATTAACCTCGCTTCTGTCGATTACCTCTTCGTCATCTGAAGAGCATCCTTCGACTGCGATATAGGATACTTTCTCTTTCTTATGATATCGACCCGTTTTGGTCTTCTCAGCTTTCAAGCGTTCGATGTGTCGAACTCTATCACCCAATTAGGCCATATCTCTAAGATACTGAGTATCCATCTTTTTCCTTATAAAATAATCTAAACCCTCAACTACTATCTCGACTAGCTCATGTTCAGGGACTTGAGTAAAGCATCGCGCTTTCAATAGTCTAAACCTGTTTAGGTACTGATCAACCGACTTAACAGCCTTTCGTTTGATGTTGGCTAGTTCTTTAAGGCTAATCTTCGACTTCCCCATGTAGAATTGTTCATGGAACAATCTCTCTAATCGTGTCCACGTTTGGATCGATTGTGGAGGTAGCGTTCTGAACCATGTGAACGCGTTTTTTGTAAGAGAACTTGGGAAGTATTTTAACTTCAAATCCTCACTATTCGCTATGTCGCCAGCCTTAGTTTGATACCTGACAACATGTTCGACAGTGGACTCCTCGGTATCCCCAGCGAACTTGGTAAATTTCGGGACTTTCCATCCCCTAGGCAGTTTTGTCTGTAAGACAAAGTCTGGCAAGGGTGAAGAGTACATCGGTTGTTGTAAGCCTGGGCTTATTATATTTCGTAGTATGACATGTTCGATGGTAGCTTCTAAATTTTGCTCCCCGATGACTGCCTCGTGTCGAATTTGCCTGACCACATGGTCGGGATCCTGGTTTCTGTTGACCATAACCATGAGAGGCCTTTGTTCCACCCTTGGGATCTGTTCGAATTCCTGATATTCTTGTTCGACCGTATCATCTATCATTTCCTCTTGTCGGGCCGGGGTTTTCGGTCGAGGTTGAGGCGTTGGATTCTGACGAACCGACGCCCTTGGAGCCCCCAAAAGGTCTCCTATTCTTATCATTTGAGTTTCTAGTTGCTGGTAACTCTACATTGAATCTTGGCTTAGAGGCCTCAGGATGGTGTCCATTTGCTGATTTAGCATATGGACCATTTCATGGTTACTCTCGTCCATTTGTTGTCTCATAACAATGACAGAACTCGACGTAAAAGTTGAGACCGACTGAGACGCCAATCAAAAATCTAAGGGTCGCCTGAATGGGGTTTCCAAAGGTCCTAA
Organism: Lathyrus oleraceus; assembly: GCF_024323335.1. NCBI lineage: Eukaryota > Viridiplantae > Streptophyta > Magnoliopsida > Fabales > Fabaceae > Lathyrus > Lathyrus oleraceus. The sequence goes on from NC_066582.1 coordinate 362,504,160, forward strand.
CCCCTAGTAATGTGGGAATGACGATGATTATGCTTTACCAAAAGTCGAACCGAGATTGTACATACTTGCCATAAACTCAGTCGACATTCCCAACGTCTTGTGCATGGGGACTGTAAAGCTAAACATGTATTGCCCAGAAGCTCCCATTATTATTGGTGTCGGCATTTGTGGTTGTCATGGTGTTAGAATTGGCCCCACAAACGTTGTCGAAATCGCCAATGCCATGCTGGAACCGACATCGGCCGTTTGTGACGTCGATGTGTCTACCGTCGAAGACGACTCTGTGTGGTCGAGGCGACGTCATTTTTCCACTACGTAGTCACATACACTAAACACTTGAAGTCCCACTGGATGTGCCAATTTGTTTTCGCCAATAATCTCTAGCCTTCCTATCAGAGGGTTACTTGCAGAACCGGCTACAAAGTCCTAGGCTTAGTGTTGAGTGTATGGTGGTTTAGTTGGTAAAGTCTTTGGGATGTTTAAAAGGAGTGAATATAACTCTTTGTAAGTTGAAAATATAGTGAAGTAAATGCAATGAAAGAAAAAAGTTCGGTGGAAGTAAAGGCAACAAGATAAAGATAATTTGGTAAGTTAAATGACTGATAAATATAAATGGAAGCAAAAGTAAATTTTTCGTAGGAAGATAAACTCTTTTCTCGAAACACTTTGGTACTTCAAGTGTACTCCTACTGCAAATGCTAAAAATGTCACCCTTGAAAATGATCCATACAACTTGCTTAAATACTAGTAAAAATTAACCGTTGGGAGGTTGCAAATCTGTCTCGAGATGACACGTGTCGACCCACTTCTCCCATGTACGTAGGTAACCACCCACGTTTCGGCCACCCACGATCGCTCCTCATCATGGAGTGATATCCCTCGACGTCGACTGGCCCTTTTTACGTCGACCCTGGATTGTCATATTTCCTCTTCGACCCAGTCTTTCGACGGACTTTCTAATCGATCATGCTTTGCCTTCTTTGGCTGAAATTTGTTAGCTAACACGCCTCCCAAGGAAAAATGAGATATATAGCCAGAGTTTGAACTCCATAGGATAAGATAGATGAATGTCATGGGAATGAGCATAAAGATGTGCCATAGTCTAAATTAAATACAAAGGCAAGAAACAGATTTCCAAAGTTTGTACTCAACAAGGGTAAAGGAATATGATGCCAAAGTTTGAATTTCAAAATAATTTCAAAGGTTACCAGAGTCTGAACTATACAAGGGCAACATGTATAAGTGTGCCATAGTCTGAACTATACAAGGCAGAGGAAATGATTTGAATGCCAAAGTCTGAGCTCAATAAAGGCAAAAGAGTATGATGCCAAAGTCTGAAATGTAAGGCAATGAAAAAGGTAGCCAGAGTCTAAACTCCATGGGATGGATGAATGAATTCCAAAGTCTGAATTGTAAGGCAAAATAATATGTCAAAGTCTGTAAATGTATAGACAAAATCAGGATGGCCAGAGTCTGAACTCAATAGAGAAAGGATGCCAAGGTATGTACCTTATAGGCAAAGAACAAAACCAAAGTTTGTACTCCATAGACTAAAAGAAGTTGCCAAAGTCTAAACTTTATGGGCAAGACATAAAGTATGCTACTGTCTGAACTGTAGGCACGATGTCAAGGTTTGTACCTTATGGGCAAGGAATAAAAGATGCCATAGTCTGAAATGTATAGGAAATGCATGAATCAATTGATTGAGAACTGGGTATGTGACATTAATATGATGATCCCAAAATATATGGACATCAAGCAGGAGAGTCTGGTACTGAATCCAAGAGGAGAATAATGATGCTTCAGTGTTTAAAGAAGGATTGATGTGCAATGATGATGTGTTGAATTATTGATGCTTGCTTGAAGAAAACTTGTCAATTATATGATTCAAATTGCACTAAAGTCTAGGAATGAAGGCGAATACTTTGAATAGTTAGGGCCAACGCCCCGTATAGAAAGGTATTCTAGACAAGGGTAGGAGAAACACCATCTCATCACTCTTCGTTGCTTAAGGCTCATGGCATGTAACTCTCATCATGATTGACAAGTAGCTGTTAGGGGATTCTGATTATTAACCCTGATGATGCACTGTTTTTTTTTGTGTTGAGAAGACTTGTCAATTATTCGATTCAAATTATGTTGAAGCCTATGAACAAGGACGAATGCTTTGAATAGCTAGGGCCTACACCCCGTACGCAAAGGCATTCTAGACAAGGGTAGGAGAAACTACATCTCCTAATTCCTCGTTGCTTAAGGCTCATGGCGTACAACTCGAATCAGAATTGACAAGTTGTTGATACCTTTGTTGTGTTGGAGAAATAGTCAACTCTATCAGCTATGCTTGATTGATGTTAACTTTGAAGTCTTGATCTTGCATTTGAACCTTGAGGTCTTGAGCTCTTGAGATTCAGCTTATCCAAAATAGCTTGAGCATGATGGACTTGTCCTATCAAGTAATTAAGGGTCTTTTGATCACTTGAATAGGCTTGGGGAATTACAACACAATACAAAGGATTTGGTTTATCAAAGTGCCCTTTGGTCAACACTAATCAGTGGGATTAAAAATAATAGTTAAACTAGGTATACAATAAACATATTGAACTAATTCTAATTAAATCCCTAAGTTAAGGGATCATGCATAAAAATCAAGATTTCTAAGTCTTAAGGACAAAATGGTCATTATGCCAAAAATGGAAGAATTAGGACAAAAGTTTCTAAAAACAATTTTAATCAAGAACTAATTGCCTAATTATATCCTAAAAATATATTAAAAAAACTAATTATCATTAATCTAATTAGAGTTCTAAAAACTTAATCAAGTTCCACAAATTAATTAATCTAATTAACCACTAAAAATTTAAATAATTCTAGAAATTTAATTCAAAAATTCTAATTATATTCTAATCAAATTCTAACTTCTAAAATTCTAATTAACTTCTAATTATCCTGATATTCTGCATCTAAGAATTTCTAATCAGAAATTAATTAACAAATATAACAAGCAAATAATCTAAAAAAGAATAATAAAAAAAAAGAACACGGGCCTCGGCGCAGGGGTGCAAGCCTGATTCGGGAGGTGGAGTCCCAATTCGTTCGGGCCTTAGGCCTAACATTCACAGAAAATTTTACCCTGTACCCCTACAATTGTACCCACACCCCTACATTTAATTTTTTTTGACCAACATGCCCTCATATAAATAGGGTATATTTTCCATTTCAATTTTTTTTACCATTTTCGTTGAAGACTTCCGGAGAAGACAAATATTTGGCTTTTTTGCGTTGTAAACCGGAACACTCAGAGTAAGTCTTCCGGTTCATTAATTGTATACCGGAACACTTCTCTAAAGAGTTTCGGTTTGTTGCCTTTAAGGGGCACTGAACCGGAAGTCTTGTAGAAAGTCTTCCGGTTTGTATACTTGTATACCAGAAGTCTTTCTTAAAGACTTCCGGTTTGGATGATGTATACTGGAACTCTTTAAGAAAGTGTTCCAGAAGGCTTTTTTTGTTTTTTACTAACCGGAACTCTTCTTTGAAGTGTTCCGGTACGTAATTTTTTTTTTTTTTTTAAATTTTAATTATTTTTTTAAACATTTTTTTTGCAGTGGTTCGAAGACGAGGTGCAGATGGCCGGATTCCAGTCCGCACGTTAGACCGGGGTGCATCTTCATCTGCAGCTGCAGCTGAGCCGGCTGGATATCCAGGAGGGCCGTACGATACGTCTCTTTTGGTGAAGTACGAGCATCATGTTGCTCGACATATATGGTTCGGTGAGGTAAGTAAACGGGCTATATTTGAAAATGAATAATAGTTGAATATTTTATAATTTGTTTTCTAATATGTGTTTTAATTGTTGTTAGGAAAGAGGTCCAAAGAAAGAGTTGAAGGTTGCCGGACATGGACTGAAGTTGACTTCTAGGGTTCCATTGGCTCTTCCACCACAGATGGAGAGTTGGGTATCTAGATCCGGTTTATCTTCACTGCAGAGAACGAGTCTGAACAAGATAGACACAAATCTTGTCTCTGCATTTGTGGAAAGATGGCCTCTAGAGACATCTTCATTTCACATGCCGTTTGGTGAAATGAGCATTACTTTAGATGATGTCGCATGTCTACTTCACTTGCCCATCAGGGGTATCTTCTGGAGTCCTCAGGATGTGACTGAAGAGCTAGCTGTTGAACTTGCTGTTGACTACCTAGGAGTGTCACAGGGTCAGGCACAGTCACATGTTCGTAGCTGTAGGGGGTCGTATTACAAGTTGGAGTGGTTATATGATTTATTCGTACATCATAGAGCTGCTTCCAGCTGGGCATATGCGACTAGAGCATATTTATTGATGTTGGTGGGTTCCACCATATTTGTTGATAAGACCTTTACACTTGTAGAGGCACGATACCTCCTCCTGTTTAGGGACTTGGATGGATGTTCAGGATATAGTTGGGGAGCAGCTGCACTAGTTACCCTCTACCGATATCTTAGAGATGCGTCCATGTACAGTTGCAAACAACTCGGTGGATATCCTACTCTCCTACAGGCATATAATTTAATTATGTTAATTAAGTGTTGGATTCATTTTATAAAATATGTTAACTTAATTTGTTTTATTTATTATGTTTGTATTTTGTAACAGTGTTGGATTCACGAGTACTTTCCAACTATTGGAAAAAGAGGGGAGAATTGGAAACCTGCTGATAACTGTGGTCTTCCCCGAGCGATGAGATGGTCGTATAGGCAGGGAGTCCTGAAGGTCGATGATTTACGACCTATTTTGGACGAGCTGACACCTGCCGACGTCATATGGCGACCATTTGAGGATCATAGAGCATGGTGTGTATTTGATGAGATATGTCTTTACAGGGACTGTTTGAAGTGGGGTGAAACAATTGTCCTATACTTGCCTGATAGATGTTTACGTCAGTTTGGGTATAGGCAGTATGTTCCATCCCCACCTCAAGTTGTTATTCATTGCTTCCCAACATTTGACCATGTCGCCTATACTGTTTCCTAACATCTGCTTTAACTTCCAATGAGCAGATTCAACCCTAAAAATATTGAAAATAACACATAAAAAATACATAGAAATAATATCAGATATAAAAATAACACATACAAAATTATAAGACGTACCGATTAGTCGTTGTGTTACCCAAATGTAGCACTCGATTAATCCATGCTCCAACAAATCTATGCCTATGTGGAGTCAACCATGTGTCTTTCACATTGTAAGACCCCAATTTTGTCCCTAAGATCCCTCATGGCATCATATCATATCACTTCATTGCCTCAAGGATCATTGTGCACCTTGCTTGCTTCCTTGTGGGTGGGTTACCTTTCTGAGAGTGATTCTTGATCACCAAGCATGTTTTGCATTTGTATATCATTGCTTTTCTTTTTATCACTAACCAAAAGTACAAAAATATGTCATCTAACCTTTGTCTTGCAGATGAAGCAATCAACAGTCAAAGCAGTCAAAAGGCATTCATTGAGCAAGAGATGGTGGCCATTCTTGAGAATTTGGACACCACAATCATTCACAAGAGCTTACATGAGCTATGTTATCATTTTGAATCAAAATCCCAAGTGGTAGAGGCTTGAATTTCATCAGAACAATTCCCAGTCAACTGAAGGCCTAGAAAGTCAACTGCCAAGTCAACTGTGGATTTGAAGGTGGGAAGTGATTAGAAATACTTCATTCATGTTCAAACAAGTCTCATTTGACATTTCAAACATCAACATTGAAGAAAATAAAGTCAGGTCAAAACTTTCCAAAAATAGAAAGTGACCTATAATTCAAATTTGCCAAAAATGGAAGGGTTTTGACCTAACTTCAACTTCAAATTACATCATCAAGAAAGCTTCAAATGAAATTTTGTTGAACATGAAAGTTGTAGATCTTTCTCTCCCATTTCTAAAAAGTCCAAGATCATCAATTTCTCATGTGTGGTTAAGGAGATGTGATCAAAACATGGAAAAGTGTACTTGAAGATTCAAATGTGCATAACTTCTCAACCAAAGCTCCAATTCAAGTGGTTCTTTTTGCTAAATTCTCATTTTGATCTCTAGTTTCCAAATCTTGCATTACATGGCATGCATTATCATCATATGAGCATTTGATATTTCACTTGATTTTTGGAGGGAAATTTTAATATTCAAAATTGGTCAATTATTTGAACATTCTATCATTGCCAACAGCTCCAAAATGATATTTTAAGTGAAATTCAATCCAAATTCGTGCACTATTCACATGCACACCATGCATAAGGGTGAAAATGCTAAATTGCACAAACACCTCATTTTTGTTAATTACATTTGCATTGGCCTAAACATGATTAAGAACTGGATTAACATTGCATATATAAGCCTAAACCTAACTGTTTTCAGCTAAGAACAATCACAATTTTCAGATCTAGAAATTTTTCACACTTTTTCTCTCAAAATTTTCTCTCAAATTCTTCAAGCAAATCACATTCCATTGCTTAATTCATCATATTGAAGCCTCACTGAGCAAGTTTGGAAGAGGATTCACATGAAATCGTGCAAGATTGAAGCATAAGTGAAGCTTGAACTCATCCATGGCAAATCAAAAATTCTGTTGAATCGTGTGCAATTGAGCTTTGATCTTCCTTCCAATCACTTGTACAAGCATTTTAGAAGACTCTTGGAGCATTGCAAAGGCTTGAATCCAGCTAATTCCATAACTGCTCTACAAGAGGTTACAAATCGCATCTCATAATTTTGAATTTCCTTGCCATATTATGATAGATCTAAGTATGCTGAGTAGTTTAAGCTTTGAATCGTGCAAATCCATGCTGTTTTGAGTGAGATGTGGTTGTTTAAAGTTTTGTGCGTGATTCTTGATTGCTTCGATTCCATGTGTACATGATGTTATATGCTTAGCCATGCCTTGATCTTTGATCTCCATTGAATGTGCAATGTGTTGATGTGCTCACTTTTGAGTTTTGGTAAAAATGTTCTTGAGTGTTGATGAACACTCACTGTTCATGGCTGCGTGCGTGATGAAGACGAAGTTCAGGTTTTTGAGAACGTTTTTGATGCGTTTTGCCATGCCAAATCCGTTGTCTATTGTTTACTTAGGGCTTGCACGTGAGTGGTTGCATGAGGAGCTCCATGCGTGTATCTGATTGGCCAGGGCGCGCATTTGACTTCGTTGACCAGCCAGCACATTAATGAAACGACCGCGTTTCATGTGCTGGCGCCACTTTTCAAAATTTGAATTAAATAATTCATTTCATTTCATATTATCTTGTCACATATTATTTCATTTCATTTCCAATCTTCAAAAAATCATATCTAATTGAAAAATCATCCAAAAAATATGAGGTTTTTTGCATTACATTCCTTATTCTCTCTAGTTTTTTTTATCATTTTTCCATAAATTGTGCTTGGTTGAAACTAATTTGTGCTAGGGTTTGTGAACATGTATGCACTTTGTACCTTGGCTTGCCATATCATTTGTGAAATGCTGAGCTTTTATCCAATGAATCTGAAAATTTGCATGTTGAAACTAGACACTTTGCTTGAAATTATGGTGTTGATTTGGTATTTTTATCATGTGTCATTGCTGTTTTATGATCATGTTAAGGTAGGTGTGACAATTTGTGTCACACCTTTGCTTGTTCATCTTATGTGATGTGTTTGCCTTGCCAAATGAATTCCAATTGTTCTGATTTTTTGGATGATGCTTATTATGGGTGTTGTAAATGAGCATGAATTTTCTTGGAATTATTTGAATCATTTCTGATTTAATTGAGATTTTTCATTCTGGTTAGTCACATTTGAGTTTTTAAATTGCCTTGAACTTCAAATGATCATGAAATACTTTTGGTATATGATATTAATGTGAGACCTTTTGGATTGTTTCAAGATGTGTTTGAAGTTGCTTCATGTTAGTTTTCAGCTTCTGTTTCAAAATGTTTCTCCATCTTTGACCCTAGGCTTTGACCTAGTGGTTTGCCTCTCACATTTGAGCTTTGATTTCAGGTTGAACATCCAAGTTCCATAGTTGTTGATGCTCCATCATTTGAGTATTGTTGTTTGCCTTTGATTACTAATCTTTGTGTGTTTTTTAGGTTGATGTTGACTCATTTGAGTTTGACCTTTGGCTTGCACATTGTGAACCTTGTCTGTTTGTCTGATATTAACTGTTGGTTGTTTGTCTGTATAGTTGTACTGATTTGTTTGATGTTTCCACAGGTACATTAGTTGCTTAAGTTCATTGTGAACTTGCTTTTGCTTGGTTGCTTAACCACTTAGGTATAACCTCTCTTCTTCATGTAGTCTGGAAGACCTGTCCTGTTATGGGGGCAGGCACCTGTCTGAAGTCCTCCTTAAGAGGCAATGCTGGTGATTGTTTACTCTTTGTGCCAAGCAGGAAAAGTCCTCTTATGAGGCAATTGGTAGATAAAAGAGATGTGTAGTCCATCTTCTACTACTCAGTGTGTCATTCCTTTGCTCACATAACATGTTGATGCATTGTGGATATTAACCCAAGATCTTATAGAGTCTATTTGTGGAGAAGAGTTCCTACTTTCTGAACTCCCACACTTTCTATTATTCAAAGCTCTCCCAGGCCAGGGATTAGAGCTATGAGGCACACCCCTCATCTCCTTTTCATCTGCTTCACCTTAACTCTCAATGTTAAGGTTAAGAGCACAACATACCCTATTCCAGTTGACTTTAAAGTCTAACCTTGTTTGAGCCTAATTGCTTGTATATAGTGTGTGCTAACTGACTTGTTTGTCTGATTGCTTGACTCATCTGTGCATATCTGCTTGAGTGTGCCTTTGTGCATTTATCATCATCATTTGTATATCATTTCATAAACGTTGCTTTATAGCGTTTTGCTTTGTCCATGGAGGAGACAAGCATAAGTCCATTACTTGGCAGTTGTTCCTATGATATGGTGGGAGACTAGTATAAGTCCATTGATTGGCATCTGGTATCCTTGTTATTTTGTTTTGTGAGACTAGTATAAGTCCATTGATTGGCATCTGGTATCATTGTTTTTGTTTTAGGAGATTGGTATAAGTCCAGTAATTGGCATCCGGTATCCATGTTTGTTTTGGGAGATTGGTGTAAATCCATTGATTGGTATCCGGTATCCATGTTTGTTTGTGAGATTGGTATAAGCCCATTGATTGGCATCCGATATCCATTTGTTTTGCTTATTTGTTATTTTCTCATTGCCTATTCCAAAGGAATCACTTGAATTATCTACATATGATCTCAAGAGGTGAACATCTAAGAAGTTTTACTCCCTCACCCTCCCATCTTTTTGTTTCTTTAAACCTCCATTTGCATGTTAACCCAAAACCAAAAATATTGTGCAAACATTTTCATTGCTTTTCAAATTAGAAACCTAGGCCTTAAGCCTTTGATTTTCAAACTTCATTTTCATAATACTTCTTTGAATTGAATTCTAATCATACTTTGACCATCTTTTGTGAATAAATCCTAATTGGTTAATCCAACTCACTCAATTGTTTTGTGGCTTTGTCCATTCTTGATAAATTTTCATACATTAGCCATAGGTTTGATTTATCCTAGTTGGTTGATGTTAATCTCACCTTTGTCCTTAGTGATTGAATTGTAAGACTTCCTTGCTTATTATAGGGTTAACCCCTCATTAGCAAGTTGAAGCTTTTCTCACATGGTGGACTTGTTGTTTGTATAAGGTTGAGTTTTCTCCCGTGGATAACGAAAGACCTTAAGGCTTTTGTTTTAAAATGAACCCACTCATATTTTGGAAATCTTTTAGCCGAACTACGGCGTTTTGATCCTTACCTTTCATGGAAGGTACGTAGGCAACGGGTTCATCCGTTCAAACACAAAAATAAAATTGTATATTCTTTTCTCATCCCTTCAATCCATGTTTGCACAATAAATATTTCATAAACAAGTAACATTTCGTACAACAAGTGTGAAAAGGGCTCCCTAGGAGTACCTATGACGTTTTGGGTGCCTAACACCTTCCCATTGTGTAATTAACCCCTTACCCAGATCTCTGATCTTTTCATTAGTTTTCTATGTGTAAAACTTCTTAGGCTTTTGTTCGCTTTTTAGCCATTCCTTTGGATAAATAAAAGTGCGGTGGCGACTCGATTCTTTGTATGCTTTGCTTTTGATTTAGTCAATAAATCATAAAGTGACGAATACACCGCTACAGAAAAGTGGCGACTCCACTAGGGACACATCTCCTTGGTGGTTTTGCCTACTTTTCACCCTTGTTGTATGATATTGTTTATCTGTTATGTGACATATTTTTTGTACAATTTGGGATAACTGTATTGATTGTAATGTTTGAATTGCTTGATATACAATTGCTGTTTGCTTGGTGATATCTGTGAGATGAGTTCTATACCCGAACTCGAGTGCACCTTAGGATAGGAGAATGGCGTAGTCTTGTCGACTTGTGTGGAGTATTCCTTAACAAGTTGACTTGCGAGTCCATTCACTTGGTGGAGGTCATGTTGGATTAATAATGTCACACAAGTTATTTGTGGTTAGGCATTATTCTTTCAATCATGTGCCTTAGAAGCCAAGGACCTTAGTTTACCAAGCCCATCTTGGCCTATTTTTAGGACGTAGTGCGGAAGTCGTTCAGATGTAAGATCTGATGCGATTGTTACGCAATACTACACTCATAAGAGTCTCTCTTGAGAATATTTTTGGAATACGAGTATTCGTTCCTCCGATAATATTCGAAAGATGGGATGATGACTATGGGAACCTCTGGTAGAACATGTTCGGCAGGTTTAAACCCTAGTACACTCCCGTTGGGTGGTTCTTAACCGAGACTCCATGCTCGTGACTCTCAACAAACCCGTGATTCATGGTTGAGTCGTTCAGACATCCTTAATATCAATGGAACTTGGGTGTCGATAAGGTGAAAACCATAATCCACCAAAACGGATGGTTGATATTAAGGATGATTGAGCCGGTTCAGGTATTGTTAATATCAATGGAACTTGGGTGTTGATAAGGTGAAAACCATAATCCACCAAAATGGATGATTGATATTAAGGATACTATGAGCTATCTCATGACCTTTGTCTGGTGTGCTTTGCTTGATCCTTGAGTGTGATTGCTGCATTCATGCATTCATCTGCATTCATGTCATCAGAAAAATGAGAAAATTTTCAAGGAACTTAAAGGGTTTATTTGCAAAATTTTCAGACATGGAAAGACCGAAAAGGCATACAAAGAAGTACAGCTTTAGACAGCCCGATGTGAAAGAGTTAAGGAATCTGACATCCTATGTATTAGATCCCTTGGATTTCAAAGCTCGTTATGAGAAGCTTCTGCCTCTGTTGACTACTCAGGTTGACGAAGGGTTGATGAGTACTTTGGCTCAGTTCTATGATCCTCTGTATCACTGCTTCTCTTTTCTGAACTTTCAGCTGTTGCCTACGCTCGAGGAGTATGCTCATCTTGTGGGTATTCCTATTCTGGATCAGGTGCCGTTCAGTGGCTTGGAGAGTATTCCGACTTCTCGAGAGATCGCAGACTTGTTGCACATAGATGAATCCCTCATTGAAGCGCATATGACCACCAAAGGTGGAATTCAGGGTCTTCCTTCTGATTTCCTCGTTGCTCAAGCTTCCGTTTATGGGAAGGCCATGAGTGAGGATGCCTTTGAGGCTTTATTTGTGCTGCTCATCTATGGATTGGTATTGTTCCCCAACATCGACAAATTTGTGGATGTGAACACCATTAGGATCTTCTCTGTTCTTAATCCCGTTCCGACTCTGTTGGGTGATGCCTATTTCTCTTTGCATCTGAGGAATGCAAAGGGTGGAGGAGCTATTGTGTGCTGTTTGCCTCTGTTGTATAAGTGGTTTATTTCTCACTTACCGCAGACAGTCGCTTTCAAGGAGAACAAGGGATGTCTACGGTGGTCTACGAGACTTATGTCTCTCACTAATGACGATATCTCTTGGTACGATCGCATGTTTGATACTGTTCAGATTATTGATTATTGTGGTGAATTCCCTAATGTGCCTCTTCTTGGTACATGTGGTGGGATCAGCTACAATCCTATATTAGCACGTCGTCAGCTTGGGTTCCCCCTAAAGGATAAACCTCATAACATTCTGTTAGAAGGTGTGTTCTTTCAGGAGGGTAAAGATCCCCAAGGCCTGAAAGCCAGAATGGTCCGCGCTTGGCACAAGATTCACAAGAAGGGTAGGAATGAGTTGGGTCCGAAGAACTGCATTGCTTTGGAGCCTTATACTTCTTGGGTCAGACAGAGAGCTTTTGAGTATCTTATGCCGTATGATTATCCGAGACCTACACCGTTGGTTGTGGCTGGGCCTTCAACCCTCCCCAACCAAGGCGTAGAGGAGTTGAGAGACGAAGACCTTTCACGTGCCTGGATTCGTGAAAGAGAAGAGTTGCTTCAGCAAATCAAGGAAAAGGACGCTCTGATTGAGTTCCTCGAACATCGGGTGATAGATGATCCTAATGATACCTGGACTTCTCTACTTCCTCAGTCTTCCAAATTCTGGAAGAGGAAGTATGATCGACTTGCTAAGGAGAAAGCGGATATGGAAGCAGCTTATGAGAGAGAGATCAAGAAGCTTTGTGTTTCTCGTCTTCCAGCATCTCGAGCTTCTAGGGATCCATAGGATGTTCATTTTCCTTTTCCCTTGTAATATGATCAACAATGCTGTACTTCTTTGTCTCGAATATATTTGATGAGATATTTTTCCATATGATATTAAATGCTTTAAATATTCAAAATTTGCAAATAGAACCCTAAAAGTTCCTTGAAATAAAAACAAAGCATGTGCACAAGCATTGCATGCATCATCTTGCATAAGCAGGTTGTTCTGGTCTTCTTGTCTGTGGCCTAACTCTGTGCTCTTCATTTATTTTGAAGACAAGCTGACTCATAGGTACTATACCAGAGCCAATTCTGCAAGAGTGATGGATCAATTGGAACAAGAGAACAGAGAGCTGAAGGATGAAGTCGCCAGGCTCACCGCTCTGATGGAGCAATTTCTAGCCGCCCAGAATCAACCTTCTCCACCGCCTGCAACTCCTCCCCAGAGGACTGTTATATCAGAGGTTGTGTCTTCAGCTGTGCCAGCTGCCAGTGCCCACTTCGTGCCAGCCATGCCAGCCAGGTTTCCGTGGGGTATGCCTCCTGGTTTCATGCCAGATATTCCAGCTCCTACTTTTGCTTCTATGCCGGCATCTAGCCCGGTCCTTGCTATGCCTCCTCCTGTCGTGCATACCATTCCCAGGGTAGACGACACCATCTATCATTCTGAGCCGTCTTAGGGCCCAAATGTTATTGAAAAGATGGAAGCCATGAATGACCAATTCCTCGAGCTCCGTAAGGAATTGAAGACCCTCCGAGGGAAAGATCTGTTTGGCAAGTCTGCTGCTGAACTTTGCCTGGTTCCCGGTGTGAAGATCCCAGTTAAGTTCAAAGTCCCTGACTTTGAGAAATATAAAGGGAACACCTGCCCTCTCGCTCACCTGGTTATGTACGCCAGGAAAATGTCGACTCATACTAATGATGATCAGCTTTTGATTCATTACTTTCAGGATAGTTTGTCCGGTGCGGCTCTTCGTTGGTATATGAGCCTTGATAGCGCAAACATCCGATCCTTCAACGATCTTGGCGAAGCCTTCGTCAATCAGTACAAGTATAATGTTGATATGGCGCCTGACCGTGATCAACTCAGGGCCATGTCCCAGAAGGATAAAGAGACATTTAAGGAGTACGCCCAGAGGTGGCGAGAGTTAGCAGCTCAGATCACTCCTCCGCTGGAAGAGAAGGAGATGACTAAGATCTTTCTGAAGACTCTTAGTTCATTTTATTATGATCGGATGGTTGCGAGTGCTCCCTCTGATTTCACCGAGATGGTGAACATGGGGATGCGTCTGGAGGAAGGTGTCCGTGAAGGACGGTTGTCTAAAGATGAGAGCTCTTCTAAACGGTATAGGGCGTTTAAGAAGAAAGATGGGGAGGCACATGCTGTGCAATCTCATGCCAAAACTAGAAGACCCTCTGTTAAGAGGAAGCCAGTGCGTCATCAGCACCAGGTGGCTCATATAGCACCTGTCTTCAGAGACAATAATCAGCATCAGCAGCAACCTCAGTATCAACAGCAACATCGTCCACAGCAACAGGCTTACCAGCCTCGTGGCAGCACCAGTAATCAGGCCAATCTGAATTATGATAGGAAGAAGATCAGTTTCGATCCCATTCCTATGTCATACGCTGAATTATATCCTTCCTTATTGGAGAGGAAACTGGTTACTCCCAGGGAGCCTCCGGATGTGCCTGCTAACCCGCAGTGGTGGTACAAGCCAGACCAACATTGTGTTTATCATTCCGGTGCTCCGGGTCACAATATTGAGAACTGCTATCCGTTGAAGACCAAGGTTCAAGACCTTATGCGATGCGGCATCCTGAGCTTTGAGGACTCAGGCCCGAATGTTACGAAGAACCCATTGCCCGAGCATGGGAAGTCGGTTAACATGGTCCAGGGTTGCCCTGGCAAATATAAAGTCAAATATGTGAGCCATATTCGACATCCATTGGTCGAGTTGCATCGTTTGCTGTGTCAGTACAGTCATATGGAGCACGACCATGATAGATGCCGCATCTGCTCCGTCAACAGATTGGGTTGTCGCCAAGTGCGAAGAGAACTTCTAGAGCTGTTGGATGAGGGTACCATTGAGATTCTGCAGAATCGAAATGTTGATGAAGACGAACCAGAGGTGAATGTTATTTCTCCTGTGTTCAAATTGCCCGAGCCTGTTGTCATCCGTTATGATGGTAGCAAGCCGAAGGTTTCTCCTTCATTGGTGATCAAGCCTGCAGGCCCTGTGCCTTATGCTTCGGATAAAGCTATTCCCTTTCGATATAATCCTGTTGCTGTGAAAGATGGGAAAGAAGTGTCGTTGCCTTCAACTTCCGTTGTTAATATTGTTGATGTGAGCGGGTTGACTCGTAGTGGTCGTGTGTTTTCTGCACCCCCGAAGCCTCATGTTGCTTCTGATTCTGCTGAGCGTCCGGTTGGGACTGCTGTGAATGTTCAGAACCCGACACTTGCTGTTGCCAAACCCTCCTCTGTACAAAAGACTCCTGTTTCTTCTGTTGGCCCGAGTGGCATTGCGAATGAAGACTGTAATGAGATGCTGAGGCTCATCAAGAAGAGTGAGTACAATGTTGTAGAACAGCTTCTACAAACGCCGTCCAAGATCTCCGTGTTATCTTTGCTTCTGAATTCAGAACCCCATAGGGAGGCTCTGCAGAAAGTATTGGACCTGGCATATGTTGATCATGATGTCACGATTGAACAGTTTGATAGTATTGTTGCAAACATCACTGCTTGCAACACTTTGAGTTTCTGTGACGCTGATCTCCCTGAGGAGGGAAGAGACCACAACATGGCTCTACATATTTCTATGAACTGCAAGATTGATGCCATGTCCAACGTGTTGGTGGACACTGGGTCATCGTTAAATGTATTGCCAAAGACTACTCTTTCGAAATTGTCATATCAGGGGCCTCCCATGAGGCAGAGTGGTGTCGTTGTGAAAGCTTTTGATGGGTCGCGTAAGACCGTGATTGGGGAAGTTGATCTCCCAATCAAGATTGGACCAAGTGATTTCCAAGTTACCTTCCAGGTTATGGATATCCACCCATCTTATAGCTGTCTCCTTGGTAGACCATGGATTCACGAGGCTGGCGCCGTGACATCCACCCTACACCAGAAGCTGAAATTCGTCAAGAACAAGAAACTGGTTGTGGTAGGGGGAGAAAAGGCTCTCCTGGTTAGCCACTTGTCTTCTTTATCATATATTGATGCTGAGGATGAAGTTGGAACGCCTTTCCAAGCTTTATCTATTGCTGAGCCGATTGAGAAGAAGTCTCCTTCATTTGCTTCCTACCGTGATGCGAAACTGGCCATTGAATGTGGTGCAGTTGCTGGTTTAGGGAAGATGATTGAGCTTGAAGACAACAAATCCCGGGCTGGCATTGGCTATTCTTCTGGGGCATTTAACGAGCAAGGGTTGTTCAAGAGTGGAGGTTTCATCCATGCTGATCGAGCTGAAGAAGCTGCTGCTATTCTGGAAGAGGATGCAGAGGACTTGAGCAACTTCATCATACCTGGTGGTGTCTGCCATAATTGGGTCGCTGTAGATGTTCCTACAGTCATTCATAGATCAGAGTAATGGTTCACTTTGTTCAAAACCCTTCTCCCATGCCAAAAGGAGAAGTGATGACATTGTTGGCAGCATTTATACAATGATATTTCATTCAATTAATGCATTGTTAAACATTTGTTTTCCATTTGTTTTCACTTTTTGCTTTTGCATGAAATCAGTGATCACAAAAAACCCTAAAAATAAATAAAAGCAATCTTTTCATCTGCATAATGGTTTGCTTGTTTAAATTCTGAAGTTTTTTATTATCCAAAATCATTATGCAGGGATTTCTAAACCCATTGAGCATAATGATCCAACGCCATCTCCCAATCTTGAATTCCATGTATTCGAGGCAGAGGAAGATGGTGTTGAAGGGGATTCCTGATGAGATTACCCGTCTCCTTGAGCACGAAGAGAAGCTCATTCAGCTGTATCATGAGAATCAGCAAAACAGTCAAACCGGGGCATTACAAATGTAATGTAAAAAAAAGGGGAGAGGGAAAAAAAAAGAGAATCAAAAATCAATTTTTTTTTCAGAAAGGAAAAGAAGAAAAGTATACCCTCAAATCCCTAGTTGACTGATGCTGAATGGATTCAGAGTCGTTATGACCAGCTGAATTTGATTGAAGAGAAGCGATTGACTGCCATGTGCCATGGTCAGTTATATCAGCAGAGAATGAAGAAAGCATTCGATAAGAAGGTCAAGCCTCGTGTGTTCCGAGAAGGTGACCTCGTGCTCAAGAAAGTTTTGTCTTTCGCGCCCGATTCCAGGGGCAAGTGGACTCCAAACTATGAAGGTCCATATGTTGTTAAGAGAGCCTTTTCAGGCGGTGCTTTGATGCTTACAACAATGGATGGGGAGGATTTCACTCGTCCTGTGAATTAAGATGCAGTCAAGAAATACTTTGCCTAAAAAAAGTATGCAAAAGAAAAACAGAATAGCTCGCTAAGTTGAAAACCCGAAAGGGCGATTTAGGCAAAAATGAGCGTCTCGGTGGAAAACCCGCAAGGGCGATCCAGGCAAAAGTTAGAGATTTGAAAAAAAATGAATTTTGCATCCCGCTAGATTGAGTACCTCACCCTGGGGCAATCTAGGAAAAAATTAGGGATTTGGCAAGTAACTGCATTCTGACAAGACTTTCTGTTCCGCAGCTGTCTGTTCGTCAGAGATTCTCGATTCGTCGTCGACTGAAGCTTCGCATACATCGAGATTCAAATTGGTAGAGAAAGGATCATTATGTTCAATGCAGCCCTCTTCCAATATATATCACTGGTTTCAAATTTGTACAGATCTATGGAGTCTTGCCATTTGCAGGCTACCATTCCATCAAATCAATTTGAGCTTTTTATCCAATTATTTGCACTCTTATTTGTTTCAATTCAACAAATGTTTTTGCATGTTTTAATTGATAAAATGTCATTGTTTTAAACAAATAAAATTTTCAAATTTTTGTTGTTTTAAACAAAGTGAACATTCACAATGATGAAAGGATACTTAAGAATTTCTCAGTGCTCTCCCAAGGGTGGCATGATTTCCAAACAGGTAGGACATTTGTTCATATTCCTGGCATGGTTGTATCCTCTTTCTCCAGATTTTGTTGTTGGGGTTGTTCCCCAAGCAGAGCTTTTGTTGGGGTTGTTCCCCAAGCAGAATGTTTGGTAGGATTTCACAATCTTCTCCAACAATATGTTCGTTCTTCAGCATAGATGTTTTCCTCTTGGAAGATTCAGTAGTTGGTGGGTTGACGTCCCGGTACTTTACCATTTTCCTCAGCACAGTCGCTGGCAGAGTGGTTGATATGATATACTGCATTTGTGCTATATTCCTCCCCATCGGAGCGCTTGTTGAGGTTTTCACCTCTTATCCCTTCAGCAGAGCAGTGATTTTTTCCTCCTGCAGTTGTTGGGTTTCTCTTGGAAGGTTCAGCATTTGGTGGTTGACCCCCAGCTCTCCTTCTCATCCCCGGTGTATTCCCCAGTGGATTCCCCAGTGGAGCCGTCAGTATATTTGTGGTATAGTGGATTGTAGCTGTGATTTCCCCAGAGTCCCCGCCAGAGTTGGTATCCCCAACAGAGTCAGGATCCCCGCCGGAGTTGTTTTCCCCAGTAGGGTCGGTTGGTGATCTATCATCCAGAGATTTGGTTGATTCCCTGATGCTTTGATCCCTAGTAGAGTGGCTTGTTGCAGAATCTACTTTTGTGATCTATTTTTTTCCCTCAGTGGGTTTATCCCCAATGGAGTGGCTGACATTATTCCCAGTAGAGTTGCTTGTGCAGTTAGATTCTACATGGATGATCTGTTCTCCTTTTGTGGGTTGTTCCCCAGCGGAGTTATTTGGAGTTGCTTTCGTGGCAGTTCTCACCTGTGCAGTGAACTCTTATTTCCCAGTTGATACTGAGAATCCCCCTGCAGATACCTTGGGATTTCTCCATTTCCCCAACAAATTTGTCTTTGTGGCCGTTGTTGCCTGTTGTGACTTTCTGTTCCCCAGTTGGGTTGATTGTTGATCCATCACTTAGAGATTTTGTGATATCTCTGACCTCTTTTGCCTCCCCGCAGATCTTTGCTTTTCAGCATGTAGATCTCCAGCAAATTGGCTTTCCTTGGGATTTTTCCTCTGGAAGTGTAGTACTGGGCGTTTGATTCCTGGGCCTGTTTGTGATATGTCTGTTTTGTCAGCATTCATCAAACATAAATTACGCATATTCATGCATACTCATAAACATTCAGATATTCATGTTGCATTTGTTGCCATATATCTTTTGTTTTTTTGTCTCCTGCTAATGGGTGTTATAGATCTCTCCAGTAGATCTTTTCCAAGCAGATGTCGGGTGTTTTAATCTCTCCATATAGAGTCAGCCCCATAAGCAGAAAGTGTCTGTCTTTCCTTCTGCAACTCCCCACTGAGATATATCCTCGTGGATGACGGTTTCTTTCATTTCCTCCCAACACATATATTGGGATGGATCTTCCTATTGAGTTATATCCTCATTAGGATGAGTCTTGATTCAGTCTGTCTTTTCGGTTCGATCCTGAATTGGCATTTGTCAACTGTCTTTTGTGCTTCCCTGTGGGTTGTTCCCCAGCGGAATCTTTTGGGCCTCTACCCTTATACCGGTAGTTGTAAGTCCTATGTTCCTTGCCTCTTGGCGGAATTTGTGGTTATATACCTTTTATTCCTCAGCGAGAGTCGTTGGTTTTCTACCCAGTAGTCGGTAGTCGTAAATCCTAGTTTTTCTGCTCTTCAGCAGTTGGTGGTTTGTTATAAACCCTATTTTTGTTCCCGTGCGGAATTGTGCTTCCTTTATTCCCCACGCGGAGTTGTTGGTTTTCTACCCAGTATTCGGTAGATGTAAACCCTACTTTTTATCCTCATCAGAGTTTGGCTACTACCCCATATTCGGTAGTTGTAAGTCCTATCTCTTTTCCCCTAGCAGAGGTAACCTTTGTGGTTCGTTCTGGTTGGTGGTGGATTTTGTGCTGTTGTGGTTTTACCCCCAACGGAGTCTGTGTCTCCCTGTGGAATAAGTTGAATAATTGCTCAGTATTTGGCATTCATTCACCCTATCCCCAGTTGAGTCTTTGGTATTCTACCCCGTATTCGGTAGTTGTAAACCCTAATTTCTCTCCTTTGCAGAGTTAACCTTGTTGTTCATCCTAACCGATGATGGTTACTCTTTGTGGTTATCTTCATTCAATATTCGATGTTGATATTCCCTCCTTGCTTCTGGGTAATTGCCGTTTGCTAGCAATTGTATCCCCAGCAAGTCCTTGTGGATAATTGCTGTTTTTGCAATTCATCCCCAGTGAGTCTTCTTTCATTTACCCTTTTGCTTGGTAATGATTGTTGCTCCCTTTGATTGGTCATCTTTATATACCTGTTTTGGTATCCCAATGCCTTTCTTTTCGGTGGATTTATCCTTTATTAACCCAGTAACCGATTGTGGATAATCTTCCATGCGAGTATGTTATCCACGTTCTGACGGTAATGGATAATATATCTCATGCACTCTTCAGTCGAAGCCTGTTGTGTTTCCCCAGTTGAGTAAGATTCGTTTCCTTTGTGGAATCGAATATTTGTTGTTCTCTTGGATAATTGCCGGATGCTTGCAATTTATCCCCTGTGAGTTATCTTTCGTATACCCTGTTGTTGTTGGTAATGATTGTCTCTCTTTTTGGTTGGTCACCTATTATATACCCAGTAACCGGTATCTCTGGTGTCTCTTCCTTTGCGAGTGTATTATTCACGTTCTGACGGTAATGAATGATATATCTCTTGCACTCTTTGGTTGGAATCCTTTGTTGATTTTCCCCAGCGGAGTAAGATTCGTATTCTTTGTAGAATCGAATATCCATCCTTTAACAAGTTTGTGTTTTGGATGATGAGTGTCTTGGCATATGTACCAATTCACGTTTTCGGTAGGTCACCTATTATATACCCAGTAACCGGTATCCCTGGTGTTTCCTTCCATGCGAGTATATTGTCTACGTTCTGACGGTAATAGATAATATATCTCATGCGAGTATACTATCCACGTTCTGACGGTAATGGGTATTATATCTCATGCGCTCTTTGGGTTTGTGTCCCCAGCTGAGTAAGATTCGTTTTCCCGTTATGGATTCGAATGTCCATCCTGTAAGTCGATTTGCTTTTTCAAGCCCTCCTTTCGGATGATGAGTGTTTTGGCATATATACCAATTCACGCTTTGGTCGGTCACCTATTATATACCCAGTAACCGGTATCCCTGGTGTTCCTTCCTTTCTGCTCCCTATTATGACCTTGGTCCCCCGTGGATTCAGATTTTCCTGAGTTGATGTACCTTTTCAGGTCGTTCTCAGATGTTTGGTTGATTGATATCTCTCACCCTTATACCGGTCTTAGATATTCATTCTTCCTGAGTTTGTTACCCTTATACCGGTAACACCTCATTCTTTGTTGCTTCCCCAGGAGAGTCTTTTTGTTAGACCTTCTCCAGTGGATTTTCCGTTGTGATTTTACCCTTGTGCTGTATTGGCGTGTTCACCAATATATGCAATTTTCCCCGGCAGGGAGGTTCTTTGTGAATCTTTTCCCTAGTCCGAGTCCGAATTTTATCCGAAGTATCCTTTATGGATAGTTTGAGTCAACTTGAGTCTTTCCAATGGATGTGTCTTCCTTTGGAATTCTTCTTTCCCCTGTTTGAGTCCTTCTCTCCCCAGTGATGTCTCCAGCCCAGTCGTGTCTTGTTCACGCAGTGTCAGTTTTACCCTAATTCAGAGTCGTGTCCTGCTCACACATTCTTTTTATTTTTCTTATCCCCATGAGAGTCCTGTTAGAGTCTCTGTTCCTGGTGAGTGTATTACTCTGATGGATCGTCTTTTCTTCTTTGTGGACCCATATCCCCACAGAGTTTGTTTCTTTTGCATGCATACATTTGCATCATGAGGTCTCTTAGGGACCAAAATTTGTCTCATTACTGTTATTTAAGCCCATTCTACCGCGTCGAGATGAAGATTTCTAAACTTCACTTCTCCGGTTAGAATGACCTTAAATAGGGGCATCTGTAAGACCCCAATTTTGTCCCTAAGATCTCTCATGGCATCATATCATATCATTTCATTGCCTCAAGGATCATTGTGCACCTTGCTTGCTTCCTTGTGGGTGGGTTACCTTTCTGAGAGTGATTCTTGATCATCAAACATGTTTTGAATTTGTATATCATTGCTTTTCTTTTTATCACTAACCAAAAGTACAAAAATATGCCATATAACCTTTGTCTTGCAGATGAAGCAATCAACAGTCAAAGCAGTCAAAAGGCATTCATTGAGCAAGAGATGGTGGCCATTCTTGAGAATTTGGACACCACAATCATTCACAAGAGCTTACATGAGCTATGTTATCATTTTGAATCAAAATCCCAAGTGGTGGAGGCTTGAATTTCATCAGAACAATTCCCAGTCAACTGAAGGCCTAAAAAGTCAACTGCCAAGTCAACTGTGGATTTGGAGGTGGGAAGTGATTAGAAATACTTCATTCATGTTCAAACAAGTCTCATTTGACATTTCAAACATCAACATTGAAGAAAATAAAGTCAGGTCAAAACTTTCCAAAAATAGAAAGTGACCTATAATTCAAATTTTCCAAAAATGGAAGGGTTTTGACCTAACTTCAACTTCAAATTACATCATCAAGAAAGCTTCAAATGAAATTTTTTTGAACATGAAAGTTGTAGATCTTTCTCTCCCATTTATAAAAAGTCCAAGATCATCAATTTCTCATGTGTGGTTAAGGAGATGTGATCAAAACATGGCAAAGTGTACTTGAAGATTCAAATGTGCATAACTTCTCAACCAAAGCTCCAATTCAAGTGGTTCTTTTTGCTAAATTCTCATTTTGATCTCTAGTTTCCAAATCTTGCATTACATGGCATGCATTATCATCATATGAGCATTTGATATTTCACTTGATTTTTGGAGGGAAATTTTAATATTCAAAATTGGTCAATTATTTGAACATTCTATCATTGCCAACAGCTCCAAAATGATATTTTAAGTGAAATTCAATCCAAATTCGTGCACTATTCACATGCACACCATGCATAATGGTGAAAATGCTAAATTGCACAAACACCTCATTTTTGTTAATTACATTTGCATTGGCCTAAACATGATTAAGAACTGGATTAGCATTGCATATATAAGCCTAAACCTAACTGTTTTCAGCTAAGAACAATCACAATTTTCAGATCTAGAAATTTTTCACTTTTTCTCTCAAAATTTTCTCTCAAATTCTTCAAGCAAATCACATTCCATTGCTTAATTCATCATATTGAAGCCTCATTGAGCAAGTTTGGAAGAGGATTCACATGAAATCGTGCAAGATTGAAGCATAAGTGAAGCTTGAACTCATCCATGGCAAATCAAAAATTCTGTTGAATCGTGTGCAATTGAGCTTTGATCTTCCTTCCAATCACTTGTACAAGCATTTTAGAAGACTCTTGGAGCATTGCAAAGGCTTGAATCCAGCTAATTCCAGAACTGCTCTACAAGAGGTTACAAATCGCATCTCATAATTTTGAATTTCCTTGCCATATTATGATAGATCTAAGTATGCTGAGTAGTTTAAGCTTTGAATCATGCAAATCCATGCTGTTTTGAGTGAGATGTGGTTGTTTAAAGTTTTGTGCGTGATTCTTGATTGCTTCGATTCCATGTGTACATGATGTTATATGCTTAGCCATGCCTTGTTCTTTGATCTCCATTGAATGTGCAATGTGTTGATGTGCTCACTTTTGAGTTCTGGTAAAAATGTTCTTGAGTGTTGATGAACACTCACTGTTCATGGCTGCGTGCGTGAAGAAGACGAAGTTCAGGTTTTTGAGAACGCTTTTGATGCGTTTTGCCATGCCAAATCCGTTGCCTATTGTTTACTTAGGGCTTGCACGTGAGTGGTTGCATGAGGAGCTTCATGCGCGTATCTGATTGGCCAGGGCGCGCGTTTGACTTCGTTGACCAGCCAACACATTAATGAAACGACCGCGTTTCATGTGCTGGCGCCACTTTTCAAAATTTGAATTAAATAATTCATTTCATTTCATATTATCTTGTCACATATTATTTCATTTCATTTCCAATCTTCAAAAAATCATATCTAATTGAAAAATCATCCAAAAAAATGAGGTTTTTTGCATTACATTCCTTATTCTCTCTAGTTTTTTTTGATCATTTTTCCATAAATTGTGCTTGGCTGGAAATTAATTTGTGCTAAGGTTTGTGAACATGTATGCATTTTGTACCTTGCCTTGCCATATCATTTGTGAAATGCTGAGCTTTTATCCAATGAATCTAAAAATTTGGATGTTGAAACTAGACACTTTGCTTGAAATTATGGTGTTGATTTGGTATTTTTATCATGTGTCATTGCTGTTTTATGATCATGTTAAGGTAGGTGTGACAATTTGTGTCACACCTTTGCTTGTTCATCTTATGTGATGTGTTTGCCTTGCCAAATGAATTCCAATTGTTCTGATTTTTTGGATGATGCTTATTATGGATGTTGTGAATGAGCATGAATTTTCTTGGAATTATTTGAATCATTTCTGATTTAATTGAGATTTTTCATTCTGGTTGGTCACATTTGAGTTTTTAAATTGCCTTGAACTTCAAATGATCATGATATACTTTTGGTATATGATTTTGATGTGAGAACTTTTGGATTGTTTCAAGATGTGTTTGAAGTTGATTCATGTTAATTTTCAGCTTTTGTTTCAAATTTTTTCTCCATCTTTGACCCTAGGCTTTGACCTAGTGGTTTGCCTCTCACATTTGAGCTTTGATTTCAGGTTGAACATCCAAGTTCCATAGTTGTTGATGCTCCATCATTTGAGTATTGTTGTTTGCCTTTGATTACTAATCTTTGTGTGTTTTGTAGGTTGATGTTGACTTATTTGAGTTTGACCTTTGGCTTGCACATTGTGAACCTTGTCTGTTTGTCTGATATTAACTGTTGGTTGTTTGTCTGTATAGTTGTACTGATTTGTTTGATGTTTCCACAGGTACATTAGTTGCTTAAGTTTATTGCGAACTTGCTTTTGCTTGGTTGCTTAACCACTTAGGTATAACCTCTCTTCTTCATGTAGTCTGGAAGACCTGTCCTGTTATGGGGGCAGGCACCTGTCTGAAGTCCTCCTTAAGAGGCAATGCTGGTGATTGTTTACTCTTTGTGCCAAGCAGGAAAAGTCCTCTTATGAGGCAATTGGTAGATAAAAGAGATGTGTAGTCCATCTCCTACTACTCAGTGTGTCATCCCTTTGCTCACATAACATGTTGATGCATTATGGATATTAACCCAAGATCTTATAGAGTCTATTTGTGGAGAAGAGTTCCTACTTTCTGAACTCCCACACTTTCTATTATTCAAAGCTCTCCCAGGCCAGGGATAAGAGCTATGAGGCACACCCCTAATCTCCTTTTCATCTGCTTCACCTTAACTCTCAATGTTAAGGTTAAGAGCACAACATACCCTATTCCAGTTGACTTTAAAGTCTAACCTTGTTTGAGCCTAATTGCTTGTATATAGTGTGTGCTAACTGACTTGTTTGTCTGATTGCTTGACTCATCTGTGCATATCTGCTTGAGTGTGCCTTTGTGCATTTATCATCATCATTTGTATATCATTTCATAAACGTTGCTTTATAGCGTTTTGCTTTGTCCATGGAGGAGACAAACATAAGTCCATTACTTGGCAGTTGTTCCTATGATATGGTGGGAGACTAGTATAAGTCCATTGATTGGCATCTGGTATCCTTGTTATTTTGTTTTGTGAGACTAGTATAAGTTCATTGATTGGCATCTGGTATCATTGTTTTTGTTTTAGGAGATTGGTATAAGTCCAGTAATTGGCATCCGGTATCCATGTTTGTTTTGGGAGATTGGTGTAAATCCATTGATTGGTATCCGGTATCCATGTTTGTTTGTGAGATTGGTATAAGCCCATTGATTGGCATCCGGTATCCATTTGTTTTGCTTATTTGTTATTTGCTCATTGCCTATTCCAAAGGAATCACTTGAATCATCTACATATGATCTCAAGAGGTGAACATCTAAGAAGTTTTACTCCCCCACCCTCCCATCTTTTTGTTTCTTTAAACCTCCATTTGCATGTTAACCCAAAACCAAAAATATTGTGCAAACATTTTCATTGCTTTTCAAATTAGAAACCTAGGCCTTAAGCCTTTGATTTTCAAACTTCATTTTCATAATACTTCTTTGAATTGAATTCTAATCATACTTTGACCATCTTTTGTGAATAAATCCTAATTGGTTAATCCAACTCACTCAATTGTTTTGTGGCTTTGTCCATTCTTGATAAATTTTCATACATTAGCCATAGGTTTGATTTATCCTAGTTGGTTGATGTTAATCTCACCTTTGTCCTTAGTGATTGAATTGTAAGACTTCCTTGCTTATTATAGGGTTAACCCCTCACTAGCAAGTTGAAGCTTTTCTCACATGGTGGACTTGTTGTTTGTATAAGGTTGAGTTTTCTCCCGTGGATAACGAAAGACCTTAAGGCTTTTGTTTTAAAATGAACCCACTCATATTTTGGAAATCTTTTAGCCGAACTACGGCGTTTTGATCCTTACCTTTCATGGAAGGTACGTAGGCAACGGGTTCATCCGTTCAAACACAAAAATAAAATTGTATATTCTTTTCTCATCCCTTCAATCCATGTTTGCACAATAAATATTTCATAAACAAGTAACATTTCGTACAACAAGTGTGAAAAGGGCTCCCTAGGAGTACCTAGGACGTTTTGGGTGCCTAACACCTTCCCATTGCGTAATTAACCCCTTACCCAGATCTCTGATCTTTTCATTAGTTTTCTATGTGTAAAACTTCTTAGGCTTTTGTTCGCTTTTTAGCCATTCCTTTGGATAAATAAAAGTGCGGTGGCGACTCGATTCTTTGTATGCTTTGCTTTTGATTTAGTCAATAAATCATAAAGTGACGAATACACCGCTACACACATAATTAATAAATCCACTATAATCAACACATGCTTGCTCAAGTTGATGCAATCGCTGACCATACTCAACCTCATCACTAGCCCCGACAACTTCCATCCATAATGTGTCTATCGTCTTTTGCAGGTCATTCACCACATGTTGTTTGCATTTGGCACCAACGTTTTTGTTAATGTGAAATCTACATAGCAAATTAATCAAGCTGGGAAACACAACTTCAATTGCTTTCATCAAAGCAAGATCTCTATCTGTCAAAATCACTTGTGGACACATGTCTTTCTTCACAAACAACTCTTTTAATTTCTCCAATACCCAGCAAAAATTCTTTGTTTGCTCAGACTCCATATACGCAAATCCAACAGCAAAAGTCAACTCGGTCGATGTCATGCCAACAATTTCAAACAAAGGTTGTCTATATTTGTTTGTCTTGTAGGTGCTATCTATAACTAACACAATCGGAAATATATTCAACAACTTAACTGAATCAGGATGTGCCCAAAATATCTCTCTCACCACTTCCGAGTCATCCTTTTTTCTACTCCAATACACATATCCTGCATCCTCAATAAGCTTAAACAGATGTTGTATCTCACTCCTAGGACCTCTTATCTCTTTTTGTATCACACTCTTATGCTTGTATACTTGCGTAATCCGAGTGACATTCTCAGGATAATTGTCTTGCAAGGAAAGCAATATGTGTCTAGGTGCTACATGTCTCTTTGCCAAATCAGTGACATGTTGCTTCTCATCTGTGGTCAACCTACCAATAAACGAATGACCTTCTAATCTATCCGGTAAACCATGATTATGTAACCCACATTTTACATCAATCTTCCAACCAGATCCATCTTTCGCCGGAGTCGACCTGATTTTAAATGGACATCCACATTTCTTCGACGCACTTTGGGTACCACTATCACTAATCTTGTGTTTCCCACCTTTATCACAACCAAATATTATTTTGTTACTTCTCCCTCTCTTCCCCGTTTCAGTATCTGAACGACTGATAAGAACAGTTACTTTATTGTTGATTCCAACCTCTTTAATCCATCTGATAACCTCTTCTCGTGTACCAAATCTTTCCGTCGTCATAAACGCATCAGTAGTATCTACACGTATTTGGGGAAGATTTTCCATTCCTACAAAATAAAAAAAAATAAAAAATAAAATTAAAAAAAAAAAAAAAAAAAAGCGAACCGGAAGACTTCTTGAAAGACTTCCGGAACACATATAATACATACCGGAACACTTTTCCAAAGAGTTACGGTATGTAAAAATTGTTCACCGGAACTCTTTCATGAAGTGTTCCGGTTTGCTTTTTTGTGGGTTCCGGAAGTCATTCTTTAAGTCTTCCGGTTTGGGAAAAATACATACCGGAAGTCATTTTGCAGGAGCTCCGATGCGAGGGGTGTGAAAGTGTAATTTCTGAAATTTTCAACTGAATGGTAAAAATGAAATGGTAAATTGGTTAAAACCAATTAAGGGTAGAATGGGAATTTTTAAAATTTTGTAGGGGTATGGGGCTAACTGTAGGGGTACAAGGTAAAATTTTCACATTCACAATGGATCCTCAAGGACCCGAGCCCAAGCGAATGGATTTGAAGCAGCACGGAGACTGAAGGAAACGCTCATTTCGAAAGCGGCAACACGTTCACGGCTCCGTCTTCTTCAAATGCGAACTCGAGCGAGCAAAGAATCATGGCCTCGGTTGCAATATGGATTTCTCACTTGCGCGTTCAGGATCATCACGGTAGATTCGCGTTTTGCAGAGTTCATCCACTTCGATCAGTTATTCATAAATCGCGTCCAGAAATGGACTTGCGTTTGGAAATCATCTTCAAAGTTCAACATCGCGGATTTAACTTCTTCATATCTCAGAGCTCAAGGAATGCACCACGGAGTATCGTGTTTGTTTCAGTTTATCGTTGCATTCGCGTTCAAGCATGACATTTTGCTTCTGAAATTTAACCGGCTTCAATCATGGATTCACCTTTGGAATTTGAAAATTGCTGATAAACTAAGCTCGACGCACTTATCGAACCGACGTCGACTTTGCAGGTAACACTTCCTCCTTCTCTGTTTCTCTTCTTCTTTAATATCTTCTTCTGAATTTGTTATGCACCTTCTTGCGTTTGGATGCTTCTATTTGCGTGAGTTGCATTGCGGTTGTCGTGTTGCGAATTGATGCTTCTGATTTTCCTTCTAATATGCCTTTGATTAAGTTTTTGATATGCTTCTGATTGAGCTTCTGGTTTTCTATCTCTGCTTGCTTAGTTCTGTTTTGAAGAACAATCGTGTACACGAATGGGATGAAGAAGAAGATTGAAGCATAACTAAGTTTTTCTCTCTGTGATGGAATGAAGCAAACTGAGTTTTCTGTGATTGAATGAAGAGGTATATATATATATATATATATATATATATATATATATATATATATATATATATATATATATATATATATATATATATATATATATATATATATATATATATATATATATATATATATATATATATATATATATATATATATATATATATATAGCAATGAAATTCAGTTATAAAATTCATATCAAATTCACATTCATCTCAAATTCCCATGTTAAATTCCCTTTGTCAATTGATGACTGTTAGTGTGATTGGCTTGGACGAAAAACACTGCTATCAGACCTTTCCCGTATTGATGGAATTCAGGGAGCTCATGCCAATTGAGGGAGCTACGGGTCTCGCTTAGGGTCAGTTATGGTAATAGGTGTTGATGCAGGGTATTTTCCACTGCTAGGATAAAATGCAGGGTTCTATTTTTTTGCAGCATTCATTCATTCTAAAAGTTGTGCATGATACAGGGGTTTTCTAACTGATTACCTGTGGAATTGTACAGGTTATTCACCTTGGCAGGATGTGAAGTTTGTTTGTCGTGTACGCTTGGTTGATTATAGGTAGAACCTGTAATTCTGATCTACCAGGAGCGACACAGGCTGCTTTGGATTGCTCATTGTGTAAAAAAGAAGATTATATGCCTTTGCATCATTAGGGAATTTTCAGCATGCATATGAGTATGTTGCTGCACTATACTGCATCATTTTAGGATGTGCCAACATATAGGACCATGATAGAGCTTACCCAACTTATGAAAGGGAATATTTCATGAGAGATTCATAAGAGTTTGTTTATGGAATGAATATGGAGAGTTTGAAGATGTATTGATTGTCACTTTCGTAATGCTTGTAAAATATTGGCTTATGTTAATGTAATTTGATCGAGTAAATGGAAATTGGATATTATACAGACATTGAATTGTATGTAAATGTATACTTGGAAATGGTTGTAATGGAATTGTATAGGTTAGGTAATTTGAATGCAAATTTTTGTAGTTTTGGATTGGAATTTGAAATTTTGATTATGGGTTGAAGTAAAATGAATTGAAATAGGATTTGAATGTTTGACGAATTTTATGGAAATGTGTTTTGAATGAAAAGATATAATCTTCAAATGGCATTCATTTAACATTATGGAATGCTTTGAATTATTTATGAGAAACTTAAATAATGGTTGAAGGATGAATGTTGGAATTGTCTTTTCATGTCGGGATTGGATTGTTGAATTTATGGTTGAAATTTGAATGAAGATGTAAATGGTTATGGTTTAAGTCTTGTATTATAATGAATCAAGGCTTGTGACAATGGACATGGTTTATAATGAAACATGGTGTGAATTACATCAAGTTGCATGGACCAATGGGATTGAAAAATGACTTAGGGAGGATGTTTGACTTTGGTCAATTAGTTGACCAAAAACTCAACATTTGACCAAAGTCAACTATATCTTTTAGACTAGGGTTTTCTTGTTTGTATTTGTATGCACTTGCATTTGATGACTTGTAATGTGAAAAAGATCTATATATGAAATAAAGTTTGGTTTCTACTTA
This sequence comes from Lathyrus oleraceus, assembly GCF_024323335.1. Lineage (NCBI taxonomy): Eukaryota > Viridiplantae > Streptophyta > Magnoliopsida > Fabales > Fabaceae > Lathyrus > Lathyrus oleraceus. The sequence goes on from NC_066582.1 coordinate 362,534,787, forward strand.
AATTTAAAATGACTTTATAACTTTATTAAAACACTTTTCCTCAAGAAAAAATGAATGAACCCTAACCTTGAATCTTAAACAAAGACCTTAAATTTGTATGTTGGTGAAGCTAGCAGAAATATACCCGAACGCATCGCACGCTCGAACATACAACAGAGTCGTCATTGAACTTTATTTATTCCCAAAGGAAAGGGAAAACATCGATAAAACTCGGGGAAAGAGAAACTGGGTAAGGAAGTCAGTTATACAAGGGGAATGTATTAGCACCCATAACATCTAATGTACTCTATGAGAACCGTTTTGATCATTCTTTCTCGAATGGGTATTATATCTAAATGTTACTCGTGAAAGGATAAGGGAAAAAGAAAGGAAGTAGATAAAGTGTTCGGTGAGGATTGTGGCCCTCATGCCCACATATCCTTTTAGTGCAATAAGGAATTCAGAGCTTCGTAGTTCATAGAACTAATGGTGGAAGGTGAAAAGAAGAGTGACATCAAGTATGGTCTGAACCAAAGGATAATGACTTGAACTCCAAAAAAAGGAATGAAAACGGAACCCAAGTGAGGGGCCTAAGGCATGTTATCATTGTATTAGAATAACCGAAAACAAAGAAATTAAGTGTTTAGTTTTACAGCACAAACAAATATTGGTTCACAAGCTGACACGAGATGAAGCTCAAAGGGATGGTGTATTTGGCTCAAAGGTAGGGTATATCACATGAAGTGAATGAAAGGTAGAATATGGATGCATCATGGAGATGAATGGAGAGAGATAAATAAATATGCTCACAGAGGATTCGAACCCTCGTGCCTATGTATTCTCATCGTGCAATGAGAAAGTCATAGCATTCGTAGTTCATCTAACTAAGGTTGAGACAAAGGAAGATGGATGGATTTCCATGGTACACAACCCTTCGAGGCAGAAAAATGGGTGCCAAGGTTCACAACCTTCTAGGTAAGGCATCACTACTAGAGTTTATAACTTCTAATGTCAAAGAACTGAACTGACAAGGTTTATAACCCAAAAGGCAAAGAGAATAGAATGTTATAGTTCATAATTCTCAAGGTAAAAGAAAGCACTACCAAGGTCCATAACCTGATAGGAAAGGGGATTTACAAGAGTCCATACCTCTTCAAGGCTACTCAAAGGGATTTTCAAGGTCTATAACCAAGTGCCAAAGTCTATAACCCCATAGACATAAAAAGAATTTGCCAAGGTCCACCACCTCACGGGGCAAAGGAAAGATTGCCAAGGTCTATTACCTTAAAGGCAAGAACAGGGTGCCAAGGTCCACCACCTCAAAGGCAAGAATGAATGAATTGCCTGGGTCCATAACCCTACAAGGCAAATGGAATACCAAGGTCTATCACCTCATAGGCAAGGAAAGGTTGAATAAAAGAGGGCGTAAAACCACAAGGTGCTAATAGCAAAAGTTTTCCATTATGGAACTGTTGAATGATTGATGCTTGCTTGAAGAAGACTTGCCAATTACATGATTCAAATTACACTAAAGTCTATGAACAAGGACGAATGCTTTGAATAGCCAGGGCATACCCCCCATATGCAAAGTCACTCTAGACAAGAGTAGGAAAACTCCGTCTCATCATTCCTCATTACTTAAGGCTCATAACGTGTAACCTTATCATGATTGACAAGTGTTGTTATAGGATTCTGACTATTGATCTTGATGATGCCTGTAGCGGTAAATTTATGACCATTAAGCTATGGATAAACTTAACGTCAATAAAACCAGAGTTGCCACCGCACTTTTATTGTTTTCAAAGGAAAAGGGAAAAGTATGAACAAAACCCAAAGATAAGAAGTTTTCAAATCAAAACTAATAAAATTCCAGAGATTACGGGTAAGGGGGTTGGTTACACATAGGGAAGGTGTTAGCACCCAAAGTGTCCTAGGTACTCTTAGGGAGCCCTTTTTTATGTGTGTATGTGTTTTTGGTATAAAAGATTTTGATAAAAATAGAGTGTGGGGATGAGAGAAGAATTCATTGATTATATTTTTGTGTTTGACAAGACCTTCGGACTTGTGCCTACGTACCAACATAAATATGAGGGATAAAAACCTCGTAGTTCGTGGTAAAAATTTCAAAGTTGGTGAATTGCTTTTTACCAAAAAATTTAATTGAGAAGGGAACAAATGGCCAAAGGTTTAAATTGAGTTGTTAGTTCTTTTGTCTTTTGAAATTTTAAGTCAAAATATGATTAGATTTATTACAAATTTGATTTAAGAAAAAAGAAGTTCAAAAATTCAATGGCATGAGGCCAAAGCTTCTACTTGAAATAAGGTCTAAGTTTGAAATCACAAGCAAATAATTTTTTTGAAAATAGGGAGAGATTTTGAAATTTAAGAAGTGGGAGGAGATGAAGAGACTAATCCTAAGCATAAAATTAAAAGTTAAGAGTTGAAAATATCTGACCAATGGGATGCAATCCAACAGACAAGAATGTCATATAGAAACCCATTTTCCCTTTGGACTTTGAATCAAGCAATAACCAACAAGCAATTAGCAATGTCAGACATCATGAAGATCAAGGCATCAAATAAAGATAACCACATCCAAGCAAGCAAATCCCATAGCTAGCAGTCTCCTTTTCTTTTCTCATGTACCAGATGAAATACTCCTTAATCAACTAAGAATAAAGCATTAGACAAGAGATCAAAATAACAGTCTACACCAAGACAATATAGCAGATGAACTCAAACACATCCCAGGACTTGCATCAGATGAAGGCTCAGTTCATAATAACTTGATTTCAAAATTTTGACATTGGCCAGGTCCTTTTGCATAGGGGATGTTGCCTAGTTCTAAGTCTAGAAGTTCATATCAAGATCAACAATCCACCAAACATTTTTTAGGGTTTTTGTTGTTCATTAGGTGTTTTAAGGTCCTAAGACCACAAACAAAATCAAAAGGCACAAACAAAATATAATCACAAAATATGGCTCAAATGAGCAAAGTGAAGATGACATAAACATAAACAAGTTAAATGAAAATGTAAATGGCAATGAATAATAAATGACTAAAAATTAGATTGCATAAAGTAAATGACTTGAAAGTAAAGCAATATTAATAAGAGTTAGTCAAATGTTAGCCAAGATTAATTGAATGTTAGTAGTGTTTTGCTTTTTAATTGATTAAGTCATTCTTTGGAGAACACTCAACCATCTATTCACAAGCATGAATCCTTGAACCAAGACATCTTCCATAGGAAGGAAAAAAGGCCAAGTTTCCACATAATGCTATGAAAGATGGGAGACTTACAATCTCACTTACTAGAATGTTATGCCTTTAGGGTCAAATTTAGCTCTATGTTAAGCAATCGTAATTGGACTTATGTAGAAGTCACAACTATCTTAGGTTGGGCAATAAAAATTTAGGTGTTAATGCATGTTAGAGATTTGGTATAATGAACCAAACTTCTAAAACATGCCACACACTAAAAGAAAAAGATCAAGAGGGATGGATCTATCTCATCCATACTTGTATTAGTTCATTTGACACAAGGTCATTGATGAACCAATTAGCCTTAGGATATTTGACATTTCATTGGTCAATGAAAGGAATGAGGAAGAATAGGGATGAAGATGATGAGGGAGGGGAATGAGAGAAACACAAATTGGTCATGGGAGGAAATATATCAAATTAAAATCATTCATTCACTTTGGGAGTTGAAATGTATATTTCATCAATCCCCTAAATCAAATGATTTTAATCCAATAAAAGTCAAATAAACCTTGGCCATACCGTAAAAATGACTCAACATAATTTTTACACAATTAATCATTAAAAAATCAATTTAAAAATGCATTAAAATACAAATTAGTTTGGTCCAAACCTAAAACCTATTCAAAACACCAAATAAATGGACAAGAGATTTATCCTAGGTCAAACAAGGTAAAAGGAACTTAGACAAAAAATTTCATTATTTTTGAAAAGTCAGAAATATTTTTAAACAATTAAAAATATGCAAAAAAACATTTAATTCAGGAAAAATATCAAAATTAATCCAAAAAATAATTTTAATTCAGAAAATGAAAGAGAAAAATATTCAAAGATTTTTGGTGAAAGTCCCATATTTTTTGGATTAAAAATAAAATTATTATGAATTAAATAAAATAAAGCAGTTAAGTGAAAAATCAGAAAATACAAAAAAACAAGGGCCATCAGATCTCCCTCATTAATTGAGGTGGAAGATCTGATGGCCAAAGTGCGCGCTCCATCATGTACCACAGTCAATGCGTGTATACGCGTGGTAATCAGAAGTGAAGGCCAAGATTAGAAGATGAGAAGAAGATATGATGTATAAGAGCATGCCACGACACCACCGGAGCTAGGGCTCCGGTTTTCTTCTCCGATGGATCTCACCGGACTGGTCCACCACCAAAATGAAAAACAAGGACATGGATTTAAAGAAAAAATGCTCAAGAGCTCGAATCTGGCCTCAATTTGCTCCAATTCCAAGTATATAAAAAGATACAGGGATTTGAATTTTGAGGATGATGAAATGAGTTGCTTCGATTTGACCTCAAAGTAACTCAATCTTGTTGCTTACATTAGTAGGATTTCAGCCAACCAAAAATCATAAAGAATAGTGAAGAATTGAGGGAGAATTGAAGAGATGAAAATTCTGAAAAATTACCTTCGAATGAGCTTCAACCTTGCTTGATCTTGATCCCAATTGTGCTTGGCTTGACTTCAGAAGCTTGTAGGAGGCGATTAAGATCAAAGAGAGGCTTGGACTCAAAAATACTTGTGTATCATGCTGAAATCATGTCATGTGGCCATGCATTTGAATCTGAAATGTGAAGGTGAAATTCATCCAATTGGTCCCTTGAAAAGAACCCTTGTGCAAGTCCTTCATTATTTGGCCAAATAAGGTGATCTTGGACTTTTTGGAAAGGTGAGATCAAGGGTAACAACTTTCATGTTGAACAGGTTTCCATTTGATGCTTGAATCATGATGAATTTTGAGGTGGAAGTTTGGAAAATCTAACATATTTGAAAATTTTCTAAGTACCAAGCCAAATGTTCACTTCTTCCACCTTGAATAACTTTTACTATGGACTTAAAATGGAAAACGTTCCTTCATGAAAGTCGTAGATATTTAAAATATATTCAATTTGGTGACAAATTTGACCTCGTTTGGATTTGGCATGAAGGAGTTATGCATTTTAGAAGTTAAGGAAAATCACTTATTCAATGGTAATGGCCCAAAATGACCTATATTGTTTTCTCTTGGCACATGCATTTGCAAGTTGAATTTGAACTTATTCCAAACATAAAAGTTGAAAATTAAATCTTGAATTTGATCATGGAACTTGATTGGCTTTCATCTCATAAAAATTGAGCAAGTTATGGTCCTTGGAAGTTGACATTCTAACTAGGGTTCAGACAAAATGACCTATAATCTTTCACCATAAAAATGACTTTACAAGCAAAATTAGATCTTGACATCAACATGAAAGTTATTTTAAGTGTAATAAGAAGTAATGTTTCTCTTGGAATCATTTCGATATGACAAAAGTTGTAGGAGATAGGGTCTAGGGAACCCCAGTCTTGACCAGTTGACTTCCCCGGGTCAACCACCATGAACCAACTTGCAAACTTGACATTCTCTTGATATTTGGGACTCATAGAGGATAATATATGTGTGTTATGATGTAATATGAAGTATACCTTGATATATTTGATCAAATGGTGAAGAAACTTGCTGAGGAAGTCACACAAGATACCTAGATGAATTACGGCTTCCAAGGCGAATAAGCTTCAAACTCTTGATGAATTCTTGATCAAAACGATATATGAAGACCATGGTGATCAATAATGATGTCTAGAGTAATTGTTAACTAACTCTTGGTTAATATCCTTGCCTTGAGGGTCTCAAACCCTAGATTTGAGCTTGATGAAGCATAGGGGATCACACACACTACCTACAAAAGAAACAAAACTATACATTGACATATTTTTGGCATTTTGGTTAGTAAATAATGAAAAACAAAGTATGATACAATCAAATGTGCTTGGTGACCTCTCCCAATGCGAACCCAATGAATGAGAGGTAAGGAGGTTACAAAGGTGTGATCCCAAAGCCAATGCAAATGATGAGATATCATGAGGGATCTTAGGGTCAAATTTGGGGTCTTACAACTGCCCCTATTTAAGGACATTCAGACTGAGGATGTGAAGGTTAAAATCTTCATATCAACTCAGCAGAATGGACTTAAATAACAACATAGAAACAAATTTTGGTCCCTAAGAGACCTCATGATGCATATGATATGAATGTTAAAAATAATCTTCATGGGGAAAATATTGTCACAAAGGAAAATAATCCAGAGAGACTGAAAGTCCACATAAGCATAAGGAAAAACTCATTGGGAAGGCAAAGACTCTGGGGGATTAAGTGGTTATGCGTAGGCCAAGCTACGACTTGAAAACTGCTGGAGACACGAGGGGAATTCCATGAAAATAAACCAATGGAAGGACTCGGTTAGGGATAAGGAAATCTGCAGGGGAAACAGGTAGATCAGAACAAAACTCAAATACCTGAACCAAACAGGGGATGAGCGACTTCACTAAGGAAATACACACTCAAACTCAACTGGGAAGAATGAACTTCAACACAGGAGTACTGGAAGTATATTATCTATTACCAGTTATTGGGTAGGAAGATAGTATACCCTGACAGAGGGACATCCGTTACTAGTTAGGGTAAACATATCAAGGATGACTCGTTGAGAAAAAATAGGTGTATTCGTTACCGGTTACTGGCTAAGAATGACCTGCTGGGGAAAATAGGATTTATAACTACCTGTTACTGGGCAGAATACCAAAGAGAGAATATCCTTCACTGGTTAAAGTGAACATATCAAGGATAAAATCAAAAGGAAGAATAGCTATCATCGGTTAGGATGAACACATCAAGGATAGACTGCCGGGGAAAATAGCAATTATATCTATTAGTTACTCGATAGAATATCAAAAAGAGAATATTCGTCACCGATTAGGGTGAACATATCAAGGATAGACTCAACAGGGGAAAGTAGGATTTATAACTACATGTTACTGAGTAGAATACCAAAAAGAGAATATATGTCACCAGTTAGGATGAAAATATCAAGGATAGACTGCCTGGGGAAATGTCAAAAGAATCCGCTGAAGAAAGTACATTACTTTTACCGAATATTGGGCGAAAGTAAAGTACTCAAAAATCGAGAGGAATATTACCAGTTACTGGGTAATAGACTCTCAAGGGACCAAAAGTATCTATCTAGGTAAGAGCTAGAAAGAAACGATCAACAAAGACTCGATCCAATGAGGATATAACTCAAGGGGAGTGGTTCCATCCAGATAATTAACAGGGGAGGAAACATAAATAATAATCATCCATGAGGAAATAACTCAGTGGGGAATGAGAAAGGTTAACCTCTTTTTGCTTAAGGGGCTGACACTCTACTATTGAAGGAGGAAATACGCACCAAATCCGCATCGAGAAATAATATCACCATAGCGGGGATCAGAAATAAGGAATCAAATGCAATAAAATGCATAATGAAATATCTGATGCATGAATGTGTATGTATATGATTGATGGTTATGCTGATAAAACAATCACAAAGGATATAAATATCACAAATCTGAATCACCACCGCAACACTCGGCTAATCTCAACAAGATGGAAACACCGACTAGAGAAAAGATGTCGGGGATGAACATAAATAATTTGGTTCTGAATAACTCAATCCTGGCTGGGGGAGAGAAAAGATATACTAAATATTCAACTTTGCTGGGGACCAAATCAAATACTGCTCAGAATCAATATTGCCACATCTGAGGATAAACTCCGTTGGGGGGAAACTCTGCACGGAGGATCTAGACAAACTACTGAGGATGTGAGCCTTCAAGTCAACTGGGAAAATTTGCAAAAGGGACCAATCACCAACTCCACTCTACTGGGGAATGAATGATGAATCGTTTGGGAATTATCACCAAACCAACTGCTTGGGGAAGACCAATAAGGCTTCATATGTCAAGACTTACCTGTTTTCAGACCGTTGTTGATATTCTTTGCTGAAATCGATTGCTTTTAAAGTAATTGTTTTTATATTCTTAAGAAAAAATGATTTTAATTTATTAATTCCTTTCAAAATTATCATCATAAAAATTCAATTTTATTTAGCTAAAATAAATAAGAGTAGAAACAATTGGATATAAAGCTCAACTTTATTTAATAGAATGGTAGTCTGTAAATAACAAGACTCAATAAATCTTTACAAAAGTTGAAAAATAGTAATTTACATGGAAAAGGGCTACATTGAATACAATGATCACTACGCTCTATACCTACTTCAATATCCATTGTGCTCTTGGCTTTGGTTAAGAATGACGAATCAGAACCAAACGACTTGCTCAAAACTGCTTCAATGATTAGGACCAAACGAATGCAGTTACTTGCCATAATCCCTAACTTTTGCCTAGATTGCCCCAAGGTGGGGTACTCAATCTAGCAGGATAAATTTTTTGTTTTATGTCTCTAAATTTTGCCTGGATCGCCCTTGTGGGTTTTCAGTCCACTGAGACGCTCATTTTTTTCCTAAGTCGCCCTTTCGGATTTTCAACTTAGCGAGCTGTGTTTTTCTTTTTTAGGCGAAGTATTTCTTGACTGCATCAGCATTCACATGACGAGTGAACCCTTTACCATCCATAGTTGTAAGAATCAAAGCATCGCATGAAAAGGCTCTTTTAACAACATATGAGCCTTCATAATTAAGAGTCCATTTGCCCATAACATCTGGTTTGAAAGATAGAATCTTCTTGAGCACAAGGTCGCCTTTTCTGAACACACGAGGACTGACCTTCTTATCAAATGCCTTTTTCATTCTCAGCTGATACAACTGACCATGACACGTGACAGTCAACCTCTTCTCTTCAATTAAATTCAACTGATCATATCTGGTCTCACACCATTCAGCTCCAGTCAACTTGGCTTCCATCAGCACACACAATGACGGGATCTCAACCTCCACGGGGAGCACAACTTCCTTACCATAAACAAGAGAGAAAGGGATTGCCTATGTTGAAGTGTGAACATATGTACGGTACCCATGAAAAGCAAATGGGATCATCTCATGCCAATCTTTGTAGGTTACCACCATCTTCTGAATGATCTTCTTGATGTTCTTATTTGCAGCTTCAATAACCCCATTCATCTTAGGTCTGTAGGGAGAAGAATTATGATATGTAATCTTAAAGTCTTTGGAAAGAGCTTCCACCATATTGTTATTCAAGTTAGATCCATTATCAGTAATGATCTTACTCGGCACACCATAATGACATATAATTTGATTCTTGATAAACCTTACAACAACTTGCTTGGTTACATTTGCATACGATGCCACTTCAACCCACTTTGTGAAGTAGTCAATAGCCACTAGGATGAAACAATGTCCGTTCGAAGCTTTGGGCTTAATCATACCAATCATATCAATTCCCCCCACGGAGAAGGGCCATGCAGAGGAAATGACATTCAACAGTGTCGGAGGAACATGAATCTTATCTGCATAAACTTGACACTTGTGGCATTTCTTCACAAACTTGCAACAGTCAGATTCAATTGTCAGCCAATAGTAACCTGCTCTCAACATCTTTTTTGCCATAGCATGTCCATTGGAATGAGTATCAAAGGAACCTTCATGGACTTCAGTCATCAATAAGTCTGCTTCATGTTTATCCACGCATCTGAGCAAAACCATATCGAAGTTTCTCTCATAAAGCACATCACCATTCAGGTAGAAGTTGTTAGCTAATCTTCTCAAAGTCTTCTTATCTTTCAAAGACGCCCCAGGTGGGTAAATCCGACTTTAGATGAAACACTTAATATCAAAATGCCATGGCTTTTCATCTTTGACATCTTCAACAGCAAATACATGAGTTGGCTTATCAAGACGCATCACAATCAAATTAGGAACTTTATTCCAAAATTCCATTACAATCATTGAAGCCAACGTTGCAAGAGCATCTGCCATCCGGTTTTCATCTCGTGGATATGATGAAACTCAACCTTTGTAAAGAAAGTTGAAATCCTCTTCGTGTAGTCTCTATATGGTATCAAACCGGGTTGATTCGTCTCCCATTCACCTTTGATCTGATTCATAACCAAAGTTGAATCTCTATAGGCGTTAAGATATTTGATTCTAAGATCAATAGCCTCTTCAATCCCCACAATGCAAGCTTCATACTCAGCCATATTGTTTGTACACTTGAAAGTTAATCTAGCTGTGAACGGAAAATGAGTGCCTTTAGGAGTAATAATCATTGCTCCAATGCCATTACCATATGAATTAACAGATGCATCAAATACCATGCCCCAACAGAAACCTGGTTCTGGGCCTTTTTCAAGCAATGGTTCATCATAATCTTTCATCTTTAAGTACAAAATCTCTTCATTAGGAAAATCATACTGCACTGACTGGTAATCTTCAATAGGTTGGTGATCCAAATGGTCAGCCAAGGTGCTACCCTTAATTGCTTTTTGAGATCGGTATTTAATATCATACTCAAATAATAACATCTACCAACGGGCAATCCTCCCAGTTAAAGCAGGCTTCTAAAAAATGTACTTGATTGGATCCATTTTAGATATCAACCAAGTAGTATGATTTAACATATACTGGCGCAAACGCTTAGCAGCCCAAGTCAATGCACAACAAGTCTTTTCAAGCATATAATACTGAGTCTCACAGTCGGTGAACTTCTTACTGAGGTAGTAAATTGTATACTCTTTCTTTCCAGATTCATCTTGCTGACCAAGAACATAACTCATACTCTTATCAAGCACAGTTAAATACATGATCAATGGTCTTCCTTCAACAGGCGGAGATAGAATCGGGGGCTCAAGCAGATACTCTTTGATACTATCAAAAGCTTTCTGGAAATCTTTGGTCCAATCACAAGACTGATCTTTGCGAAGAAGCTTGAAAATAGGTGCACATGTGGCAGTCATATGCGATATAAATCTTGAGATATAGTTCAAGCGGCCGAGAAAACCTCTGACTTGCTTCTCAGTTTTGGGCGCATGCATCTCTTTGATTGCTTTGACCTTGGCAGGATCAAATTCAATACCCTTTTCTCTAACAATAAAGCCAACAACTTACCAGAACGAACACCAAAAGTACACTTATTGGGATTCAAGCGGAGTTTGTACTTCCTCAAACGTTGGAATAACTTCAACAAATGCTCAACATGTTCTTCTTCATCACTTGATTTGGCAATCATATCATCAATATAAACTTCAATATCTTTATGCATTATATCATGAAAAAAAGTGGCCATAGCTCTCTGGTATGTTGCACCAGCATTCTGTAAACCGAAAGGCATCACTCTATAACAGAATGTTCCCCAGGGTGTAAAGAATGTGGTCTTCTCCATATCTTCAGGTGCCATCTTGATTTGATTATAACCAGAAAATCCGTCCATAAACAAAAAAACTTTGAATTTAGCTGTATTGTCTACCAACATATCAACGTGTGGCAGAGGAAAATTATCTTTCGGACTAGCTTTGTTCAAATCTCTATAATCAACACACATGCAGACTTTTCCATCTTTCTTAGGAACAAGCACAATGTTGGCAACCCACTGCGGATATTCAGAGGTAACAAGGAAACCTGCATCAATCTGCTTCTACACTTCCTCTTTGATCTTTACTGCCATATCAAGATGAGTCCTTCTCAATTTCTGTTTGACTAACGGGCATTCTGGCTTCAACGGTAATCTATGCTCCACGATCTCAGAATCCAAACCAGGCATGTCTTGATAGGACCAAGCAAACACATCAGAATAATCGCGAAGAGATCAACCAACCTCTTCTAAGCCTCTGGACACAGTTGAGACCCAATCTTGATTTCCTTCACATCATTTTTAGAACCCAAATTGACTAGTTCAATCTGCTCTTCAAACAGCTGAATGGCTTTTTCCTCATGCTTAAGTAAATAAGATAATTCATCAGATACTTCATCTTCAGTTTCTTCCTCATCCTCAAACACAGGGAAATCAAAGTTTATAGAGGGAGTAGGATCATTGTATTAAATGGGTTTTAGAATCAACCTGCATAATGATTTGATATTTTGATTTTAGAGAAGTGAATTGTGACCAAATATTATGCAGATGGAATATTATTATTTATTTATGTTTTTTGTGATTACCATTTTCAGAAAAGCAAAAAGTAAAAATAAAACATCAAAGATGTGGATGAATAAAATTGCATTTTATTGATTATAATAGAAATGCCCAACAATGTTCACTTCTCCCTTAGGCATAGGAGAAGGATTTTTCTAAAAAATGAAAAATAAATTACTTAGAGCGATGAATAGCAGTAGGAACATCAATGGCAACCCGGTTGTTGCAAGTCTGGCCATGCGTCATAAAGTCCGCACAAGCTTTTTCATCATCGTCACTGTCCTCGATTACAGCAGCTGAGTGTTGATCATTCCCATGAATGAACCCTCCACTACGGAAACTCGGTTGCACATCTTCAGTTTTGACGTTGACCGGTCTTGGTTGAAATCCCAATCCATCCCTATTCTTGTTCTCAGCAATCTCTATCATTCGACCCCATTGATCAATGCTTCCAGCCTCAATAGCCTTTTGTGCATCCTTTAGAGAGGACATAGGTGCCCCAGTTTTCTTCTCTTCAGCAATAGACAAGGCTTGGAATGCTGTTCCAACCTCATCCTCAGCTTCAACATAAGAAAAGGATGAGAAATGGCTCACCATTAGTGCTTTTTCTCCACCAACAACGATAAGCTTGCCGTTCTTCATAAATTTCAATTTCTGGTGTAGAGTAGACGTCAATGCTCCTGCCTCGTGAATCCATGGCCTTCCCAATAAATAATTGTAGGCCGGGTGAATATCCATTACCTGGAAAGTAATTTGGAAATCACTCGGACCTATCTTATTTGGAAGGTCCACTTCACCAATGACAGTTTTACGGGAACCATCGAACGCTTTAACAATCACACCATTGTATCTTATTGGGGTGCCTTGATAAGAAAGCTTGGACAAAGTTGACTTTGGAAGCATGTTCAGTGATGACCCAATGTCAACCAACACATTGTAAATAGTGTCCTCCTTGCAGTTCATCAAAATTTGTAACACCATATTGTGATTTCTGCCTTCCTTAGGATGCTCTTCAACATAAAAACTCAAATTATTGCAAGAAGTTATATTGGCAACAATGTGGTCAAACTGATCCACAATTACATCATGTTCTACATAAGCTTGCTCAAGCACTTTTTGCAACACCTCTCTATGCACCTCAGAATTCATCAATAATGACAACACGAAGATCTTTGACGGGGTTTGAAGCAGCTGCTCCACCACATTAAACTCAATTCTCTTTATTAGCTTTAAAACTTCTTCATCATCAGTAGCCTTCAGCTTGCTGGATTCACCAGACTAACACACCAGAGTGCTAATTGAATTCATCATTGGAATCTATGCTTTCTTACTGGCTGTAACATCTTATACTTCCTTCGAGAAAACTGGACCAAACACACGACCAATACAGGTCACCTTTGCAATATCAACAATATTTACCATGGAGTTTGCAACTGGTAAAGGAACCTCTCGACCATTCTCAATCATCGTGGCGTTGTACTGATAAGACACAGTGATCAGTCTCCAATTCTACTTATTTTCTGACACTCATTCGACACAATTTCACGAAGTCGGTAACACATTAGTCTACCTGTTTTATCGTTATGTTTAGTAAATTAGATGTTTTGCATTGTTATTTCAAGTTGTTGATTATATTTAGTTTGCATCATTATACTCTATTTTATGTCTCTTTGTAGTAGTTTTACTGGTTTCAGGTGTAAGCAAGAATACGTGAGGGATCGCCAAGGGAATCGGACGTTCCGGGCCCGTCGGAAGAGGAAATTGGGCAACACAATAGTCCTGGCACGGCCATCCGTGTTGCCCAACACGGCCCATGTCAGGAGAGGAGAACCAGGAGCAGAAAACAAGGAGCTGACATGGGTGCCCGTGTCAGCCTCCCTGGAGGGGTGTGTCAAGCCATGGATGCCAGACAACCAACACGGTCTGTCGTGTTGTCTGACACAGCCAGTGTTGGCTTGAACACCTTATTTTCTAGTTTTTGTTGTATTTTGGCACGGCTGATCCTAGAGGGCATTTTGGACTTTTGTGACATCAAATTAGTGATCAGGAACTATTTAGGGGATTTTTGAATATGGAGAAGAGGAGGATTACAGATTAGAGACGATAAAGATTGAAGCGATCAAAAACGGCGAAGAACGAAGATCCTTTAAGAGCAGATGCGATTGAAGATCAACAAAATTCCCATCCTTTTGTAATGTATCATTTTTATTTTATATCCTATTTGAATAATATGAGAGGCTAAACCCCCCAATGCCAGGGGGGTGTCCCTGAATTGATCGTGTAATGACTCTGAATTGATAATTTCCTTAATATATGACGTTTGTTGTTAATTTCACTATGTAATGTGCGTAATGCTTTCTTTATCAGAAAAATTAAGATTGTTGTATGGTTAACAATTAGCATGATTGCAATTGTTAAGGTTTTTGTACAATGAAACCATAGTAGATATCACCTAGGACTATGGATACCCTATGGTTACCGGTTTATTCTTGTTAAATTGCAATTGCTTGGTTTCATCATAATCGCCTAAGGATTTATAGATTTGATTGAATGAACAAAGGTTTCCCTCTGAGGTCTTAAGGGGAAATATTGTTAAGATCCGATAATTGAAACATTTTGCATTATTAAGGAGATATACACTTAAGGGTCATTACAGGAGATATTCATACACCATCCTTGGCATATTATTATAAAATGTGAAAAGATTTATTCTGTTTTACTTTCTCTTACAGTGACTTTGTACAAAACCCCAACTATTTGTTTTGTTCAATTGAGTAACAATTCACACTTATATTATTTTGAAGTCCTCGAGATTGATCATTGGGAAACATCCCTATTATTACTACATTGACAAAATAATACACTTGCTATTTTCCCGATCAAGTTTTTGGCGCCGTTGCCGGGGATTGCCAAATATAAAGTTTAAATCATCTCAATTGAAATTTTGTTGCTCTGCAACTAAAATTTATTTTCCATTATTTTAATAATTTATTTCGATTATATCAACTAATTTGTGTCTGATATTTGTATGCGAGGTAAGGCCTCAACTGATTTTCCTTTTGACGCAGAAATCGAGAAAACCTTGTGGGCAAGACTCAGACAAGCTCGATTGGCTAGATTGGAAGCAGACGAAGAACAACCTTCCATTCATTCAGGTTCAGATTCAAGTTCCAAAAGATAGATCGAAACAATGGCTAATAATCCACCGCCACCAGAAAGACTGTTGGGTGACTACGGAGGTGCAAATGCACCAACCAGCAGATTAACTATTGTCAACCAACTAGTGAACGTGGCTAATTTCCAGTTACATCTGAGTACTATTAATCAGCTTGAAAGGAAGCATTTCACTGGAAAGGTAAATGAAGATGCAAACAAGCATTTGCAGAGGTTTCTGACCATGAGCAACACTATAAAAATTGATGGTCACACCGAAGAAGCTAAGAAATTGAGAATGTTCCCATTCACCTTAACGGAAGAAGCCGAGGAATAGTTCTTTTATCTACCTGCCGGTAGCATCACATCTTGGGAAGAAATGGAAAATCCTTCCTAAATAAGTATTTTCTGCGGAAGAGGTATGAAATTCTGAATTTTAAGCAGAAGAACGGGAAAACTTTGGGAGACGCTTACAAGAGATTCAAGAGAGTCTTGGTCGCCCGCCTAACTCATAATATGGATCCAATCGAACAGATGCAGATGTTTGTAAATGGTCTCAAAATAAAGACCAAACATTTGATTGATACCGCAACCGATGGCTCTATAAATTTTTCAACAACCACCAGTATCAAGAAGATCATTGAAGTTATTGGTGCTAATGAGCACTTGGAGTTGTATGATACATGTCAAAGCAAACCAGAAGGGGTTATAAATTTAAAGTTGGAGGCCAATAAAATCCGTATCGAAGATACTATAGTTGCGGAAGTTAAGAAGAAGCTGAAGGCGATGAGTATAGGTACCCAACAGGTGGCACAGGTCCAACCGGCTCCTACTGTTTATTGTGAAATTTGTAATGGTCCGCACCAAACTGCATATTATTTTGCGACTCCTCAACAAGTGGAGGAAATTAAATTTTTGAAGCAGAATAATCCTAATTCCAACACGTACAATCCGGGTTGGAAGAATCATCCCAACTTCTCATGGAAAGACCAAAAAAGGACCGCTCCTTAACACAGTCAATACCAAACTCAATATCAACAACAACAGAAAGCCCCCTAAGAGAGCCGATTGGGAGATTGCCATTGAAAGAATGGCAGCTCATCATGTTTAATTTCAAGAAGAAACCCGAAACTATCATAGAAACACCACAACATCCATAAAAAATCTTGAAGTCCAAATGGGCCAAATCGCTCAGCAATTAGCATCGAGTTCTCAAGCACAAGGTGCTCTACCTAGTGCAACTGTGACAAATCATAGAGAGCATAATGATGTGAGCGTCGTGACAACAAGAAGTGGTAAATCTGATGAAGTAGTCGAGGAGGTGGATGAAGAGGAAGATCAATTGATCGAAGTGGATCTTGAGATCAAAGAAAATGAAGTTGTGAGGGAAGAAGTGGTAGCACCAAAACCAGTAGTGAAAGAAACAGTCATTGAGCCTAAGCCAATTGTTAAGCTTCCATTTCCCACCAGAAATAAGAAAAAGGGACAACATGATAAAAACTTTGAAAAGTTCCTAGAGTGGTTCAAGAAGCTTGAGATTAACATTCCGCTGTTGGAGGCACTTGAACAAATGCCTACTTATGCCAAGTTCATGAAGGACATCATTTTGAAGGGGCGTATTATTGGTGTAAGCCCTAGACGCCAATACTTTTGGTACTTGTATCGAATTATTTATTAATAATAAAAGGCTTTTTCTTTATTATGTTTTTTTAATAAAGTCCCTAGAATAGTTAGTCTGTTTAATGTATCAAGTGTGACTTAATCATGAGATCCCATTAAACATATGGACAATGTTCATAAAGTATCCGTAGTCGAGCTTTATTGTGAAATAGGATAACATTAAAGCATTAAGACTATTATATATATAGACTGATGATCACATCTCATGGATCATGGATAAGGAGTTATCAAGTCTTAAACATAGGTATGAATATTAAGAGCAATATCTATAATGGATTGACCCGCTATGAGAATACTATATAGAATGTTATGCAAAGTGTCATAAGTTATTCTCATGGTGATAATGGTGTATACCACCCTTCGACCTGAAACCACTATGGACCCTAGATGTAGAGTCGAGTGCCTTATTGCTGATCAAACGTTGTCCGTAACTAGATGACCATAAAGACAGTTGATGGGTACTCCCCGAAGCATGCTGAGGGACATGAGTAACCTAGATGGAATTTGCCCATCCTGCGTAACAGGATAAATGTCTACGGGCCCAATATTGAACTGGACAAGGATGACACAGTCTATGCCTTGTGTTCAATATAGACATAAGGGTAAAAGGGTAATTGTACAAATAAGTATTATCACAAAATG
Organism: Lathyrus oleraceus; assembly: GCF_024323335.1. Lineage (NCBI taxonomy): Eukaryota > Viridiplantae > Streptophyta > Magnoliopsida > Fabales > Fabaceae > Lathyrus > Lathyrus oleraceus. The sequence goes on from NC_066582.1 coordinate 362,552,455, forward strand.
ATTTGTCAGATCGCATGACATTTTCGTGTCTTGGGTAGAAGTGATGTGTTGCTAGATACCACTCACTATTTATTATGTTAAATACGTGATTTAATATAATTGCCAATGCCGCGAAAACCTACAGGGTCACACACAAAAGGACGGATTGATGAGAGATAGAGTAACTAAGGAACACCATAAGGTACGATGCACTTAAGTGAATTGAAGAACATTGTAAGGTACGGTGTGCTTAAGTAGAATACAAAATATGGTAAGGTACCACGCGCTTAAGTGATTTTGGCATATTATAAGATATGAGCCACATACACTTAAGTGGGCTTTTTAGCTTACAGCCCACATAAGTGGTTCTATAAATAGAACCCTTGTGCAGAAGCATTTGCGCAGTTGTAATTTCGTTTCTCTCTCTCTCTCTCTCTCTCTCTCTCTCTCTCTCTCTCAAAGCCTTCATTCGAAGCAGCTAACACTGAGATTGAAGGAATCCGTTTGTGTGGACTGAGTAGAGGCGTTGTCACCGTTCAACGTTCGTGATCGCTCCGTAGATCTGCATCAAATGTTTTCAATCTCCACAAGAGGTAACGATCCTATCACTGATCATGCCCATTCGTAAGGATCACTAAAGGAGAATTTTTTTAAAATTCCGATGCGTTTTGGATCGCTATTCTCCTTCAGTGGTATCAGAGCCACTGACAAAACCGTGCAAATGATAGCTATTTATATTCTATATTTTCTGTATTAATACGACTAAAAGACAGAATGAATCAAAGAATAAACGAGTAATTAAATTTGGCATCATGTGTGTACGATTTGGATGATTGATGTTCACTATGCTTCGGAATCCGACGTTAGTATGGTGAATCATCGATACATCGATCGTCCATAGGTTACACAATTGAGATCGATCAAGTTATATATATGATATAAGTAATCCTAATGCAAAATACGGTATATATGATATACTGTTTTTGTTTCGTTCATTCAAACACTTAATGGTTGTTTTCCTTTGAGCGATCAATGGTCATTTGCTTCTTGATCCGGCATTAGTATGGTGAAGCAATGACGTGTTGATCAATCATACTGAATTAATAATCGAGGTGTTTTTTACGGTCTGAAATTGGTGCATTAGGGTTCATGACGACACAAGGGTTGTGCTGTCAAAGAGTTATGCGATTAGGGTTGTGACTGCGCAAGAGTTGTGCTTTAAAGTATCAAGTGTTGATGCGAAAAATGACGTCGATTTCAAATGAATTGTTCATTAAAATTTTGTGTTGGGTTTCTGCCCCTAATAACCCCTCAAAGGGGCGCTGCCCCCTTGACCCCCGTCCGCTGACCGGGCAGCGGACCCCCGGCTAACTCTGCGTAGTATGATCAGTCGCCAAAATTTAATTTGGTTTTAATTAATTAACAGAATTTAAATTAATAATAATAATAATGTGTTTATTATGATTGTCTTGTGGTGATCGGTTATGGCCTTAGTTTTCCTTATTTTGTTTGGGATTTTAAAATATGACCTGCGTGTCGTGCCTCTCTTTTAATCTCTTAATGTAACTTCTTTTCTCATCTCACTCCCTCGTATGTAAAACGAGTTTTTTTATATAATGTAATGTTATTAAGAAAGAGAAGAATACAATATCAAAGGAGGACAACCTTAAAGATCTTGCTTGGAGAAGCTTAGATCGTTATTAGGTTAACTTAGGTTCTCTCATTGGCTTGGGAGAACAATTGTGCCAGGGGCCATCACTGTTTCATTATGTATGTTGATGCATGTGAGAGACGATTTATATGATAAATAAGCCGGTGAGATCAGAATAATTGCAAATTTCCTCAAATTAAATATTAAGTTTATGCTTTCCAAGTTTTAGCACTCATCAAGACTAGTATCGAATAATGTAGGTTTCGCCTACGTGAGGTGCATATTCTATATTAGTAAGGTGCGATGGGATAATTGTAATATCCAATTGCTAAAACAATGGGTCAAACTTAACTAAACAAATTATAATAAGATTATATATGTTTAGAAGCAAGAGTTGGAAATGATCCATGTGATGGATTGGAATAAGGAGTTATTCACCCAACTAAAATATTTGAGAGTTGTATTAGATACAATTGGAAGGAGTTCCTACCTAAATAACCTAGTTTTGTGTAATCCGCCTACGCGGACTTAAAATAAAGTGAAATGTGGATCTCGACCCACTAGAAAATCTTCCAACAGGATTTTCCGAATCAATTGGTGAGGGTAATTTGTTTTCAGTAAAATAATGGGTGCGTATTTAATTAAAGGCCTAATTAAATATGTTATTGATACTTATATTTTCATTATTTTCATGTAGATTACCATGACAACAAACACCTCTAACAACATTTTGCGATCAATCCTTGACAAGGAAAAAATGTTTGAGACAAATTTTCTGGATTGACACCAAAATCTGAGGATTGTCCTCAAACATGATAGAAAGTTGTATGCCTTGGAGAAACCTGTTCCTGAAGAGGAACCTCCTAGTTCTACACCTAAGGCAGAAAGAGATGCTTATAAGAAGTATGTCAATGATGCCAATGAAACTGCTTGCCTCATGCTACCTACCATGAACTCAGAGTTGCAAAAGCAACATGAGAACATGGCAGCGTTCGATATGATCGAACACCTGAAGATGCTCTATCAAGAGCAAGCAAGGCGTGAAAGGTTTGAGGTTTCAAAAGCCCTTTTTCAAGGAAAGTTAGCTGAGAGAGCCCCTGTAGGTCCCCATGTGATCAAGATGATTGGGTATGTGGAGAACCTTGAGAGGTTGGGTTTTCCCCTCGGAAAGGAACTTGCGACTAATTTGATCTTGCAATCTTTGTCAGATAGATTCAGTCAATTTGTCCTTAATTTCAATATGAATGATATGGACAAGTATCTTCTTGAACTGCTAGCCATGTTAGGAACTGCTGAGCAGAATTTGAAGTCAAAAGGGAAGTCCATTCTAATGATCAGAAATGGAAAGAGACAAAACAAAAGACCTACCAAGCAGGGTGATAAAGGGAAAGGCAAGGAAGTTACCAAACCCAAACCCATTGCTCCTGCTTTGAAGCCTAGTGGAGGCATAGCAAAGGAAGTCACCTGCTTCCATTGCGGTAAGACGGGACACTGGAAGAGAAACTGCCCAAAGTACCTGGAAGATAAGAAGAATGGAGTAGAGACTTCAACTTCAGGTATTTTTGTTATTGAAATTAATTTATCTACTTCTGCATCATTGGTATTAGATACTGGATGTGGTTCTCACATTTGTACCAATGTGTAGGGGCTAAAAAGGAGTAGAGATTTGGCAAAAGATGAAGTTGACCTACGAGTTGGCAATGGAGCAAAGGTTGTTGCTTTAGCCATAGGAACTTATGTATTGACTTTACCTAGTGGTTTAATAACTCAGTTAGAGAACTGTTATTATGCACCTGCAATTAGCAGGAATATCATTTTCGTTTCTTGTTTAGACAAGTTTGGTTTTTCATTTATAATAAAGAACAATTGTTGCTCCATTTATTTGAATGATATATTATATGCTACTGCACAAATGAACAATGGACTATATGTCCTTGATATTGAAATGCCTATTTATAACATTAATACTAAAAGGATGAATCCTAATGAGTTAAATCCAACTTACCTTTGGCATTATCGATTAGGCCACATAAATGAGAAACGCATTTCCAAACTCCATAAAGATGGACTCTTGGACTCTTTTGATTATGAATCATATGAGATATGAAAATCTTGTTTAATTGGAAACATGACAAAGTCACCATTAAGAGGAAAAGGTGAAAGAGCTAATGATCTTTTAGCCCTCATACATACTGATGTATATGGACCACTGAACATACCATCCAAAGGAGTTTTTCAGTACTTCATCACATTTACTGATGATTTCAGCAAATATGGTTATGTGTATTTAATGAAATACAAATCAGAGTCCTTTGAAAAGTTCAAGGAATTCAAGAATGAAGTATAAAACCAACTAGGTAAGAATATTAAAACTCTTCGATCAGATCGAGGTGGTGAGTATTTAAGCCTAGAGTTTGATAACCATCTGAAAGAGTGTGGGATCCTATCCTAACTTACTCCTCCTGGAACACCCCAATGGAACGGTGTATCTGAGAGAAGAAATCGAACCTTGTTAGACATGGTCCGATCCATGATGAGTCACGCCGATCTTCCAAACTCCTTTTGGGGACATACACTATTCACAACAACTTACACACTTAACTATGTTCCATCTAAAAAGGTTGAGAAGACACCATATGAGATATGGAATGGTAAGAAACCATATATGTCTTACCTGAAGATTTGGGGTTGCGAAGTTTATGTGAAATGACAAATTTTAACTAAGCTTGAGCCCAAATATGATAAATGCTTATTTGTGGGGTATCCTAAAGAAACAAGAGGGTATTACTTCTACAATCCTTCTAAGGGCAAAGTGTTTGTCGCTCGAACTGGAGTTTTCCTAGAAAAGGATTTTATTTCCAAAGGAATCAGTTGGAGGAAAGTAGAGCTTGAAGAAATTCAAGAATCACAAAGTATTGATACACCTATGGAGGAATTAGAGCAGGAAACACAAGTAGTTATGGAAGAGCACCCTGCTCAAGTTGAACAAGACCAACGTATGTCAAGCAGGATACGTCACCTATCTGAGAGATATGGATATCTCATAACTGATCAAGGTGATGTATTACTCATGGATCAAGATGAGCCTGTGACCTACCAAGAGGCTATAAATGGTCCCGAGTTTGAGAACTGGCTATAAGCCATGAAATCTGAAATGGATTCCATGTATACAAACCAGGTTTGGACCTTGGTAGAGCCTCCTGTAGGAGTTAACCCTATACGATGCAAGTGGGTCTTTAAAAAGAAGACTGACATGGATGGTAAGGTACATACCTATAAGGCAAATTGGTTGCAAAAGGATATAAACAAATTCATGGGGTTGACTATGATCAAACCTTTTCACCAGTTGCAATGCTAAAATCTGTTCAGATTTTACTTGCTATCGCTGCATATCATGATTATGAAATATGGAAGATGGATGTCAAAACTTCTTTCCTTAATGGGAATCTTCTTGAGGATGTGTACATGATACAGCCTGAAGGATTTGACATACCAAAAGAAGCCCAAAAGATATGTAAGTTACAAAGATCAATCTATGGATTGAAGCAAGCTTCCAAAAGCTGGAATCTTCGTTTTGATGAAACAGTAAAACAATATGGATTCATCAAGAACGAAGATGAGCCTTGTGTCTACAAGAAGGTTAGTGGGAGCATGATTGTTTTCCTGGTATTATATGTAGATGACATATTACTCATTGGAAACGATGTCCCTACCCTACAACAAGTAAAGTCTTGGTTGGGGAATTGCTTTTCTATGAAGGACCTAGGTGAAGCAACATATATATTAGGAATCAGGATCTACAGAGATAGATCACAAAAATTGCTTGGCCTAAGTCAGAGTACATACATAGAAAAAGTGTTGAGACACTTTAATATGCATGATTCCAAGAAAGGATTCATACCTATGCAACATGGCTTGTGTCTATCAAAAACACAGTCCCCTTCAACTAAGGAAGAAAAGGATCGCATGAATAAGATTCCTATGCATCTGCAATAGGATCTATCATGTATGCCATGTTATGCACTCGACCAGATGTCTCGTATGCTTTAAGTGCAACGTGTAGGTACCAATCTGATACTAGTGATGCTCATTGGGTAGTTGTCAAGAATATCCCTAAGTATTTGAGAAGGTTAAGGACTCATTCTTGATATATGGAGGTCAGGAAGAGCTTGCTGTAATTGGATACACCGATGCTAGCTTTCAGACATATAAGGATGAGTTTAGATTGCAATTTGGTTATGTGTTTTGCTTAAATGGTGGCACTGTGAGCCGGAAATGTTCAAAGCAAGATACAATTGTTGATTCTACAACTGAGGCCGAGTATATTGCTGCCTCAAGTGCAGCAAAGGAAGCTGTTTGGATCAAGAAGTTCATTAGTGAACTTGGCATAGTTCATAGCATTGTGGATCCCATTGGTCTCTATTGTGATAACAATGGTGCCATCGCACAAGCTAAGGAGCCTAGATCTCACCAACGATCCAAACACATACTTAGGCGTTATCACCTCATTCGAGAGATAATAGATAGAGGAGATGTGAAAATATGCAGAGTACCTACACTTGACAATATTTCTGACCCACTGACAAAGCCTCTTGCACAACAGAAGCATGATGGCCATACTAGATCTATGAGCATTAGGGGTATGCCTGATTGACTCTAGTGCTAAAGGGAGATTGTTGGTGTAAGCCCTAGAGGTCAATACTTTTGGTACTTGTATCAAATTATTTATTAATAATAAAAGGCTTTTTCTTTATTATGTTTGTTTAATAAAGTCCATAGAATAGTTAGTCCATTTAATGTATCAAGTGTGACTTAATCATGAGATCCCATTAAACATATGGACACTATTCTTAAAGTATCTGTAATCGAGCTTTATTGTGAAATGGGATAACATTAAAGCATTAAGACTATTATGTATATAGACTGATGATCACATCTCATGGATCATGGATAAGGAGTTATCAAGTCTTAAACATAGGTATGAATATTAAGAGCAATATTTATACTGGATTGACCCGCTATCAAAATACTATATAGAATGTTATGCAAAGTGTCATAAGTTATTCTCATGGTGATAATGGTGTATACCACCCTTTGACCTGAAACCACTATGGATCCTAGATGTAAAGTCGAGTGTCTTATTGCTGATAAAATGTTGTTCGTAACTAGATGACCATAAAGACAGTTGATGGGTACTCCACGAAGCATGCTAAGGGACATGAGTGACCCAGATGGAACTTGCCCATCCTGCGTAGATAAATGTCTACGAGCCCAATATTGAACTGGACAAGGATGACACAGTCCATGCCTTGTGTTCAATATAGACATAAGGGCAAAAGGGTAATTATACACATACATATTATCACAAAAGGATTTGTCATATCACATGACATTTTCGTGTCTTGGGTAGAAGTGATGTGTTGCTAGATACCGCTCACTGTTTATTATGTTAAATACGTGATTTAATGTAATTGCCAATGCCGCGAAAACCGACAGGGTCAAACACAAAAGGACGGATTGATGAGAGATAGAGTAACTAAGGAACACCATAAGGTATGGTGCACTTAAGTGAATTAAAGAACATCGTAAGGTACGATATACGTAAGTAGAATACGAAATATGGTAAGGTACCACACGCTTAAGTGATTTTGGCATATTATAAGATATGGGCCACATACACTGAAGTGGGATTTTTAGCTTACAGTCCACACAAGTGGTTCTATAAATAGAACCCCTGTGCAGAAGCATCTGTGTAGTTGTAATTTCGTTTCTCTCTCTCTCTCTCTCAGCATCTGTGTAGTTGTAATTTCGTTTCTCTCTCTCTCTCTCTCTCTCTCTCTCTCTCTCTCTCTCACTCAAAGCCTTCATCGTAGCAGCTAGCACTGAGATTGAAGGAATCTATTCGTGCGGACTGAGTAGAGGCGTTGTCATCGTTTAACATTCGTGATCGCTCCGTAGATCTGCATCAAAGTTTTTCAATCCCACAAGAGGTAACGATTCTATCACTGATCATGCCCATTCGTAAGGTTCACTAAAGGAGATTTTTTTTTTAAATTCCGTTGTGTTTTGGATCGCGATTCTCCTTCATGTACCACCGACACCAACCCAATTTTTCTAACCGAAACTTGTAGTGCTATTTTGCAGGGTATGCAGATTCCAATAAAGAAGAAAGATCGAGGAGCTGTCACCATCCCTTGTACTATTGGAGATATGTTATTCAATAAAGCTCTTATTGATCTAGGAGCTAGTGTGAGTTTCATGCCATTATCTATTTACAAGAAGCTTGGTATATGGGTTTTGCAAGATACCAGAATGACACTCCAATTCGCTGATCATTCGGTCAAGAAACGCTATGGTATTGTTGAATATGTTTTGGTGAAAATTGATATGTTTGTATTTCCGGTGGATTTTGTAATTCTAGAAATGCCGGAAGATGAAGAGATCCCTCTCATTCTTGGGAGACCCTTTTTAGAAACGGGAAGGTGCTTGATCAACATAGAAGAAGGGACCATGACATTAAAGGTTTATGACGAGGAATTGAAGATCGATGTTCGAAACACCATGAGGTACAAGGGTGATATTTGTAAGGGCAAACTGTCATACAACATACAATCATAGGTTTCGATGATGACAAATGACCACCATGGATGAATCGGCAATGTCGATTCCACCTCTACAAAACAAATGCAACGTATCACCTATCATATCCTTTTCATTGCTCATCTGTACTGGAATATTTTGTACAACATATGTGGACAAAGTGTGGTCATGACAAAAGGAATGAAAACCACAAAAATGTTATTTTTTGCAGATCTGCAGGGGATGAGTCGACCGTAGGGTTGGCACATGACATAGCACATTCCCCACGGGTCAGCGTATGAACACAGCGCTTTTCCCATGGGTCAGCGCACAAGATGCTTGCGTCGATCGCAGGGGTCAGCGCATGAACCACAGGTCAGCGCACGCCGACCTATGGTCGATGCATATTGAAGCATTGTTCAGTCTGACCAAAACTACAGGCCATGCGTCTACGCATAGTCCTGCTATGGTCGACCGTTCGTGCGCAAATTCAGTTTTCTGATGTTTCCCACTCTGTTTGAAAAGGTGTTAAGTGGGTTGGTTGGTTGGTTACTGTAGCGGTGTATTCGTCGCTATATGATTTATCGATTAAACCATAAGCAAGGTATACAATGAATTTTCGAGTCGCCACCGCACTTTTATTTATCCAAAGGACTGGCTAAAAAGCGAAGAAAAGCCTAAGAAGTTTTACACGTAGAAAACTAATAAAAAGATCAGAGAGTCTGGGTAAGGGGTAAATTACGCAATGGGAAGGTGTTAGGCACCCATTACGTCCTAGGTACTCCTAGGGAGCCCTTTTCACACTTGTTGTATTAAATTGTTATTTGTTATGACATAAGTATTGTGCAAACATGATTGGGATGATGAGAGAAGAATATACAATTTTTATTGGGTTTGAACGGATGAACCCGCTGCCTACGTACCTTCCATCAAAGGTAAGGATCAAAACGCCGTAGTTCGGCTAAAAGATTTCCAAAAGTTGGTGGATTCAATTTTAAACAATAGCACTGAGGCTTTTCATTATCAATGGGAGAAAACTCGACCAAGACCAACATCCACCATGCGAGGATAGCTTCGACGTACTAGAGGGGTTAGCCCTGTTTTCAGTACGGAAGTCTTACTGTCGACTCACTAAAGATAAGGTGAGGTTTACATCAACCACAATGATAATTGAAACCTATGGCTAATGCATGAAAAGATTAACAATGGACAAAGCCAAAACAATTGAATGGGTGAAGTTAATTGATTGTGATTATGAAAATGGAGTCAAAGTATGATTAAGATTGATTCAAGAGAAGTATTATGAAATGAGTTTGAGAAAAAGTCAAGGACTTGGGTCCAGGTTTTTAGTTTGAAAACATGAAGATGTTTGCACAATATTTATCTCAAGTTTGAAAGTGATGTGTGAAAAGGTTTAGGACATAATGAGGATGAATGGATGAAGATGGATTGTAAAACTTCTTAGAAGGTTCACTTCTTGAAATCATATAGGGGATGATTCAAGTGTGTCCTTTGGAATAAGCAATGGATAATAACAAACAAACAAGAAAGTTAGCAAAAGCGGATATCGGATGCCAATCACTGGGCTTATACCAATCTCCTAAAATAAAACTGGATATCAGATGCCACTCAATGGTCTTACACTAATCTCCTCAAACAAAGAAATAAAAGGTGGATACCGGATACCAATAGATGGATTTACACCAGTCTCCTAAAACAGAAATGGATATCAGAGGCCACTCAATGGACTTACACTAATCTCCTCAAAAGGAAACAAGAATGAAATATGGAAGTCAACTGCCAATCTATCTGGACTTAGGTTAACTCCACATATGCTCATAGGAAAACCAATGCCACATTACAGGGACTTACAATGGATCCTCACATACAAGAACAGAAGCAACACATGATCATAGGAAAGCAAATGCCAACTTACAGGGACTTACAATTGCAACCTCACATATAAACAAACAAACCAACTTATGATCACAGGAAAGCAAATGCCAACTTACAGGGACTTATAATTGCCTCCTCACATACAAGCAAAGCAACAACAGAAGATATGAGTGACCAATGAGGTCTTACACTCTATCCTTCCACATCATAGGAACAAAGGCCAAAGAAATGGACTTACAATTGTCCTCAATGGGCAAACAACAATGACAATATCACAAAGACAAATGAGATGATTGTGTATTGATGAGCAATAAATGATGATAAATGCATAGAGCATACAAGCAAGCATGTGCATATGAAGTAATCAATCAATCAATCAATATCAAACAGCACACTCTATAGCCAAACAAGGAGGCTCATACAAGAGGGTTAGGCACTGAGGCCAACTGGAATAGGGTAAAAAGTTGCTCTTAACCTTGCCATTGAGAGGCTAAGGTGAAGCAGATGAAAGGATATGAGGGGTGTGCCTCATTGCTCTTATCCCTGATCAGGGAGAGCACTTAAATATCAGAAAGTGTGGGAGTTCAGAAAGTAGGAACTCTCTCCACATTATTGACTCGATTGATCTTGGGTTTTGATCTCAATGCTACAACCATGTAATGGGAGCAAGGAGAAGACTCACTGAATAGTAGGGGATAGGTTGCTTATCCCTTTGATCTACCAATTGCCTTATTTGAAGGACTTTTCCTGCTTGGGACAAAATTAAACACACACAAGCATTGCCTCTTAAGGAGGACTTCAGACAGTTTGCCCGGCCAAATAACAGACCGGGTCTCCAGACTACATGAAGAAAAAGGAATTATACCTCAAAGCAAATTGCTAAATAGCAAAGCAAAGCAAGTTCAAAGAACTTAAGCAACTAATGGTACCTGAAATAGTCAAACAAGTCAGTACATAGTTCAACAATTAAAGCAAAAGGAAAGGAGTCAACAGTCAAACAGAGGGACAAGTAGCAAAGCACAATACTCAAATCATATGAGTCAAACCACCTACAAAACAAAGGTTAGCACATGATAGATAATCAAGATTAATCAACTTGCAAAAAGTTTCTTTGAAGCATTTGTAGCTTAACCTGAAACAATGAGCTCAAACATAAGCAACAAGACCACTAGGACAAGCCTAGGGTCAAAAATAAATGAGAAAGTCAAAACAGCAAACCATATCCAATCAAGATCAAATTCAAACATTTAAGAAGCAATCCCAATTGATTTCAAGTTCATATCATGCATCATCATCATTTTATAGACAAAAGAAGTCAAAGCATGGCAAATGAGAGCACATAGAAGTCAACAGAAAAGACTTAGCCCAAAAGTCAACTCAAACATTTTCAAAAATCACCAAATAATTCATGATCAATCCTAACACTTAGCATGGTAAGCATGTAAAATTTCATCACAATTGGACAAGTGGAAGGCAGTCAATGAAAATCATGAAGTCAGAGCAAATTTGAATATGCTCAATGAAGTCAACAGCAAGACTTAGCTCAAAACCAAACATAATCAATTCCAAAAATCACCAAATAATTCATGGTCAATCAAAATCCATAGCATGGCATACATATAAAATTTCAGCTCAATTGGATCATGGGAAGATGGTCAATTAAAATCAGGAAGTCAAAACAATTTCAAGTATGCACAAAGAAGTCAAACATTCATGGGTCAACTTCAAAAAATCATAACTAAATGAAAACAGATGAGAAATGAATGGGATCAACACCAATGCAAAGTTCAAGATGTCTAGTATGCACATATAAAATTTCATGATCATCCAATAAAATATGAGAATTTCCCAAATGAAATGGCAAGATGTACCACACAAAGTCAATTTTTGACTAGGCAGGGAAGAAAAATCTCAAGCAAATAGGAAATGGCACAATTAAATCCAGGAAAATTCACACATAAACTAGACATATAAGAGATGTCTCATGCAAAATTTCACACCAATTGGAGGTCAGGAAGCATGTCAACAAAAATCATGAACTTGCATATCAATGGTGTGACACAAATTGTCACACCCTATTTCAAAAATTCATATCTTAACAACCAAACATGATAAATTCAAAAACTCTACATCAAAACAAACATGAATGAGTGTAGATTAACCACAAAAAATTTCAGAGTCATTGGATACATCATCACAATTTCACAAAAGAAATGGCAAAAGGTACAAAATGTGCATACATGTCAAGAAACCTAATACCATTTAAAATCCAGCCAACCAAAAATTCAGCAAAAATCATGATAAAATAATAGACATCAAACAGGACATGATGCAAAAATTGGCATGAAATTTGGAATTGAAATGCACGAGTTATGAATTTTGTAAGTTGAGTAATGAATTTGGAACAAATGAACAAGATGAACATGTTTTACTAGGTCAACATGGTTGACCGGTGGCACTTTTGTAATTACCACCCTCATTAAACAAAACGGTGCGTACAGGGCATGGGAAATGAAATGTTCTCATTGGTTGTCACCAATGGAACAGTAATTCAAGCAGAAAAGTCAAACAACAACAGCCAATCCATTCACGAGTTCATGTTCTGGGCAGGTGATTAGGGTTTTAGCAGCAGCAGGGCAACTTCATGCAGCCAACATCATAAAACGAAATTCATACAAAAATGCACCAGCAGCATGGCAGTGGAAATAGTGATATTCATGCAACAAAAGCAACAACAGTAGCCAACACGCATTTGAAAACAAGAAATCTGGAAAAAACTAGGGTTTGCTACAGCAATATTCATCATCTTCTTCAAAGTCGTGAAGAACAAGTGTGCCCAGAAAATGAAATTACACATACCAACACGACCAGCAAGCATCACACATTACAAATCTATCAACCAAATGCATTGAAACCCAATGAATAGCATGCATCGAGTAAAATCAACAATGAACACCAAACTTCATTTCCAGATATTTCATGCATTTCTCAACTATTTTACACGATTCAAGTTGCATTACAACCAGCAAATCAAGATCTACCAGAAACATGGCATGGATTAGAGAAAAGGGATAATCGAAATCTTACTTGGATTTGAAGCAAATGGAGAAACAGTGGTTCTTTGGATGCTTCAAGCTCAAACAGGTGGAGATTATAGTTGGAAATGATGAATACTCGAGGAAGCTTAGCTCAGTGATGCTTGGAAACCTTCACATTGAAATTCACCATTATTGGGCCATGGAAAAACAGAACATGAAAGGGAGCTTCCAGCTGGGGTTTGCTGCTTCAAAAGAGTTCCAAATGATGGCTAGGTGATGAAGCAAACAAGAGCTGCTCGAGTCTTTTTGAGTTTTTGCTCAGAAAATGCAAATCGTGAAAATGCCAAATTGAGAGAATGAGAGCTTTTCTGTTGTGTTAGAGGCTGCAGCTAGGGTTCCAATTCACAGAAAATGAAGTTATATATCACTGTTTAACATTAGTTAATGATGTGCTAAGCTTGGTTAACTCAAATGAAGCCAAATGCCAATTTGCTAATTTTCCAATATATGCATATGGGGTGTATGGTTCTGGCCGAGTTTGGGCCTCAAACAAGTTTTAAACAACATTCTAAACAGATCCCAAATGGCCAAATGTGTTAAAATTGCTTAAATCAAAAAGTCAACTTTTTGCACCACTTGAAATTAATAAAGTCAAGTCCAAAAATGGCATTTTGCATGGTGAGGTTTTGGTACATGAGGAATGCATTTTTGGAAAGAGGGGATTAAATAGGACTTGTAGGAAAAAACCCCATCAAATTTGGCCTTGTGGTTCATGAGATATGGCCTTTTGAAGTTCACAAATTTTTGAAATTGAATTGATCATATCTTGCCAACCATACATGGGATTTGAGAGTTCTTGGACTTTTTGGAAATGGGAGAACAAGATCTTCAACTTTCATGTTGGGCAAAAATTCATTTGAAGCTTGTATCATGATGCAAGTTGAGGATCAAGAAGTTTCCATTTTTGGCAGTTAAAATTACAGGTCCACTTTCTATTTTGGGAAATTTCTGATTTTGCTTCAAATTCTTCCATGATGAGGTTTGGCATGATATATGAGGCTTGTATAGACATGAATGAGCTCCTTCAAATCAATTCCATCCATCAAATTACTGATTAAATCCACAGTTGACCAAGTTTGACTTTCTGTTGACTTTTCTAGGGTTTTGCATGATTGAACCACTTCTGATGAATTCCAAACCCTAATTCTTTGAGAACTTGATTCCAAATGATGTCCCAAGTTATATGAACTCTTGATTATTGATCATGGTGCCCAAATTTTGCAAGAATGGCCACCATCCACTGCTTTGACTGACCAATGACTGACTTTGACCTAATTGCTGATGATTGCTTCAACTGCAAGCAACAAGGTTAGGTGACAATATTTTTGTACTTTTTGGTTAGTAAACATATGAAAGGAAAAGATATACAAATGCAATACATGCTTGGTGATCAAGAACCACACTCACAAGGCAACCTACTCACTAGGAGGGAAGCTAGGGCATGCAATGATCCTTGAGGCCATGATATGATATGATATGGGCCATGAGGGATCTTAGGGCCCAAAATTGGGGTCTTACAGTTACTATAAATAGAATTTCAAGTTACTTGTATCAACTAACATTTTTGATATTTTGATTCAAGTGTTCAAAGAACAAGAAAAAGTGAAATAGGTGTCCAAGATTCTTCATTTTCATCTTCAACATCTCACAACACATCAACTACACACAACCATTTTTGAGGTGCTTTGTGATTGGTTAAAGGTGATAAGGTTCGGAGCCGTGATTGGGGAATCCGGTTCGGGTTGAAGCTTGTGACAGGTTTTTTCTTGAATAAAACCTTTAGGGTTTTGTCCTCCAAGATAGGTTTGATTTTGGGGTGTTTTTGAACGAATTGCATCATCAATTTTTAGCTGAGCGAAGGTGATTGAGAAGAGGAAGTCTTCATCAGTCTAGTAGCGGATTCAGTGATATTGAAGGGAAGAATTCGGGTTCGATTTGTTGTAGTTGAGATCAGCCGGGCCGAGGGTTTGAAGAACTGAGGGTTATTCAACAAAGAGGCTGGAATCGGAGGTCTATCAACAACAATCGAAGGACTTGATTCATCTTGAATCAAGGAACAAGGAGTGGAAGCAACATTCAACGTCTTGAGAGTTCTGTTGTATATTTGCTTTGCAATCCTTGTATAAACGGTTAAATTCAACAGGTGATATCTATTAAATCATCTCAATTCTAGTTTTAGAATTGAGGGCAGACGTACCCCGAAGCGAGGACGGCGGGGGAACTGCCTCATCAAATCTGGGTCTTCTCTAATTTTCTGCATATTTGTTTTCAGCTTAAAAATTAAGTGATTTTTGTATAAGCACTTTTATCAAACTTTGATATTAATTGAGTAAGAGGTTAGAACTCTGTTTTTGAATCCAAAGTACAATAGTATAGTGTACTAGATTAATTGGAATCACTTACTCAACATAAATATCACTTGGAGTGTTTTACACACCAAGTGTTTGATAATTTGTCTAAACCAAAATTATCTTAGTTGTGTATCTAGTTTTTGGTTTGCTCCTTGAATCATTGGAACTAGGAATCCTAGTTAGTGAAACAAATCTTTGATAGAGTGACTAGTGTAGTGATTCTCATTCCAAATTATCACTAATCCATAGGCTTGACGCATATCCGATTTTCCAATAACAGTTCGTTTTAGACTATATTTTCCTCGGCCGCTTCCGCACTTAAAATAATTTTTCAACCCCCCCCCTTCTAGATCCGTGCCATAGTCTAACAAGTGGTATCAGGAGTTCTGGTTCACTCCGTGCTTCAAAATATAACTTTGATAGAAAATGGCTAACGAACCTAAATGGGCTTATAATAGAGCTCCCGTTTTCAATGGTGAAAATTATAGTTATTGGAAAGACTGTATGCGGGTGCACATAAATTCCATAGATAGAAAAATATGGAACTTCATTCTCAATGGTCCAATTGAAATAACCATGATCAATGAGAATGATGAATTAGTGCCAAAGCCCGAAGCACAATGGACTGATGATGATGAAAGAAAATACAATTACGATTGGAAATCCAAAAATATCCTAATCTCCTCACTAGGTGTAGATGAATATTATCGTGTATCCCATTGTCCTACTGCTAAGGCCATGTGGGATTCACTACAAATCGCCCATGAGGGGACGAACGATGTTAAGTTGGCAAGAATCAACACACTAACACAAGAGTTTGATCTCTTTTTCATGGAGCAAGGGGAAACCATTGCTGACATGCAAAAGAGATTTACTCATCTCATCAATCGATTACACTCATTAGGTAGGCCTATTTCCAATGATGTTGCTACTAATAAGATCTTGAGATGTCTTAACAGGGAATGGCAGCCGAAAGTGACCGCCATCAAAGAAGCAAATGATCTTACCATATTAGACTTGACAACATTATTTGGCAAACTACAAGAGCACGAACAAGTACTCTTGAGCCTAGAACAACACGAAAAGAAAGAAAAGAAGGACAAAGCAAAGGTGAGTGAAAAGAAATCGATAGCTCTAAAGACTTCCTCCTCAAAGTCTCAAGCAAAAGAGCAAAGTGATTATTCCTCGAGCGACAAAGAAGAAGAGGACAAGAGCGAAGATATGGGGTTGTTCGTTAAACGTTACAATCGTTACGTGAGAAAGAACGACATCCAACATTCCGAGAAGAACTTGGTAAACTTCCGGAAACAATCTAGGTACTCTAAAAATGATGACGCAAAAGGTAAAATGACTAGAGGGTCGTGCTATACGTGTGGAAAGCCCGGTCATTACAAACCGGATTGTCCGATGAACAAGAAGACAAAGGAAAAGGAATCATACAAATCACACAAGAAATCATCAAAGCCAAGGAGAGCATACATAGCTTGGGAAAGTGATAGCGACTCCTCCGATGATGAAAGTTCTAGTGATGAAGATGAAAATGCAAACCTATGTCTCTCTGCTCATCAAAAGAACAAAAAGAAACAGGTACGACATGCTAAATATGAAAAATCCTCTAGTATGTCTCATCATGAATTACAAGCTGCATTTGATACTTTACACTGTGAAGCTAAAGAGGCCTTTAAAAGGCTTGCCTCAAATAACAAAAAATTTACTCATTTAGAACAAAAAATTCGAGAATCCGAAAGGAAACTTGAGGCACTTAAGGCTTCTATAGTAGAAAGCACAAAAGCAGGTTGTGAGGACCTTAGAAGTAGAATGATGAACTTTGGGTGTGATACTTGTTACATTTGGCAAGGTGAAGTAAGAAACCTAAAGGCCAAACTTGACAAGGCTCTTGAGCCCAAGATTACCTTTGCTATCGATAAATCAAACTTTCGAAAAAGTATGGTTAATCCATATCAAAAATATAAATATGTTATAAAGGATGAAGATAGCAAAGGCAACCAAAATGTAAATTTCTCTTGTCTTTATTATTGCAAGAAAGGCCACTCCATTGCTAACTGCAGGTTTAGGAGATTTTTAGTTCCTAAAGGCATTTATCAATGGCTGCCCAAATGCAACCATTTCGTTACTCACCATTCAGGACCCAATAAGCCATTGGGTACCTTCTCGTGTTAATTGCATTTCAATAGGTACAATGCCTCGAGACTACCGAGAGAAGATGGGTTCTCGACAATGGATGCTCAAGGCATATGTCAGGAGACATATCACTCTTCATTGACTTCGTGGCGAAGAAGAAAGGATATGTAACCTATGGTGACAACAACCGTGGAGCAATACTTGGTAAAGGTAGTGTAGGTAACCCTTCTTCCACTACTATTTCTGATGTATTGCTTGTCGAAGGTCTTAAACACAATCTACTTAGCATCAGTCAATTATGTGACAAAGAATACAATGTATCGTTTTCACAAGATTGTTGCAAAATTGTACATAATGATGACAAGAAGAGTATGTTTAATGGCCTGCGAGTAAATAATGTCTATAAGTTAGACTTGAACGAAGTATCGTTAACAAGTGACAAATGCCTTGTAACAATGAGTGAAGATTCATGCTTATGGCATAGGCGTTTAGCACATGTTAACTTTGACTTACTAAATAAAATAGTCTCAAAAGATCTAGTCCTAGGTCTCCCCAAAATAAAGTTCACCAAGGATCACCTTTGTGATGCTTGTCAAAAAGGGAAGCAAACGAGGATCTCATTTAAATCCAAAAATATTGTTTCAACAACGAGACCTCTCGAACTTCTTCATATGGACTTATTTGGGCCGTCTAGGATTAAAAGTCTAGGAGGAAATTATTACGGTTTCGTAATAGTGGACGATTTTTCTAGATTTTGTTGGACTATCTTTTTAGTAAGCAAGAGCGATACGTTCGCCGCCTTTGAAAGGTTTGCTAAGCTTTCCCAAAATAAATTAAATACAAACATTGTTTCAATTAGAAGCGACCATGGGGGTGAGTTCGAAAACCATTTATTTGAAGAATATTGCGGTAACCATGGTATCGATCATAACTTCTCCTCTCCACGTACTCCTCAACAAAATGGGGTTGTGGAGCGTAAAAATCGAATTTTGGAAGAATTGGGAAGAACAATGATTAACAAAAGTGGTTTACCGAAATATTTTTGGGCCGACGCCATTAGTACGGCTTGTTATGTTTTGAATAGGGTGCTCATTCACCCCATTCTAAATAAAACACCGTATGAGCTTTTAAAAGGGCGAAAGCCAAATGTTTCTCACTTACATGTTTTCGGTTGCAAATGTTTTGTATTAAATAATGGAAAGGAAAACTTGGGCAAATTCGATTCCAAGGCCGACGAAGGTATCTTCCTCGGATACTCTCAATCGAGTAAAGCATATAGAATATATGACAAACGATTACTTGCTGTGGAAGAGTCTGTACATGTCACTTTTGATGAATCCTATCCGAGAAACGTCGGAAAAGGTAGTGTTGTTCATGGTGCAGGTACATCTACGGAAGACATACTCAAGGGTGGCGAGCCGGGGATTGATCAACCCGACAAAGTCAAAGTTGAGGAGGATAAAGATGTACACCATGAGGAAACCGAGGTAGCTCATCCGCCTTCAAACGATGATCTCCCTCAAGCTTGGAATTCTTCCAAAGACCATCCAATTGACAACATTCTCGGAGATATCTCAAAGGGTGTTACAACTCGATCGAAGCTAAGTAATTTCTGTTATCACTTCGCTTTCGTTTCACAAATAGAACCTAAAAACCCTAAAGAAGCCCTACTCGATGAACACTGGTTTTTGTCAATGCAGGAGGAACTAAATCAGTTTACTAGAAATGAGGTTTGGGACCTTGTCCCTCCTCCGCGAGGTCATCGAGTAATCGGCACCCGATGGGTGTTTAGGAACAAGTTGGACGAAAACGGGGTAATAACCCGTAACAAGGCGCGTTTAGTCGCGCAAGGGTATAACCAAGAGGAAGGCATCGACTATGAGGAAACTTATGCGCCGGTTGCCCGACTCGAGGCTATACGCCTTCTCCTTGCCTTCGCTTGTGCGAAAGACTTTAAACTATTCCAAATGGATGTTAAAAGTGCGTTCCTTAACGGTCACATAAATGAAGAGGTCTACGTCGCACAACCTCCGGGTTTTGAATATCATGAGTATCCCGATCATGTTTACAAACTAAAAAGGGCTTTATATGGTCTCAAACAAGCTCCTAGAGCTTGGTATGAGCGACTAAGTAAGTTTTTGCTTGATCAAGGTTACTGAAGAGGAAAGTTTGACACAACACTCTTCATTAAACGTCAAGGAAAGCACTTGATATTAGTATAAATTTATGTTAACGATATTATATTTGGGTCTACTAACATGAATCTCGTGAGAGAATTTTCTGATCTTATGCAGGGTGAACTCGAGATGAGTATGATGGGGGAGCTCACATACTTTCTCGGTTTGAAAATTAAACAACTCAATGAAGGAACATTCGTGAGTCAAACAAAGTATTGTTTGGACCTTATCAAGAGATTTGACATGGAAAAAGCTAAGGCCATTGACACCCCCATGTCAACATGTGCAAACTTGAATAAAGATGAAAACGGTAAGGACGTAGAGGTAAAAAGGTATAGAGGTATGATTGGATCTCTTCTCTATCTTACCGCTTCTCGTCCCGACATTATGTTTAGCGTGTCTATGTGCGCAAGATACCAATCATGTCCTAAGGAATCCCATCAAAAAGCTGTCAAACGGATACTTCGATACCTATCCGGTACTCCGAAGTATGGACTATGGTATTCCAAAGGAAATGATTGCTCATTGGTAGGCTTCTCCGATTCCGATTTTGCCGGTTGCAAATCGGATAGGAAAAGCACTAGTGGCACTTGTCACTTATTTTCAAATTCTTTGGTCAGTTGGCATAGCAAGAAAAAAGTTTCTGTTGCTTTGTCAACCACCGAAGCGGAATACGTTGCCACCGGTAGTTGTTGTGCATAAATCCTATGGGTTAAGCAACAACTATTGGATTTTAATCTCAAACTCGAACGTATTCCCATTTTCTGTGACAATACAAGTGCCATTAATCTTACCAAAAATCCTGTGTTGCATTCTCGCACCAAACATATCGAAATTCGACACCATTTTCTTCGGGACCATGTAGAGAAAGGCGATGTTGTATTCCAACATGTTGACACTAAAAACCAACTAGCGGACATTTTCACAAAGCCGCTAGCTACTGAGCCTTTCTTTCATATTCGCCGAGAACTTGGTATTCTCGATATTACGGAACGGGCATTATAAATTGCTGGTTTTATCTTATTTCATTTAAGACTATAATCTTGTACTTCTAACAATTTGATGTTGTTGCAAGCACAAGTTTATTGTTCATCAAGTTACTCCAGCATCGAGGTGATATTGTTCCTTTACCTTTCTCTCTCTCTCTCTCTCTCTCTCTCTCTCCCAAATTTCATGGTTAAATAGCTGTACTACATAATAATATTGTATATATATATGACGTATCTCTTTGGATGTTTAATGTTGTGTGGCATTCTAATTATGCATCAAACATGTGAGCGTATGTGCAAAAAAGTGAAAAACTGGAAATTTTGCCTGTATGAGTCGACCGTAACAGGGCAATGGTCGACGCACACTTAAAAATCTTTCTGTTTTTCAAAATCCAAACAGTATGCATCGACGCATGCACAGTGTATGGTCGACGCATCGCACGAAAACTCAGTTTTTCTCTGCAGAAAACCTTCAAACTTCCCATGCATTTACCATTTCAAATTTGAATTCATTGTGCATTCAACTCATTACATTGTAAGTTGCATCTACCTAGTGCCTATTGTCTCTTGGCCTCTCCTCTTCCCAAAACCCTAAATCCTCATCTACAAAATGGGCAAACTTCTTTCTTGACAATCATTCTCAACACACTTACACCAACCTTCACTCTCTCTTTTGCAAAAAGCCTCAGAACCATTACCCATGGCTTCCTCATCCCGAAGACCTACCGGTAAGAGATCAAGGGAAACATCCTCTGCCTCCTTACCCATCACCGCTGTGTCATTAGTTCCACCAGCACTTGTCGACACCTTCAACAAGGACATTGGTAAAAGAGGAGTTGTGAGGCAACATGCATTCTACAAACTCACAGCAGAGCGGATGCATCTCGTAGAAATCATGTCTCTGCTACAGTATCACGGCATTGTCAACTTCCTAGAATGCAATGCCAAATATAGCGAGGACCTGGTCCGTGTGTTCTACACCTGTCTTCATGACAAGTTTCGTGGTCAAAGGTTTCACTCCAGAATCGGCACAACAAAGGTATCCTTTAAGTCTGCCGTTTGGAATAAATTTTTTGACACGACTGTGGCTGCTGATGAAAATCCTCTCGCTGAGGTAACTGATTCTCACACAATCGAAGGGTATGAATTTAAGAGCGCTCTGAATGCTATGCTGAAACGACCCTACCCGGACCACATTGTAAACAGTGACGCGTTCCCACGAACTGTCACTACCGGGAAACTGAAAACAGGTGAGCGCATTCTCTAGTGGATTGTGTCACGCATACTGCGACCTAAGAAGGGTGGTCTCTCCCGAGTTGAACAAGCTGAAGTTCATCTCATATACATCTTAAAGAATCAGCGGAAAATAAACTGGCCCTACTACATTGCTAGTAGGATGTTCATCTTACGAGACTCCGGACGAGGAACGGCTCTGGCCTATGGATCTTTCATTCAAGAGGTCCTTACGGTAGCTGACGTTGATTATCCGTCCTTTCCGTATACCTCCATTTCCTCAGACAAAGAATTCAGCCCAAAAACTTTGTCTATGATGGGATATTTTTGGTGTGATGAGCGGAGAATATACAAATTTGTTCGCCGAGGGTTTGTTCCTACGAATGTTGAAGAAGATGATGAAAGTGATGAAAGTGAAGAAGATCAAGAGGATAACGAAGAAGAAGGAGCAGGACAAGCCTTTGACCAGCATGATAGTCCTCTACAAGCGGACACACATGACTACAATCACTCCGCTTGGGTACAAAGTTCACATTCAACTGAAGAAAATGCTCCCAACCAGGGTGGCTGGGGTGAATGGCAACATATGGGCTGGTCAACGCAACGACAATTCTATCAGCCATATCAACATGGCGCTGAAGCATCTCCACCGTCTCCTCCGCAACAAGGCAACTCGTTTGAGCTTTTAGATATGATGCGAAATATGCAGCTGGCTCAACAATCCTTCATACAAACTCAGGATGAGCGCTATGCTCATATTAGCAGCCAGCTTCAAGCACAAAATGAGAGGCTCGATAGCCTCTCTACCAGCATGAGTGAACGGTATGCAACGTTCACCGAAACGTTTGAACGACAGGAGCGGTCCGTCGATGTGGGCCTCAAGTATCTCGGTAGTGTTGCTGATCAAATAACGGATGCTTGTTTCAGTCGAGGACGAGGCCATTAGGACATAGAACTACATATGCATCTACATTTTTGTTGTTTGACTGTATTCATTTTTCTGTTATGCTTGTTTGTGAAAATCAAATTTAATGATTATCTCCGTTTAATTAATGATTCTCGTTTAGTAATGATATTTGGTGTGATATTGTTATCTCCTGTTGTATTTTATGTTACGTTGACTACTCGTTCCTTTTCTCTTTTTGATGTTGTCAAAGGGGGAGAAGACCATGTACCAAACCAAAGCCAAGATGATATTCACAACAGTTTGTTAGACAATCTTAGATTACAAAAGAAAGGGGGAGTGTGTAAAATATGTGTAAATATTGCATGTTGTTTTCTCTTTGGTTTCACACAGGTTGTCATCATCAAAAAGGGGGCGTATGCAAGGGTAAACTGTCATACAACATACAATCATAGGTTTCGATGATGACAAATGACCATCATGGATGAATCGGCAATGTCGATTCCACCTCTACAAAACAAATGCAACGTATCACCTATCATATCCTTTTCATTTCTCATATGTACTGGTATATTTTGTACAACATATATGGACAAAGTGTGGTCATGACAAAAGGCATGAAAACCACAAAAATGTTATTTTTTGCAGATCTGCAGGGGATGAGTCGACCGTAGGGTCGGCGCATGACATAGCACATTCCCCACGGGTCAGCGCATGAACACATCGCTTTTCCCACGGGTCAGTGCACAAGATGCTTGCGTCGACCGCAGGGGTCAGCGCACGCCGACCTATGGTCGACGCATACTGAAGCATTGTTCAGTCTGACCAAAACTACAGGCCATGCGTTGACGCATAGTCCTGCTATGGTCGACCGTTCGTGCGCAAATTCAGTTTTCTGATGTTTCCCACTCTGTTTGAAAAGCTGTTAAGTGGGTTGGTTGGTTACTATAAATAGAATTTCAAGTTACTTGTATCAACTAACATTTTTGATATTTTGATTCAAGTGTTCAAAGAACAAGAAAAAGTGAAATAGGTGTCCAAGATTCTTCATCTTCATCTTCAACATCTCACAACACATCAACTACACACAACCATTTTTGAGGTGCTTTGTGATTGGTTAAAGGTGATAAGGTTCGAAGCCGTGATTGGGGAATCCGGTTCGGGTTGAAGCTTGTGACAGGTTTTTTCTTGAATAAAACCTTTAGGGTTTTGTCCTCCAAGATAGGTTTGATTTTGGGGGTTTTTAGACGAATTGCTTCATCAATTTTCAGCTGAGCGAAGGTGATTGAGAAGAGGAAGTCTTCATCAGTCTAGTAGCGGATTCAGTGATATTGAAGGGAAGAATTCGGGTTCGATTTGTTGTAGTTGAGATCAGCCGGGCCGAGGGTTTGAAGAACTGAGGGTTATTCAACAAAGGGGTTGGAACCGGAGGTCTATCAACAACAATCGAAGGACTTGATTCATCTTGAATCAAGGAACAAGGAGTGGAAGCAACATTCAACGTCTTGAGAGTTCTGTTGTATATTTGCTTTGCAATCCTTGTATAAACGGTTAAATTCAACATGTGATATCTATTAAATCATCTCAATTCTAGTTTTAGAATTGAGGGCAGACGTACCCCGAAGCGAGGACGGCGGGGGAACTGCCTCATCGAATCTGTGTCTTCTCTAATTTTCTGCATATTTGTTTTCAGCTTAAAAATTAAGTGATTTTTGTATAAGCACTTTTATCAAACTTTAATATTAATTGAGTAAGAGGTTAGAACTCTGTTTTTGAATCCAAAGTACAATAGTATAGTGTACTAGATTAATTGGAATCACTCACTCAACATAAATATCACTTGGAGTGTTTTACACACCAAGTGTTTGATAATTTGCCTAAACTAAAATTATCTTAGTTGTGTATCTAGTTTTTGGTTTGCTCCTTGAATCATTGGAACTAGGAATCCTAGTTAGTGAAACAAATCTTTGATAGAGTGACTAGTGTAGTGATTCTCATTCCACATTATCACTAATCCATAGGCTTGACGCATATCCGGTTTTCCAATAACAGTTCGTTTTAGACTATATTTTCCTCGGTCGCTTCCGCACTTAAAACAATTTTTCAAAACCAAATTTTAATTGGTAGCACCGACTTGTTTTTTAATTGGGATCTATTCAACCCCCGCTTCTAGATCCGTGCCATAGTCTAACAATATTTGTACCAGTCATACTATATAGGTTCTGGATCAGGTGATGACATATAATAGCCCTTTGAATGCACCACAATCACCTTTGGAAAAAGTGTTGAGTTTGTGCATTTTCGACAGTGATAAAGAAGTGGACAACGGGGAATCCAAAGTGCTAGCCTTGCTGGATGCACAACCCCCGTGGAAAGGATCTCAACCACACCGGCGAGAGGATTTACAAATACCTCAAACTAGTGAGGAGAATGAAGAGCCAAAGAAGGGAACAGAGTTGACACAACTTCCTAAGAATTTCAAATGTCTTTCTCGATTCTGAAGGAAAATGTCCCACTATCATAAACTCGAGCCTAAAGAATATCCAAGAAGAGAAGCTCATCCAGGACCTGAAAAAATACAAAAATGCTATTGGATGGGCAATTAAGGATTTGAAAGGTATTAGCCCTACTTTGTGCATGCATAAAATTCTCATGGAAGAAGACCACACACCGGTAGTCGAACCGCAAAGAAGAGTCAACCCAACGATGAAAGAGGTATTTCGGAAAGAGGTGGGGAAATTGTTAGACGCAGGTCTTATGTATCCTATTTCTGACAGTACCGGGCTACAAAGAAAAGAGTTTGTCGAGGGATAACTAGTGCTCTTATTCAACTCCAGATTAAAGCTCTTTCCAGGAAAGTTGAAATCCAGGTGGTCAGGTCCGTTTTTGGTTCACATAATGTTTCCCCATGGAACAATAAAACTTAAAAATCCAAGTAATGGGGATACATTTAAGGCAAACCGACAAAGGTTGAAACACTACTACAAGGGGCAGGAAAGTGATATGATCGTTAATGTTTGTCTCCAAGGAAAAGAGAGACGACCGTCGAGCCATGTGACGTTAAACGCAACGCTTTGTGGAAGGAAATCCACGCGGTTTTATTCTAATTATTTCCGTATTTGGTGTGTTTCCAAGTGTTATTTGTAGGTTCGCAGGTAAATCGCACAATGCAGAAGAAAAGGTTTAAGTCAAACTCATAGAAGACAGTTGGCAAACAACGCAAGGAAAAACAGAGATAAAATCAAGGTTTTTTTGAAAAAAACAAGGCCCTGACACGGGTGCCCGTGTCACCTGACACGACCCGTGTCAGGCAAGGCACAAAAGAGGATTATTTTTCCAGTAGGATGACGCGGTAGCCCGTGTCAGCTCTACTGGAGGAGAATGCAAAAAACAGTGGCCTGACACGGCCGCCCATGTCAGCTGACACGATCCGTGTCAAGCCAAACGACCATATTTTTCAATTTTTGGATTTTTGGATTATGTGGACCCCACCCGGATTTTACACCACTTAAACTCATTTTACCCTCAATCAACCCATTAAATATGATTTTCTCACCTTCTCTCTCCCATTTTCACCAAACCTTTCTCCTTCCTCCATTGTTTCTCAAAATTCTCCATAACCTCCCCAACAAAAAGCTCACAACTTTGCCGCATTACTCCGTCCAAATCACCGACACCCTTCACAAAAGTTGCTCTACTCTCCATCCTCTACAAGGCTACGGTAATCTTTTTTCATTTTTCCATACTTTATTTTTGGGTCATAAATTTTTGTTGTAGGAATCAATCATGTCGCCGAAGCGAATTTCCAAGGGGCAGCAAACTGAAGCTGAATCATCAAGGCCTCGGAAACGAACCATCCGTCATCCGAATTCGCACGATATAATCTTCGATAACCTGGAGCACGGACGAAGGTACTCTTCTCACGTTAAATGGAAGATAACACCGACAAGGTACCTATGCTCTGATACTTTATTTCAATTGGATCTGTTAGAAGAATTAGATAGGATGTTCCATGTCCTCGGCATGCTTGAATATGTGCATTGTGAAACGCCTACCTATGAGTGCATCACTTTAGAATTCTTGAGCACCATTGAGTTCAAGTTAAAAAAGGATGGACATGTACAACGATGTACTTTGGAGGAACGATGACTTTCAGGTTATACAATGTCGACCACGAGTTGACAGTGGAGCAGCTGGGTGAAATTCTCGGCCTACCCCTATATGGCCCCAGAGGAGTACCAAATAGTTTTGATGCTAAGAATTTTTGATTGGTCATCACAGGACGATCAGATTATGTTGCTAAAGGGGAGAAAGCATCTAGCATTCAGAACCCTTGTTTCAGGTATGCCCAAAAGGTGTTAACTTTCACACTTTTTGGTAGGGGTGATAGCACAGGTGTGGCTACCTAGAGGGAGCTCTTTTTTCTGTTTGCCATGGCAAACTGAGTTGCTGTGAGCATTGCAACATTTGCAGCGGATTACCTGGGTCGAGTGGGGAGAGCATCCCAAGGGGGAATTTCCATAGGGGGCATCATCACACAGATTGGCCACCATTTCAACTATTATGACCTTGCTACACTAAATGAGGCGTCAGTTGCAGGTAAGCATAAACTGGACATGAACACATTGGTTCAGCAAGGCATGATATCACAAATTTCTGACTATTATGCTTTAATGAGTTATGGTCAGTTTATTATGGCTCTTCCTGACCCTGCGCGAATCAACATTTCCAACACGGCCAATTGGCTATATGAGAGTGTCGTCCAAGATGATATGGACGAGCATAATGCTGACCCATTTGTTGTAGGTGACCAACAAGAGGAAGAGGTGCAGGAACATGAGCAGTTTGTTGCTCCTCCAAAGGACACCATGCACC
This sequence comes from Lathyrus oleraceus, assembly GCF_024323335.1. Lineage (NCBI taxonomy): Eukaryota > Viridiplantae > Streptophyta > Magnoliopsida > Fabales > Fabaceae > Lathyrus > Lathyrus oleraceus. The sequence goes on from NC_066582.1 coordinate 362,580,329, forward strand.
CAGATGTCGGGTTGTCATATCCGACACCAGACCAATGGTCGCGGATGTAGACAGAGATCGGCGATCTTTGAGCGGAGCAAACACGCCAAGGCATAGAGTAAGCCTGTCAAAGGACTCTTACGGATGAGATGTACGTGATGATGCAACGACTGATTTTACAATTTCTGCCACCGTAGTGAATCTGTGTGAGTCCCTCTCTATCTTGGATTAGACATTGCGGGTAATGTTTGGTTCAAATGTGAGGGGGTTTATTATTTGTTATTTTTGTTCTTAGTATTTTCAGCATTTTATTATATGTGTTTAAAGTAATTAGTTGTGTGGTATTCTATGTGTTACAGATAGAGGAAATTCGTGCCGGATGAATAATGAGACTTGGAGCGATTGGATGAAATACACACTCATCTACTTGCTGTTCTAGAAACCCCCGAAAGTTGATGTTGTTGATCTGAATAATCGGACGCGACTCTCTGCCACTGGACTACTCATGAATACTCTGTAACCGAAGCAAAGACGAAGCTACATCACACTGAGAGGTATCTTGGAAGCCTGCAAGCTATACCAAACATGGTGAGAACTACAAAAAGCCAAACCCTTGTCATCATGAGAGCTTTCCAGGTATGTCTCTGTCTCTCTAGGTTTGCATAAGAGATGCTGGAATTTCATAACACACATGTACACACGAGGCATTTTTTTGTTTATTATTTAAACCCTGAGCCTTTCCAGCCAACCCACCATTATTACCCTTCGTTCACCCGATTCGAGCCATATTTCCTTTTGTTTGTTGTTTAACCACTATAAATAACCGTAAGCCCAAACACTACCACAACTTGCTTAGATAAGTGTTGTTTACCCCGGATCTGTGAAAAATATTAAGTTGGGGGGTTTCATCAAAATTTTGGGACACCGATGAAAAGTAGATAAGTGCAGAAAAATGAGAAAAGTACGAAACTTCAAAGAAAAAAAAGAGAAATGAAAAATTATGAGAAGAATCATGAAGCACTTATCTAGAAGAATCTAGGTTGGCAAAAAGCGTTCTCAAAAGAGAGAAAAAAAGAGAAAAAAAAGCCAATGAATCCCAACAAGAACGGTACCCAAAAGAAAAACCCCCTGATTAAAAGATTGAACACAATTATGAGGGTAGCAACACAGACTCTGAGCCTGAACCCCTAGTATTTCCCTTTCTGTTTTTGTTAAGTTTCCCCACCTTACACCTTAGCCCCACTACAACCCAAAAACCCTCGAATAATGTGTGTTGTGTGTTTTTGTTATGAAGGTATCTGTGATTCAAACTTAAGAGTTGACTTTGCATGCTCTATGTTTTTTATAGTGCAAACACTTTGATCCTAAGAGATTTGGTGAGAGTGTGAGAAGCTACAGGCCAAAAGATGCGTCAACGTGAAAGTGTAGCAGAAGTCGGAAGTTGGGAAAGGGTAAAACAGTGAATGAAAAGTGAACGGGGAATCGTGAAAGATCACAATAACATTGTGGATGCAGAATTTGGGGGTGACTGTCCTGATGTCTCGAGCATCACTTGAGGACAAGAAATGAGATAAGTTTGGGGTTGTGATCAGTCTTAAATTCTACTTGTTTTCTAACACTCATTCGACATAATTTCACGAAGTCGGTAATACATTAGTCTACCTATTTTATTGTTTTATTTGGTAAATTAGATGTTTTGCATTGTTATTTCAAGTTGTTAATTATATTTGGTTTGCATCATTATACTCCATTTTATGTCTCTTTGTGGTAGTTTTACTGGTTTTAAGTGTAAGCAAGAATATCGGAGGGATCGCCAAGGGAATCAGACGTTTCGGGCCCGTCGGAAGAGGAAATTGGGCAACATAGTAATCCTGACACGGACACCCGTGTTGCCTAACACAGCCCGTGTCAGGAGAGGAGAACCAGGAGCAGAAAACAGGGAGCTGACACGGGTACCTATGTCAGTTGACACGGCCCATGTCAGCCTCCCTGGAGGGGCGTGTCAAGCCATGGATACCAGACAGCCAACACGGTCTGTCGTGTTGTCTGACACGACCAGTGTTGGCTTAGACACCTCATTTTCCAATTTTTGTTGTATTTTGGCACGGCTGATCCCGGAGGGCATTTTGGACTTTTGTGACATCAAATTAGTGATCAGGAACTATTTAGGGGATTTTTGAATATAGAGATGAGGACCTTTTAGGATTACAGATTAGAGACGATAAAGATTGAAGCGGTTCAAAGCAGCGAAGAACGAAGATCCTTCAAGAGCGGATGCGATTGAAGATCAACGAAATTCCCATCCTTTTGTAATGTCTTATTTTTATTTTGTATCTTATTTGAATAATATGAGAGGCTAACCCCCCCAATGTCAGGGGGTGTCCCTGAATTGATCGTGTAATGACTCTGAATTGATAATTTCCTTAATATATGATGTTTGTTGTTAATTTCACTGTGCAATGTGCATAATGCTTTCTTTATCAGAAAAATTAAAATTGTTGTATGGTTAACAATTATCAAGATTGCAATTGTTAAGGTTTTTGTACAGTGAAACCATAGTAGATATCACCTAGAACTAGGGATACCCTAGGGTTACCGGTTTATTCTTGTTAAATTGTACTTGCTTGGTTTCATCATAATCGGACTTAGACATTAGATTGAATGACCAAAGGTTTTCCTCTGAGGTCTTAGGGGCAAATATTGTTAAGATCCGATAATTGAAACATTTTGCATTATTAAGGAGATATACACTTAAGGATCATTACATGAGATATTTATACACCATCCTTGGCATATTATTATAAACTGTGAAAAGATTTATTCTGTTTTACTTTCTCTTACAGTGACTTTTTACAAAACCCCAACTATTTGTTTTGTTCAATTGAGTAACAATTTATACTTATATTGATGTGCAATCCTCGAGATCAATCATTGGGAAACATCCCTATTATTACTACATTGGCAAAATAGTACACTTGCTATTTTCCCGATCACACAGCTTTATCGGATGCATATGGAACAAGGCCCACTAACCGTATAACCAACAACGATACCGATCTTTTAACATTGTTGTTATTGCTGCTATCAAACTGGATAACTACCCTCTCAGGGATCTTGAACACTGGAATGGTTACATTCACATCATTCATATATCTCGACTGACAAATCTGAATAAGTCCTTCATCCATCAACCTCTGAATATCCTTCTTGACAATAACACATCCACGAGGGTTCACACTGCATATCACCCAACCATCATTGTCATGTTCACAGTCAGTGACCAAACAAATATCTTTATGAATTGTCATCAAAGATTGTCTGATATGGCGAACCTCATAAACTTTGTACTCACCAGGACAACCATCTACCATGTTGATAGAAGCATTACCATGAGCAGGCAACAGATTAGATTTTACATTAGGTTCTTGGTCCTTAAAGGACATCATCCCACTCTTCATAAGCTTTTGTACCTCATACTTCAACGAATAACAATTCTTTATGTCGTGGCCAGGGGCTCCCTGGTGAAAAGCACAACGAAGTTCAGGTTTGAACCATCATGGAAGTGGCTTAGGAATCTGTGGAGGATTTCTGGGTTGAATGGGGTTCTTGAGAACCAAGGATGGATATAATTCTGCATACGACATAAGAATAGGGTCAAAGGAGACCTTATTCCTCTACAAAGTTTTGTTGTTGATTATTGTTGTTGTTGTTGTTGTTGGTTCTTTGTTGTGGTTGTTGTTGACGTTGTTGTTGTTGAATCGGAACTGATTCATTGTTGGAATTGTTGGAAAATACAGGAATCACTGATGAAACTTGATGTTGATGTTGACGAGATTGAGAACTCTTTCTGATGTGAGGCCTCTTCTGCCTCCCTACAGTCACTGAATTAGTTTCCCCCTCCTTCCTCTTGGAGAAACTACCTCCACACTTCTTGCTAGACGATGCTTCTTCTTTAGACAGACGTCTCTCATAGACTCCTTCTTCTAACCTTATCCCCATATTTACCATTTCGGTAAAGTCATTGGGGGCACTTGCAATCATACACTCGTAATAAAACGAGCTCAGCGTCTTCAAGAAGATCTTCGTCATCTCCTTCTCTTTGTTGAAAGTATGGACGCTTGCTATGTCTAACCCCATATACCATCTCAAAGCAGCACCAGTCAAACTGTCTTGGAAGTAGTGAATAAGCAACTAATCATTATCAGTTTGAGTTGACATATTTCTGGCGTACATCACAAGGTGGCTTAGCGGACAAGTATTTCCCTTATACTTTTCAAAGTCAGGGACTTTGAACTTCATCAGGATTTTCACGTTAGGCACTAGGCAGAGCTCAACAACACTCTTTCCAAACAAGTCCTTTCCTCTCAGAGTCTTCAACTCTTTATGCAACTCGAGGAATTGGTCATTCATTTCGTCCATTTTCTCATACACGTCTGGACCCTCAGATGGCTCAGAGTGGTAGATAGTATCCTCAACACAAGGCAAAACGTGAACAAGTGGAGGTGACACTGACATGACCGGGCTAGATGCCGGTAGAGAAACAAAGGTGGGTGCATACCCTTCAGGCAAAAAATTGAATGGCATCCCCCAAGGGAATCCAACAGGCATAGAAGGATCGGATTGGCTGGCAATAACTAGAACAATCAAGGTAGCAACCTCAAAAATCACAGTCCTCTGGTGAGGAGTTGCAGGAGTTGGTGAAGATTGATTTTTAGCGGTAATGACAGACTCCATCAATGTTGTTAACCTGGAAATTTCATCCTTCATCTCTCTAATCTCTTGCTCTAAGTGTTCCATGATCTTTAGTTGATTAGCGCGAGTGTGGTATTGGTGAGTCAGCTTGGCTGAAACACAGATGAATAACCGATAAGACATCTGGCGGAAGAAAACCTGTTATGCAAATGATGCATGAAATGCAATGTTTTTTTGTTTGTTTAATTTCAAGGAACATATGAAGTTCTATTTGCAAATACACATATTTAAATGGTAACGATTTGACTGACCATAAAATCTCTTTTTATTCATAAATTTTGGAAGGATTATGTAAGACCCCAATTTTGACCCTAAGATCCCTCATGCAATTTCATCATAAGCATTAGCATTGGGATCATACCTTGGCATCCTCCTTACCCCTCTTTCATTGGGTTTGTTTTGGGAGAGATCACCAAGCACTATGTGATTGTATCATGCTTGTATCTTATCATTTTACTAACCAAAAAACCAAAAAATATGTCTTTGCATTTGCCTAACTCTTTTGTAGGTAGGGCATGATCCCCATTAATCTATCAAGTTCATATCTAGGGTTTGAGACCCTCATGACAAAGAGCACAACCATTAATTGATCCAAGAATGGTTATGAGCATCATATATGAGTTCCATTGATTACTACATGCTATATTGATCAAGTTTTCTTCAAGAGTTTGGAGGTGATTTGCCTTGGAAACCCTAGTTTGACTATGTATCTTTAGTAACTTCTCCAACAAGCTATCCCACCAATTGATCAAATTTATCAAGGGACACTTAAAAATTCATCATCTTATGCATATATGATCTACCATGAGCCAAGAAAGTCAAAAGAATTGAAGGTTAGCAAGTTGGTTGATGGTGGTTGGCAAGATGAATTCATCTGATCAAAACTGGGTCTCCCTAGACCCTATATCCTACAATTTTCACCATATGAAAATGATTCCAAGAGATATGTTACTCTAAATAACATTCCAAACAACTTTCATTTTGATACCTAGATCTAGTTTTTCTTGGAAAATCATTTCCTATATTGAAATATTATAGGTCATTTTGTCTAAACCGTAATTTGAAACCCATAACTTGCTCGTTTCTTATGAGATGAAAGATTTAAAAGTTTCACAATCAAATTCACTATGTCTACTTCAACTTTGATGTTTGGAGTGAGAGCTAATTCAACTTTTATGAGCATGTGATATGAGGTTACATTATAGGTCATTTTTGACCTATACCATTGAACAAGTGATTTTTCCAAACTTAAAAAATGCATAACTCTATCATTCTAAATCCAAATGACATGAAATTGGTTACCATTTTAAAGGTACTTGAAAGAGCTACAACTTTTATGAAGACATGTTTCTCATTTGAAGCTCACATAAAAAGTTAAGCAAGGTGGAATATTGAGATATATGGCTTGACACTTAGAAATTTTTTCAACATGTTGAAATTTCCAAACATCCACGTCAAAATTCTCCATGTTCCAAGCTCCAAATGAAAACATGTTGAACATAAAACTTGTTCCCCTTGATCCAATCTTTCCATAGAACCCAAGTTCATGCATTTTGGATGAGGTTTGCTAGGTCTGCGCATGGGTTTAACAGGGATGCATAATTGGAAAGAATCAAACTTCAAAACTTCAGTTTACTTTGCCTTGCCAATCAAGCTTTCATTCAGACTTCAATTGGAATCATTTTGGACCTTTTTGCATTGCATCATGGGCCTGCATATGCCCATGCGCTCGTGCCATCAACATTGCTAATTTGCGACAAATTTTTGAAGTGTGCAAATATCACTCATTCATGCTATAAATACAAGACCTTTGTGCTCATTTGAATCACACCTTGCGCACCAACTTTGCCCCCATTGAAACCCTCACATTCTAAAGGAAAACTTGAGAAATTTCAATTTGAAATTTGAGTTTGAATCTCAATTGTTGGAGATTCAAAAACTCCAGGATCCAAAGCCTTGCAACCTCATCAATCACTTCCTGCTAGCTTCTCAAGTGTGATCAGATCGTGTCTGGAGCAAGGAACATCAAGATCTGCATAACATTGAAGGTAATTTTCAGAAAACTTTATCTCTTCGATTCTCACTCAATTTTACTCAATTCTCTTGGATCTTTGGTTGTCTGAAGTCCTACCAATGTAGGCAAGAAGATTGAGTTGCTTAGAGGTAAAATCGAAGAAACTCAGTTGACACACCTCAAAATTCAACTCCTCATATATTTCTATATATGTGGAGTTAGTTAAAATTGAGGTCAGATTCGTGCTCTACGCCTTTTTTTTCTTTCAGACCATGTCCTCCTTTTTTATTTTAGTGATGGTATAGGGTGGACCAGTCCGGTGAGGTCCACCGGAGAAGAAGACTGGAGCTACAGCTCTGGTCGTGCATTGGCATGTCTCCCAGCCACATGATCTTGCCATTTTGTTTTAATATGAGGCGTTGGTTTTGATTACCACGCGTGTGGCACGCTGACTAGGTTCCATCATGGAACGCGCGTTGTAGTCCACTTGATCTGCCACCTCAATTAATGAGGGAGATCAAGTGGCTCACGTTTTTTCATATTTTTGTTTTATTCCTTTTATTTTCATTAATTCATATTAATTTTAATATTGATCCAAAAAAATATGAGAGTTTCACCAAAAAAATTCAAAAAATTTCCTCTTTCATATTCTGAATTAAAATTAATTTTTTGGATCATTATTAATATTTTTCATGATTTAATTGATTTTGTGATTATTTTTAATTGTTTAAAAATACTTTTAAGTCTTTAAAATTATGAATTTTTTTCTCCAAGGTCCTTTGACCTTGTTTGACCTATGATAAATCTCATGGCCGTTTCTTTGGTGTTTTGATGAGGTTTTAGGAATTTGACAAACCATATTTAATTTAAATGCATTATTTTAGTATTTTAAATTTGAGTAAATGCCAACTAATTGTGATGACTTGTTTGAGTTTGACTCTTGTTGTTGGGCCTTGGTCAAGGTTGATTTGACTTTGTCAAGTTAATATCATTGGATTTAGGGGATCAATGGAAAGTACATTCCATCTCCTAAAATGAATGGATGATATTAATTTAGTAAAAGTCCTCCTTTGACCAATTTGTGTTTTGATCCATTCCCCTCCCACTTTATCTTATTCCCTTTCTTCATTCATTCATTCCATTTTGGCCTATGATATTAATTTAGTAAAAGTCCTCCTTTGACCACTTCATCTGATACATCATTCAATTCCATCATAAGCATTAGCATTGGGATCATACCTTGGCATCCTCCTTACCCCTCTTTCATTGGGTTTGTTTTGAGAGATATCACCAAGCACTTTGTGATTATATCATACTTGTATGTTATCATTTCTCTAACCAAAATACCAAAAATATGTCTTTGCATTTGCCTAACTCTTTTGTAGGAAGGGCATGATCCCGTTGACTCATCAAGTTCACATCTAAGGTTTGAGACCCTCATGAACAAAGAGCACAACCAAGAATTGATTCAAGAATGGTTATGAGCATCATATATGAGTCCCAATATTCTCTACATGTTATATTGATCAAGTTTTCTTCAAGAGTTTGAGGGTGATTTTCCTTTGAAACCCTAATTTGTCTGGGTATCTTGAGTAACTTTTCTAACAAGCTATCTCACCAATTGATCAAAATTATCAAGGGACACTTCAAAATTCATCATATCATACATATATGATCTACCATGAGCCTAAAAAGTCAAGAGAATTGGAAGTTAGCAAGTTGGTTGATGATGGTTAGCCAGATGAATTCATCTGATCAAAACTGGGTCTCCCTAGACCCTATCTCCTACAATTTTCACTATATGAAAATTATTCCAAGATAAAACTTACTCTAAATGACATTCCAAACAACTTTCATGTTTAGACCTAGAGCTAGTTTTGCTTGGAAAATCATTTTCAAAGTTGAAACATTATAGGTCATTTTGTCTAAACCCTAATTTGAAAGTCAACTTTCCAAGGCCATAATTTGCTCAATTTTTATGAGATGAAATATTTACAAGTTGCACAATCAAATTCAATGTGTCTACTTTAACTTTTATGCTTGGAGTGGGAGCTAATTCAACTTGTTTGAGCATGTGATATGAGGTTACGTTATAGGTCACTTTTGACCTATACCATTGATCAAGTGATTTTTCCAAACTTCAAAAATGCATAACTCTATCATTTAAAATCCAAATAACATGAAATTGGTTATCATGTTGAAGGTCTTTGAGAGAGCTACAACTTTGATAAAGACACGTTTCTCATTTGAAGCTCATATAAAAAGTTAAGCAAGGTAGAATATTGAGACATATGGCTTGACACTTAGAAAAATTTTGATATGTCAAAAATTTCCAAACTTCCACCTCAAATTTCTTCAAGTTAGAAACTCAAATTTCTTTTGAGTTTGAATTTCCACTGTTTTGAAATTCAAATCTCCAGGAATCCACAACCTTTTGAGCATTCAATCCTTCTTCTGCAAGCATTTGGAGTGAAATCAAGCACGAGCAAGAGCAAGATCAGTTGAATCCAGACCTCCATTGAAGGTATTTTCCAGAAATTTTGATCTCTTTGATTCTCTCTAATTCTTGCTAAATTCTATTGATTCTTTGGTTGTTTGAAGTCCTACCAATGTAGGCAAGAAGATTGATTTGCTTTTAGGCCAAATCGAAGTAACTTAGTTCATGTACCTCAAATTTCAACTCCATGTATCTCTCAATATACTTGGAGTTAAAGTGAATTGAGGCTAGATTCGAACTCGTGCCATTTTTACTTTGAAATCATGTCCTTGTTTTTAATTTTGATGATGGTTATGACTGAACCAGTCCGGCGAGGTTCACCGGAGAAGACAACCGGTCCTTGGCCGCCGATGGTGTGCTGGATGGTTCTGAGCCACATGACCCTCTTGATTTGTTTTAATCTGGAGCGTGCATTTGAATTACCAATGTTATGGCGCGCTGACTAATGTCTATCGTGGATAGCGCATTTTCCACCACTTGATCTGCCACCTCAATTAATGAGAGAGATCAAGTAGTCCACGTTTTTTCTGATATTTTAATTTTCATTTTAATTGCATTATTTTCAATAACTCATATTAAATTTAATATTGATCCAAAAAATATGGGACTTTCACCTAAAATTTTCAAATATTTTCCTCTTTCATATTCTGAATTAAAATTATTTTTTGGATCATTATTAATATTTTTCATGAATTAATTGATTTTGCATTTGTTTTTAATTGGTTAAAAATATTTTTAAATGTCCACAAATTATGAATTTTTTTCTCCAAGGTCCTTTGACCTTGTTTGACCTATGATAAATCTCATGGTCATTTCTTTGGTGTTTTAATGAGATTTTAGGAATTGGACAAACCATATTTAATATAAATGCACTATTTTAGTATTTTTAATTTGAATAAATGCCAAATAAATTTGTTGACCAATTGTGATGACTTGTTTATGTTTGACTCTTGTTGTTGGGCCTTGGTCAAGGTTGATTTGACTTTGTCAAATTAATATCATTGGATTTAAGGGATTGATGGAATGTACATTTCATCTCCTAAAATGAATGGATGATATTAATTTAGTAAAATTCCTCCTTTGACCAATTTGTGTTTTGATCCATTCCTCTCCCGCTTTATCTTATTCCCTTTCTTCATTCATTCATTCCATTTTGGCCTATGATATCTCATAATCCTAAGGCTAGTTGATTGAAAAATTGACATGAGTATGGATGAGATTAAGCCACACCTTTTGCATATTCGTTTTGTGTGTGGTATATTTCATGAGCATAGTCCATTATACTATGTCTCTAACATGCATTAACACCAAAATTTTATTACCTGGCCTCAAATAGTTGTGACTTCTACATAAGTCCAATTACGATTGCTTAACATAGCGTTAAATTTGTGACATAAAAGGAATAAGCATTCTAGTTAATGAGATTGTAAGTCTCCCCTCTTTCATGGTATTGTGTGGAAACTTGGCCTTTTTTCCTTCCTTTGGAAGATGTCTTGGTTCAAGGATTCATGCGTGTGATAAGTGGGTTCAGTGTGCTCCAAAGAATGGCTTAAAAATGAAAAGCAAAAGCAAAACAATACTAACTTCTAACTCATTAACAACTAACTTTTAATTTCAAGCCATTTACTTTAATGTCATTTAATTTTAGTTTTTATTCATTTGCCATTATTCATACCATTCTAATTGTTTATGTTAATTCAATTTTCACTTTGTCCATTTGGATCATATTGTGTGATATATTGTTTGTGTATACTTTACTTGTTTGTGTGGTCTTTGACCATTAATGTACATAATAACAACAAAAACCCTAAAAAACTTTTGTGTGGACTGTTGGCTTGATCTTGGACAAATGGACTTAGAACTTAGGCAACATTCCTATGCTAAAGGACTTAGCCAATGCCAACTTTCTGTGAAACCAAGTGCTTGCAATTTGAAACTTCATCTGATACATCATTCAATTCCATCATAAGCATTAGCATTGGGATCATACCTTGGCATCCTCCTTACCCCTCTTTCATTGGGTTTGTTTTGAGAGATATCACCAAGCACTTTGTGATTATATCATACTTGTATGTTATCATTTCTCTAACCAAAATACCAAAAATATGTCTTTGCATTTGCCTAACTCTTTTGTAGGAAGGGCATGATCCCGTTGACTCATCAAGTTCACATCTAAGGTTTGAGACCCTCATGAACAAAGAGCACAACCAAGAATTGATTCAAGAATGGTTATGAGCATCATATATGAGTCCCAATATTCTCTACATGTTATATTGATCAAGTTTTCTTCAAGAGTTTGAGGGTGATTTTCCTTGGAAACCCTAATTTGTCTGGGTATCTTGAGTAACTTCTCCAACAAGCTATCTCACCAATTGATCAAAATTATCAAGGGACACTTCAAAATTCATCATATCATACATATATGATCTACCATGAGCCTAAAAAGTCAAGAGAATTGGAAGTTAGCAAGTTGGTTGATGATGGTTAGCCAGATGAATTCATCTGATCAAAACTGGGTCTCCCTAGACCCTATCTCCTACAATTTTCACTATATGAAAATTATTCCAAGATAAAACTTACTCTAAATGACATTCCAAACAACTTTCATGTTTAGACCTAGAGCTAGTTTTGCTTGGAAAATCATTTTCAAAGTTGAAACATTATAGGTCATTTTGTCTAAACCCTAATTTGAAAGTCAACTTTCCAAGGCCATAATTTGCTCAATTTTTATGAGATGAAATATTTACAAGTTGCACAATCAAATTCAATGTGTCTACTTTAACTTTTATGCTTGGAGTGGGAGCTAATTCAACTTGTTTGAGCATGTGATATGAGGTTACGTTATAGGTCACTTTTGACCTATACCATTGATCAAGTGATTTTTCCAAACTTCAAAAATGCACAACTCTATCATTTAAAATCCAAATAACATGAAATTGGTTATCATGTTGAAGGTCTTTGAGAGAGCTACAACTTTGATAAAGACACGTTTCTCATTTGAAGCTCATATAAAAAGTTAAGCAAGGTAGAATATTGAGACATATGGCTTGACACTTAGAAAAGTTTTGATATGTCAAAAATTTCCAAACTTCCACCTCAAATTTCTTCAAGTTAGAAACTCAAATTTCTTTTGAGTTTGAATTTCCACTGTTTTGAAATTCAAATCTCCAGGAATCCACAACCTTTTGAGCATTCAATCCTTCTTCTGCAAGCATTTGGAGTGAAATCAAGCACGAGCAAGAGCAAGATCAGTTGAATCCAGACCTCCATTGAAGGTATTTTCCAGAAATTTTGATCTCTTTGATTCTCTCTAATTCTTGCTAAATTCTATTGATTCTTTGGTTGTTTGAAGTCCTACCAATGTAGGCAAGAAGATTGATTTGCTTTTAGGCCAAATCGAAGTAACTTAGTTCATGTACCTCAAATTTCAACTCCATGTATCTCTCAATATACTTGGAGTTAAAGTGAATTGAGGCTAGATTCGAACTCGTGCCATTTTTACTTTGAAATCATGTCCTTGTTTTTAATTTTGATGATGGTTATGACTGAACCAGTCCGGCGAGGTTCACCGGAGAAGACAACCGGTCCTTGGCCGCCGATGGTGTGCTGGATGGTTCTGAGCCACATGACCCTCTTGATTTGTTTTAATCTGGAGCGTGCATTTGAATTACCAATGTTATGGCGCGCTGACTAATGTCTATCGTGGATAGCGCATTTTCCACCACTTGATCTGCCACCTCAATTAATGAGAGAGATCAAGTAGTCCACGTTTTTTCTGATATTTTAATTTTCATTTTAATTGCATTATTTTCAATAATTCATATTAAATTTAATATTGATCCAAAAAATATGGGACTTTCACCTAAAATTTTCAAATATTTTCCTCTTTCATATTCTGAATTAAAATTATTTTTTGGATCATTATTAATATTTTTCATGAATTAATTGATTTTGCATTTGTTTTTAATTGGTTAAAAATATTTTTAAATGTCCACAAATTATGAATTTTTTTCTCCAAGGTCCTTTGACCTTGTTTGACCTATGATAAATCTCATGGTCATTTCTTTGGTGTTTTAATGAGATTTTAGGAATTGGACAAACCATATTTAATATAAATGCACTATTTTAGTATTTTTAATTTGAATAAATGCCAAATAAATTTGTTGACCAATTGTGATGACTTGTTTATGTTTGACTCTTGTTGTTGGGCCTTGGTCAAGGTTGATTTGACTTTGTCAAATTAATATCATTGGATTTAAGGGATTGATGGAATGTACATTCCATCTCCTAAAATGAATGGATGATATTAATTTAGTAAAAGTCCTCCTTTGACCAATTTGTGTTTTGATCCATTCCTCTCCCGCTTTATCTTATTCCCTTTCTTCATTCATTCATTCCATTTTGGCCTATGATATCTCATAATCCTAAGGCTAGTTGATTGAAAAATTGACATGAGTATGGATGAGATTAAGCCACACCTTTTGCATATTCGTTTTGTGTGTGGTATATTTCATGAGCATAGTCCATTATACTATGTCTCTAACATGCATTAACACCAAAATTTTATTACCTGGCCTCAAATAGTTGTGACTTCTACATAAGTCCAATTACGATTGCTTAACATAGCGTTAAATTTGTGACATAAAAGGAATAAGCATTCTAGTTAATGAGATTGTAAGTCTCCCCTCTTTCATGGTATTGTGTGGAAACTTGGCCTTTTTTCCTTCCTTTGGAAGATGTCTTGGTTCAAGGATTCATGCGTGTGATAAGTGGGTTCAGTGTGCTCCAAAGAATGGCTTAAAAATGAAAAGCAAAAGCAAAACAATACTAACTTCTAACTCATTAACAACTAACTTTTAATTTCAAGCCATTTACTTTAATGTCATTTAATTTTAGTTTTTATTCATTTGTCATTATTCATACCATTCTAATTGTTTATGTTAATTCAATTTTCACTTTGTCCATTTGGATCATATTGTGTGATATATTGTTTGTGTATACTTTACTTGTTTGTGTGGTCTTTGACCATTAATGTACATAATAACACAAAAACCCTAAAAAACTTTTGTGTGGACTGTTGGCTTGATCTTGGACAAATGGACTTAGAACTTAGGCAACATTCCTATGCTAAAGGACTTAGCCAATGCCAACTTTCTGTGAAACCAAGTGCTTGCAATTTGAAACTTCATCTGATACATCATTCAATTCCATCATAAGCATTAGCATTGGGATCATACCTTGGCATCCTCCTTACCCCTCTTTCATTGGGTTTGTTTTGAGAGATATCACCAAGCACTTTGTGATTATATCATACTTGTATGTTATCATTTCTCTAACCAAAATACCAAAAATATGTCTTTGCATTTGCCTAACTCTTTTGTAGGAAGGGCATGATCCCGTTGACTCATCAAGTTCACATCTAAGGTTTGAGACCCTCATGAACAAAGAGCACAACCAAGAATTAATTCAAGAATGGTTATGAGCATCATATATGAGTCCCAATATTCTCTACATGTTATATTGATCAAGTTTTCTTCAAGAGTTTGAGGGTGATTTTCCTTGGAAACCCTAATTTGTCTGGGTATCTTGAGTAACTTCTCCAACAAGCTATCTCACCAATTGATCAAAATTATCAAGGGACACTTCAAAATTCATCATATCATACATATATGATCTACCATGAGCCTAAAAAGTCAAGAGAATTGGAAGTTAGCAAGTTGGTTGATGATGGTTAGCCAGATGAATTCATCTGATCAAAACTGGGTCTCCCTAGACCCTATCTCCTACAATTTTCACTATATGAAAATTATTCCAAGATAAAACTTACTCTAAATGACATTCCGAACAACTTTCATGTTTAGACCTAGAGCTAGTTTTGCTTGGAAAATCATTTTCAAAGTTGAAACATTATAGGTCATTTTGTCTAAACCCTAATTTGAAAGTCAACTTTCCAAGGCCATAATTTGCTCAATTTTTATGAGATGAAATATTTACAAGTTGCACAATCAAATTCAATGTGTCTACTTTAACTTTTATGCTTGGAGTGGGAGCTAATTCAACTTGTTTGAGCATGTGATATGAGGTTACGTTATAGGTCACTTTTGACCTATACCATTGATCAAGTGATTTTTCCAAACTTCAAAAATGCACAACTCTATCATTTAAAATCCAAATAACATGAAATTGGTTATCATGTTGAAGGTCTTTGAGAGAGCTACAACTTTGATAAAGACACGTTTCTCATTTGAAGCTCATATAAAAAGTTAAGCAAGGTAGAATATTGAGACATATGGCTTGACACTTAGAAAAATTTTGATATGTCAAAAATTTCCAAACTTCCACCTCAAATTTCTTCAAGTTAGAAACTCAAATTTCTTTTGAGTTTGAATTTCCACTGTTTTGAAATTCAAATCTCCAGGAATCCACAACCTTTTGAGCATTCAATCCTTCTTCTGCAAGCATTTGGAGTGAAATCAAGCACGAGCAAGAGCAAGATCAGTTGAATCCAGACCTCCATTGAAGGTATTTTCCAGAAATTTTGATCTCTTTGATTCTCTCTAATTCTTGCTAAATTCTATTGATTCTTTGGTTGTTTGAAGTCCTACCAATGTAGGCAAGAAGATTGATTTGCTTTTAGGCCAAATCGAAGTAACTTAGTTCATGTACCTCAAATTTCAACTCCATGTATCTCTCAATATACTTGGAGTTAAAGTGAATTGAGGCTAGATTCGAACTCGTGCCATTTTTACTTTGAAATCATGTCCTTGTTTTTAATTTTGATGATGGTTATGACTGAACCAGTCCGGCGAGGTTCACCGGAGAAGACAACCGGTCCTTGGCCGCCGATGGTGTGCTGGATGGTTCTGAGCCACATGACCCTCTTGATTTGTTTTAATCTGGAGCGTGCATTTGAATTACCAATGTTATGGCGCGCTGACTAATGTCTATCGTGGATAGCGCATTTTCCACCACTTGATCTGCCACCTCAATTAATGAGAGAGATCAAGTAGTCCACGTTTTTTCTGATATTTTAATTTTCATTTTAATTGCATTATTTTCAATAACTCATATTAAATTTAATATTGATCCAAAAAATATGGGACTTTCACCTAAAATTTTCAAATATTTTCCTCTTTCATATTCTGAATTAAAATTATTTTTTGGATCATTATTAATATTTTTCATGAATTAATTGATTTTGCATTTGTTTTTAATTGGTTAAAAATATTTTTAAATGTCCACAAATTATGAATTTTTTTCTCCAAGGTCCTTTGACCTTGTTTGACCTATGATAAATCTCATGGTCATTTCTTTGGTGTTTTAATGAGATTTTAGGAATTGGACAAACCATATTTAATATAAATGCACTATTTTAGTATTTTTAATTTGAATAAATGCCAAATAAATTTGTTGACCAATTGTGATGACTTGTTTATGTTTGACTCTTGTTGTTGGGCCTTGGTCAAGGTTGATTTGACTTTGTCAAATTAATATCATTGGATTTAAGGGATTGATGGAATGTACATTCCATCTCCTAAAATGAATGGATGATATTAATTTAGTAAAAGTCCTCCTTTGACCAATTTGTGTTTTGATCCATTCCTCTCCCGCTTTATCTTATTCCCTTTCTTCATTCATTCATTCCATTTTGGCCTATGATATCTCATAATCCTAAGGCTAGTTGATTGAAAAATTGACATGAGTATGGATGAGATTAAGCCACACCTTTTGCATATTCGTTTTGTGTGTGGTATATTTCATGAGCATAGTCCATTATACTATGTCTCTAACATGCATTAACACCAAAATTTTATTACCTGGCCTCAAATAGTTGTGACTTCTACATAAGTCCAATTACGATTGCTTAACATAGCGTTAAATTTGTGACATAAAAGGAATAAGCATTCTAGTTAATGAGATTGTAAGTCTCCCCTCTTTCATGGTATTGTGTGGAAACTTGGCCTTTTTTCCTTCCTTTGGAAGATGTCTTGGTTCAAGGATTCATGCGTGTGATAAGTGGGTTCAGTGTGCTCCAAAGAATGGCTTAAAAATGAAAAGCAAAAGCAAAACAATACTAACTTCTAACTCATTAACAACTAACTTTTAATTTCAAGCCATTTACTTTAATGTCATTTAATTTTAGTTTTTATTCATTTGCCATTATTCATACCATTCTAATTGTTTATGTTAATTCAATTTTCACTTTGTCCATTTGGATCATATTGTGTGATATATTGTTTGTGTATACTTTACTTGTTTGTGTGGTCTTTGACCATTAATGTACATAATAACAACAAAAACCCTAAAAAACTTTTGTGTGGACTGTTGGCTTGATCTTGGACAAATGGACTTAGAACTTAGGCAACATTCCTATGCTAAAGGACTTAGCCAATGCCAACTTTCTGTGAAACCAAGTGCTTGCAATTTGAAACTTCATCTGATACATCATTCAATTCCATCATAAGCATTAGCATTGGGATCATACCTTGGCATCCTCCTTACCCCTCTTTCATTGGGTTTGTTTTGAGAGATATCACCAAGCACTTTGTGATTATATCATACTTGTATGTTATCATTTCTCTAACCAAAATACCAAAAATATGTCTTTGCATTTGCCTAACTCTTTTGTAGGAAGGGCATGATCCCGTTGACTCATCAAGTTCACATCTAAGGTTTGAGACCCTCATGAACAAAGAGCACAACCAAGAATTGATTCAAGAATGGTTATGAGCATCATATATGAGTCCCAATATTCTCTACATGTTATATTGATCAAGTTTTCTTCAAGAGTTTGAGGGTGATTTTCCTTTGAAACCCTAATTTGTCTGGGTATCTTGAGTAACTTTTCTAACAAGCTATCTCACCAATTGATCAAAATTATCAAGGGACACTTCAAAATTCATCATATCATACATATATGATCTACCATGAGCCTAAAAAGTCAAGAGAATTGGAAGTTAGCAAGTTGGTTGATGATGGTTAGCCAGATGAATTCATCTGATCAAAACTGGGTCTCCCTAGACCCTATCTCCTACAATTTTCACTATATGAAAATTATTCCAAGATAAAACTTACTCTAAATGACATTCCAAACAACTTTCATGTTTAGACCTAGAGCTAGTTTTGCTTGGAAAATCATTTTCAAAGTTGAAACATTATAGGTCATTTTGTCTAAACCCTAATTTGAAAGTCAACTTTCCAAGGCCATAATTTGCTCAATTTTTATGAGATGAAATATTTACAAGTTGCACAATCAAATTCAATGTGTCTACTTTAACTTTTATGCTTGGAGTGGGAGCTAATTCAACTTGTTTGAGCATGTGATATGAGGTTACGTTATAGGTCACTTTTGACCTATACCATTGATCAAGTGATTTTTCCAAACTTCAAAAATGCACAACTCTATCATTTAAAATCCAAATAACATGAAATTGGTTATCATGTTGAAGGTCTTTGAGAGAGCTACAACTTTGATAAAGACACGTTTCTCATTTGAAGCTCATATAAAAAGTTAAGCAAGGTAGAATATTGAGACATATGGCTTGACACTTAGAAAAATTTTGATATGTCAAAAATTTCCAAACTTCCACCTCAAATTTCTTCAAGTTAGAAACTCAAATTTCTTTTGAGTTTGAATTTCCACTGTTTTGAAATTCAAATCTCCAGGAATCCACAACCTTTTGAGCATTCAATCCTTCTTCTGCAAGCATTTGGAGTGAAATCAAGCACGAGCAAGAGCAAGATCAGTTGAATCCAGACCTCCATTGAAGGTATTTTCCAGAAATTTTGATCTCTTTGATTCTCTCTAATTCTTGCTAAATTCTATTGATTCTTTGGTTGTTTGAAGTCCTACCAATGTAGGCAAGAAGATTGATTTGCTTTTAGGCCAAATCGAAGTAACTTAGTTCATGTACCTCAAATTTCAACTCCATGTATCTCTCAATATACTTGGAGTTAAAGTGAATTGAGGCTAGATTCGAACTCGTGCCATTTTTACTTTGAAATCATGTCCTTGTTTTTAATTTTGATGATGGTTATGACTGAACCAGTCCGGCGAGGTTCACCGGAGAAGACAACCGGTCCTTGGCCGCCGATGGTGTGCTGGATGGTTCTGAGCCACATGACCCTCTTGATTTGTTTTAATCTGGAGCGTGCATTTGAATTACCAATGTTATGGCGCGCTGACTAATGTCTATCGTGGATAGCGCATTTTCCACCACTTGATCTGCCACCTCAATTAATGAGAGAGATCAAGTAGTCCACGTTTTTTCTGATATTTTAATTTTCATTTTAATTGCATTATTTTCAATAATTCATATTAAATTTAATATTGATCCAAAAAATATGGGACTTTCACCTAAAATTTTCAAATATTTTCCTCTTTCATATTCTGAATTAAAATTATTTTTTGGATCATTATTAATATTTTTCATGAATTAATTGATTTTGCATTTGTTTTTAATTGGTTAAAAATATTTTTAAATGTCCACAAATTATGAATTTTTTTCTCCAAGGTCCTTTGACCTTGTTTGACCTATGATAAATCTCATGGTCATTTCTTTGGTGTTTTAATGAGATTTTAGGAATTGGACAAACCATATTTAATATAAATGCACTATTTTAGTATTTTTAATTTGAATAAATGCCAAATAAATTTGTTGACCAATTGTGATGACTTGTTTATGTTTGACTCTTGTTGTTGGGCCTTGGTCAAGGTTGATTTGACTTTGTCAAATTAATATCATTGGATTTAAGGGATTGATGGAATGTACATTCCATCTCCTAAAATGAATGGATGATATTAATTTAGTAAAATTCCTCCTTTGACCAATTTGTGTTTTGATCCATTCCTCTCCCGCTTTATCTTATTCCCTTTCTTCATTCATTCATTCCATTTTGGCCTATGATATCTCATAATCCTAAGGCTAGTTGATTGAAAAATTGACATGAGTATGGATGAGATTAAGCCACACCTTTTGCATATTCGTTTTGTGTGTGGTATATTTCATGAGCATAGTCCATTATACTATGTCTCTAACATGCATTAACACCAAAATTTTATTACCTGGCCTCAAATAGTTGTGACTTCTACATAAGTCCAATTACGATTGCTTAACATAGCGTTAAATTTGTGACATAAAAGGAATAAGCATTCTAGTTAATGAGATTGTAAGTCTCCCCTCTTTCATGGTATTGTGTGGAAACTTGGCCTTTTTTCCTTCCTTTGGAAGATGTCTTGGTTCAAGGATTCATGCGTGTGATAAGTGGGTTCAGTGTGCTCCAAAGAATGGCTTAAAAATGAAAAGCAAAAGCAAAACAATACTAACTTCTAACTCATTAACAACTAACTTTTAATTTCAAGCCATTTACTTTAATGTCATTTAATTTTAGTTTTTATTCATTTGCCATTATTCATACCATTCTAATTGTTTATGTTAATTCAATTTTCACTTTGTCCATTTGGATCATATTGTGTGATATATTGTTTGTGTATACTTTACTTGTTTGTGTGGTCTTTGACCATTAATGTACATAATAACAACAAAAACCCTAAAAAACTTTTGTGTGGACTGTTGGCTTGATCTTGGACAAATGGACTTAGAACTTAGGCAACATTCCTATGCTAAAGGACTTAGCCAATGCCAACTTTCTGTGAAACCAAGTGCTTGCAATTTGAAACTTCATCTGATACATCATTCAATTCCATCATAAGCATTAGCATTGGGATCATACCTTGGCATCCTCCTTACCCCTCTTTCATTGGGTTTGTTTTGAGAGATATCACCAAGCACTTTGTGATTATATCATACTTGTATGTTATCATTTCTCTAACCAAAATACCAAAAATATGTCTTTGCATTTGCCTAACTCTTTTGTAGGAAGGGCATGATCCCGTTGACTCATCAAGTTCACATCTAAGGTTTGAGACCCTCATGAACAAAGAGCACAACCAAGAATTGATTCAAGAATGGTTATGAGCATCATATATGAGTCCCAATATTCTCTACATGTTATATTGATCAAGTTTTCTTCAAGAGTTTGAGGGTGATTTTCCTTGGAAACCCTAATTTGTCTGGGTATCTTGAGTAACTTCTCCAACAAGCTATCTCACCAATTGATCAAAATTATCAAGGGACACTTCAAAATTCATCATATCATACATATATGATCTACCATGAGCCTAAAAAGTCAAGAGAATTGGAAGTTAGCAAGTTGGTTGATGATGGTTAGCCAGATGAATTCATCTGATCAAAACTGGGTCTCCCTAGACCCTATCTCCTACAATTTTCACTATATGAAAATTATTCCAAGATAAAACTTACTCTAAATGACATTCCAAACAACTTTCATGTTTAGACCTAGAGCTAGTTTTGCTTGGAAAATCATTTTCAAAGTTGAAACATTATAGGTCATTTTGTCTAAACCCTAATTTGAAAGTCAACTTTCCAAGGCCATAATTTGCTCAATTTTTATGAGATGAAATATTTACAAGTTGCACAATCAAATTCAATGTGTCTACTTTAACTTTTATGCTTGGAGTGGGAGCTAATTCAACTTGTTTGAGCATGTGATATGAGGTTACGTTATAGGTCACTTTTGACCTATACCATTGATCAAGTGATTTTTCCAAACTTCAAAAATGCACAACTCTATCATTTAAAATCCAAATAACATGAAATTGGTTATCATGTTGAAGGTCTTTGAGAGAGCTACAACTTTGATAAAGACACGTTTCTCATTTGAAGCTCATATAAAAAGTTAAGCAAGGTAGAATATTGAGACATATGGCTTGACACTTAGAAAAATTTTGATATGTCAAAAATTTCCAAACTTCCACCTCAAATTTCTTCAAGTTAGAAACTCAAATTTCTTTTGATTTGAATTTCCACTGTTTTGAAATTCAAATCTCCAGGAATCCACAACCTTTTGAGCATTCAATCCTTCTTCTGCAAGCATTTGGAGTGAAATCAAGCACGAGCAAGAGCAAGATCAGTTGAATCCAGACCTCCATTGAAGGTATTTTCCAGAAATTTTGATCTCTTTGATTCTCTCTAATTCTTGCTAAATTCTATTGATTCTTTGGTTGTTTGAAGTCCTACCAATGTAGGCAAGAAGATTGATTTGCTTTTAGGCCAAATCGAAGTAACTTAGTTCATGTACCTCAAATTTCAACTCCATGTATCTCTCAATATACTTGGAGTTAAAGTGAATTGAGGCTAGATTCGAACTCGTGCCATTTTTACTTTGAAATCATGTCCTTGTTTTTAATTTTGATGATGGTTATGACTGAACCAGTCCGGCGAGGTTCACCGGAGAAGACAACCGGTCCTTGGCCGCCGATGGTGTGCTGGATGGTTCTGAGCCACATGACCCTCTTGATTTGTTTTAATCTGGAGCGTGCATTTGAATTACCAATGTTATGGCGCGCTGACTAATGTCTATCGTGGATAGCGCATTTTCCACCACTTGATCTGCCACCTCAATTAATGAGAGAGATCAAGTAGTCCACGTTTTTTCTGATATTTTAATTTTCATTTTAATTGCATTATTTTCAATAATTCATATTAAATTTAATATTGATCCAAAAAATATGGGACTTTCACCTAAAATTTTCAAATATTTTCCTCTTTCATATTCTGAATTAAAATTATTTTTTGGATCATTATTAATATTTTTCATGAATTAATTGATTTTGCATTTGTTTTTAATTGGTTAAAAATATTTTTAAATGTCCACAAATTATGAATTTTTTTCTCCAAGGTCCTTTGACCTTGTTTGACCTATGATAAATCTCATGGTCATTTCTTTGGTGTTTTAATGAGATTTTAGGAATTGGACAAACCATATTTAATATAAATGCACTATTTTAGTATTTTTAATTTGAATAAATGCCAAATAAATTTGTTGACCAATTGTGATGACTTGTTTATGTTTGACTCTTGTTGTTGGGCCTTGGTCAAGGTTGATTTGACTTTGTCAAATTAATATCATTGGATTTAAGGGATTGATGGAATGTACATTCCATCTCCTAAAATGAATGGATGATATTAATTTAGTAAAAGTCCTCCTTTGACCAATTTGTGTTTTGATCCATTCCTCTCCCGCTTTATCTTATTCCCTTTCTTCATTCATTCATTCCATTTTGGCCTATGATATCTCATAATCCTAAGGCTAGTTGATTGAAAAATTGACATGAGTATGGATGAGATTAAGCCACACCTTTTGCATATTCGTTTTGTGTGTGGTATATTTCATGAGCATAGTCCATTATACTATGTCTCTAACATGCATTAACACCAAAATTTTATTACCTGGCCTCAAATAGTTGTGACTTCTACATAAGTCCAATTACGATTGCTTAACATAACGTTAAATTTGTGACATAAAAGGAATAAGCATTCTAGTTAATGAGATTGTAAGTCTCCCCTCTTTCATGGTATTGTGTGGAAACTTGGCCTTTTTTCCTTCCTTTGGAAGATGTCTTGGTTCAAGGATCCATGCTTGTGATAAGTGGATTGAGTGTTCTCCAAAGAATGACTTCAATTAAAAAGCAAAAGCAAAACAATACTAACTTCTAACCTATTAACTACTAACTTTTAATTCCAAGCTCTTTACTTTAATGCCATTTAATTCTAGCTTTTATACATTTGCAATTGTTCATATCATTATAATTGTTTATGTTAATGAAATTTTCACTTTCTCCATTTGGACCATATTGCGTGATATATTTTGTTTGTGTATACTTTGCTTGTTTGTGTGGTCTTTGACCATTAATGTACTAATAATAAAAAAAAACCTAAAAGACTTTTGTGTGGACTGTTGGCTTGATCTTGGACAAATGGACTTAGAACTTAGGCAACATTGATATGCTAAAGGACTTAACCAATGCCAACTTGTTGAAGAACCAAGTGCTTGCAATCAGAAACTTCATCTGATACATCATTCAAGATTCTTTTGAGTTCATCTGCAACATGATCATTGTGAAGCTGTTATTTTGAACTGGTGACTTGTGGAATTCATCTGTTACATGGGCTAATTTGAAGAAGATCATGGAATGGATAAGCTTGGATGTGGCCATCTTTATTTGATGCCTTGCTCTTCAAGATAATATAATTGTGCATTTGTGTGTTGCTTGATTCTAAAATTCCAAGGGAATTCTGGGTTTCTATTGACATTCTTGTCTATTGGATTGCTACCCATTTGGTCAGATCTTTTCAACTCTAAACTTTTAATTTTGTACATAGGATAATCTCTTCATCTTCTCCCAATTTCTTTAATTTCAAAATCTCTCCCTCCATTTTTCAAAATCTTCTTTGTGTGAACTACTTTTGTTCTAAACTTTGACCACTTTTGCAAAAAGATAGAAACTTTGGCCTTATGCCATTGCATTTTCAAACTTCTTTTCTTAAATCAAACTTGTAAATAGACTTAATTATACTTGACTTAAAAAAAGAACTAACTCATTTTTAGGCCTTTCTTCCTTTCAAACTTAATTTTTGTTAAAAACAATGCATCCACTTTGAAATTTGTATCATGAACTATGAGGTTTTGATCCCTCATTTTTATGTTGGTACGTAGGCACAAGACCAAGGTCTTGTTAAACACAAATATAATTAATGAATTCTTTTCTCATCCCCCCATTCTATTTGTTTGTAAACATCACTTTGTACCAAATACATATGCATACAAAAAGGGCTCCCTAGGAGTACCTAGGACACTTTGGATGCTAACACCTTCCCTCTATGTAACCAACCCCCTTACCTGTAATCTCTAACATTTTATTAGTTTTGATTTGAAAACTTCTTACTTTTTGGGTTTTGTTCGTACTTTTTCCCTTTTCCTTTGGAAACAATAAAAGCGCGGTGGTGACTCTTGTTATTTGATCTCTAGCTTATCCATAGCTTGATGATCATGAATTTCCCGCTACAGACACTCCAAGAGATGGACAGAACCACAATCAATGAAATAAATGTGGCTAACCACTTTTGGGCTGAAGCAGTAAATACATCGTGTTATATTCAGAATATAATCTCTATAAGACCTATTCTGGAGAAGACTCCCTATGAACTGTGTAAGGGAAGAAAACCCAACATTTCTTATTTTCATCCTTTTGGATGCTCTTGTTTTATTCTCAATACTAAAGAACATCTGAACAAGTTTGATTCTAAAGCACAAAAAGTTACTATGTTAGGATACTCAGAACGCTCTATAGGCTACAGAGTATTCAACACAGAAACCAAAATTGTTGAAGAATCAATCCATGTCAGATTTGATGATAAGCTTGACCCTGAAAAGTCAAAGCTAGTTGAGAAACTTGTAGATTTGGAGATTACTCTTGCAGGTTCTGACGAGAAGACTAAATCACCAGAAGTATCCGAAAGACAAAAGCTAGATGAATCTGAAATAATCATCCAGAAGAAATCAAGGAGTCATCCCAACATCTCTGAAGATTTAATTTTGGGAAACAAGGATGAACCTGTCAGAACTAGGTCAACATTCAAAGTATTTGAAGAAACTCCTCTAGGATTAGTATCTCTAATCAAACCTACTTCCTATGATGAGGCACTTCAAGACAATGACTTGGTTCTGGCTATGAAAGAAGAGCTAGATCAATTCTCCAAGAATGACATTTGAGATCTTGTTCCAAAGGCTAAAGGAACTCACATTATTGGAACCAAATGGGTGTTCAGAAACAAATTGAGCGAAAAAGGAGAAGTTGTCAGAAATAAAGCTCGACTGGTGGCACAAGGGTATAGTCAACAAGAGGGCATTGACTACAATGAAACCTTTTCCCCAGTCGCCAGATTAGAATCTATCCGTTTACTTGTTTCATTTGCTGTAAGTCACTCGATCAAACTATATCAAATGGACGTCAAGAGTGCATTTCTTAATGGTTATATATCAGAAGAAGTGTATGTCAATCAACCTCCAGGTTTTGAAAACTCCAATTGTTGAGAACTTGTTTTTAAACTTAAGAAATCATTATATGGTTTATAACAAGCTCCTAGAGCTTGGTATGAAAGACTAAGCAATTTTCTTCTGGAACATGACTTTATTAGAGGAAAAGTTGAATCTACACTCTTCTGTAAAAACATTAGTAATGACCTCATGATATGCCAGATATATGTTGATGACATTATTTTTGGTTAAGCTAATCCTTCTGTATGCCAATAATTCTCTGAGCTAATGCAGGCAGAATTTGAAATGAGTTTAATGCAAGAACTAAAGTTCTTTCTAGGAATTCAAATCAATCAAGCTTCAGAAGCTACCTACGTTTATCAAAGTAAATACATAAAAGACATTCTGAAGAAATTTGAAATGGAGGAATGCAAACCTGCTAAGACACCTATGCGTCCAACTTGCATTTTGGAAAAAGAAGAAGTTAGCCAGAAGGTTTGTCAGAAGCTCTATCGTGGTATGATAGGCTCTCTTCTCTATTTGACTGCTACACGTCCTGATATTCTGTTTAGTGTATGTCTCTGTGCAAGATTCCAATCAGATCCTAGAGAATCCCATTTAACAGCTGTTAAAA
Organism: Lathyrus oleraceus; assembly: GCF_024323335.1. Lineage (NCBI taxonomy): Eukaryota > Viridiplantae > Streptophyta > Magnoliopsida > Fabales > Fabaceae > Lathyrus > Lathyrus oleraceus. The sequence goes on from NC_066582.1 coordinate 362,607,104, forward strand.
GAATACTCAGGTATCTGAAAGGAACCCTTAACCTGGGCCTGATGTATGAGAAAACATCAGAGTGTAAACTTTCTGGTTATTGTGATGCAGATTGCGCAAGGGACATAATGGAACGTAAAAGTACATCTGGGAACTGTCAGTTTTTGGGAAAGAATCTGATATCCTGGGCCAGCAAAAGGCAATCAACCATAGCTTTGTCCACTGCAGAAGCAAAATATATATCAACATCACTATGCACTACTCAGATGCTCTGGATGAAGAATCAACTAGAAGACCTTCATATCTTTGAGAGTAACGTTCCTATCTTCTGTGACAATACTGCCGCCATCTGTTTGAGTAAGAATCCTATTTTGCATTCCAGAGCTAAGCACATAGAAATAGAACATCATTTCATTAGAGACTATGTTCAGAAACGGGTAATAATATTAAAATTTATTGATACAGACCATCAATGGGCTGATATTTTTACCAAACCCCGTGTTGAAGATAGATTCTCTTTTATCTTGAAAAATCTAAACATTCAAAATTGTACAGAATAAAATGTGCCTCTGAAATAGCAAAATAAGACTCTGAAGCAAACACCTAGAATCTGTATCTGACTCTGATGCTACTACCAGTTAGAAGTCATCTGATTCAGAAATATTCAGGATCCAACCCTTTGGTATTCTCGAAGATCAGATAAAGTAACACGTGGTACATCTTGTGTCTGACCTTGGAACTTCTAGACAATTGTCTAGCAGAAATCAAGAGACATACTCTTGATATCTTCTCGAGCAGTGTGCTGACTTGGGGATTAGACCTCCATCATGGGTTGTAATCATTCTCCTCCAAACGTCCTTACTTGGTTAGCGTTCTGCATTAATTTTCTTAACTGTTAAACTCACTTTCTGTTGTCGTTTTGCATGCACCCTAATTGTGTATTTATTCATTTCACAAGCTACACTTGCACACTTTACACCCACGACTTCACAAAACCCTCCTTCTCTCTGTTCTTCATATTCAGTCAAATATTTCTGCAGTCTTCATCAAGATCTTCAAACATTCATCATCATCTTCAACTGTTCTTCATGGATTCTCAACAACAATCCGTCTACAACTTCTCCCAACAAATGAACTCAATAGAGAAAGCACCCAGTTCTAGCCAACAAACCACTACAACCACCGGCGTTGTCTCAACTCCAGTCTACAGGGAACCCCACATCCTTGATCATGAGCCCCACATACATCTAGCAACTCCCTTTGAGAAGCTTGAAGTTCTCTGTGAATCCTTGGTTGATTTTAAAAACATGAAGCGAAATGGCGTTGACCTCATTGAAGAACTGAAAATGCAAGGGTGTGAAACCTACTTTCAACGCCTCTATAGCCCTGTATACACGAATTTGGTGAAGGAGTTCTGGCGTTTCGCAGACTCAGATGATCACTACATTGTCTCCTACGTTCTGGGAGTCAAGATAGTCATCACTGAAAAATCAATTGCCTCCCTTCTGAACATGGAGAAGACATGAGGAAGACGCATCTACAACATAAACCCTAGGGCAAAATACTTTTCCCAGGAAATCAACCCTACCATCTTCCAACAGAATGCTGAAGGCAAGCATTCCAAGAACAAGGAGCTACATCAGAACCTTCGGGTCTGGCTGAAGATCATCTTAGGCACCACCCATCATCGTCCTGATTCAAACTCTTCTGACTACATCAACATAGATCAGAAGTGTATCTTGTACTGTATTCACAAGGGTCTGAAGCTATGTCTACCTGCACTCCTCTTCAAATACCTCAAAGATTCAATTAAGGACACCAGAAACAACATGAAGACAAGGAAATACATCCCTCTAGGGAGGCTGATATATGATGTATTGATCGAGAGTGGCCTCGTGGATCACCTAATTCAGCTCAGACTCATGGAAGATGTCACCATTGACACTGGAAGACCTCTGAATGCTCGTAATCTGAAGAGCATGGGAATCATTGATCAAGTCAGAGCCAAACCAACACTTGATACCTCTTGGGAAGCACTCAGATGTCAGAGGGAGATTCCCAACGGACTCTACTTGTTCTCCAAGATTGACCCTTCAGAGGTAGTAGCCTACTATCTACAGGACCTTGCCAATCAAGGGGTGGATATCTCTGACTTCACAGTGGATTGGCTTCCTGAGCATCTACCTAACTTCATGAAGAGGATGCGGGAGCCCTTTGAGATATCCAAGAAGGCGAAGAAAGCTAAGCTGGGAGAATCCTCTGGATCAAGACCCCTAGTTCCTCTGGTTGGCTCTCCAGGTAAGTCTGTATCTCTCACTCGCTCTGTCAAAATTAAACCAATTGCTTCTTCTCTTCCCCAAACAACTCCTATATACACCTCTGCTGAAACTCCTCCCTCAACCACCAGATCTTCTAACCCACCTTCTCTGAAATTCAACCTCGCCACCACAACATTACCAGTTTCAGAAGCAGAAATGCTGAATCAAAACACCTCACCATCATCATCACCATCTCCTTAATCCCCACCTTACTACGAACTCTCCTCTGATACCGAACCATCTGACCCTTAATCCCCCACTCTGGCTCAGCTCCAAGCCTGTGCTTTGGCCTCGCAACAACCATCACATCCTGAACCTGAACCAGAAGTCACTTCCCCACCTCCGGAACATCCAAATCCAACCACATTTGAACCACCTCAAACACCACCTACATAACAACCAACCCACTCTGAACCACAACCAACCCACTCTGAACCACAACCAACCTAACCACCATCTGAACCAACCCCACAACCTGAACTATCCTCATAGACCCACTCTGACATACCACCACCCATCACTTCTGCTGACCCAACAACTCTCACACTTAATTTAAGTGCCCCAAACTCACCCTCCTCACCCTCCCCAGCCTCTGCCACTGAACTAAAAACTACCCTTCCTACCCTTGAAGAAGCAATCCAGGTTTTTGCAGAGTCTTCAGTTGAGAAGGTCAAGTCTCTGACCATCAACTCTGGTATCAGTGATGAAGAAGGTCTCTTTCGACCCGATTCCTATGTCTTATGTAGATTTATACCCGTCTTTGGTTCTCAAGAACCTAATCCAACCGAGAAACCCACCGCAGATTCCAGAACCACTTCCATGGTGGTACAAGCCTGAGCTCTGTTGTGCTTTTCATCAAGGAGAACCTGAACATGATATAGAGAACTACTACCCACTCAAGTATGAGGTTCAAAAGCTGATGAAGAGTGGAATGGTGTCCTTTGAGGATCGAGCGCCGAATATAAAAGCAAATCCATTGCCCGCTCATGGGAACTCTTATGTGAATATGGTGGATGGTTGTCCTGGCGAGTTTAAGGTTTTTGATGTGCGGTTTATCCGAAGATCCTTGGTGCAGATGCATAAGGATATTTATTTGGTGAGTGATTGTGAACATGACCATGACGGTTGTGTTATCTGTAGTGTTAATCGGAGGGGTTGCGAAGTTGTGAAAAGGAACATCCAGCGACTGATGGATGAAGGCATGATCCAAATTGTTATATCCCGTCATGTAGATGACGATGTAAATGTCATAGTGCCCATTTTCAAGCAGCCAGAGAGATTGGTAATCCAGTACGACAACAACAACAGTAACAATGTCAGCAATAGATCAATATGGCCATTGGTTATACGGTTAGCGAGCCCAGTCTCATATTCATCTGATAAAGTTGTGTCGTATCAGTACAATGCAACAATGATAGAAGGCGGTCAAGAGGTCCCGTTACCTACGACTAGCTCTGTGGTGAGCATTGCTGATGTTACCAAGGTGACCCGCAGTGGTCGTGTGTTTGGGCCGGTGTTCCCAAAAGATAAAGAAGAATCAGTTGTTGGAAAGAAGGTAGAAGTGCCTGTTGTAGATCCAGTTGGTGCTTCAAAGGGTAAGTCTGGTGAATCCAGCGATTTGAAGGCTAATGATGATGATGAGGTACTTCAGTTAATCAAAAGGAGTGAGTTTAATGTGGTGGAGCAGCTGCTCCAAACCCCCTCAAAAATCTCAGTGTTGTCTTTGCTCATGAATTCTGAAGCACACAGAGAAGCAATGCAAAGAGTTCTAGAATAAGATTTTGTAGAACATGATGTTACAGTGGATCAATTCGATCATATCGTAGCTAACATCACTTCTTGCAATAATCTTAACTTCTATGATGAAGAGCTCCATAAGGAAGGCAGAAATCATAATCTGGCTTTGCACATTTCTATGAAAGCCAAAGAGGATGCTTTGTCAAATGTGCTTGTTGACACCGGATCATCGTTGAATGTACTGCCGAAGTCAACACTGTCAAAGTTGTCATACCAAGGAGCGCCTATGAGGTATAGCGGTGTAATTCTCAAAGCTTTTGACGGTTCACGCAAAACAGTTATTGGTGAAGTGGACCTTCCAGTGAAGATAGGTCCGAGTGATTTTCAAATTACTTTTCAAGTAATGGATATCCACCCGGCCTACAGTTGCTTTTTGGGAAGACCATGGATCCATGAGGCAGGAGCTGTTACCTCCACTTTGCACCAGAAACTCAAATTTGTGAAGAATGGAAAACTTATGATTGTTGGCGGGGAGAAGGCGCTGTTGGTTAGCCAGTTGTCATCTTTCTCTTATGTTGAAGCTGAGGATGGGGTTGGGACTCCGTTCCAAGCCTTGCCTATTGTTTCTAAAAGAGAGTTGAGGCACCTATGTCCTCATTGAAAGATGCTAAGAAGATTGTGGAAGAAGGCAATGTTGATCAGTGGGGGCGCATGGTAGAGGTATCTGACAACAAAGGCATAACCGGTTTAGGGTTCCAGAAAGGTTCATCAACCGCAAGGTCTGAAGATAGACAACTTAGCTTCCGTAGCGGAGGGTTCATTCATGGCAATGAACAACACTTAGTTGTTGTGCTAGAAGATGACGAAGAGGAAAACTGCACCAATTTTGTGACGCATGGAAAGGTTTGCAACAATAGGACTGATGTTGATATTCCTATTATTTTGCATCGATCTAAGTAATTGCTTTTATATGTTTTAAAATCCTTCTCCTATGCCTAAGGGAGAAGTGAACATTGTTTAGGCATTTCAAATTTGATTATCAATAAAATTAATTCTATTCATCCACATCTATGATGTCTTGTTTTTAGTTTTTGCTTTATTCTGAAAATGGTAATCACAAAAAAACATAAATAAACAATATAATTGTCCATATGCATAATATTTGGTCACAAATTCACTTCTCTAAAATAAAAATATCAAATCATTATGTAGGTTGGTTTCTAACCCCATTGAATACAATGATCATTCTCCTTCTCCAAATTTTGAATTCCCTGTGTTTGAGGCCGAGGAGGAAAGTGATGTAGAAGTGAGTGATGAATTATCCCGTCTTCATGAGTAAGATGAAAAGACCATTCAGCCGTTTGAAGAGCAGATTGAGTTAGTCAACTTGGGTTCCGAGGATGATGTGAAGGAAGTCAAGATTGGGTCTCGATTGTATCCAGATGTCAAGAAGGGGTTGATTGATCTTCTTCGAGAGTATTCAGATGTGTTTGCTTAGTCCTATCAAGACATGCCTGATTTGGATTATGAGATTGTGGAGCATAGATTGTCGTTGAAGCTAGAATGCCCGCCAGTCAAGCAGAAATTGAGAAGAACGCATCCTGATATGGTTGTAAAGATCAAGGAGGAAGTGCAAAAGCAGATTGATGTCTGTTTCCTTGTGACCGCTGAGTATCCGTAATGGGTGGCCAATATTGTGCATGTGCCAAAGAAAGATGGAAAAGTCTGCATGTGTGTTGATTATAGAGATTTGAATAAAGCTAGTCCGAAAGATGATTTCCCTCTGCCACACATTGATATGTTGGTAGACAATACTGCTAAATTTAAAGTCTTTTCGTTTATGGATGGATTTTCCGGATATAATCAGATCAAAATGGCACCCGAAGATATGGAGAAGACCACATTCATTACCCCTTACGGAACATTCTGTTATAGAGTGATACATTTCGGTTTAAAGAATGTTGGTGCAACTTACCAAAGAGCAATGACTACTCTTTTTCATGATATGATGCATAAAGAGATTGAAGTATATGTCGATGACATGATTGCTAAATCGATTGATGAAGAGGAACATGTTGAACATTTGTTGAAGCTATTCCAGCGTTTGAGGAAGTATAAACTCCGCTTGAATCCTAATAAGTGTACTTTTGGTGTTTGTTCTGGTAAGTTGTTGGGCTTTATTGTCAGCGAGAAAGGTATTGAGGTTGATCCTGCCAAGGTCAAAGCAATACAAGAGATGCCTGCGCCCAAAACTGAGAAGCAAGTCAGAGGTTTTCTCGGCCGCTTGAATTATATTTCCAGATTCATTTCCCACATGACTGCCACATGTGCACCTATACTTAAGCTTCTTCGGAAAGATTAGTCTTGTGATTGGACCGAAGACTTCCAGAAAGCTTTTGACAGTATCAAGGAATATTTGCTTGAGCCTCCGATTTTGTCTCTGCCTGTTGAAGGAAGACCGTTGTTCATGTATTTAACTGTGCTTGAAGATAATATGGGTTGTGTTCTTGGTCAGCAGGATGAGACTGGAAAGAAAGAATATGCAATCTACTACCTCAGTAAGAAGTTCACCGACTATGAGACTCGGTATTCTATGCTTGAGAAGACTTGTTACACATTGTCTTAGCCTGCTAAGCGTCTGTGCCAGTATATGTTGAATCATACCACTTGGTTGATATCCAAAATGGATCCAATCAAGTATATATTTGAAAAGCCTGCTTTAACTGGGAGGATTTCCCGTTGGCAGATGTTGCTATCAGAATATGATATCGAATACCGATCTCAGAAAGCGATCAAAGGTAGTATCTTGGTTGACCATTTGGCTCACCAACCAATTGAAGATTACCAGTCAGTGCAATATGATTTTCCTGATGAAGAGATTTTGTACTTGAAAATGAAAGATTGTGATGAACCATTGCTTGAAGAAGGGCCAGAACCTGGTTCCCGTTTGGGCATGGTATTTGATGGAGCTGTTAATCAATATGGAAATGGCATTGGGGCAATGATTATTACTCCTCAAGGCACTCATATACCATTTACAACTAGATTAACTTTCAAGTGTACAAATAATATGGCAGAATATGAAGCTTGCATTATGGGGATTGAAGAGGCCATGAATCTCAGAATCAAGTATTTAGATGTCTTTGGAGATTCAGCTTTGGTTGTGAATCGGATCAAAGGTGAATGGGAGACAAATCAACCCGGTTTAATACCATATAGAGATTATGCAAGGAGGATTTCAACTTTCTTTACAAAGGTTGAGTTTCATCATATCCCTCGAGATGAAAACCGAATGACAGATGCTCTTGCAACGTTAGCGTCAATGATTGTGGTGAAATTTTGGAATGAAGTTCCCAATTTGTCTGTAATGCGTCTTGATAGGCCAACTCATGTGTTTGCTGTTGAAAAGATCAAAGACGAGAAGCTGTGGTATTGCGACATCAAATGTTTCCTCCAAAGTCAGATTTACCCGCATGGGGCATCTTTGAAAGATAAGAAGACTTTAAGAAGATTAGCCGATAATTTCTACTTGAATGGTGATATACTGTACAGGAGAAACTTCGACATGGTGTTGCTCAGATGCATGGATAGACACAAAGCATACCTATTGATGACTGAAGTGCATTAAGGTTCCTTTGGTACTCATTCCAATGGATATGCAATGGCAAAGAAGATGTTGCGAGCAGGTTACTATTGGCTGACAATGGAATCTCACTATTGCAAGTTTGTGAAGAAATGCCACAAGTGTCAAATATATGCTGATAAGATTCATGTTCCTCCGACACTATTGAATGTTATTTCTTCCCCATGGCCCTTCTCCATGTGGGGAATTGATATGATTGGGATGATTGAGCCCAAAGCTTCGAATGGACATCATTTCATTTTGGTGGCAATTGACTACTTCACCAAATGGGTTGAAGCGACATCGTATGCAGATGTAACCAGGCAAGTTATTGTAAGGTTTATCAAGAATAAAATCATATGTCGTTATGGTGTTCCAAGTAAGATCATTATTGATAATGGATCGAACTTAAATAACAATATGGTGGAAGCTCTTTACAAAGACTTTAAGATTGCACATCATAATTCTTCTCCCTACAGACCTAAGATGAATGAGGCTGTTGAAGCTGCAAATAAGAACATTAAAAAGATTACTCAGAAGATGGTTGTCACGTATAAGGATTGGCATGAGATGCTCCCATTTACTTTGCATGGGTATCGTGCATCCGTCCGCACTTCAATAGGGGCAACCCCTTTCTCTCTTGTATATGGTATGGAAGCAGTGCTCCCTGTAGAGGTTGAGATTCCTTCATTGCGTGTGCTCATGGAAGCAAGTTGACTGAGGCTGAATGGTGCCAGACTAGGTTTGATAAGTTAAATTTGATCGAAGAAAAGCGATTGACTGCCATGTGTCATGGTCAGTTATATCAACAGAGGATGAAGAAAGCTTTTGATAAGAAGGTCAGACCTCGTGTATTCAGGGAAGGTGACCTTGTGCTCAAGAAGATTTTATCTTTCAAACGAGATTCCAGGGGAAAATGGACTCCTAATTATGAAGGCCCATATGTTGTTAAAAGAGCCTTTTCAAGCGGTGCTTTGATTCTTACAACTATGGATGGTGAATAGTTCACACGTCCTGTGAATGCAGATGCAGTCAAGAAATACTTCGCCTAAAAAAAGAAAAGAACAACTCGCTAAGTTGAAAACCCGAAAGGGAAGCTTAGGCAAAAATGAGCGTCTCGGTGGATTGAAAACCTGAAAGGGCGATCTAGGCAAAAATTAGAGACATAAAAACAGAAAGAATTTCCCGATAAGTTGAGTACCCCACCTTGGGGCAACTTATGCAAAAATTAGGGATTATGGCAAGTAACTACATTCTGTTGACCTTCAGTGTTTTGAAGACCTTAGTTGAGCACGAGGGTGACGTTGTTTCATCATCCCAGTAGCGCTCAAGAGCACAGTGGATATCAAGAGTTGATAGAAGGATTAAGGATCATTTGTATTCAATGTAACCCTTTTCCATGTAAGTTACCCTTTTTCAACTTTGTAAAAAATCTATGGAGTCTTGTCATTTACAGACTACCATCTCATTAAATAAAGTTGAGCTTTTGTCCAATTGTTTCTACTCTTATTTACTTCAGTCAATAGTTTAAATTTTATTATGATCATTATGGAAATTTAAATTTTTTAATCAAAATCTCTTTTTCTTAAAACATATAAAAGCAAGAATTTTTCAAAGCAATTAAAAGGAAGTATCAACAACACTTTAAAGAGCAGTAAGTCCTTAAGTGCGAAACATCAGAGGTTCCCCAAGAAGTTAACCCTTCGGGTATCCCTAGTTATTTGTGTTGATCCGGTTCCCCTGCGAAGTGTTTGTTCCATAGCAGAGTTCCGATTCTTTTCCCCAGCTAAGTTGGTTGATTCAGTACCTTGCGGCGACAGTGTTTATGTATTTCCCAACAGAGTTCACGATTCTTCAGCAGGGTTGATCTTCAGTACAGTAAGATGTTTTCCCCAGTAGATCGCATTGGTTTCCCCACCAGTCGCCATCCGACTCGCTCCCAGTCAAAGTTTCCTCCTGGTTTCTAAGCAGCTGCTTTGTGTTTGTCATCTGCATGGTTGTCTCCCATTTAATATGGTGTTGACCTAAAATTCCCTGAAGACTCGATAACTTCGCCTCTCCTCAGCAGATTTCCTCCCTCGGCTAGATTTGAGCCTTTGGTTTGTTGATTTCTCTGTTCTCCAGCCACTTGTCTCCCTCTTTTTATGGATTGATCGAGGATTGTACCGATGATTCAATTTCTTGGCGACACCTTTGTATCCTTTGTGATCACTTTGTCAGCATAATCATCATATATATATATATATATATATATATATATATATATATATATATATATATATATATATATATATATATATATATATATATATATATATATATATATATCACTTCAGTTTCCTCCCCAGTTGTTTATCTGGATGGAACCACTCCCCTTGAGTTATGTCCTCATTGGGTTGAGTCTTAATTGACTGTTTCTTTCTAGCTCCTACCTAGATAGATGATTTGAGTCTCCTAAGAGCTTATTACCCAGTAATTGGTAATATTCTTCTTAGTTTGCAGTTTGTTACTTCTTGCCCAATACCCGACAAAAGTATTCCTGTGTTCCCAGTAGTGGAATTCCGAATGGATTCATTTGTTTATGATTCCCCGGGAAGTATATCCTTGATATGTTCACCCTAATCGGTGATAGATATCTTTCTCTCCCCTGCCTGAGTCTATCCTTGATATGTTCATCCTAACCGATGACGAATATTCTCGTCCTTGGTATTCTACCCAATAAAAAGGTAGTTGTAATCCCTATTCTTGTTCGCCAGAGAGTTAATCCTTGATATGTTCATCCTAACTGATGACATGTTTCCTTCTCTTTGCGGTCTTCTACCCAGTAACCGGTAGTTGTAAATCCTGTTTTTGTCCCCTTCATAAAGTTAATCCTTGATATGTTCATCCTAACCGGTGATGAATTTTCTCTCTGATGGTATTCTATCCAGTAACTAATAGATGTAATTCCTATTTTCTCCCCTTTCAGAGTCTATCCTTGATATGTTCATCTTAACCGGTGATGGGTTTTCTCTTTGATGGTCTTCTATCCAGAATTCGATAGATGTAATTCCTACTTTTTTATTCAGTTGGTTTATCCTTGATATGTTCATCCTAACCGATGATGGATCTTCTTCCCTGTTGAGTCTATCCTTGATATGTTCATCTTAATCGATGATGGATAATCTTATCTTTGGTCTTCTACCCAGTAACTGGTAGTTATAAATCCTATTTTTTCTGTAATTTTCCCTAGCAAGGCTATTCTTACCTAGTAACCGGTAATGAATACTCCCTCTTGAAATTTCCCAATGAGTCATCCTTGATATGTTAATCCTAACCGATGACGGATGTCCTCTCTGTCAGATCTTTATTATCTCCTTACCCATTAACAGGTAGTAGATAATAAATTTCTGCCCCTCCTGTGTTGAAGTTTTGTTTCTTCCCCAGTTGAGTTGAGTGCATTTTTCCTTAGTGAAATCGCTTTCCCTGCATGATTCAAGTATTTCAGTTTTTATTTGTATCCCCTGCAGATGTTGTGTTCCCCGACTGAGTCTTTTCCATGTTTGTATGGAATTCCTCTAGTCCCCCAGCAGTTTTAAGTCGTAGTCTGGCCTGCGCATAACTCCTTTATCCCCCAAAGTCTCTGTCTCCCTAGTGAGTTTTCCTTACGGAATACATTATACTCCTGCGCACTTTCGGTCTCTCTGATTTCTTTTCCTTTGTGGAAATATTTCCCCACAAAGAATTTACTTTTGCATTCATATCATATGCATCATGAGGTCTCTTAGGGACCAAAATTTGTTTCTATATGTTGTTATTTAAGCCCATTCTACTGAGTCGACATGAAGATTTTAACATTCGTTTCCTCAGTTAGAATGTCCTTAAATAGGGGCAGTTGTAAGACCCCAATTTTGCATGCCACAATTGTAACACTCAACTTGATCATATCATATCTCTTGAACCAGAAACTCAAAAATAGCAAACTATACATCAAAATCACCAGGAGAGAGTCAAGAATGTGCATGTAAAATTTCAAGCATTTCCAATAAGGCATCATTATTTTATGAATGAAATGGCAAAACATATACCCAAAGCACACATGATCAAAGTCTCTAGAAAAATTAAAAATCAATCAGGCACAACTTTTATTATCATACCTAAAAAAAACTAGAGAGAAATTGGAGATGAATGCAAAAATCCTCATTCAATTTGGATCAACCATGGATTAATTGTGATTTTTTGAAGTTTGGTGATGAAATGAAATAAAGATTTAAGAATTTAAATGAAATAAAATGGCGCCAGTGGCAATTTTGTAATTACGCGCAGCCAGGGGCAAAACGCCCCGTTTCATTAACGGGCGTGGCATCACGCCATTGGACGGCACACGCGGGAAACAAGGATTTGAACGCAATCCATGGCAAAACAGATCAAACAGCCATCTGGAACAAAAACTGGACGCGTTCTTCATGTTCTTGGTCCTTCATCAAGCTTATGAACAAATTCTCATGAAAATGCACAAACCATATATGGTTGGATTCGTCTTTCAACCAGGATCACTAATCTCACAATGACTTTAACCAGAACTCAACACATAAAAAGATTCGATCAAGAAATGTTTTGACATCCACACTTAAATTCCAGATTTCTCAGTCAACACTCAACGAAAACGCACGATTCAAGTTTCATTCTACTCTATGTTGAAGGATCTACCTAAGCCACATGTTGATTTCATGAATTAGAGGTTTTGAATTTTTACCTCTTGATGAAGCAGCTGTTGGAATCGATCGTTTCAGGTCCAAATGATGCGAAACAGATTGCCTAGAGTGATGTAGGAGGTGTATGGAGGTGAAGATTCAGCTCAGAAATGCTTGGATGATGGTGAATTCTCAAACTGCCATGCGAGCTCAAGGTTGCAACAGTTGGATTTCAGAACGATTCTTCCACCAATTGTCTCAAACAGTTCTTCCAAATCACCTGTAAATGATGAACAATGCAAAAGAAGGCAGAAAGAATGAAGAAATTCGATCCAAAAGGTGAAAAAAAGTGTGAAGAAAATTTGTGAGAATTGAGAGAATTTGTGAATTTTGGAGTTTGGATCTGAGAATTGTGAATTGTGATTATCAATTTCTGTTATGATTATGCACTTATACCATGTGTTAATCCAACTACTAAACATGATTAGCACAAATTGGAAGTGATTAGCAAGAAACTCATGTTATGTCAATTGGCAAAATTGCCCTTTTCACAATGCAGCCAATGTAACAGTAAAAAATGCCATGCAAACAAGTCATATTTGATGTTTAGAATATGTTGGAATTGGTTTGAAGTGCAAATAACATGTATTTCTCAAAAACACCTTTTTTCCCACCAAAATACAATTTAGTCCACTTGAAAAATGCCATTTTGATGTGTTGATTTTTGAGGAAATGTAATGATGCAATGTGATAGTACATGTCAAATGTGGTTTGCTCAAAAAAGAATCACCCAATTTGGCCTTTCCATTCAAAAGTTATGGCACTTTGAATTTCAACTTTTTCTGAAAATGATTTAATCATAACTTGCCAACCACACATGAGAATTTCATGTTCTTGGACTTTTTGGAAAGGTGAGATCAAGATCTTCAACTTTCATGTTGGACAAAATTCCATTTGAAGCTTGTATGATGAAGTAATTTTGAGGAGAAGAACTTTCCATTTTTGGCAGCTTCCAATTACAGGTCACCTGCTATTTTAGGAAACTTTTGATCTGACTTTATTTTCTTCAACCTTGATCTTTGATATGTCAAATGAGACTTGTATGGACATGAATGAAGCCTTTCAAACCATCTCCCACCTTCAAATCCATGAATTTAGGCACAGTTCACCACAGTTGACTTTCCAGGGATTCAGATGAAATTCAGCTTGACTGATGACTTCTGAGCATCCACTCTTTGCCAAACCACTTCAAAATGATCCTTGGGTCAGGTGAACTCATTGTACCAACCCTAGGGTTTTGATCTCATGGAGAATGCTCTTGTTGCCTTGCATAGTTGAACCTCCTGACCAGTCTTGCTTGATGACATGATGGACTATGCAAATGATAATGCAATGTTAATGACCTAAACATGAAATGCATATACAAATGGGAGGTGCAAATTTGAGGTGCTACAGCTGCCCCTATTCAATCAACTGGGAACCCGAACGGATGAGAGCAACGACTGTCAGACTTTCAGGGTACACAGGGATTGAATACCAAGAACCGTAGAATTTGCATAATGCGGGGATCCACCAACGGAAACGTCCACTGGGATTTGCTGTTTATCACTGGGTATTTTTGATTTTCTTCTTCAATGGATACAGTCACCTCCAGACATCACTAGAGGATAAATGGGAATAGGAATCACAACTAGATGCCAACGGACAACTAGGAAAAACTCGACGTTTACCAAGACCAACGGAGAGGTAACCAGACATCAACGGACACCGAATGAACTGGGAAAGATACAACCACATGTCAGCGGACATAGTGGGAAAAACTCAACGTTTACCAAAACCAACGGAGAGGTAACTCTACTGGGGACGACCCGGAAAAACTCGACGTTCAGCAAGACCAACGGAGAGGTAACCAGACATCAACGGACGACGGATGAACTGGGAAGACTCGACCAGACGTCAACGGACGAAAGGGAGAAGCCACTTCACTGAGGAAGGGTACAACAACCTGAAACCAAATAGGACGTTACAGACGACTCTACTGGGGATTCTGGCTGGGAATCAACCAGACATTACGAATGACTGGGAATAGGGTACAATCAAACGTCAACGGAAAAATGAGAAAAACTCAACATTTATCGAAACCAACGGAGAGGTAGATCCGCATGGGGAAGGGTCAACTAGACGCCATAGGACGACTAGGAAAAACTCGACGTTTATCGACACCAACAGAGAGGAGGATTAACTGGGAATCACCTGGTATTACCAAATGATTTGTGGGGGATAAGCAACTATACGCCATCGGACGCATAGGAAAAACTCGACGTTTATCGACACCAACGGAGAGGAGAATTCTTCTGGGGATAATGAACACAACCAACAGTCAACGGACAATTGGGAAAAACTCGACGTTTATCGACACCAACGCAGAGGAGGAAAGCTTCACTAGGGAAGGAGAACGACGTTACGAACATCGAAAGATGATGTTTACCGACACCAAAGAAGACCAGACACTTACGCATGACTGGGAAATCACCGAAAGATGGTGTTTACCGACACCAAGGAAACAACACGCGCGGGTGCTGACAGGACGACATCTACATATGTCAGGGCCAGGCTACACACTTGCAGGGGTCTCACTGGGGAGAATCAGGATTTCCTTTCACCAACGGATGAGGAAATAAACCTCTCTGAGGGGTATCACTCCTGAACACCGTCAGGAGCAACTGTAGCAAACGTGCTGTACAGATGTTGAACAGTAATCCGTCTCTGCCGGGGACACGGTCTGATTAGGGTTTCGAACACATGAATGCATATGTTTGAATTTTCTATGGCGTAATGCTCCATATGAATGGAAATGCTACGCGTTTGAGGATGCGATGATCACTATATGCCAAATGCAAATGATGAAAAACTTTGGTTGGGGAGCTAACACTGATCAGATACTCCAACTCTGTGGGGAGACTCTTATCGGAGAAAGCACCGACTTCTTACTCATGCTAGAGAAAACAACACTGTTGCTGGGGAAAGGATAAACTCCGCCGGGGGGGTACGTCCTTCATCATATCCGAATCCACTCGGGGACTCTGCTTGAGAAGCAACCAATATGACTCCGCTGGGGAATCAACAAACAACTCGCTGGGGAGTAAACAAGGCAACTCTGCCGGGGAGTGATAAAGCGACTTCGCTGGGGAATAAACAAGGCAACTCTGCCGGGGAGTGATAAAGCGACTTCGCTGGGGAAGACTCAACCAATCTTCAGGTAGGATAAACTCTGCTACAGGGGATAACTGCTACTCCGCTGGGGACGGCCCACGCAATCCACAAGTAGGATAGACTCAGTCGGGGATGCAGCTGCTACGGAAAACTCATCCTATCCACAGGTAGGATAAACTCTGCTGGAGATATATTTCGTTGAAACCCGCTCCACTCGTGACTAGCTGGGGAAAACCTCTGTTGGGGATGAAACACTTCTCCGCTGAGGAAGAACCAAAATTCTGGCGGGTAAAAACACACATCAGACCCTGTGTTGGGAAGAAACATTCACAACCCTGCTGGGAAACAAGCGCTCCCGACCATGCTGGGGATGGCAATACTATTTCAAACCCGACTGCTGGGGAGAGAATAGACTCTGATAGCTCTCAAACTTGCTTGGAGAGAAAATATCTGCTGGGGGAATGCTCACAGATAACGACCTGCAAAACAACCACAATCGACATGCCCCAGGGATACATGGACAAGATACGCTCAAGTGTCCTCAACATTCAAAATGATTTTCAAATGTTTTATCTTTTTGCAAGTTATTGGTAAGCCTTCATGTTTTTATATGCAATGTTTATCAAAAATTCGGACGTCTTTGCAAACAAAATAGTAAAATAAAAACAAGAGAGCTATTTATCTGAATAACAACTTTTATTGATTGAAAAAGTTCCTGAAAAGGCGAATACATTGGGAAGCAATTCCTAGAAAGAGGTAATTGCGCACAAAAGGAAAAAATCTATCCTAATGGCAATGTGAACACGGCATCCACTATTTCCCAATCCTGTTATAACTCACAGATCATCATTTTTCCTCCCAACTCCTTGCTTTCTGAGAAGAATGACTGGACCGATCACATCTTTGGAGATGGCAGACAACGAAGCGCGATGAAGTACAGATAACTCAGACTGTAGTCTTCGCTTTAATCCCTCTTTTGGCTGGATCGCCCTTTCGGGTTTTCAATCCACCGGGATACCCATTTTTGCCTAAGCCGCCCTTGTGGGTTTTCGACTTACCGGGTGTACAAATTCTTTTCATTTTTATCCCTAATTTTTGCCCGAACCTTTTCTTTCTGTTTTTTTAGTTCACCGGGATGCCCTTTTTTGCCTGGACTCTTTTATTCTTTTTGTCCAGCGGGTTAATTTATGCGAAGTATTTTTTGACTACATCTGAGTTAACAGGGGACGGGAAATCTTCACCATCCATAGTTGTAAGCATCAAGGCTCCACCGGAGAAGACCTTCTTCACAACATATGGACCTTCATAATTAGGAGTCCACTTGCCCCTGTTATCTGTACCGGGAGGAAGGATCCTCTTCAGAACTAAATCACCGATCTGATAGCTCCGAGGACGCACTTTCTGATCAAAGGCTCGCTTCATCCTTCTCTGATATAACTGCCAGTGGCACACAGCTGCTAACCGTCTTTCTTCGATAAGGCTCAACTCATTAAACCTTGTTCGAATCCACTCGGCTTCGTCTAGCTTGACATCCAATAATACCCTCAGAGAAGGGATCTCCACTTCAACTGGTAGGACCGCTTCCATACCATACACAAGGGAGTACGGGGTTGCCCCGGTCGACGTACGTACTGAGGTACGGTACCCATGCAAAGCGAAAGGCAGCATCTCATGCCAATCCTTGTACGTTACGACCATCTTCTGCACAATCTTCTTGATATTCTTATTAGCCGCCTCTACAACACCATTCATCTTTGGTCTGTAAGGAGAAGAATTGTGATGCTCAATCTTAAAGTCTTTACAAAGCTCTCTCATCATCTTGTTATTGAGATTCGAACCATTATCAGTGATGATTCTCTCAGGAACTCCATAACGACAGATGATTTCTTTCTTAATGAACCGGGCAACCACTTGTTTGGTAACGTTAGCATAGGAAGCTTCTTCCACCCACTTGGTGAAGTAATCAATCGCAACCAAGATGAAGCGATGTCCATTCGAAGCAGTAGGCTCAATCTTCCCAATCATGTCAATGCCCCACATGGCAAACGGCCAAGGCGAGTTCATGATATTCAGAGGGCTTGGTGGTACATGCACCTTATCAGCATAAATTTGACACTTATGGCACTTCCGAACGTACTTGAAACAATCGGATTCCATAGTCATCCAGTAATAACCGGCTCTCAACAGTTTCTTCGACATTGCATGACCACTAACATGGGTACCAAACGAACCTTCATACACTTCCTGCATCAACATGTCTGCTTCGTGTCTATCCACGCATCTGAGCAGAACCATGTCAAAATTCCTCTTATACAACACATCATCCTGATTCAAATAAAAGCTTCCAGCTAGCCTTCTCAGGGTTTTCTTGTCATTCTTCGACGCACCTTCAGGATACTCCTGAGTCTTGAGGAAGTTCTTGATGTCATAATACCACGGTTTCTCATCAATCACCACAGACTCGGCTGCAAACACATACGCAGGCCTCTCGAGTCGATTCACCGCAACATGTGGCACATGATTCCACCAATGAAATTTTATCATGGAAGATAAAGTAGCCAAAGCATCAGCCATCTGATTCTCATCCCGCGGGACATGATACAACTTCACCTTCTTGAAGAACGTCAGTATTCTTCTGGTGTAATCTCGATACGGAATCAAATACGGCTGATTGGTATTCCAATCTCCATTGACCTGATTGATCACTAGAGCGGAATCTCCAAAGATGTCAAGCGTTTTGATTCTCAAATCAATGGCTTCTTCTATCCCCATGATACAAGCCTCATACTCAGCTTCGTTGTTGGTGACATCAAAAGTCAATATGGCAGAAAAGGGTATATGAGCACCTTTCGGATTGATCAGCACTGCACCAACACCATTACCATTCACATTAACAGCCCCATCAAACATCAATGTCCACTTGTCATCAGGATCCGGTCCTTCCTCGACAAGAGGCTCTTCGCAATCTTTCATCTTAAGATACATGATGTCTTCATCAGGGAATTCAAACATCATAGGCTGATAGTCATCGATCGGTTGCTCGGCGAGATAGTCTGACAAAACACTACCCGTGATAGCCTTCTGCGACGTGTACTGAATATCATACTCTGTTAAGATCATCTGCCAACGGGCAACACGTCCGGTGAGAGCCGGCTTCTCAAAGATGTATTTTACTGGATCCATCTTAGAAATCAACAAGGTAGTATGGTTCAACATATACTGCCTCAGTCGGCGAGCAGCCCAGGCCAAAGCACAACAAGTTTTCTCGAGCTGCGAATATTTGATTTCACAGTCGGTAAACTTTTTGCTAAGGTAGTATATGGCATTCTCTTTTCGACCAGACTCGTCATGCTGTCCCAATACACACCCCATCGAGTTCTCGGTTACTGACAGGTACATTATCAGTGGTCTCCCTGGAACTGGAGGAATCAGGATTGGAGGTTTCTGTAAATACTCTTTTATCTTGTCAAAAGCTTTCTGACAGTCATCATTCCACCTGATTGCTTGATTCTTTCTGAGCAATTTGAATATTGGTTCACACGTGGCAGTTAGGTGAGATACAAACCTTGCAATGTAGTTTAATCTCCCTAAAAACCCACGAACCTGCTTTTCAGTTTTCGGTTCAGGCATTTCTTGAATAGCTTTGACTTTCGCTGGATCAACCTCAATCCCTTTCTCACTGACAATGAAGCCTAACAGCTTCCCTGATCTCATGCCAAACGTACACTTGTTTGGATTCAGCCTCAGTTTGAACTTGACCAATCTGTCAAACAACTTCTGCAAATTAACTAGGTGCTCCATTTCCGTCTGCGACTTCGCAATCATGTCATCCACGTACACTTCAATCTCTTTGTGCATCATGTCATGAAAGAGAGTCGTCATAGCCCTCTGATAGGTAGCACCGGCATTCTTCAGCCCAAATGGCATTACCTTATAGCAGAACGTGCCCCAAGGTGTAATGAACGTCGTCTTTTCCATGTCCTCTGGCGCCATCTTGATCTGATTATAGCTCGAGAAACCATCCATGAAATAGAATACCGAGGATTGAGCCGTATTATCCACCAATACATCAATGTGAGGTAATGGGAAATCATCTTTCGGGCTCGCCCTGTTCAAATCTCGGTAATCGACACACATTCTGACTTTACCATCCTTTTTCGGCACGGGAACGATGTTGGCCACCCACGGGGGATAAGTTGTTACTGACAAGAAACCCGCATCGAACTGCTTCTGAACCTCTTCCTTGATTTTCACAGCCATATCAGGACTCGTTCTGCGAAGCTTCTGCTTGACCGAAGGACAATCATCTCTGAGAGGTAGTCTATGAACCACAATATCAGTATTCAACCCAGGCATATCTTGATAAGACCAGGCGAATATCTCCACATACTCTCTCAGCATCTCAATCAATCTGCTCTTGACCTCTGGCTTCAAAGCAGCCCCGATCTTAATATCCCTTCTGGCGTCCTCAGTACCAAGATTAACAATCTCCAACTCCTCCTGATGAGGTTGGATGACCCTTTCCTCTTGCTTCAACAATCTAGCCAATTCTTTCGGGAGTTCACTGTCTTCATCACTCTCCTCTTCAGCTTGGTAGATGGGATTGTCGAAATCATACTGAGCCATAACAGATTTGTTCATAGTAGATGCCATAAAGTCACTTCTGCATGTTTTAATGCTTTGTTTTAGAAAAAGATTTCAATAAAGTCACAAAAACAAAAACATTGCCATTTTTATTTTTTTGAAAAGTGAAAAACAAAATAGAAAGACAGGGATCACAAAATTGTTCGCAAAACGTCCTTTATTAATGATAAAGATTGAAAACATGAGGCCCTACAATGAACCACTACGCCTTGGGCAGAACGTAGGGTTTTGTGCAGAATGAAAAAACAAAAGAAAATTACTCTGTTTGAAGAGTAACTTGGACTATATCCGTTGCAGTCCAATTGCTGATCACCTCCCCTGGTGCACTCGGGCGAACCCAGCAGTCGAGATCAATATCACTGTCACTGTCTTCAACATCAGCTGTGAAGACGTCACCGTGATTCATCAGCCCAGCGCTGGTGAAGGTGCTCGGACCCGTCGACACTCCCTGCTCTGCTTGGAGAGGCTCATAACCAATGCCAAACTTATCTTCTTTGACAGGCAAATCCACCATCTTGCCCCAGCCTTCAGCTCTACCGGAGTCAACCACCGCTTTGGCCTGCTTGTACGAAGCAATCGAAGCACCTTGCTTCCTCTATTCGGCACACGCCACTCCCTCAAGGGCAACCGTCTCAAACGCCTGGCACAATGTTTCGTGGATCTCGCCATCTACCTCGACATATTTGAACGAGGATAAATGACTCACCAGAATATCTTCTTCTCCGCACACGGTCACAATCTGACCGTTCCAGACATATTTGAGCTTTTGATGGAGAGTCGACGAGACTGCCCCTGCTGCATGTATCCACGGACGCCCCAACAAACAACTGTAGGCGGGCTGGATGTCTATGACGTAGAAGATGATGTCGAAAGTCTCAGGACCTATCTTCACAGGCAAAGTGACTTCACCAAAGACAGAACGCTTGGATCCATCAAATTCCCTCACGATCAAGTCACTAGGAGTGAGCACAACTCCTTCAACAGAGATCTTCTTCAAGATTTGCTTCGGCAGCACGTTCAGAGAAGAACCGGTGTCGACCAGCACATGCGATAAGACAGCCCCCTTGCACTCCATGGTGATGTGCAAGGCTTTGTTGTGGTTACGCCCCTCGGGTGTCAGATCAAGATCAGTGAACCCCAAACCGTGTCTGGTGCTCACATTAGCAATCACGCCCTCCAGCTGGTTGACGGAAATCTCCTGAGGTACATACGCCATGTTCAACATTTTCAGCAAGGCGTTGCGATGTGCCTCAGAGCACAGCAGCAGAGAAAGAATAGAGATTTTGGAGGGAGTTTGGTTGAGTTGATCCACAATCTTGTAATCACTCTTCTTAATTATCCGCATGAACTCCTCCACGTCCTTTTCAAACGAGCCACCAGGCACATTCGTTTGAGCAGGCTCCTCGTCCACCACGGCCTGTTTGCCCTTCGTTCCAGCAGATGCCTCAGCATTAGCATCCCTCAACGGTTGAGGCGCAAACAGCCGACCACTCCTAGTAAACCCTCCCGGTCCACCGACATTGTCCACTACAGGACTCACAACAGCGGGAGTTCTACTGACTGGTGCATTGATTGTCACAGGCGCTTGATTTGATGGCCTGACACGATTCTCAGCCCTTCTATTGCTTCTGTAGGCGTTATCATATGTCCAGGGAACAACCCTACTATTCTCAACAACAGGTCTTCTACCTAATACAGCAATAGTAGTTTGAGCGTTGACAGTTACTGGTGCGGAGATGGTAACAGGAGTACCATTTGTTGTAGACGCATTACCAACAGCCCTCGGCCTCCGTCCTTCAAACGGCTTGAAAAATATCGTGACAGTAGACACTGCCCCACGATCTCTACTATCCGCCCGACCAAACTGGACACAGCCCTCATCAATCAGCCTCTGAACACCGGCCCTCAACTGTGAGCAACCATTGTCAGATTCTGCACAAGCAACACAATTCTCATCACAGCCCGGGTGCACACCACCATCCAGCAAACGGCCCTTCACTACCAGCAGAGAAGTCTGAATCTCATCAACCCTGACAACCAGATCTTCAGATTCGACCCCTTCAACATAGTTCACCCTATGCCCACCATGCTGAGGCATAGGATTGTTAACAACATTGGGCACTGGAGCGAAGTTGATCGTCTTGGCATCGATCAAATCCTGGACTTTGTGCTGAAAAGCCCGACACTTCTCAATATGATGTCCTGGTGCCCTAGAGTGAAAATCACACCGGACATTAGCATCATACCCCGGAGGCAAAACCGTCGGCGGAGCCATCGTTCTCAACTCAACAAAACCTAATCTGAGCAACTCAGGAAGTAGCTCAGCGTAGGTCATTGGCAGAGGGTCAAAACGTCGCTCGGGCATCCGTTGCCTAAGCTGATACGAACGCTGCTGCTGTTGTTGTTGTTGCTGTTGTCTCGGTTGTTGCGGAGGTTGACGTTGTTGCGGTGCAGGAATGGTTACTGCAGCAACCTGTCTGTACTGATTCTGATTTCTGTTCGGACCTCGGCGGTGCTGAACAGCATTGGTTTCACCTTCTCTACGGCGAGGTGCCCCAGAGAAAGGTTTCTTGGCAGACGAGGAACTAGCATCGTTGATCTTCCCAGCCTTGATCAAACTCTCAGTCCTCTCCCCACATATGACAACATCAGAGAAGCTTCCAAATGGGCAACTCCCCATTCGGTCCATAAAAACACCCTGAAGTGTGCCAATAAACATGTCTGTCAACTCCCTCTCCAGCATAGGGGGTTGAACTCTCGCAGCAAGCTCACGCCACCTCTGGGCGTACTCTTTAAAGCTTTCATTGTTTTTCTGACGCAGACTCTGCAGCTGAGTCCGGCTAGGTGCCATATCCATGTTATGCTTATACTGTCTGAGGAAAGCTTCTCCCAAATCCCTCCAGCATCGGATCGAATCTCTCTTGAGCTCCATGTACCAATCCAAAGAAGCCCCAGATAGACTATCTTGGAAAAAGTACATCCACATTTTCTCGTCGTCCGTATAGGCAGAGATCTTCCGATAATACGCCTGCACATGGGTGCGAGGGCAAGAAGTACCATTGTACTTGTCAAAGGTGGGCGCTTTGAATTTGTGGGGAATTCTCAGACCTTCCACCAACCCCAGATTTGTCACGTCAAAACCAAGAGAGTTTTGACACTCCATTGCACGAATTTTCTCAGCCAGGGCATCAACCTTGCGATCCCTATCCTCAACTCTGACCACATCCTCATCCTCACTCAGCATTGTGAACATGTCCTCTTGTCTGTCGACAATCAGAGCTGGATGACGAACTCGAGCCCGGGTAGCTCTGGCGTTGACAGTCTCTGCAGCAAGAGGTTGTCCGTTGATTCTTATCCCTCTGAGTTCATCTCCCATAGCATAGTCATGAACGGGAGCAGCAACAACATTGATATCCTCAGGCACGGGAATACCAGCAGGTGAACCACGGTTAGACGCCTGAATAACCGTCTCTTGTCTCTAAACCAAAGCACGGAGCTCCTCCTGACCTTGAGCGACCCCTTGCATCATCGTCATGAATTGGGCCATGTTCGCCCTCATCTCAGCTAACTCATTCTGAACCTGATCCATGCTTCGCTGTTGATTGAGTCTGGTAGAATACCGGTGCGGTCTTCGATTAGCTATCCTGCCTGACAAAGGAACCGGAGTGAGAAGTCGAGAACGAGAACACCTATTATGCAAGATGATATGTGTATGATGTGCGTGATGTGTATGCAAGTTAACTTTTTTTTTCATGCATCATTATACATATTTTTTTGAAAATAAACATGCTATGATGCAAATGAGGGAGCCAAGACTGGTCGGCTGAGTATCACGTGGCACAGGATCGAAGCTTCGGCTTGCATTCTGGCATCACAACTTCGTTTGAAACCCAAAGTCAATCTGAACCCAAGTCAACTGAACCATATCCACATCTGAGCATCCTTGAATTTAGCCCAGGGATCCGAAATAAACGGAACCCTCCAATCAATGCCAGGATCAAACCTCCGGCGTCCAGAAATAGATCCATAAATCCGACTCATAAATAGGACTCTGATCAACCAATAGTCACCAACAAAGTCACCATCAGAACATGCATCTGTAAGAATCAACCCTCCCCTCACAGGTAAATTCTAATCAGGTCATCCTAAGGTGGACAATGATCTCAACAATCGGGCAAAGATACTCAACGGGTTTTCCCTTTCGGGTGTGCCGTTGTAGCTCTCTTAAGATCGTCTCATTCAAATATCCGGGAATGATCGGTCACCAGAGTCAATAGCTCAGATGAGGTGACTCAACCAGAGTGGAGTACCCCACAAAGGAGGAGTTCCCTCAAAAGAACCTCGTCCGGCTTGTGGTACATCACGTTGCCAAACACATGTTGACCTAACATGAAGGAGGCAACATGAGACCACACTAATCCTAGGTGTATACTCGGGCCTGGGTTTTAGCCCCACTCAGAACACCCACCCCAAACAGAGAAACCACCTGCACAGAGGACGGCAACACGATAGCATGATGCATGCAAATAAATATGCACATATATACAACATAATAATCATGCATGCAATAAATAACAGCAAATAGCAACCAAAACCCTATCCTAGAGAGCGCTAGGAGAGACTCGCTTAGGGAAGATGGACCAGCAAGAGGTCAACTTCTCTAGGATCCCCAGCAGAGTCGCCAGCTGTCGCGTTACGCGAAAAACCACCGGGAAACAAGAACAACAGAGCCGCCACCGTGCGTTATTTATCCCAAAAGAGGGAAAGGAAACGCTCAGAGTAAACCTGGAAAAAGCATGGTCTCGCGACCAAAGAGAATGGGATCGGGAGTCGGTTATGCGAAGGGAAGGTATTAGCACCCCTACGCATCCGTCGTACTCGACGGGATCCACGCACAATAGGAAGGAAAATGGTTGCTAAAACGCTGCTCAAATACACACACACTGGCTGAAAGAGACACAGGAAAACAAACAAGACTGACTCGGCAGGATATCGCATCCTGGGCCTACTTAGTCTATCAAGCATAGACATCAGAGTCAAAGTAGTTCGGACTAGGGAAAAAACATGCTCGCGAGGATGTCGCGTCCTCTGCATACGTATCTTCTTGGACGAAGAAGAATCAGAGCATCCGTAGCTCGGCTCACGCACGCCAAACAAAACAACACAAACACGGGCAAACATGGAACCTGAATGCCAATCGCTGGACATACATCAGCTTCCGAACCAAACACACCCACACTGGAACCCGAATGCCAATCGCTGGACTTACACCGGCTTCCAAGCACACAACAAGAGGATACGGAATGCCAATCGCTGGGCTTACATCCATCTCCTGACACACACAAAGACAAGAAGGGTCTCGATTGCAACTAGGGCAAGAGAAAGGGAAGATCTCAATCGCAACGAGGGCGAGAGAAGAGAATTAGTGTTAATTGTCAGTCAAACTCGACAAGAAATCGCATCTCGTGCCTACGTATCTCATCTGGACATGAGAATCAGAGTTGCCGTAGTTCGGCTAAACTATTCCTGTTGGTTTGTGTTTTTTAAGTGGATAACGTCACTACGCAATCTACCGGATGCTCGACCTTTGGAGACTTACTCACCTGTAGTAGAAGGAGTGGACGTATCCTTAAGAGGGGATAATGTTTGTTTGTGTTTTAAGAAAGCTCAAGCAAGAAAGGAAGTCCTATACGAAGGAACCGTGCTACCTTAATTATCATGCAAACGAGACTACGCGGAGTCTAGCAAACCTAGGGGATACAATCACACCACACAAACACATACAACATGAAATAAACACACCAACAAGGGGCTCAAACATCAAGGCTAGGCTTTAGTCGAGGGGTCATGTCAACCTCGACAAACAAGCCTCTGTATCAAGGTGAGGTTAGCTCTTAACCTTGACATTGAGAGTCAAGGTGAAGCCAGATGAAAGGTGAGTGAAGATTAGACTTCACAGCTCTTATCCCTGGTCAGGGAGAGCTTTCAGACAATGAAGTGTGGGTCCAGAAAGTGGGAACCCTTCTACACTTATGACACTGACACAACTGTACAACTGTACAAGATCTTGGGTTAGTATCCCAATGCATCAACACAGTGGTGTGAGCAGAGGGATGACTCAACAGAATAGCGGGAGATAGATTGCATATCTCTTTTATCCGCCAATTGCCTTAACAAAGGTCTTTACCTTCTTGGGGACAAAAATAAACAATCACAAACATTGCCTCTTAAGGAGGACTTCAGACAGGTGCCTGGCCAAGTAACAGGCCAGGTCTTCCAGACTACATGGAGACAAGAGATTCTACCTCAATGCTTAAGCAAAGCAAAGCAACAGCAAGTTCTCAAAGAACTATTAGCAACTAATGTACCTGAAATCAATCAAATACAGTCAGTATACCAATCACAAAGTCAAAACAAGCAAATAAGAATCCACAGTCAACACTATCAATCACATGTGCAAAGCACAAGCTCAAGGCAAGTGAGCTAAGCATCCTACAAAATAGAACAAGTTAGTTCATCACAATCAATTAAACCAAACTCAATCAACTTGAATTAAACTCCTTAAAGCAATTGCTTCTTTAACCTGAAAAAACAACTCAAATGTGAGAAGTAAGACCACTAGGACAAGCCTAGGGTCAAAAGGAGGTGAAAAATTCAAAACAGCAAGTGAAAATTGATCAAAGTCAAGATTAATCAAGCAAGAAAAGAATCCAATTGGTTTCACATCAAAACTATGCACCAAATCCATTTTATGAACAAAACATGTCAAACTATGCACTTTGGAATCACATTGGAGCAAACAGAATGATCACAGTCAAACCAATACCAAAATAGCTCAATAAATTCCCAGAAAATTCAAGCTCAAACAGAACACATTCAATGAGCAATATACCAAATTTCATGCTATTTGGACCAGAGGAAGTATGGAAATTAAAATCAACAAACCATGGTGTGCAAAAACAAACCCATCCAAGGCCTCAAATCAATCATCAACCTTAGGCAAGTGTAAAACAGAATTGGCATAAGGTAAATGAACCACACCAAAGCCAAAATGAAGTTAAACATGTTAAGAATCAATCCACAAAATTTCAGCTTCATATGATAAGCCATGAGAATTTCACAAGTCATGTAAGTTGAACACTCAAAAAGAGTTCACAAAGGACCAAACAGCAAAGAAAAATCCCAATCAAATAGGAAATGCATCAACAAATCCTACAAAAATTCATGGTTAAACCTAACATATATATGTAATCACATGCAAAAATCCAGAGCAAATGGCATTCAATAAGCATGGTAACAAAATTCAAGAAGTTGAACAAAAATATGCATGCCACATTTGTAACACTCAACTTGATCACATCATATCTCTTGAACCAGAAACTCAAAAATAGCAAACTATACATCAAAATCACCAGGAGAGAGTCAAGAATGTGCATGTAAAATTTCAAGCATTTCCAATTAGGCATTATTATTTTATGAATGAAATGGAAAAACATATACCCAAAGCACACATGATCAAAGTCTCTAGACAAAATTAAAAATCAATCAGGCACAACTTTTATTATCATACCTAAAAAAAACTAGAGAGAAATTGGAGATGAATGCAAAAATCCTCATTCAATTTGGATCAACCATGGATTAATTGTGATTTTTTGAAGTTTGGTGATGAAATGAAATAAAGATTTAAGAATTTAAATGAAATAAAATGGCGCCAGTGGCAATTTTGTAATTACGCGCAGCCAGGGGCAAAATGCCCCGTTTCATTAACGGGCGTGGCATCACGCCATTGGACGGTACACGCGGGAAACAAGAATTTGAACGCAATCCATGGCAAAACAGATCAAACAGCCATCTGGAACAAAAACTGGACGCGTTCTTCATGTTCTTGGTCCTTCATCAAGCTTATGAACAAATTCTCATGAAAATGCACAAACCATATATGGTTGGATTCGTCTTTCAACCAGGATCACTAATCTCACAATGACTTTAACCAGAACTCAACATATAAAAAGATTCGATCAAGAAATGTTTTGACATCCACACTTAAATTCCAGATTTCTCAGTCAACACTCAACGAAAACGCACGATTCAAGTTTCATTCTACTCTATGTTGAAGGATCTACCTAAGCCACATGTTGATTTCATGAATTAAAGGTTTTGAATTTTTACCTCTTGATGAAGCAGCTGTTGGAAACGATCGTTTCAGGTCCAAATGATGTGAAACAGATCGCCTAGAGTGATGTAGGAGGTGTATGGAGGTGAAGATTCAGCTCAGAAATGCTTGGATGATGGTGAATTCTTAAACTGCCATGTGAGCTCAAGGTTGCAACAGTTGGATTTCAGCACGATTCTTCCACCAATTGTCTCAAACAGTTCTTCCAAATCACCTGTAAATGATGAACAATGCAAAAGAAGGCAGAAAGAATGAAGAAATTCGATCCAAAAGGTGAAAAAAAGTGTGAAGAAAATTTGTGAGAATTGAGAGAATTTGTGAATTTTGGAGTTTGGATCTGAGAATTGTGAATTGTGATTATCAATTTCTGTTATGATTATGCACTTATACCATGTGTTAATCCAACTACTAAACATGATTAGCACAAATTGGAAGTGATTAGCAAGAAACTCATGTTATGTCAATTGGCAAAATTGCCCTTTTCACAATGCAGCCAATGTAACAGTAAAAAATGCCATGCAAACAAGTCATATTTGATGTTTAGAATGTGTTGGAATTGGTTTGAAGTGCAAATAACATGTATTTCTCAAAAACACCTTTTTTCCCACCAAAATACAATTTAGTCCACTTGAAAAATGCCATTTTGATGTGTTGATTTTTGAGGAAATGTAATGATGCAATGTGATAGTACATGTCAAATGTGGTTTGCTCAAACAAGAATCACCCAATTTGGCCTTTCCATTCAAAAGTTATGGCACTTTGAATTTCAACTTTTTCTGAAAATGATTTGATCATAACTTGCCAACCACACATGAGAATTTCATGTTCTTGGACTTTTTGGAAAGGTGAGATCAAGATCTTCAACTTTCATGTTGGACAAAATTCCATTTGAAGCTTGTATGATGAAGTAATTTTGAGGAGAAGAACTTTCCATTTTTGGCAGCTTCCAATTACAGGTCACCTGCTATTTTAGGAAACTTTTGATCTGACTTTATTTTCTTCAACCTTGATCTTTGATATGTCAAATGATACTTGTATGGACATGAATGAAGCCTTTCAAACCATCTCCCACCTTCAAATCCATGAATTTAGGCACAGTTCACCACAGTTGACTTTCGAGGGTTTCAGATGAAATTCAGCTTGACTGATGACTTCTGAGCATCCACTCTTTGCCAAACCACTTCAAAATGATCCTTGGGTCAGGTGAACTCATTGTACCAACCCTAGGGTTTTGATCTCATGGAGAATGCTCTTGTTGCCTTGCATAGTTGAACCTCCTGACCAGTCTTGCTTGATGACATGATGGACTATGCAAATGATAATGCAATGTTAATGACCTAAACATGAAATGCATATACAAATGGGAGGTGCAAATTTGAGGTGCTACACTCAATCATCAATTCATCAAGATATGAGTTGTGGACTTGAGAAGTTGATCAGTCAATTCACCTGACTATTTTGAAATGCACTGAGACTTAACTTTTTATGTGTTGGTCAAATGGAGATGACCCCAACAGAAAACATGTTCTTAAGGACAATATGAACAACTTTCATGTTCATCAAAAATTGATTTGAAGCTTGGAAGGTCATATTCCATTCCAAGACATTATAGGTCATTTTGACTGAAACCCTAATTTTGGGTCAACTTTCCAAGAACATAACTCATTCATTTTTTATGATTTGGAGGTGGGATCAAATGCATTCGAAAGCTTAAGATGTCTAATTCAAATGTTATGTTGAACAAAATTTCAAAATCTCAAAATAAATACATGTGATAATGCAAAACATTATAGGTCACTTTGGACCAAATGCATTGAAAGGCAAAAAAGTCCAACTTCAAGTGCCCATAACTCCTTCATCAAAAATCCAAATGATGCAAAATTTAAGTCCATTTTGATTTTCTTGAAACGACCTACAACGTTGATGTTGGAAGTTTTTCCATTTTAGGCTTGCATCATAAAAACATAGGGGCTTGAAGTTGGTTCAATTTGGCAAAATTCTCAAAGGCATGTTTTGCACTATAAACTTCATGGCCTATTTTCATAAACTTCCGCACTCCAAATAAGTTTTGGTCCAACATAACATTTGTTCCTTATGTCAAGACCTTTCCAACCATTACCGATATGCCTATGTTTCAATTTTTCAAGTGGCATTTTCGAAGATGTGAAGTTTTAGGCTCAATTATGCATAACATGTTGAAACTCATTGCACAAGTCATTGCATTGCCATTTGCACGTCCATTTCAAGTTGTTTGGTCATCAGCATGCAAATGCAATTGAGTTTGGGCCTTCTACATGATCATGCAAGCCCATGCAAGGGAAATCCACTTGCCATGCACACGAGGAAACTCACTTGCTCAGCCAATTCCAGCTATAAATAGAGGTGCATACCTCCATCAAATCTCAACCTTAAGGCGCCTGATATGCTGCACAATTGAATCCCTAGCCATACCTAAAGGAACTAGTTCACATTTCTTCAAAATTTCAGATCTGAAATTCAACTGAATTTGGTTGAATCTTCAGATCTAAAGTTCCTAGACCTTCCTCATATGATCCATTGAACTTCTGTTTTGCAAAAGGAACCAAGGAAAGGAGCTCAAAACTTCACAATCCAAAGGTGTGCTTCAACTGGTTTTTTCTTCGAAACTCCCTATTCCTTGATCTATTTGCTTGGCTATTGTGTTGTTTGAAGTCCTCTCTATAGAGGCGTCATTCTTGTATGCTCAATTTTCAAAATCAAGCAAGTTCATGATGAACACCATCAAGTTTCGACCTCTGATTTCTCTCACTATGGAGATCTAGAGTAGAAATGGATGGCACAAGGGTGATGTACATCACCCCAGCTTTAATTTGGTACCTGGATCGTGAGTTTTGGTTGAGTTTGGAGGACCTGCAACTCTGGCCGGAGCTTGTATGCTCGCCGGAGAAGACGGTGGCGCTGGCCACCGTCCACCATGCCAGATTGAATCTGGACCATTGGATGCATCTCCCACGTTTTGATCTCAGCCATGCGTTTGGATTACATGCTTTAATGCCAGGTGTGACGCGTTTGACTTGGACTCACCATGAGCGCGCATCTCACATTTGTCTGATCAGCCACATCAATTAATGAGGCTTGATCAGACGCTTGTGGTTTTTTTTTATTTTCTTAATTTCTGATTTTATTTCTTTTATTTCCTTTATTTACAAAAATTCATAACTTCTTCATTTTAATTCCAAAAAATATGGGACCAATTGCATTCTTCTCCAATTAAATTCTAGTTTCTAAAAGTGATTTTTAATATTTTTTATCTTGTCGTTTGATATTTTTTGTGAATTTTCTTTTTTTTGGTTATTTTTAATTCATTTTAAATAGTTTTTAATATTCATAAAATACAAAAATATTTTCTCAACCTATTTGAATGATGATGGATCTATGAAAAATATTCTCATCAATTTATTAATTGATTTGAGATTTATTTGAGATTTTAGTTCAATTAGGTTATATTTTATCCATTTTTAATTGATTAAAAAAAGTTTCTGACTTTTAAAAATGCTGAAATTTTTTGTCAAACTTTGTTTGACCTTGTTGAACTTAGGATAAATAACTTGGACTTTTTAAAGTTAATTTGAAGTGATTTTGAAGTTTGACCTTTCTTTAATATTTTAATTCAAGTTTATTTTAAATATTAAAAATGCCAAAAAATATTTTGTTCATTTCTTGACTTCCAATCTTCATCTCACTTCTGTTTTGATTGTTTGACCATGATCCTCAATGTCATTGGTCAACACTTGTTGATTGGTACATTTTATTTCATTTAATGCACTTTAATCTTTCCTTTTCCATTTTCCATTATTCATCTTCTTCTTCTTCTTTCTTCTTTTTGATCAATGACTTGAAGGTTGATAAGTTAGCATTGATTAGGGAGGTTTAATCTTCCTTGATTCAAATCTAATTCATCTTGATCAAATGATCAAGTGAATGGCTTTGCATTAAGGATAGGTTGCTTCCTAAATCATGCAAAGGACTTAAACCAATACAAGATCACTTCCCATTTTCCTTTTGGCATGGCAAGTTGTTGGAACTTGGTTCACTAATCAAGACTTCTAACTTGTGTTGTTGCCTACATTATTATTGACCGGCCTCAGATAGTTGTGACTTCTACATAAGTCCAATTACGATTGCTTAACATAGCGCTAAATTTGCCTTATGGCACACTAACTACTAACACTAACTATTAACCATTAACATTTACTTTTTGCACTTTACATTTATGCAATTTATTATTCTTGTACATATTATCCATTTTCTTTTTCCTTTGCTCATTGGAGCACATGTTTATGTTAATGCCATTTGCCTTTTGCTCATTTGAGCACATATTTGTGTATATACTTTTGTGCTTGTGTTTTGTTTTGATTGTTGTGGACCAAATGCAAAGAATTGGACAAATGGACTTAGACATTAGGACTTTCCCTATGCAAATTTGGAGTCAAAGAGCAACTAGGCATTGGGCCTTTAGAGTGCTATAAAAGTCAAAGAGCAACTAGGCATTGGGCCTTTAGAATGCTTAATGTTGAAAGATGACCTTGAAAGGAGAAACTTCTAAACTCTTCTTGTCCATTCCTTGTTTGTTTTGCTAGAATCTTTTGATGTGTGTGTTTTTGTGCTAGGGATTCCAATATTGAGCCAAATTGAGGAACCATTACCATGAGCTTCCAAGAGAGAGAGATCCAAGATGCATTAAGGAGTTTTCCAAGGGTTCATTTCATTGTTGATTGCTTTAGTTTATGCTTATGTGATTGATTATTACAAAGGATGGGAGCTACTTGGATCATCAATATGATCTCAAGAGAGGAACTCCATTGTGGTCTTATTCTTTATCCCTCACCTCTTGTGTGCTTAGGACTTTAGCCATTCTTCTTCTTCTCTCCACTCTAAACCAAGCCAAAACTTTTGTGCAAACATTTAACAATTGTTTTCAACATTAGAAACCTAAGCCTTATGCTTTTGATTTTCAAACTTTCTTTTCTTAATACTTATTTGAATTGAACTTCTAAGCCAACTTTGACCATTTTGTAAATACTTTTCATTGGTAAATACAACCCATTCAAATGTCTTTCTGTGGTTTCAATGGCCACCTTCTTAATCAAATTTTTCATAACCCTTAGCTATTAGGTTTGAGTTATCCTTGAGGTAGATGTAATATTCACCTTTATCCTTAGTGATGGACAATGAGTCTTCCATGCTTATTATAGGGTTAACCCCTCACTAGCATGTTGAAGCTATCCTCACATGGTGGATTTGTGGTTTTAGGTTGAGCTTTCTCCCTTGGATAACAAAAGACCTTAAGGCTTTTGGACCAACCAATTCACCAAATCATTTTTGAGATTTTGACCCCGAACTAAGAGGTTTTGATCCTAATCTTTTTTTTAAAGATGGTACGTAGGCAATGGGTTTATCCATCCAAACACAAAAATATAAATAACTTGTACATTCTCTTCTCATCTCTTCAATCATATTCGCACAAATAAATTTTCACAAAATACCAACCTTACAACCAATGTGAAAAGGGCTCCCTAGGAGTACCTAGGATGTTTTGGGTGCCTAATACCTTCCCATTGCATAACCAACCCCCTTACCCAGATCTCTGACTTTTTTACTAGTTTTTGATTCGATAAAACTTTTAGGTTTTTGTTTGCTTTCTAACCATTCCTTTGGATAAATAGAAGTGCGGTGGCGACTCGACTTGTATGATTTACCTTAGATTTAGTCAATATCTCTAATGGTAACGAATACCCCGCTACAACAACGATTGCAAGATCAAATCAGTCGCAAGTTCCTTTCCGAGGGGAAAACCCAACCTCTCAAGGTTCTCCACATACCCAATCATCTTGAGCACATAGGGACCTGAAAGGGCTCCCTCAGCTAACTTGCTTTGAAAAAGGGATTTTGAAACTTCAAATTTTCCATGCCTTGCCTGCTCTTGATAGAGCATCTTCAGGTGTTGAACGCTGCCATGTTCTCATGTTGCTTTTGCAACTCTGAGTTCATGGTAGCTAGCATGAGGCAAGAAATTTCATTGGCATCATCGACATGCTTCTTATAAGCATCTCTTTATTTCTTAGGTGCGGAACTAGGAGGTTCCTCTCCAGGAACAGGTTTCTCCAAGACATATAACTTTCTATCATGTTTAAGGACAATCCTCAAATTTTGGTGCCAATCCAGAAAATTTGTTCCAAACAATTTTTCGTTAAGAAGGATTGATCGCAAAATGTTGTTAGAGGTGTTTGTTGTCATGGTAATCTACATGAAAATAATGAAAATATAAGTATCAATAACATATTTAATTAGGTCTTTAATTAAATATGCTCCCACTATGTTACTCAAAACAAATGACCCTCACTATTTGATTCGGAAAATCCCGTTGGAAGATTTTCTAGTGGCTTGAGATCCACATTTCACTTTGTTTTAAGTCCACGTAGGAGGATTACACAAAACTAGGTTATTTAGGTAGGAACTCCTTCCTATTATATCTAATACAACTCTCGAATATTTCACTTGGGTGAATAAGTCCTTATTCCAATCCATCACATGGATCATTTCCAACTCTTGCTTCTAAACGTATATAATCTTATTATAATATGTTTAGTTAAGTTAGACCCATTGTTTTAGCAATTGGATATTACAATTATCCCATCACATCTTACTAATATAGAATATGCACCTCGCGTAGGAGAAACCTACATTATTCGATACTATTCTTGATGAGTGCTAAAACTTGGAAAGCATAAACTTAATATTTAATTTGAGGGAATTTGCAATTATTATGATCTCACCAGCTTATTTATCATATAAATCGTCTCTCACATACATCAACATACATACAAAATGAAATAGTTATGGCCCTTAGCGCCATTGTTCTCCCAAGCCAATGAGAGAACCTAAACTAACCTAATAACGATCTAAGCTTCTCCAAACAAGATCTTCAAGGTTGTCCTCCTTTGATATTGTATTCTTCTCTTTCTTCATAACATTACATTACGTTTAAGAAACTCGTTTTACATATGAGGGAGTGAGATGAGAAAAGAAGTTACACTAAGAGATTAAAAGAGAGGCACGACACGCAGGTCGTATTTTAAAATCCCAAAACAAAATAAAGGAAAACTAAGGCCATAATCGATCACCACAATACAATAATAATAAACACATTATTATTATTATTGATTTAAATTCTGTTAAATAAATAAACCAAATTAAATTTCGGCGACCGATCACACTACGCAGAGTTAGCCGGGGGTTCCGCTGCCCCCTGCGGGGTTGCAGGGGCAGCGCCCCAACGCAAAATTTTAATGAAAAATTCATTTGAAATCGACGTTGATTTTCGCATCAACACTTGTTACTTTAAAGCACAACTCTTGCGCAGTCACAATCCTAATTGCATAATTCTTTGACAACACAACCCTTATACCGTCATAAACCCTAATGCACCAATTTCGTACTGTCAAACACACCTCGATTGTTAATTCAGTATGATTTATCAACACGTCATTGCTTCACCATACTTTCTTCGGATTCCGAAGCAAATGACCATTGATCTCTCAAAGGAAAACAACCCTTAAGTGTTTGAATGAGCGAAAGAGAAACAGTGTATCATATATACCATATTTTGCATCAGAATTACTTATATCATATATATAACTTGATCGATCTCAATTGTGTAACCTATGGACGGTCGATGTATCGCTGCTTCACCATACTAACATCGAATTACGAAGCATAGTTAACATCAATCATCCAAATCGTGCACACATGATGCCAAATTTAATTACTCATTTATTCTTTGATTCATTCTGTATTTTAATCGTATTAATATTGAAAATATAGAAAATAAATAGCTATTAGATGCATGGTTTCGTAAGTGGCTCTGATACCACTGAAGGAGAATAGCGATCCGAAATATTGCAGAAATTAAAAGATTTTTCCTTTAGAATCATTACCTCTTGTGGCGATTGAAACCATTGATACAAATCTAAGGAGTGATCACGGACGTTGAATGGTAACAACACTTCTACTCATTCCATACGAACGGATTCCTTCAATCTCAGTGCTAGCTGTTACGAATGTAGGCTTTGAGTGAGTGAGTGAGTGAGAGAGAGAGAGAGAGAGAGAGAGAGAGAGAGAGAGAGAGAGAGAGAGAGAGAGAGAGAGAGAGAGAGAGAGAGAGAGAGAGAGAGAGAGAGAGAGAGAGAGAGAGAGAGAGAGAGAGAGAGAGAGAGAGAGAGAGAGAGAGAGAGAGAGAGAGAGAGAGAGAAACAAAATTTCAACTGCACAAATGCTTCTACACAAAGGTTATATTTATAGAACCACTTGTATGGGTTGCAAGCTAAAAAGCCCACTTAAGTGTATGTGGCCCATATCTTATTATATGCCAAAATCACTTAAGCGCGTGGTACCTTACCATATTTCGCATTCTACTTAAGTACACCGTACCTTACGATGTTCTACAATTCACTTAAGTGCACCGTACCTTACGGTGTTCCTTATTTACTATATCTCCCATCAATACGTCCTTTTGTGTGTGACCCTGTAGGTTTTCGCGACATTAGCAATTATATTAAATCACGTGTTTAACATAATAAACAGTGAGCAATATCTAGCAACACATCACTGCTACCCAAGACACGAAAATGTCATGTGATCTGACAAATCCTTTTGTGATAATACTTATGTGTATAATTACCCTTTTGCCCTTATGTTTATATTGAACACAAGGCATAAACCGTGTCATCCTTATCCAGTGCAATATTGGGCCCTTAGACATTTATCCTGTTGTGCAGGATGGGCAAATTCCATCTAGGTCACTCATGTCCCTCAGCATGTTTCGTGGAGTACCCATCGACTGTCTTTATGGTCATCTAGTTACGGACAATGTTTGATCAGCAATAAGGCACTTGACTCTATATTTATGGTCCATAGTGGTTTCAGGTTGAAGGGTGGTATACGCCACTATCACAATGAGAATAACTTATGACACTTTGCATAACATTTTATATAGTATTCTCATAGCGGGTCAATCCAGTATAAATATTACTCTTAATATTCATACCTATGTTTAAGATTTGATAACTCCTTATCCATGAACCATGAGATGTGATCATCAGTCTATATACATAATAGTCTTAATCTTTTAATGTTATCCCACTTTACAAACAAAGCTCGACTACGGATACTTTAAGATTAATGTCCTTACTTTTAATGGGATCTCATGATTAAGTCACACTTGATACATTAAATGGACTAGCTGTTCTAGGGACTTTACTAAATAAACATAATAAAGAAAAAACCTTTTACTATTAATAAATAATTTGATACAAGTACCAAAAGTATTGGCCTATAGGGATTACACCAACAGGTAGTGGCTCAGGAATTTCCGGAGGGTTCCTTGGCTGGATAACGTTCTTGAGTACCAAGGACGGATACAACTCTGCGTACGTCATAGGACTAGGGTCAAAAGAGACCCTTTTCCTCTCTAAATTTTATTGATGATTGTTTTTGTTGTTGTTGGTTCTTTGTTGTGGTTGTTGTTGATGTTGTTGTTGAATTGGAGTTGATTGATTAGTTGAATTGTTGGAAAAGACTGGAATAACTGACGATACCCGGTGTTGAAGTTGACGGGATTGGGAACTTTTCCTCACATGAGGCCTCCTCCGCCTCCCAGCTGACACTGCATTAGTTTCTCCTTCCTTCTTATTAGAGAAACTCCCACCATACTTATTGATAGTTGATGCTTCATCTTTGGATAAACGTCCTTCATAGACTCCTTCCTCTAATCTTATCCCCATGTTTACCATCTCAGTAAAACCATTGGGGGTACTTGCAATCATGCGTTTATAATAAAACGAACTCAGCGTCTTCAAGAAAATCTTGGTCATCTCATTTTCTTCCAAAGATGGACTGATCTGAGCAGCTAACTCCCTCTATCTTTGAGCATATTCTTTAAATGTCTCTTTATCCTTCTAAGACATCAACCTCAACTGATCTCTATCTGGAGCCATATCAACGTTGTACTTATACTGCTTGACAAAGGCCCCGCCTAAGTCATTGAAAGTACGAATGCTAGTACTGTCCAGGCCCATGTACCATCTGAGGGCAACTCCCATCAGACTACCCTTGAAGTAGTGAATAAGAAGCTAATGATTATTAGTTTAGTTAGACATTTTCCTGGCATACATAACAAGATGGCTCATTGGGCAGGTATTCCTTTTGTATTTTTCAAAGTGTGGGACCTTGAATTTCACCCAAATCCTGATGTTGGGAACCAAAGAAAGTTCAGGAAAACACTTTCCAAACAGATCTTTTCCTATCAGAGTCTTCAAATCCTTGCGTAATTCAAGAAACTGATCCTTTATTTCATCCATCTTCTCATAGACATCTGGGCCTTCAGATGACTCAGAGTGGTAAATATTTTCCTCAACACGAGGCAGGGTATGAATGATAGGAGGAGGCATTGACGTGACCGAGATAGATGTTGAAAGAGAAACAAGAGTGGGCGTATACCCTTCAAGCACAAAATTTGGTGACATTCCCCAAGGGAACCCAACTGGAATAGGAAGAAAATATTCGCTGGCAACAACAACAATTATAGATGGCGAAGCAATCTCTAAAATGATAGTCCTCTGAGGAGGAGGAGTTACAGGAGGAGGAGTCGGCTGGTCCTGAGCAGCTATCATAGATTCCATCAGCGTCGTAAGTCTAACGATCTCATCCTTCAGCTCTCCATTCTCTTTCTCTATATGCTTCATTCTTCTCAAAGGATTAGCTCGAGTGTTGTAATGGTGAGTTAGCTTGGCTGATACACAGAAGAAGAACTGATAAGACACCTGGCGGAAGAACCTTGTTATGCAAATGATGCATGAAATGAAAATTTTTTTATTTGCTTTTAATTTCAAGGAACATATGAAGTCTTACTTGCAAATATTTTCAATTCGTAATAACAGTAATAATAATAACAATTCAATTGACCATAAAATCTCTTTTTATTCATAAAATTTGGAAGGATTACACTGAGTACAATTTTAGAAACCAAAATACAAATACAAAGGAAAATGTCATCCTAAGGACCCCTAGTAACTGCATCAGATGATCTGGCTATGGGAGTGTACTTCCTGCGGATGCGTCGAATCTCTGACTCAAAGGACATCTTCATCTGAGCCTTCTCAAGGACAAGCTGATCGAAAATCTTCTTCCAAGCACCGGAAGGCTGAGGCGTGCTAGAGGAGAATAAATCCTATGGCTCTCTCTGTCTCTTCACTACATACTCTTCCAGAATCTAAATAAGGGCATCTTTGTCTTTTGACTCAAGTTGCAACTCTTCAAGCTTTCAACTTAAAGCATGGAATCTCTCTTCCCACATATCTTTATCTTGCTTCATCTTGGCGAGTGCGTCTTCCAACTCCTCTATATCATAGTTAGGGAGAGTTGATGATCCAGCCACAACCAAATACATAGGTCTTTCACAAGCGTACGACATCTTCAGATCCAAAGCTATCTTCTTCACCCAAATAGTGTAAGCTTCCAAAGCTACATAGTTACACGGACCAAGCTCGGATCTTCCTTTCCTATGCACATTATGCCAAGCATGCGCAATCCTTTTCTTCATAAGTTAGGAATCT
The DNA here is from genome assembly GCF_024323335.1 of Lathyrus oleraceus. NCBI lineage: Eukaryota > Viridiplantae > Streptophyta > Magnoliopsida > Fabales > Fabaceae > Lathyrus > Lathyrus oleraceus. Next base: position 362,647,114 of record NC_066582.1, read on the forward strand.
TTACCCTCCTAATAGAATAGACCCTCTAACTGAGTGTTATTAGGTTTATCTCTCAAGGGGAACCGAAGTTGACAACGGGCTAAAGCAGGGTTGTAGTTGATTCCTCCTTGTGTACCAATGAGAGGCACATTCAATAATTCACCACAACTATCAATAATGTCCAAACTACCCAATGCAGAATCATACGAAACAATATCATCATTAGTGAGAGACATAAGTCTTTAAGACCACCGTAGACATTGCTTGTTCTCCAAAAAAGCAGACGTCTGAGGCAAGTGTGAAATAAACCACTTGTACAGAAGAGGAACACAACACACAATAGTCCCACCACCTTTAAAATTCCTCAAATGCAAAGAGAAGTACATGTCACCCAACAGGGTTGGAACAGGATTTCTGATCAAGAAGATTCCAATGGCGTTATAATTAACAAAACTGTCAATGTTTGGGAACAAGGTTAAACCATAGGTGAACAATACAAAAATAGCTTCAAAAGCATCCATGCTACCGGCCTGAGCAAAAATAGTAGCTCTACCAATGAGGAACTCAGTAGTCAACCCAAGAATACCTCATGTCTTCACCAAATGAGCATCAATCTCAGATTTCTTCATATGAAGAGCTTCAACTATGATATGAGATCTGGGGATCTCCTCTAATCCACTGAAAGGTACTTTGTCAGATACGGGTATACCCAGGAGATGGGCATACTCTTCTAACGTAAGCACACGCTGATAGTCAGAAAAGGTGAAGCATCGTTAGAGAGGATCATAAAATTTCACCAAAACACATAGAAATCCTTCAACCACATCAGTAGATAATACAGACAAGAGCTTCCCATGACGTTTCTTGAAGTCCAAAGGATCTAATACAAAGGATGACAAGTTTCTTAACTCATTCAAATCAGGACATCTGAAACTTTACTTCTTAGTGTTCCTTCGTTCATAATCCATGGTCTGGAAATATTTGCAAATAAGACCTTAGTTTCCTTGAAATTTATTCTTCTGTGATGAATGTTATGATGTGCATGTATGCAACAATCACAAACAAGGGATCACACATAAGGCAAACACAAATAAAGGTCAAGGTATGGATCAAGTCATCATCAAGATCAATCATCCATTTTGGTGGATTATGGTTTTCACCTTATCAACACCCAAGTTCTATTGATATTGATGAGACTTGATCGGATCAACCGAGAATCAAAGGGTTTATTGCAAGTCATGAGCATGGAGTCAGGTTAAGAACCATCCCAAAGGAGTGTACTAAGGATAAAAAACCTGTATAGCATGTTCTAAAATGTTCCCCAGATTCTTGATCCCATCTAGCGGATATTATAGGTTAGGATGACTGACTCATCAACCCATAATATTCTCAAGAGAAACTCGGCTGAGTGTAGTATCATGTAATAATTATTATCAAGTCTACACCTGAACAGTCTTTGCACTACGTCCTAAATAGGCCAAGTTGGGTTAAATGTTTTACGGTCATCAGCTTCTCGGTCCCCCAAATTAGAGAAAGTAATGCATATCCATAAATTACTTGTGTGACATCAGTAACTCTAAGAAGGTCGCCACTGACTAGATGGGTCTCAAGCCAACTTGTTAAGGACTACTCCACACAAGTTGAACATGACCATACCATCCTCCTATCTTAATTACACTCAAGTTCGGGCTAGAACTTATCTCACCACACAGAGATCACCAAGCACAACAGACAGAATATATCACACAAACAATGTATACAAGCAAACATCAAACATACAAACATATACACATAAAAAGTAGGCTAAACCCATTGAGGACTACTCCCCAGTAGAGTCGCCACTTAATTTTTGTAGTGGTAAATTCATGACCATCAAGCTATGGATAAACTTGACGTCAGTAAAACGAGAGTCGCATAGGGAAAAGTACAAACAAAACTCAAAGATAATAAGTTTTCAAATCAAAACTAATAAAATGCCAGAGATTACAGGTAAGGGGGTTGGTTACACATAGGGAAGCTGTTATCACCCAAAGTGTCCTAGTTACTCCTAGGGAGCCCTTTTTGTGTGCATATGTTTCGGATATAAATGATGTTTGATAAAATATAGAGTGTGTGGATGTGAAAAGAATTTATTGATTACATTTTTATGTTTGACAATGAAAATGAGGGATCAAAACCCCGTAGCTCATGGTAAAAATTTCAAAAAAGTTGATGAATTGATTTTAACAAAAGGTTTAAAAAGAAAGGGGCACAAGAGGCCAAAGGTTTGAATGGGGTTATTAGTTCTTTTTGTCTTTTGAAATTTAAGACAATATGGTTAAGCTTATTTACAAGTTTGATTTAAGAAAAAGTTTTAAAAAAATTCTATGGCATAAGGCCAAGGTTTGTAATTATTAAAACATGTCTAAGTTTCAAATCACAAGCAAAGAATTTTTTTGAAAAGATGGAGAGATTTTGAAATTAAAGAAGTGGGAAGGGAGTTGAAAATATCTGACCAATGGGATTCAATCCAACAAACAAGAATGTCATATAGAAACCCATTTCCCTTTGGACTTGGACAAGAATAGGCAATAACCAATGAGCAATATCCAAGCATTATGTGAAGATCAAGACATCAAATAAAGATATCCGTAATATCCAAGCAAGCATTCCAATATCTAGCAATCTTCAATGTCTTCCCATGTAGCAGATGAAATATTCTTTGATCAACTCATAACCAAACATCAGACATAAACAATAATAACAAAATAAATAATTAATCACAGAGACAGAGTAGCAGATGAATCAAAGAGATTGAAGGTCTTTCATCATATGAAGGCATAGTCAAAGATAGCTCAGTCTCAAATGTTGGCATTGGCCAAGTCCTTTAGCATAAGGAATGTTGCCTAGTTCTAAGTCTGGAAGTTCAGATCAAATCTCAACAGTCCACCAAATGGTTTTTAGGGTTTTTGTTGTTATTAGGTGTTTTAGGTGCCAAGACCACAAACAAAATAAAATCAAGCAAACAATATATACAATCACAAGATATGGCTCAAGTGAGCAAAGTGAAAAGGACTTGAAACATAATTAAGTTGCATGAAATGTAAATAGAAATGAATTATAAAGGTACTTGAAACTTAAAGTGCATAAAGAAATGACTTGAAAGTAAATCAATATTAATTAAGAAGTTAGTCAATGGTTAGTGTAGCGGTAAATTCATGATCATCAAGCTATGGATAAGCAATATATCAAATAACAAGAGTCGCCATCGCGCTTTTATTGTTTCCAAGGGAAAAGGGAAAAGGGAAAAGTACGAACAAAACCCAAAAAGATGTTTTCAAATCAAAACTAATAAAATGCCAGAGATTACAGGTAAGGGGGTTGGTTACACAGAGGGAAGGTGTTAGTGCCCAAAGTGTCCTAGGTACTCCTAGGGATCCCTTTCTTGTGTGCATATGTGTTTTTGTACAAATGATGTCAGCAAGCAAATAGAATGGAGGGATAAAAAAAGAATTCATTAATTATATTTTTGTGTTTGACAAGACCTTCGGACTTGTGCCTACATACCAACATAAAAATGAGGGATCAAAACCTCATAGTTCGTGGTATAAATTTCGAAGTGGATGCATTGTATTTAACAAAAAATTAAGTTTGAAAGGCACAAAGGGCTAAAAATGGTTTGAATGAGTTAGTTGTTTTTGGCTTTTTGAAAATTTTAAGTCAAGTATAATTAAGTATATTTACAAGTCTGATTAAGAAAATGATTTTGAAAATGCAATGGCATAAGACCAAAGTTTCCAATTTGCAAAATGGTCTAAGTTTAGAAAACAAGCACAAGCAAAGAAGTTTTTAAAAGGAGGGAGAGATTTTGAAATTAAAGAACTGGGAGGAGATGGAGAGACTAATCTTAAGCATAATTTTAAAAGTTGAGAAATGAAAAGATATGACCAATGGACTGCAATCGAATAAACAAGAATGTCATATAGAAACCCAAATTCCCTTGGACATTAGAATCAAGCAACAAACAATGCACAAAATATCAACTTGAAGAGCAAGGCATCAATTAAAGATATCCACATCCAAGCTTAGCAACTCCATGATCTTCTTCAAATTTGCCCATGTAGCAGATGAATTTCACAACGCATAAGTCACAGGTTCAAAATAACAGCTTCGCGATGATCATGTTGCAGATGAACTCAAATGGATCTCCAATGATGTATCAGATAAAGTTTTCAAATCATAAGCACTTGGTTACATGAAAGTTGGCATTGGCCAAGTCCTTTTCATAGGGAGTGTTACCTAAATTCTAAGTCCAAAAGTCTCAGATCAAACCAACAGTCCACACAAGATCTTTTTTAGGGTTTTTGTTCTTACTATGTACATTAATGGTCAAAGACCACACAAACAAACATACTATACACAAGCAAAATATATCACAAAGTATGGTCCAAGTGGACAAAGTGAAAATGACATCAACATAAACAATAAGAATGGTATGAATAATGGCAAATGAATAAGGCTTAAAATTAAATTGCATTGAAAGTAAAGGACATGAAATTAAATGTTAGTTGTTAATAAGTTAAAAGTTAGTATTGCTTTTTATTTTTTTGTTTAAGTCATTCTTTGGAGAACACTCAACCCACTTATCACAAGCATGAATCCTTAAACCAAGACATCTTCCAAAGGAAGCAAAAAAAGGCCAAGTTTCCACACATAACCATGAAAGGGGGGAGACTTACAATCTCACTAACTAGAATTCTATGCCTTTTGTGTCAAAATTTAGCGCTATGTTAAGCAATCGTAATTGGAATTATATAGAAGTCACAACTATTTGAGATCGGGCAATAGAATTTTGGTGTTAATGCATGTTAGAGACATAGTATGATGAACTATGCTCATGAAACATACCACACACAAAAAGAATATACAAAAGTGGTGGCCTAATCTCTTCCATACTTATGTTGATTTTGCAATCAACTAGCCTTAGAATATAAAGATATTATAGGTCTATGACATGAATGCATAAAGAAGGGGAATGAGATGAAGAGGGAGGGGAAATGGATAAAACTCAAATTGGACAAATGAGGACTTTTACCAAATTAAGATCATTCACTCATTTTGGGAGATGGAATGTACATTCCATCAATCCCCTAAATCCAATGATCTTAACTTAACAAAGTCAAATCAACCTTGACCAAGGCCCAACTACACAAGTCAAACTTCCAAAGTCAATCAAAATGGCTCTACACAATTTATTTGGCATTTATTCAAATACTAAAAAATAATACATTAAATTAAATATGGTTGGTCAATTTTGTAAAACCTCATTAAAACACCAAAGAAATAGCCATGAGATTTATCATAGGTCAAACAAGGTCAAAGGACCTTGGAGAAAAAAATTCAGAGTTTTTGGAAACTTAAAAGTATTTTTAAACAATTAAAAATATTTACAAAATCAATTAAATCATGAAAAATATTAATAATGATCCAAAAAATAATTTTAATTCAAAATATGAAAGAGGGTTTTATTTAAAAGAAATTGGTGACACTCTCATATTTTTTGGATCAATATTAAAATTAATATGAATTAATGAAAATCAAAGGAATAAAAATAAAAATTAAAAAATCAAAAAACCGTGGACCACTTGATCTCCCTCATTAATTAAGGTGGTAGATCAAGTGGATTTGAGCGCGCGTTCCACCATACACCAAGTCAAATGTTCCACACGCATGGTAATCACTTTGGACGCCTCAGATTAAAACATTTTAAAACGCATAAATGGTTCTGAACCGTGCCACATCATTGCCGGAGCCAAAGGCCGATCATATTCTCCGATGACCCTGGCCGGACTGGTTCAATCATCACCATAGCATAAATGAAAAAAGAGGACATGATCTGAAAGATAAAATGGTGTAGATCACGAATATCACCTCAATTTTAACTAACACCAAATATATATAGAGATATGCGGAGTTGAATTTTGAGGTGTGTCAACTGAGTTGCTTCGATTTGACCTCAAAGGAACTCAATCTTCTTGCCTACATTGGTAGGACTTCATACAACCAAAGATCCAAGAGAATTGATGAGAATTGACTGAAAATCGAAGAGAAGAAAAAATCTAGAAAATACCTTCAATGTTGTGCAGAACTTGACCTCTCTTGCTTCAATTCGTGTTTGATCTTGCTCAGGTAACTTGCAGAAGTGGCTTAGGATTGGTACAAAGCTTTGGATCCTGGAGTTTTTGAATCTCCAAATAGTGAGATTCAAACTCAATTTTCAAATGAAAATTCTCAGGTTTTCCTTTCAAATGGGAAAGTTTGAAGTGTAAAGGAAAAGCTAGCGCGCCAAGGTTCCTTTAAATGAGCAAATAGGGTCTCTATTTATAGCAAAATGGAATGTTATTTGCACACTTGAAAATTTGTCCAAGTTTAGCAATGCCATGTTCATGCTTGCATGGGTGTGTACTGTAACACCCTTCTAAATTACCCCAAATATTTAATTAAAATAACAACATATATCAATCAGAGTAGATATGCAATTAAGGGTGTCACATAAAACACTTCACACCATTCACCATAATATTTAGTCATGCTCATTATTTAATTCAAAACATAAAGCATTGCACAATACGCAGCGGATAAAGATCAAATCGATCATTCAAAACATGTAGCATATTACATGTAAACTGGTTCACAACCAACAATAAACATTTAAAACATCCCATCCCGATGTTACATCTACCAGAGCATGACCCACTAAGGAACTACACTAGACTCCAAGCACTAGCTCCTATTCAATCACTGCTCGTTACCTGAAAAATAGTTGTAAGGGTGAGTTCCTCAATCGATATAATAAGCATTATAAAATATCATGTCATGTTAAGTAATTTTAACACATTAATCACCCTAATCATATCACACCTTCGGTAACGGCACATCAATTCAAACATCATACTCAATACCAACACAATTCATACTCATACTCAATGCCAACACAAACACACGTATAATATTGGAATACATCCATTCATATTATACGCCATACATACATTATGCAATGAGACTCCATGCCTGCGGTACCGACTATTCGTGAACATATAGTTCAACTTCACCGACCAAATCCAGGTACGGCTACCAAGCTCACTAGTCCCACTCATTTGAGACCTAGTGACTCACATCACTAATTCCTCACCATGGGAATTAGCTACCACCCCAAGGGCCATGCTATGCACGCTAATCACCTAGCATGCAAACATCAACAACAGTCCAAAATGACTAACATCACTAATTCCTCACCATGGGAATTAGCTACCACCATAAAGGCCACATTATGCTATGCCAAATCACCTAGCATGCAACATCAACAGCAATCCACAATGGACATATGCTCACACTCTAAGCCAGAAAACAGTCCATCCACAATTACATACATAATATATACATTCACAACATTATGCATATTTTCACACATCATCAGCATATTTATCACATAATTATATCATGTCATGCCAAATAATTCAATCACAGTATTAACACACTCTACTAATACCTATCCTACTCAAAACAACGGGAAATAATCCCTACTATTTCACACACCGATATAGGCCAATCACCAATTATGTTCACAACATTAAAATATCAATTTTTCCAATTTCCAACAGTTTTAACCGGTTAATGCCCTGGGTTAACCGGTTAACGCAACACAGAACACGCTTTCTGGCAAAACTCAACAGTGTTAACCGGTTAACGCCCTGGGTTAACCGGTTAACGCAGACAGAACAGCAATTTCTCAGAAATCACAACAGTGTTAACCGGTTAACACCCTGGGTTAACCGGTTAACGCAGACAAAACAGCAATTTTTCACAATTCATAACAGTGTTAACCGGTTAACACCCTGGGTTAACCGGTTAACGCAAGACAGAAAGCTGTTCCTGCGCTAACACGAAGCAGAATGCAGAATTCTCCGCATTTTCCGCCGTTGGAGGACTTCCGGACCTCCGATTCCGATTCCGTAAAAAGCTATACGTTCGGAAAATCACTACCCATCCAATTACAGATTCAATTACGGCTTTAACACAGTTTATTCATCACAATTTTTCAGCATCCAACATCCCAATTAGGGTCAATTCAACGGTTTATCACTACCCATTACATGTTAACCCATAATACCCATTAAACGACGATAAACCCCCCTTACCTGAGTTAATCCAGCAAATCTTTAAGCTTCAAGCTCTTCACTTCTCCAACCTTCTTCCTCTTGCTCTGCCTCTTTGCCCTTTTCCTCTTTTCAGCCGCTTCTCTGCTTTCACGTGAAAACTCTTTTTACCAAAAATGGAACTCTTTTTCCTTATTTCCAACTTATATATATTTTCCAATAATTATTATTCCAATAATAATAATAATAATATTCCACTAATTCCAATTATTTAATTAAATTAATAAATATAATATTAACTTAAATTAAATAATTATCTTATTTTTTTTATCGGGGTGTTACAACTCTCCCCCACTAAAAGAGTTTTCGTCCTCGAAAACATACCTCAAGCGAATAACTCCGGATAAGACTCCTTCATCTGACTCTCAAGTTCCCAAGTCACATTGCCACCTGCTGGTCCTCCCCAAGCTACCTTTACCAAAGCAATCTCTTTACCGCGCAACTGCTTCAACTCTCGATCCTCGATCCTCATAGGTGATGTTTCAACAGTCAGGTTATCTCTCACCTGTACATCATCTATTTGGACTACATGCGACGCATCAGGAATGTACCTCCTCAACTGAGACACATGAAACATGTAACACCCTTCTAAACTACCCCAAATAATTAATTAAAATAACAATATACATATCAGAGTAAATATGCAATTAAGGGTGTCACACAATCATTTCACACCATTCACCATAATATTTAGTCATGCTCGTTATTTAACTCCAAACATAAAGTATTGCACAATACGCAGCGGATAGAGATCAAAACGATCATTCAAAACATGTAACACATTACATGTAAAATGGTTCACAACCAACAATAAAACATTTAAAACATCCCATCCCGATGTTACATCTACCAGAGCATGACCCACTAAGGAGACTACACTAGACTCCAAGCACTAACTTCTACTCAATCACAGCTCGTTACCTGTAAAATAGTTGTAAGGGTGAGTTCCTCAATCGATATAACAAGCATTATAAAATATCATGTCATGTTAAGTAATTTAACACATTAATCACCCTAATCACATCACACATTCAGTAACGGCACATCAACTCAATTATCATACTCAATACCAACACAATTCATACTCATACTCAATGCCAACACAAACACACGTATAATATTGGAATACATCCATTCATATTATACGCCATACATACATTATGCAATGAGACTCCATGCATGCGGTACCGACTATTCGTGAACATATAGTTCAACCTCACCGATCAAATCCAGATACGGCTACCAAGCCCACTAGTCCCACTCATTTGAGACCTAGTGACTCACTCACTAATTCCTCACCATGGGAATTAGCTACCACCCCAAGGGCTATGCTATGCACGCTAATCACCTAGCATGCAAACATCAACAACAATCTACAATGATTTACTCACTAATTCCTCACCATGGGAATTAGCTACAACCATAAAGGCCACAATATGCATGCTAATTCACCTAGCAATGCAACATCATCAACAACAATCCACAATGGACATATGCTCACACTCTAAGCCATAAAACAGTCCATTCACCAACACATGCATAATATATACATTCACAACATTATGCATATTTTCACACATCATCAGCATATTTATCACATAATTATATCATGTCATGCCAAATAATTCAATCACAGTATTAGCACACTCTACTAATACCTATCCTACTCAAAACAACGGGAAAATAATCCCTACTATATCACACACCGATATAGGCCAATCCCCAATTATGTTCACAACATTAAAATACCAATTTTCCCACTTTTCAACAGTGTTAACCGGTTAACGCCATGGGTTAACCGGTTAACGCAGACCAAAACACGCTTTCTGGCAAAAATTCAACAGTGTTAACCGGTTAACGCCCTGGGTTAACCGGTTAACGCAGACAGAACAACAATATTTTCACAACTCACAACAGTGTTAACCGGTTAATGTAACACCCTTCTAAATACCCCAAATATTTAGTTAAAATAGCAGTATATCATCAGAGTAATTATGCCCTTAAGGGTGTCACACAATCATTTCACGCATCTTTCCAAAATATCCTGTCATGCTCATTTATTTAATCAAATAAAACATTTGCATAATACGCAGCGGATACAACTAACAACATTCAAACCATGTAATACATTACATGTAAAGTTGTTCAACAACCAACAATAAAACAATTAAAACATCCCATCCCGATGTTACATCTATCAGAGCATGACCCACTAAGGAGGCTACACTAGACTCCAAGCACTAGCTTCTACTCAATCACTGCTCGTTACCTGAAAAATAGTTGTAAGGGTGAGTTTCTCAATCGATATAATAAGCATTATAAAACATCATGTAATGCTAAGTAATTTAACACATTAATCACCCTAATCGCATCACACATTCGGTAACGACACATCAATTCAGATATCATACTCAATACAAATACAACTCATGCTCATACTCAATATCAACACAAACACACGTATAATATTGGAATACATCCATTCATATTATACGCCATACACATATTATGCAATGAGACTCCATGCATGCGGTACCGACTATTTGTGAACATATAGTTCACCTCACCGTCCAAATCCAGGCACGGCTACCAAGCCCACTAGTCCCACTCATTTGAGACCTAGTGACTCACTCACTAATTCCTCACCATGGGAATTAGCTACCACCCCAAGGGCCATGCTATGCACGCTAATTCACCTAGCATGCAAACATCAACAACAGTCCAAAATGACTAACTCACTAATTCCTCACCATGGGAATTAGCTACCACCATAAAGGCCACAATATGCATGCTAATCACCTAGCAATGCTAAATCATCAACCACAATTCAAGAATAGACATATGCTCACACTCTAAGCCATAAAACAGTCTATTCACAAATGCACACATAACTGATACATTCACAACATCATGCATACCATCACACATCATCAATATTTTATCACATAAGCATATCAGATCATGCCAAAGAACAACCACATTATTAGCACACTCTACTAATACCTATACTACTCAAAACAACGGGAATTGATCCCTAATCTACCATACATTAGCTGAATTACGTTGCTCAGCTGAACAGCTAAAAACTGCACAACAACAGCTCAGGAAAATCACAATCCTGCCCATACGCGTATTGCCTATTCCCATACGCGTATGGCCCATTTCTACGCCAATCCCATACGCGTATCACCTGTCTCATACGCGTATGCTACGCGTACCACTTCCCCATACGCGTACCAACAGAGACCAAACCACGTTCAAAACCTCATCTTCCTCATCCATACGCGTATTGCCTAGTGCCATACGCGTACCAGACCATCTCATACGCGTATTGCCTAGTGCCATATGTGTATGACCAGAAACCAGATTTCCAGATCTGCTATGGCATTCTCTGTTACGAGATCTATCCAATTCAACCTTCCACAGTCCAATTTTACACATTATTCGTTCATATCCCCTAACACAATTCATATCTTATTCAATCTCACAAATCCTAACACTATTGCATCTAATTCCTACGGATTTCCCTCAATTTTAATCCAGATTCGTTCATCCCAAAAGTTCACAATTTTCAGCACAATTATTCCAATCAGAGGTAAATCAATGGTTTATCACTACCCATTACATATTATCCCATAATACCCATTAAACGATGATAAACCCCCCTTACCTGAGTTAATCCGGCAAATCCTGCAGCTTCAAGCTCTTCCTCTCTCCAACCCTTATTCTCTGGTTCTCTTTGCCCTTTTTCCACTTTTCTGTCCCTTTTTCCTTTTCACGTGAAAAAACTCTTTTTACCAAATGGAACCTTTTTACTTATTTCTACTTTTATTCCAGTAATAAAAATAATCCAATAATAATAATCCCAATAATATTCCAATAATTATTATTCCAATAAAATAATAATTCCAATTATTTAAGTAAATTAATAAATATATTATTAACTCAATTTAAATAATTATCTTATTTTATCGGGGTGTTACAGTTAACGCCCTGGGTTAACCGGTTAACGCAAGCAAAACAGCAATACTTCAAAATTCGCAACAGTGTTAACCGGTTAACACCCTGGGTTAACCGATTAACGCAAGACAGAAAGCTGTTCCTGCGCTAACACGAAGCAGAATGCAGAATTCTCCGCATTTTCCGCCGTTGGAGGACTTCCGGACCTCCGATTCCAATTCCGTAAAAAGCTACGTTTTCGGAAAATTACCACTCACACAAATACCGATTCAATTACATCTTTAATACAACTTATCCAACACAATTTTTCAGCATTCAACATCCCAATTAGGGTCAAATCAATGGCTTATCACTACCCATTACATGTTAACCCATAATACCCATTAAACGACGATAAACCCCCCTTACCTGAGTTAATCCGGCAACTTTGAGCTTCAAGCTTTTCCGTTCTTCAACCCTTGCTCTCTAGCTCTTCCTCTTTGCCCTTTTTCCTCCTTTCAGCCGCTTCTCTGTTTTTCACGTAAAAACCTTCTTTACCAAATGAGACTCTTTTTCTTTATTCCCAACTTATATATATTTTCCAATAATTATTATTCCAATAATAATAATAATAATATTCCAAAATTCCAATTATTTAATTAAATTAATAAATATAATATTAACTTAAATTAAATAATTAGCTTATTTTTATCGGGGTGTTACAACTCTCCCCCACTAAAAGAGTTTTCGTCCTCGAAAACATACCTCAAGCGAATAACTCCGGATAAGACTCCTTCATCTGACTCTCAAGTTCCCAAGTCACATTGCCACCTGCTGGTCCTCCCCAAGCTACCTTCACCAAAGCAATCTCTTTACCCCGCAACTGCTTCAACTCTCGATCCTCGATCCTCATAGGTGATGTTTCAACAGTCAGGTTATCTCTCACCTGTACATCATCTATTTGGACTACATGCGACGGATCAGGAATGTACCTCCTCAACTGAGACACATGAAACACCTCATGCAAATTCGCAAGTGACGGCGGTAAAGCGATACGATAGGCTACCTCCCCTATCCTCTCCAAAATCTGATAAGGACCAATAAATCGAGGCGTCAACTTCTTCGACTTCAAAGCTCGACCAACCCCAGTTATCGGTGTAACACGAAGAAACACATGATCTCCCTCTTGAAACTCAAGTGACTTCCTCCTCTTGTCGTGATAACTCTTCTGACGACTCTGAGCAATTCTCATCTTCTCCTGAATCATCTTAATCTTTTCCGTAGTCTGTTGAACAATCTCCGGTCCAACCACAGCACTCTCACCGGACTCATACCAACATAAAGGTGTCCGACATCTCCTACCATACAAAGCTTTAAACGGTGCCATACCAATGCTCGAATGAAAACTATTGTTGTAGGTAAACTCAATCAAAGGTAAATAACAATCCCAAGCACCTCCTTTTTCCAAAACACAAGCTCTCAAAAGATCCTCTAGTGACTGAATCATCCTCTCAGTCTGACCATCAGTATGCGGATGATATGCAGAACTCAATCTCAGCTTAGTTCCCAAAGCCCTCTGCAAACCTTCCCAGAACTTCGATGTAAATCTAGGATCTCTGTCCGAAACAATACTCGACGGAATACCATGCAAACTTACAATCTTCTCAATATACAACTCGGCTAATCTCTCTAACGGATAATCCATTCTGATCGGAATGAAATGAGCCGATTTCGTCAATCTATCTACAATCACCCAAATAGCTTCAAAATTCTTACTTGTCCTCGGTAAACCAGAAACAAAATCCATACTGATACTATCCCACTTCCACTCTGGAATAGCCAACGGTTGCATTAGCCCAGACGGCTTCTGATGCTCAATCTTTGACTTTTGACAAGTCAAGCAGGAATAAACAAAACTCGCAATTTCTCTTTTCATTCCCGGCCACCAAAATAACTTTTTCAAATCATGATACATCTTCGTAGCTCCAGGATGAATACTCAGGCCACTACGATGTCCTTCCTCAACAATACTCTTCTTAAGTTCGGTAACATCCGGAATACACACCCGATTACCAAATTTCAAAACACCATTCTCATCAACTCTGAATTCACCACCTTGACCTTGATTCACTAGAGTCAACTTATCAACCAAAAGCACATCGGATTTCTGACCTTCTCTAATCTCATCCAAAATACCACTCGTTAACTTCAACATTCTCAATTTAATGCTATTGTGAGTACTCTCACACACCAAACTCAAGTCTCTAAACTGCTCAATTAAATCCAATTCTCTAACCATTAACATAGACATATGCAATGATTTCCGACTCAATGCATCAGCCACTACGTTTGCTTTACCCGGATGGTAATTCAAACCAAAGTCATAATCCTTCAGAAACTCTAACCATCTCCTCTGCCTCATATTCAGCTCTTTCTGATCAAACAAATAGTTCAAACTTTTATGGTCACTGAAAACTTCAAATCTTGACCCGTACAAGTAATGCCTCCATAACTTCAGAACAAATACCACAGCTGCCAACTCTAAATTGTGTGTCGGATAGTTCCTCTCATGAACCCTCAGCTGTCTCGAAGCATAAGCTATAACCTGCTTATTCTGCATCAACACACCATCCAAACCCAACAATGAAGCATCACAGTAAACCTCAAATGGTTCCGACGGACTCGGTAATATCAGAATAGGAGCAGTAGTTAACCTTCTCTTTAACTCTTGGAAACCTTCTTCACATTTTGAGTCCCAAACAAACGCTTGCCCCTTTCTAGTCAACATCGTCAACGGTAATGCCAACTTAGAAAATCCCTCAATGAATTTCCTATTATAGCCTGCAAGTCCAAGAAAACTCCTTATCTCAGAAACTGACTTCGGAGCTTCCCACTTAGATACCGCTTCTATCTTAGAAGGATCAACAGCAACACCACCTCTTGAAATCACATGACCAAGAAAACTAACCTCTTCTAACCAAAATTCACACTTAGACAGCTTAGCAAATAACTTCTTTTCTCGTAGAACTCCTAAAACCACTCTCAAATGCTCAGCATGCTCTTCTTCAGATTTCGAATACACCAAAATATCGTCAATAAACACCACAACAAACTGATCTAGGTACGGATGGAAAATCCTATTCATATACTCCATAAACACTCCAGGCGCATTAGTCACACCAAAAGGCATTACAGAATACTCATAATGTCCATACCTTGTTCTGAAAGCAGTCTTCTGAATATCCTCAGTTTTCACACGTATCTGATGATATCCCGACCTCAAATCTATTTTGCTGAACACACTCGCACCAACTAACTGATCCATCAAATCATCAATCCTCGGCAAAGGATACCGATTCTTGATCGTCACTTTATTCAGTTGCCTGTAGTCCACACACAACCTCATAGTACCTTCTTTCTTCTTAACCAATAACACTGGTGCACCCCACGGTGACACACTCGGACGAATAAATTTCTTATCCAACAGATCTTCCTACTGACTCTTCAATTCAGTTAACTCAACAACAGACATACGGTACGGAGCCATCGATATCGTCCTAGTACCAGGTACCAAATCAATCGAGAACTCAACTTCACGCTCTGGCGGTAATTCATTCACTTCTTCCGGAAACACATCAGGAAAATCACACACTACAGCTAGATCGCAAATCACCAGTTTATCTTTAGCCTCCAAAGTCGCTAACAGCATAAACAACTCTGCCCCATCTGCTACTGCCTCATTCACCTGCCTTGCTGATAGAAACAAACTTTTTCCTTCCTCATTCTCAGGAAAAATCACAGTCTTATCAAAACAGTTGATATAAACTCGGTTAAACACCAACCAGTTCATACCCAGAATAACATCAATCTGCACTAGTGGAAGACACACGAGGTCTATCCAAAAGTCTCTACTAAAAATACTCAAGGGACAATTTAAACAAACGGAAGTAGTAGTCACTGAACCCTTCGCAGGAGTATCAATCACCATACTACCATGCATCTCAGATATCTCTAACTTAAGTTTCACAGCACAATCCAAAGATATAAAGGAATGAGTCGCACCTGTGTCAATAATAGCTACAAGAGGAACGCCATTAATATAACACGTACCTCGGATCAAACGATCATCTGCAAAAGTCTCAGAACCCGATAACGCAAAGACCTTGCCTCCCGACTGATTCTCCTTCTTCGACTTAGGACACTGTGGACTGATATGACCCACTTCTCCGCAGTTAAAACAAGTCACAGTCTTCAACCGGCACTCTGCAGCCAAGTGACCACCTTTTCCACACTTGAAACACTTCTTCTCATTACTTGTACACTCATGGATACGATGTCCAGCCTGACCACATCTGTAACACTTAGCAGGGGCACTAGAGTCTCCCCCACTAGGCCTCCTCATCCCACTCTGTCTCTGGAAACCTTTGTCAGCTGCATACGGTTTCCCACGATCATTCTGATTCTTGCCTTTCCTATCAACCCTTTGCTGATAGCTCTCTGCTCTAGCCTTGGTATCCTGTTCAAAAATCCTGCAACAGTCAACCAAATCAGAAAACACTCTAATCCGCTGATACCCAATAACCTGGTTGATCTCAGGACGTAACCCGTTCTCAAACTTCACACATTTCGAAAATTCTCCAGCAGCCTCAGCATAGGGAGTGTAATACTTCGACAGCTCTGTGAACTTAGCAGCATACTCCGTAACAGACCGGTTGCCCTGCTTCAATTCTAAGAACTCTATCTCTTTCTTTCCTCTGACATCCTCTGGAAAGTACTTCCTCAGGAATCTCTCTCTGAACACAGCCCACGTGATCTCAACATTCCCAGCAGATTCCAACTCAGTGCGGGTAGCAACCCACCAATCATCTGCTTCCTCTGACAGCATGTGCGTACCGAACCTGACCTTCTGGTTATCGGCACACTCAGTCACTCGGAAGATCCTCTCAATCTCCTTCAACAACTTCTGAGCGCCATCTGGGTCGTATGCTCCCTTGAACATTGGAGGATTGTTCTTCTGGAACTCACTCAGTTGACGAGCAGCTCCCATTCCCACAACATTCGGATTCCTTCCAAGTACTCCAGCTAGCATACCCAGAGCCTCAGCAATCGCAGCATCATCTCTACCCCTTCCAGCCATCTCTATTCTGAAAACCCAACAAGCTAAAACAATAAGTACTGATAGGGTTACACAACACCTATCCCGTACAGGGGAACAGAATAATTACGACTCGACTCGACCGACTATGCTCTGATACCACTAATGTAACACCCTTCTAAACTACCCCAAATAATTAATTAAAATAACAATATACATATCAGAGTAAATATGCAATTAAGGGTGTCACACAATCATTTCACACCATTCACCATAATATTTAGTCATGCTCGTTATTTAACTCCAAACATAAAGTATTGCACAATACGCAGCGGATAGAGATCAAATCGATCATTCAAAACATGTAACACATTACATGTAAAATGGTTCACAACCAACAATAAAACATTTAAAACATCCCATCCCGATGTTACATCTACCAGAGCATGACCCACTAAGGAGACTACACTAGACTCCAAGCACTAGCTTCTACTCAATCACAGCTGGTTACCTGAAAAATAGTTGTAAGGGTGAGTTCCTCAATCGATATAACAAGCATTATAAAATATCATGTCATGTTAAGTAATTTAACACATTAATCACCCTAATCACATCACACATTCAGTAACGGCACATCAACTCAATTATCATACTCAATACCAACACAATTCATACTCATACTCAATGCCAACACAAACACACGTATAATATTGGAATACATCCATTCATATTATACGCCATACATACATTATGCAATGAGACTCCATGCATGCGGTACCGACTATTCGTGAACATATAGTTCAACCTCACCGATCAAATCCAGATACGGCTACCAAGCCCACTAGTCCCACTCATTTGAGACCTAGTGACTCACTCACTAATTCCTCACCATGGGAATTAGCTACCACCCCAAGGGCTATGCTATGCACGCTAATCACCTAGCATGCAAACATCAACAACAATCTACAATGATTTACTCACTAATTCCTCACCATGGGAATTAGCTACAACCATAAAGGCCACAATATGCATGCTAATTCACCTAGCAATGCAACATCATCAACAACAATCCACAATGGACATATGCTCACACTCTAAGCCATAAAACAGTCCATTCACCAACACATGCATAATATATACATTCACAACATTATGCATATTTTCACACATCATCAGCATATTTATCACATAATTATATCATGTCATGCCAAATAATTCAATCACAGTATTAGCACACTCTACTAATACCTATCCTACTCAAAACAACGGGAAAATAATCCATACTATATCACACACCGATATAGGCCAATCCCCAATTATGTTCACAACATTAAAATACCAATTTTCCCACTTTTCAACAGTGTTAACCGGTTAACGCCCTGGGTTAACCGGTTAACGCAAGCAAAACAGCAATACTTCAAAATTCGCAACAGTGTTAACCGGTTAACACCCTGGGTTAACCAGTTAACGCAAGACAGAAAGCTGTTCCTGCGCTAACACGAAGCAGAATGCAGAATTCTCCGCATTTTCCGCCGTTGGAGGACTTCCGGACCTCCGATTCCAATTCCGTAAAAAGCTACGTTTTCGGAAAATTACCACTCACACAAATACCGATTCAATTACATCTTTAATACAACTTATCCAACACAATTTTTCAGCATTCAACATCCCAATTAGGGTCAAATCAATGGCTTATCACTACCCATTACATGTTAACCCATAATACCCATTAAACGACGATAAACCCCCCTTACCTGAGTTAATCCGGCAACTTTGAGCTTCAAGCTTTTCCGTTCTTCAACCCTTGCTCTCTAGCTCTTCCTCTTTGCCCTTTTTCCTCCTTTCAGCCGCTTCTCTGTTTTTCACGTAAAAACCTTCTTTACCAAATGAGACTCTTTTTCTTTATTCCCAACTTATATATATTTTCCAATAATTATTATTCCAATAATAATAATAATAATATTCCAAAATTCCAATTATTTAATTAAATTAATAAATATAATATTAACTTAAATTAAATAATTAGCTTATTTTTATCGGGGTGTTACAAAATACCTCATGCAAATTCGCAAGTGACGGCGGTAAAGCGATACGATAGGCTACCTCCCCTATCCTCTCCAAAATCTGATAAGGACCAATAAATCAAGGTGTCAACTTCTTCGACTTCAAAGCTCGACCAACTCCCGTTATCAGAGTAACACGTAGAAACACATGATCTCCCTCTTGAAACTCAAGTGACTTCCTCCTCTTGTCGTGATAACTCTTCTGACGACTCTGAGCAATTCTCATCTTCTCCTGAATCATCTTAATCTTTTCCGTAGTTTGTTGAACAATCTCCGGTCCAACTACAACCACAGGAATAATTAAAACTCGCAATTTCTCTTTTCATTCCCGACCACCAAAATAACTTTTTCAAATCATGATACATCTTCGTAGCTCCAGGATGAATATTCAGGCCACTACGATGTCCTTCCTCAAGAATACTCTTCTTAAGTTCGGTAACATCCGGAATACACACCCGATTACCAAATTTCAAAACACCATTCTCATCAACTCTGAATTCACCACCTTGATCTTGATTCACTAGGGTCAACTTATCAACCAAAAGCACATCGGATTTCTGACCCTCTCTAATCTCATCCAGAATACCACTCGTTAACTTCAACATTCCCAGTTTAACACTATTGTGAGTACTCTCACACACCAAACTCAAGTCTCTAAACTGCTCAATTAAATCCAATTCCTTAACCATTAACATAGACATATGCAATGATTTCCGACTCAATGCATCAGCCACTACGTTTGCTTTACCTGGATGGTAATTCAAACCAAAGTCATAACCCTTCAGAAACTCTAACCATCTCCTCTGTCTCATATTCAGCTCTTTCTGATCAAACAAATACTTTAAACTTTTATGGTCACTGAAAACCTCAAATCTTGACCCGTACAAGTAATGCCTCCATAACTTCAGAACAAATACCACAGCTGCCAACTCTAAATCGTGTGTCGGATAGTTCCTCTCATGAACCCTCAGCTGTCTCGAAGCATAAGCTATAACCTGCTTATTCTGCATCAACACACCACCCAAACCCAACAATGAAGCATCACAGTAAACCTCAAATGATTCCGACGAACTCGGTAATATCAGAATAGGAGCAGTAGTTAACCTTCTCTTTAACTCTTGGAAACCTTCTTCACATTTTGAGTCCCAAACAAACGCTTGCCCCTTTCTAGTCAACATCGTTAACGGTAACGCCAACTTAGAAAATCCCTCAATGAACTTCCTATAATAACCAGCCAAACCAAGAAAACTCCTTATCTCAGAAACTGACTTCGGAGCTTCCCACTTAGATACCGCTTCTATCTTAGAAGGATCAACAGCAACACCATCTCTTGAAATCACATGACCAAGAAAACTAACCTCTTCTAACCAAAATTCACACTTTGACAGTTTAGCAAATAACTTCTTTTCTCGTAGAACTTCTAAAACCATTCTCAAATGCTCAGCATGCTCTTCTTCCGATTTCGAATACACCAAAATATCGTCAATAAACACCACAACAAACTGATCTAGGTACGGATGGAAAATCCTATTCATATACTCCATAAACACTCCAGGCGCATTAGTCACACCAAAAGGCATTACAGAATACTCATAATGTCCATACCTTGTTCTGAAAGCAGTCTTCTGAATATCCTCAGTTTTCACACGTATCTGATGATACCCAGATCTCAAATCTATTTTGCTGAACACACTCGCACCAACCAACTGATCCATCAAGTCATCAATCCTCGGCAAAGGATACCGATTCTTGATCGTCACTTTATTCAGTTGCCTGTAGTCCACACACAACCTCATAGTACCTTCTTTCTTCTTAACCAATAACACGGGTGCACCCCACGGTGACACACTCGGACGAATAAATTTCTTATCCAACAGATCTTCCAACTGACTCTTCAATTCAGTTAACTCAACAGCAGACATACGGTACGGAGCCATCGACACCGGCCTAGTACCAGGTACCAAATCAATCGAGAACTCAACTTCACGCTCTGGCGGTAATTCATTCACTTCTTCAGGAAACACATCAGGAAAATCACACACCACAGCTAGATCGCAAATCACCAGTTTATCTTTAGCCTCCAAAGTCGCTAACAGCATAAACAACTCTGTCCCATCTACTACTGCCTCATTCACCTGCCTCGCTGATAGAAACAAACTCTCTCCTTCCTCAAATCTAGGAAAAATCACAGTCTTATCAAAACAGTTGATATAAACTCGGTTAAACACCAACCAGTTCATACCCAGAATAACATCAATCTGCACTAGTGGAAGACACACTAGGTCCATCCCAAAGTCCCTACCAAAAATAATCAAAGGACAATTTAAACAAACTGAAGTAGTAGTCACTGAACCCGGATCTGACACTGTGGACTGATATGACCCACCTCTCCACAGTTGAAACAAGTCATAGTCTTCAACCGGCACTCTGCAGCCAAGTGACCACCTTTGCCACACTTGAAACACTTCTTCTCAGCACTGGTACACTCATGGAAACGATGTCCAGCCTGACCACATCTGTAACACTTAGCAGGGGCACTGGAGTCTCCCCCACTAGGCCTCTTCATTCCACTCTGTCTCTGGAAACCTTTGCCAGCTGCATACGGATTCCCACGATCATTCTGATTCTTGCCTTTCCTATCAACCCTCTGCTGATAGCTCTCCGCTCTGGCTTTGGTATCCTGTTCAAAAATCCTGCAACAGTCAACCAAATCAGAAAACACTCTAATCCGTTGATACCCAATAGCCTGCTTAATCTCGGGACGTAACCCGTTCTCAAACTTCACACATTTCGAGAATTCCCCAGTAGCCTCATCATAGGGAGTGTAATACTTCGACAGCTCTGTGAACTTAGCAACATACTCCGTAACAGACTGGTTGCCCTGCTTCAATTCTAAGAACTCTATCTCTTTGTTTCCTCTGACATCCTCTGGAAAGTACTTCCTCAGGAATCTCTCTCTGAACACAGCCCACGTGATCTCAGCATTCCCAGCAGATTCCAACTCAGTGCGGGTAGCAACCCACCAATCATCTGCTTCCTCTGACAGCATGTGCGTACCGAACCTGACCTTCTGGTTATCGGCACACTCAGTCACTCAGAAGATCCTCTCAATCTCCTTCAACCACTTCTGAGCGCCATCTGGGTCGTATGCTCCCTTGAACATTGGAGGATTGTTCTTCTGGAACTCACTCAGTTGACGAGCAGCTCCCATTCCCACAACATTCGGATTCCCTCCAAGTACTCCAGCTAGCATACCCAGAGCCTCAGCAATCGCAGCATCATCTCTACCCCTTCCAGCCATCTCTATTCTGAAAACCCAACAAGCTAAAACAATAAGTACTGATAGGGTTGCACAACACCTATCACGTACAGGGAAACAGAATAATTACGACTCGACTCGACCGACTATGCTCTGATACCACTAATGTAACACCCTTCTAAATTACCCCAAATATTTAATTAAAATAACAACATATATCAATCAGAGTAGATATGCAATTAAGGGTGTCACACAAAACACTTCACACCATTCACCATAATATTTAGTCATGCTCATTATTTAATTCAAAACATAAAGCATTGCACAATACGCAGCAGATAGAGATCAAATCGATCATTCAAAACATGTAGCATATTACATGTAAACTGGTTCACAACCAACAATAAACATTTAAAACATCCCATCCCGATGTTAAATCTACCAGAGCATGACCCACTAAGGAACTACACTAGACTCCAAGCACTAGCTCCTATTCAATCACTGCTCGTTACCTGAAAAATAGTTGTAAGGGTGAGTTCCTCAATCGATATAATAAGCATTATAAAATATCATGTCATGTTAAGTAATTTTAACATATTAATCACCCTAATCATATCACACCTTCGGTAACGGCACATCAATTCAAACATCATACTCAATACCAACACAATTCATACTCATACTCAATGCCAACACAAACACACGTATAATATTGGAATACATCCATTCATATTATACGCCATACATACATTATGCAATGAGACTCCATGCCTGCAGTACCGACTATTCGTGAACATATAGTTCAACTTCACCGACCAAATCCAGGTACGGCTACCAAGCTCACTAGTCCCACTCATTTGAGACCTAGTGACTCACATCACTAATTCTTCACCATGGGAATTAGCTACCACCCCAAGGGCCATGCTATGCACGCTAATCACCTAGCATGCAAACATCAACAACAGTCCAAAATGACTAACATCACTAATTCCTCACCATGGGAATTAGCTACCACCATAAAGGCCACATTATGCTATGCCAAATCACCTAGCATGCAACATCAACAGCAATCCACAATGGACATATGCTCACACTCTAAGCCAGAAAACAGTCCATCCACAATTACATACATAATATATACATTCACAACATTATGCATATTTTCACACATCATCAGCATATTTATCACATAATTATATCATGTCATGCCAAATAATTCAATCACAGTATTAGCACACTCTACTAATACCTATCCTACTCAAAACAACGGGAAATAATCCCTACTATATCACACACCGATATAGGCCAATCACCAATTATGTTCACAACATTAAAATATCAATTTTTCCAATTTCCAACAGTGTTAACCGGTTAACGCCCTGGGTTAACCAGTTAACGCAACACAAAACACGCTTTCTGGCAAAACTCAACAGTGTTAACCGGTTAACGCCCTGGGTTAACCGGTTAACGCAGACAGAACAACAATTTCTCAGAAATCACAACAGTGTTAACCGGTTAACACCCTGGGTTAACCGGTTAACGCAGACAAAACAACAATTTTTCACAATTCATAACAGTGTTAACCGGTTAACACCCTGGGTTAACCGGTTAACGCAAGACAGAAAGCTGTTCCTGCGCTAACACGAAGCAGAATGCAGAATTCTCCGCATTTTCCGCCGTTGGAGGACTTCCGGACCTCCGATTCCGATTCCGTAAAAAGCTATACGTTCGGAAAATCACTACCCATCCAATTACAGATTCAATTACGGCTTTAACACAGTTTATTCATCACAATTTTTCAGCATCCAACATTCCAATTAGGGTCAATTCAACGGTTTATCACTACCCATTACATGTTAACCCATAATACCCATTAAACGACGATAAACCCCCCTTACCTGAGTTAATCCGGCGAATCTTTAAGCTTCAAGCTCTTCTCTTCTCCAACCTTATTCCTCTTGCTCTGCCTCTTTGCCCTTTTCCTCTTTTCAGCCGCTTCTCTGCTTTCACGTGAAAACTCTTTTTACCAAAAATGGAACTCTTTTTCCTTATTTCCAACTTATATATATTTTCCAATAATTATTATTCCAATAATAATAATAATAATATTCCACTAATTCCAATTATTTAATTAAATTAATAAATATAATATTAACTTAAATTAAATAATTATCTTATTTTTTTTTATCGGGGTGTTACATGTACAGGCCCATGAAGCAACTCAATTAAGTCCAAAACCAACTATGCTGAGGTCTGAATGAAGCTTGAATGCTAAGGCAAAGTTAAGTGATCATTTGAAGTTTGAATCTTGCCAACTGATACAACTGCGTTTACACCATGCCCATACCCCTCAAACTTCGTCCAAAATGAATGAATTAGGACACTTTGGAAATCTTAGATTAAGAGGAACAACTCTTATGTTGAACACTTTTCCATTTGGAACTTGTATCATGGTGAATTTTGAGGTGTAAGTTTGGAAATTTCAACATGTTGAAAATGTTTCTAAGTGTCAAATCACATACTTCATTATTCCACCTTAAAGTTTCAACATAGAAAATGACTTTCCAAGAAAAATTAGATCTAGAACTCAAACTTAAAGTTGTTTGGAATGTCATTTATACTAACTTTTCTCTTGTAGTCATTTTCATATGATGAAAATTGTAGGAGATAGGGTCTAGGGAGGCCCAGTTTTGATCAGATGAATTCATCTGGCCAACCACCATCAACCAATTTGATAGCTTGAAATTCTCTTGACTTTTTAGGTTCATGGTAGATCATATATGCATAAGATGATGAAATTTTTAAGTGTCCCTTGAGAAATTTGATCAATTGGTGAGGAAGCTTGTTGAGGAAATTACTCAAGATACCCAGACAAACTAGGGTTTCCAAGGCAAACCAACTCCAAACTCTTGAAGAAATCTTGATCAAAATAACATGTAAAGATCATGGGGACTCATATATGATGCTTAGAGCCATTGTGGATCATTCCTTGGTTGTTCTCTTAGCCATGAGGGTCTTAAACCCTAGATGTGAACTTGATGGATCAATGGTGATCATGCCCTACCTACAAAAGAGTTAGGCAAATGCAAAGACATATTTTTGGTATTTTGGTTAGTAAAAAATGATAATATACAAGTATGATACAATCACATCGTGCTTGGTGATCTCTCCCAAAACAAACCCAATGAAAGAGGGGTAAGGAGGATGCCAAGGTATGATCCCAATGCTTATGCATATGATAAAATTGCATGAGGGATCTTAGGGTCAAAATTGGGGTCTTACAGCTGCCCCTATTTAAAGATATTCTAACTGAGGAGGTGAAGGTTAAAATCTTCATATCGACTCAATAGAATGGGCTTAAATAATAACATATAAAAACAAATTTTGGTCCCTAAGATACCTCATGATGTATATGATATGAATGTAAAATAAACTCTTTCTGGGGAGATATTGCCACAAAGGAAAAGGAATCAGAGAGACCGAAGGTCCGCAGGAGTATAATGCATTTCGTAAGGAAAACTCACTGGGGAGACAGAGACTCTGAGGGGATAAAAGAGGTTATGCGTAGGCCAGGCTACAACTAAAAAAACTGCTGGGAGACTAGAGGAATTCCATAAAAAATGGAAAGACTCAGCCGGGGAAATAAAAACATCTGCAGGGGAGACGAGTAGATCAGGATAAAATTGACGTACTTGGATAATGCAGGAAAAGTGATTTCACTAAGGAAATACACACTCAACTCAACTGAGGAAGAAATGAACTTCCACACAGAAGGAGCAGAAATCTATTATCCACTATTGGTTACTGGGTATGGAAATAATAAAGATCTGACAGAGAGGACACACGTCATCGGTTAAGATGAACATATCAAGGATGACTCACTGGGAATCGGCAGGCGGGTGTATTCCTTACCGTTATTGGGTAGGAATAGCCTTGCTGGGAAAAACTGCAGAAATGGGATTTACAACTACCGGTTACTGGGCAGAAGACCAAAGATGAGAATATCCGTCATCAGTTAGGATGAACATATCAAGGATAAACTCAAAGGAAAGAAAATCCGTCATCGGTTAAGATGAACATATCAAGGATAAACTTTCCTGGGGATGTCAAGGAGGATATCTGTCATCGGTTAGGATGAACATATCAAGGATAAACCAACTGAACAAAAAGTAGGAATTATATCTATCAAATACTGGATAGAATACCATCAAAGAGAAAATTCGTCACCGATTAGGATGGACATATCAAGGATAGACTCTGTGAGGAAGAGATAGGAACCATATCTATCAGTTAATGGATATAATACCAACAGATAGAATATTCGTCACCGGTTAGGGTGAACATATCAAGGATAAACTCTGCAAGGGGAAGGAAAAGCAGGATTTACAACTACCGGTTATTGTGCAGAAGACCGCAAAGAGAAGAAAACCCGTCATCGGTTAAGATGAACATATCAAGGATTAACTCTATGGTGAGCGAAATAGGGATTACAACTACCTTTTTATTGGGTAAAATACCAAAGATGAGAGTATCCGTCATCGGTTAGGATGAACATATCAAGGATAAACTTAAAACAACGGAAGAAAATATTTGTCACCGGTTAGGATGAACATATCAAGGATATACTTCCTAGGGGAACATGAAAATGAACCCGTTGGGGAGAAAAGGGTTTCTTTTTGCTGGGTATTGGGCAAGAAGTAACAAACTGCAAACTAAGAAGAATATTACCAGTTACTGGGTAATAAACTCTTAGGGGACCCAAAGCATCTATCTAGATAAGATCTAGAAAGAAACGGTCAACCAAGACTCAACCCAATGAGGATATAACTCAAGGGGAGTGGTTCCATCTAGAGAATCAACTGGGGAGGAAGCTAAAATAATCATCATCCACGAGGAAATAACTCAGTGGGCAAAAGAGAAAGGTTAAATTCTTTCTTCTTAAGGGTCTGAAACTCTACAATTGAAGGAGTACAGACAGCCAGCTCATATGGGGATAAAGTACCACCATAACAGCAAATTACAGGAATGAATCAACAAATGCAATGATGCAATAAATTCTATGAGTGCATATGTGTATATGTATATGTATATATGATGATTATGCTGATAAAACGATCGCACAGGATACAAAGGTGTCACAGATTTGAATCATCGATACAATTCTAGGTCAATCCACAAAAGAGGGAGACAACTTATGGAGAAAGGAGGGAGATCAACATCCCAAAAGGCTCAAACCTAGCTAGGGAAAGAGGAGATCTGCTGAGGAAAACCGTTATCACGCTGTAAGACCCTAATTTTGACCCTAAGATCCCTCATGGTATCATATCATTTGGACATTGCATTTCCCTAAAGGATCATAACATCTTAGCTCCTTAACCCTAGGGTTGGGACTTGTGTGAGTTGGTTTGAGACCACCAAGCATGATTGAATTGTATATTATTTCTTTTTTTTATTTTTTTTACTAACCAAAAGCACAAAAATATGTTACTAACTTTGTTTGTTTTGTAGCTTGAGCAATCATATGACCCAAGGCTCCTAGGAGGCCCCTATGCTCATTAATGTGGCCAGATAAAGTGAAAGCAAGCATGAAAATGGTTCCCAAATCTCTCGTTCATCATATATGCCTCCTAAGTATCTCAATTTGTCAATTTGATCAAGATGAACCAAAGGGCTTGAGGATTGTTTCCCAAGGAAACCCTAATTCAACTATGCATTGACTATGCCTTGCTAATGAAGCAACCTCAACCCATGATCAAATAAAATCAAGGTAAGTTATTTAATTCATCATTTTATGCATATTTGAGATTATGTGAGTGTCCTCAATCATTCATTCATCAATATTTGAAGTTTGGACTTGAGAAGTTGATCAGTTAATTCATCTGACTATTTTGAAATCCACTGAGACCTAACTTTTGATGTGTTTGTAAAATGAAGATGACCCCAAGATAAAACATGTTCTTAAGACCCATATGAATAACTTTAACGTTCATCACAAATCCATTTGAAACTTGGAAGTTCATCGTCCATTTCAAAACATTATAGGTCATTTTGACTGAAACCCTAATTTTGGGTCAACTTCCCAACGACCTAACTCACTCATTTTTCATGATTTTGAGGTGGGATAAAATGCATTGGAAATTTTAAGATGTATACTTCATATTTTATGTTTAACAAATTTTCATAATTCTAAAATAAACACATGTGATAATACAAAACATTATAGGTCACTTTGGACCAAAGTCATTGAAATGTGAAAAAGTCCAACTTCAAGTGCCCATAACTTTCTCATCAAAAATCCAAATGATGCAAAATTTAAGTCCAAATTGATTGTCTTGAAAATATCTACAACTTTGAAGTTTAAGTGTTTCTCATTTGATACTTGAATCATTGAAACAGAAGGGCTTGAAGTTGGTCCATTTTGGCAAAAATTCTCATACACATGTTTTGCATATTGAACTTCATGACCTGTTTTCATAAATTTCCAAACTCCAAATGGATTTTTGTTCAACATAACATTTGTTCCTCATGTCCATACCTTTCCAACCATTATCCACATGGCTATGTTTCAATTTGGTAAGGGGCATTTTCGAAGAGGTGAAAGTTTGTGTTCATTTATGCATAACATATCAAAACTTTGTGCACAAGCCAATTCGTTCAAATCTGCACGTCTAAAACACTTCAATTACACTTCATCTTGCATTTGCAATCAAGTTTGGGCCTCCCATGCGCATGTACAGGCCCATGCATGGAGGACCCAAGCTCATGCACACATGAGTTTTCCATTGCTTGCATCATCTCTTGCTATAAATACACATGCCTGACTTCATTCAAAACCAACCTCAAGGCGCCTGAATTGCTGCAGAACTGAATCCCTACCCTTCACTCAAAGGGATTTTGCTTTTCTCTTTCAATTTTCAAGTTCAATTTTCAACTACACTAGTTGATCATTGAGCTTCAATTCCTAGACCTTGCTTCGTTGCCATCTCAAGAACACACTGCATCAAAGACTTGGAGGAGATCGTGCCTTGTAAAGATGCACTCCAAAGGTTGTTGTTCAAACTTTTTTGATTCGAAACTGCTTGGATATTGCTCATTTCTTGTGTTTGTTGGTACCTCTGAAGTCCTCATGTGAGAGGCAATTGATCTGAGCTTTTAATTTCATGAATTGAGCAAGTTTAGTTTGAACTCCATAAATTTCCATCTCATATTTCTCTTCATATAGTGATCTTGAGTAAAAACCAATGGCACATGGGTGATGTACATCACCCCAGCTTTCCAATGGTATAAGGATCGTGCATTTTAATGAGGTTTTGAAAACCTGCAAATCTTGGCCGGAGCGGCGAGTCTCGCCGGAGAAAACGGTGGTTTCCACCACCGTCCCCACGTGGATGAGCTCTGGACCATTGGATCTCATTTCCAGATTTAATCCCAACCTTTGGATGTTATGACTTTATTAAATGCTTTGTGTTTCGCTTTGACTGGATCCACACCATGAGCGCGCACCTCAGAACCTTAGGATTGGCCACGTCAATTAATGAATGTGATCCAACGCCTCCTGATTTTTCTTAATTTCTGATTTTCCATTCTATTTTCTTTTATTTCATTTTATTTCAAAAATTCATAACTTCTTCATTTTTTATCCAAAAAATATGGGACCAATTGCATTATTTCCCTTTTTAATTCTAGCTTCTGAAGATAATTTTTAATAATTTTTATGAGTTCATTTAATATTTTTTGTGAATTTTCTCTTTTCTAGTTATTTTTAATTCATTTAAAATAGTTTCCAATATCCAAAAATGTCAAAAATATTTTCTTAACATCTTTGAATGATGAGGAATCTATGAAAAATATTCTCATCAATTTCTTAATTGATTTGAGATTTATTTGAGATTTTAGTTCAATTATGTTATTTTTCTTCATTTTTAATTGTTTAAAATTAGTTTCTGTTTTCAAAAAATGATAAAAAAAATGTCAAACCTTGTTTGACAATGTTGAACTTATGATGATCCAATTGGACTTTTCCAAGTTGATTTGAATTGGATTTGAAGTTTGACCTTTATTTGCTTATTTTAATTCAAGTATTATTTTAATTCCAAAAATACCAAAAATATTTTTATTGTTTCTTGACTTCTAAACTTCATCTCACTTTTGTTTACCATTGATTGACTTTGATTCCATTCATGTTTGATCAATGTGTGTTGCTTATGTCATTTGAATTCCATCTATGTACATTCCACTTCTTCTTCTTCTTCTTCTTTTTTCTTTTTGATCAATAAGTTAATGATTGGTGGTTATCCTTGACATATGAGGGGCTTAACCTTCTTTGATTCAAATCAAATTCATCTTGATCAAAGATCAAGTGAATTGCTTTGCATTAGAGATAGGTTGCTTCTTGGTCAAGCAAAAAACCTAAATCCATACAAGATCATTCTTCTTTTTCTTTTGGCATGGCAAGTTATAGGAGCTTGGCTTACTAGTCATGGTCTCTAACTTGTGTTTGTTGCCTATAGTTTTATTGACCGGCCTCAGATAGGTGTGACTACTACATTAGTCCACTTACGATTGCTTAACATAACGCTAAATTTCCTTATGGCACACTAACACTAACTACTAATCACTAACTTTTAATTCAAGCATTTAATTCTTACAATTTACATTAATGCAATTTAATTTCTTGTCCATTAATTCATTTGCCTTTGCCCTTTTGCTCACTTGAGCTCATGTTTATGTTAATGCAATTTGCCTTTTGCTCACTTGAGCTCATGTTTATGTTAATGCAATTTGCCTTTTGCTCACTTGAGCATATTATTGTGTATATACTATTGTGCTTGTGTTGTTTTGATTGTGTGATCCCAATGAAAATGGAGAAAGGACTTAGATTTTAGGACCTTACCTATGCTAATGGAGTTTGAAGAGCAACTAGGCCTCATGCCTTTAGAATGCTATAAAATTGTCAAAGAGCAACTAGGCCTCATGCCTTTAGAATGCTTAATCTTGAAGAAGACATTGAAAGGATCTTAATTCTAAACTCACTCTTGTCCATTCTTTCTATTGCATTGTGGAACTTTTTGATTTGTGTGTTCTTGTGTGCTAGGGATCTTAAACTTGAGCCAATTAGAAGAGCCATTGTCATGAGCATCCAAAGTGAGAGATACAAAAGCCAATTGGAAGATTCCTATGAGCTTGATTGTTATTTGCTTGATTGCTTGAGTTGTTTGCTTATTGCTTGCTAAATTCAAAGGAATGGAGCAACTTGGATCATCGTTATGATCTCAATAAGGGAACTCCAATGTGGTTTTATTTCTCTTCCCTCATCTTTGCATGTTTAGGACCTAGCCATTCTCTTCTTCTCTCCACTATAACCCAAGCCAAACTTTTGTGCAAACATTAATATTGTTTTCAAAAATTAGAAACCTAAGCACTATGCTTTTGATTTTTCAAACTCTTTTCATAACACTTATTTTGAATCGAATCTTAAGTCAACTTTGACCTTACTTTGTGAATACTTTTCATTTGTAAATACAACTCACTCAATTGTTTTTGTGGTTCCAATGACCATTTGTGTTAAAGCTTTTCATAAACATTAGCTATTAGGTTTGAGTTATCCTAAAGGTTGATATAATACTCACCTATATCCTTAGTGATGGACTATAAGTCTTCCATGCTTATTATAGGGTTAACCCCTCACTAGCATGTTAAAGCTCTCCTCACATGGTGGATTTGTGGTTTTAGGTTGAGTTTTCTCCCTTTGATAACAAAAGACCTTAAGACTTTTGACCAATTAATTCACCAACTTCTTTTGAGATTTTTACCCCGAGACCTTGAGACCTTAAGGGTTAACCCCTCACCAGCATGTTGAAGCTCTTCTCACATGGTGGATTTGTAAAAAGGGCTCCCTTAGAGTACTAAGGATGTTTTGGGTGCTTAAAACCTTCCCATTGCATAACCAACCCCCTTAGCCAGATCTCTGACATTTTTATTAGTTTTTGATTTGATAAAACTTCTCGGTTTTTGTTCGCTTTCTAACCTTTCCTTTGGATAAATAGAAGTGCGCTGGCGACTCGAATTGTATGATTTACTTTTGATTTAGTCAATAAATCTAAAGATAACGAATACCCCGCTACAGAAAACTGGCGACTCTGTTGGGGAGCATTTGCTTAGTGGGTTTTGCCTACTTTTTACCTTTGTTGTATTGTATGCTTATATTATTTGTGACATATTTTTGTGCAAATTTGGGATTACTGTATTGTTTGTAATGTATGAATTGCTTGATATATCAATTGCTTGTGTGCTTGGTGGTCTTTTTTGAGATGAGTTCTATACCCGAACTCGAGTGCACTTATGATAGGAGAATGGCATAGTCTTGCTGACTTGTGTGGAGTTATTCCTTAGCAAGTTGACTTGCAAGCCCATTCACTTGGTGGAGGTTATGTTAGGATCAATAATGTCACACGAGTAGTCATGGTTAGGCATTACTCTTTCTAATATATGCCTTAGAAGCCAAGGACCTTAGATTACCTAGCCCATCTTGGCCTATTTTTAGGACGTAGTGCGAAGGTCGTTCAAGTGTAAGATTTGATACGATTGTTACGCGATACTACACTCATAAGAGTCTCTCTTGAGAATATTTTTGGAATACGAGTAGTCGTTTATCTGATAATATCCGAAAGATGGGATGATGACTATGGGAACCTCTTGTAGAACATGATTGTCAGGTTTAACCATAGTACACTCCCTTTGGGTGATTCTTAACCGAGACTTCATGCTCGTGACTTGCAACAAACCCTTGATTCGTGGTTGATCCGTTCTTGTATATCCTTAATATCAATGGAACTTGGGTGTTGATAAGGTGTAAACCATAATCCACCAAAATGGATGATTGATATTAAGGATGACTTGATCCATCCCATGACCTTTGTGTGGTGTGTTTTGCTTGATCCTTGAGTGTGATTGTTGCATCCGTGCATTCATGCATTCATACACATCCATATCATCTACAATGAGAAAATTTTCAAGGAACTTAAGAGGTCTATTTGCAAATTTTCAGACATGGATAAGCAAAGAAGGAATACAAAGAAGTACAGTTTCATACAACCCGACTTGAAAGAGTTAAGGAGTTTGATATCCTATGTATTAGATCCCTTGGAGTTCAAGGCTCGTCATGGGAAGCTTCTGTCTATTCTTGCTACTCAGGTGGATGAAGGTATGATGAGTGTGTTGGTGCAGTTCTATGATCCCTTGTACCGTTGCTTCACTTTTCCGGATTTCCAGCTTTTGCCTATGCTTGAGGAGTATGCATATCTTGTGGGTATACCTATTCTAGATCAGTTGTCGTTCAATGGCTTGGAGAGAGTTCCTTCTTCTCAAGAGATTGTTGATCTGTTCCATATAGATGAATCTATTGTTGGCGCTCATATGACTACCAAAGGTGGAATTTGAGGTCTCCCATCTGGTTTCCTCATTGTTCAAGCAACTATGTATGGGAAGGCCATGAGTGAGGACGCCTTTTGTAACACCCCGAATAAAATAAGAGAATTATTTAAATTAAGTTAATAATATATTTATTAATTTAATTAAATAAATTGAATTATTGGATTATTATTATTATTATTATTTGGAATAATAATTATTGGAAAATATATAAGTTGGAATAAGGAAAAAGGGTTTTCAGTATTGGTAAAGAGTTTTCACGTGAAACAGAGAAGCGGCTGAAAAGTGGAGAAAGGGCAAAGAGGAAGAGCTAGAGAGCAAAGGTTGAAGAACGGAAAAGCTTGAAGCTTAGAGATTGCCGGATTATCTCAGGTAAGAGGGGTTTATCGTCGTTTAATGGGTATTATAGATTAACATGTCATGGGTAGTGATAAACCGTTGAATTGAACCTAATTGGGGTTTAGGATGCTGAGAAAATTGTGATGAATAAGTTGTAGGAAAACTGAAATTGAACCGATAATTGTATGTGTCGTGATTTCCCGATAACGTAGCTTTTTACGGAAGTTGAATCGGAGGTCCGGAAGTCCTCCAACGGCGGAAAATACGGAGAACTCTGCATTCTGCCTTGTGTTAGCGCAGGGACTGCTGTTTTGCCTGCGTTAACCGGTTAACCCAGGGCGTTAACCGGTTAACACTGTTATATTTTGTGAAAATGTGCTGTTTTGCCTGCGTTAACCGGTTAACCCAGGGCGTTAACCGGTTAACACTGTTGCGTTTGCCAGAAAGTGTGTTTTGTCCTGCGTTAACCGGTTAACCCAGGGCGTTAACCGGTTAACACTGTTGGAAATCAGAAAAATTGGTATTTTAATGTTGTGAACATAATTGGTGATTAACCTATTATCGTTAATTTTGATGAGTAATTCTGTTGGGTTATGTTATGAAGTGTTGATATAAATATGTTGATAAGTTGTGTTAAAGTTGTTGAAAATACTGAGTTGTAGGCTGGTGAGCCAAAGTTGATTATAAGTTGATTTTTGTTGAAAATACTGAGTTGTAGGCTTGATGAGCCAAAGTTGATTATAAGTTGATTATGTTGAAAACCTTGTTGTGTTGCTATTATTATTATGTTGTCGGAATTGTAAAGTCGTGTATGCCATGTACATTTCATATGCATTAAGTCGGAGCTTTGCTCACACCACGTTGGCCTGGATTGGCAAAAATCGGAGCTTTGCTCACACCACGTTGGCCTGGATTGGCAAAATTTTAAGTTGAAAGTTGAAGGCTTATGCCTTGATGCCCACTAAAATGGCAATGATTTTAAGTTGGGAGTTTTACTCCGATTGGTACCACATGCATGACGAGTCGAGTCTCATTTGAGTTGCATTTTATGTCATTATTGAGTTGCATTTTACGTTGTTATTGAGTATGATATTTGAGTTGATGTGCCGTTACTGAATGCATGATATGATTAGGGTGATTAACGTGTAAATTTACTTAACATAACATGATAATTTATAATGTTTGTTATATCGATTGAGGAACTCACCCTTACAACTATTTTTCAGGTAACGAGCAGTGATTGAGTAGGAGCTAGTGCCTGGAGTCTAGTGTAGTCTACGTAGTGGGTCGTGCTCTGATAGATGTAACATCGGGACGGGATGTTTTAATTGTTTTTTTGTTGGTTGTTGAACCTTTTTACCTGTAAAACGTTATATGTTTTGAATGGTTGGTTGATTTCTATCCGCTGCGAATTTTGCAAACAAAAATGTTTATTTTGATTAAATAAAGAGCATGACAGTTATTATGGTGTGAAATGTTGTGTGACACCCTTGGTGCATGATTACTCTGATATATATATATTTGTTGTTGTTATTAAATATTTGGGGTATTTTAGAAGGGTGTTACATTAGTGGTATCAGAGCAGGTCGGTCTGTCCGGCCAGTTGTCGTGTCGTTACTGTCTAACAATTGTGTAATTGTTACTAGTCTAACTTTTAAGTTGTGTTGTAGTGATAAGTTGAAATGGCTGGAAGGAATGACGCTGCAATGGCTGCCGCAATGCAAGCAATGGCACAAGCTGTGCAGAACTTGCCAAATGCTGGTGGTGATGCTGGATCACGTAGCTTGGCGACTTTTCAGAGAGAGAATCCGCCGGTGTTTAAAGGGAAGCATGATCCAGATGTAGCCTTAGGATGGTTGAAAGAGATGGAGAGAATCTTCCGTGTTATGGATTGCACTCCAGCTCAGAAGGTTCGGTATGGTACTCACATGCTAGCAGTCGAAGCTGATGACTGGTGGCTAGAGACTCACGAGAGGTTGACCGTGGCAGGTGAAGTCATTACTTGGGATGTATTCCGTAGGGAATTCATGAGAAAGTATTATCCGGAAGATGTCCGTGGTAAGAAGGAAATTGAGTTCCTTGAGCTGAAGCAAGGAAACATGTCTGTCACTGATTATGCTGCGAAATTTGTGGAGCTGTCCAAATTTTATCCTCATTACACTGGTGCTGGTGCTGAATTTTCAAAGTGCATCAAGTTTGAAAACGGACTGCGCTCTGAAATTAAGAAGGCTGTTGGGTATCAGAAGATACGCATTTTTACTGAATTGGTTGATAGCTGCAGGATATTTGAAGAAGACAATAATGCTCATTACAAGGTTGTCAGTGATCGCAGAGGCAAGCAACATCAAAACCGTGGCAAGCCGTATGATGCTCCAGCTGGAAAAGGGAAGCAAAGAGCTGCTCCGGCTCAGAGAGCTAGTGGGGGAGGTACTCCTGTTGGTATAGTTTGCTTCAAATGTGGTCAGGCTGGCCATAAGAGTAATGTATGCACTGCTGAAGTAAAGAGATGTTTTCGTTGTGGTAAGACTGGGCATGCAATAGCTGATTGCAAGCACAAGGAAGTGATTTGTTTTAATTGTGGCGAAGAAGGGCATATTGGAAGTCAGTGTCAGAAGCCAAAGAAATCTCAGACTGGAAGGGTGTTCGCATTGACCGGAACTCAAACTTCCAGTGAGGACAGACTTATCCGAGGTACGTGTTATATTAATGGATTTCCTCTTGTAGCTATTATTGACACAGGTGCGACTCATTCCTTTATATCCTTGGATTGTGCTGTGAAACTTAAGTTAGAGATATCTAAGATGGTTGGTAGTATGGTAATTGATACTCCTGCGAAGGGTTCAGTGACTACTACTTTGGTTTGTTTAAATTGTCCTTTGAGTATTTTTGATAGAGACTTTGGGATGGACCTAGTGTGTCTTCCACTAGTGCAGATTGATGTTATTCTGGGTATGAACTGGTTGGTGTTTAACCGAGTTTCTATCAACTGTTTTGATAAGACGGTGGTCTTTCCTGAGATTGAGGAAGGAAAGAGTTTGTTTCTATCAGCAAGGCAAGTGAATGAGGAAGTAGCTGATGGGGCAGAGTTGTTTATGCTGTTAGCGACCATGGAGGCTAAAGATAAACTGGTGATTGGCGATCTAGCCGTGGTGTGTGATTTTCCTGATGTGTTTCCGGAAGAGGTGAATGAATTGCCGCCAGAGCGTGAAGTTGAGTTTTCGATTGATTTGGTACCTGATACTAGGCCGATATCGATGGCTCCGTACCGTATGTCTGCTGTTGAGTTAACTGAATTGAAGAGTCAGTTGGAAGATCTGTTGGATAAGAAATTTATTCGTCCGAGTGTGTCACCGTGGGGTGCACCAGTGCTATTGGTTAAGAAGAAAGAAGGTACTATGAGGTTGTGTGTGGACTACAGGCAACTGAATAAAGTGACGATCAAGAATCGGTGTCCTTTGCCGAGGATTGATGATTTGATGGATCAGTTGGTTGGTGCAAGTGTGTTCAGCAAAATAGATTTGAGATCTGGGTATCATCAGATACGTGTGAAAACTGAGGATATTCAGAAGACTGCTTTCAAAACAAGGTATGGACATTATGAGTATTCTGTAATGCCTTTTGGTGTGACTAATGCGCCTGGAGTATTTATGGAGTATATGAATAGGATTTTCCATCCGTACCTAGACAAGTTTGTTGTGGTGTTTATTGATGATATTTTGGTGTATTCGAAATCTGAAGAAGAGCATGCTGAACATTTGAGAGTGGTTTTAGAAATTCTACGAGAAAAGAAGTTATTTGCTAAATTGTCCAAGTGTGAATTTTGGTTAGAAGAGGTAAGTTTTCTTGGTCATGTGATTTCAAGAGGTGGCGTTGCTGTTGATCCTTTTAAGATAGAAGCGGTATCTAAGTGGGAAGCTCCGAAGTCTGTTGCTGAGATTCGAAGTTTCCTTGGTTTGGCTGGTTATTATAGGAAGTTCATTGAGGGATTTTCTAAGTTGGCGTTACCATTGACGATGTTGACTAGGAAGGGGCAAGCGTTTGTTTGGGACTCAAAATGTGAAGAAGGTTTCCAAGAGTTAAAGAGAAGGTTAACTACTGCTCCTATTCTGATATTACCGAGTTCTTCGGAATCATTTGAAGTTTACTGTGATGCTTCATTGTTGGGTTTGGGTGGCGTGTTGATGCAGAATAAGCAGGTTATAGCTTATGCTTCAAGACAGCTGAGAGTTCATGAGAGGAACTATCCGATGCACGATTTAGAGTTGGCGGCTGTGGTGTTTGTTCTGAAGTTATGGAGGCATTACTTGTACGGGTCAAGATTTGAGGTTTTCAGTGACCATAAAAGTTTAAAGTATTTGTTTGATCAGAAAGAACTGAATATGAGACAGAGAAGATGGTTAGAGTTTCTGAAGGATTATGACTTTGGTTTGAATTACCATCCGGGTAAAGCAAACGTAGTGGCTGATGCATTGAGTCGGAAATCATTACATATGTCTATGCTAATGGTTAAGGAATTGGATTTAATTGAGCAGTTTAGAGACTTGAGTTTGGTGTGTGAGAGTACTCACAATAGTGTTAAATTGGGAATGTTGAAGTTAGCAAGTGGTATTCTGGATGAGATCAGAGAGGGTCAGAAATCCGATGTGCTTTTGGTTGATAAGTTGACTTTAGTGAATCAAGGTCAAGGTGGGGAATTCAGAGTTGATGAGAATGGTGTTTTGAAATTTGGTAATCGGGTGTGCATTCCGAATGTTGCCGAACTTAAGAAGAGTATTCTTGAAGAAGGACATCGTAGTGGGTTGAGTATTCATCCTGGAGCTACGAAGATGTATCATGATTTGAAAAAGTTATTTTGGTGGCCGGGAATGAAAAGAGAAATTGCGAGTTTTGTTTATTCTTGTTTGACTTGCCAGAAGTCAAAGGTTGAGCATCAGAAGCCGTCTGGGCTAATGCAACCGTTGGCTATTCCAGAGTGGAAGTGGGATAGTATCAGTATGGATTTTGTTTCTGGTTTACCGAGAACAATTAAGAATTTTGAAGCTATTTGGGTGATTGTTGACAGATTGACAAAGTCGGCTCATTTCATTCCGATCAGAATGGACTATCCGTTAGAGAAATTAGCTGAGTTGTATATTGAGAAAGTTGTAAGTTTGCATGGTATTCCGTCGAGTATTGTTTCGGACAGAGATCCTAGATTTACATCGAAATTCTGGGAAGGTTTGCAGAAGGCTTTGGGAACTAAGCTGAGATTGAGTTCTGCATATCACCCGCAGACTGATGGTCAGACTGAGAGGACGATTCAGTCATTAGAGGATCTTTTGAGAGCTTGTGTTTTGGAGAAGGGAGGTGCTTGGGATTGTTATTTACCTTTGATTGAGTTTACCTACAACAATAGTTTTCATTCGAGTATTGGTATGGCACCGTTTGAAGCTTTGTATGGTAGGAGATGTCGGACACCTTTATGTTGGTATGAGTCCGGTGAGAGTGCTGTGGTTGGACCGGAAATTGTTCAACAAACTACGGAAAAGATTAAGATGATTCAGGAGAAGATGAGAATTGCTCAGAGTCGTCAGAAGAGTTATCATGACAAGAGAAGGAAGTCACTTGAGTTCCGAGAGGGAGATCACGTGTTTCTTCGTGTTACTCCGATAACTGGGGTTGGTCGAGCTTTGAAGTCAAAGAAGTTGACACCTCGATTTATTGGTCCTTATCAGATTTTGGAGAGGATAGGAGAGGTAGCCTATCGTATCGCTTTACCGCCGTCACTTGCGAATTTGCATGAGGTTTTTCATGTGTCTCAGTTGAGGAGGTACATTCATGATCCGTCGCATGTGATCCAAGTAGATGATGTACAGGTGAGAGATAACCTGACTGTTGAAATATCGCCTATGAGGATTGAGGATCGAGAGTTGAAGCAGTTGCGGGGTAAAGAGATTGCCTTAGTGAAAGTAGCTTGGGGAGGACCAGCAGGTGGCAATGTGACTTGGGAACTGGAGAGTCAGATGAAAGAGTCTTATCCAGAGTTATTTGCTTGAGGTATGTTTTCGAGGACGAAAACTCTTTTTGTGGGGGAGAGTTGTAACACCCCGAATAAAATAAGAGAATTATTTAAATTAAGTTAATAATATATTTATTAATTTAATTAAATAAATTGAATTATTGGATTATTATTATTATTATTATTTGGAATAATAATTATTGGAAAATATATAAGTTGGAATAAGGAAAAAGGGTTTTCAGTATTGGTAAAGAGTTTTCACGTGAAACAGAGAAGCGGCTGAAAAGTGGAGAAAGGGCAAAGAGGAAGAGCTAGAGAGCAAAGGTTGAAGAACG
The DNA here is from genome assembly GCF_024323335.1 of Lathyrus oleraceus. NCBI lineage: Eukaryota > Viridiplantae > Streptophyta > Magnoliopsida > Fabales > Fabaceae > Lathyrus > Lathyrus oleraceus. The sequence continues at coordinate 362,687,746 of NC_066582.1, forward strand.
GAAAAGCTTGAAGCTTAGAGATTGCCGGATTATCTCAGGTAAGGGGGGTTTATCGTCGTTTAATGGGTATTATAGATTAACATGTCATGGGTAGTGATAAACCGTTGAATTGAACCTAATTGGGGTTTAGGATGCTGAGAAAATTGTGATGAATAAGTTGTAGGAAAACTGAAATTGAACCGATAATTGTATGTGTCGTGATTTCCCGATAACGTAGCTTTTTACGGAAGTTGAATCGGAGGTCCGGAAGTCCTCCAACGGCGGAAAATGCAGAGAACTCTGCATTCTGCCTTGTGTTAGCGCAGGGACTGCTGTTTTGCCTGCGTTAACCGGTTAACCCAGGGCGTTAACCGGTTAACACTGTTATATTTTGTGAAAATGTGCTGTTTTGCCTGCGTTAACCGGTTAACCCAGGGCGTTAACCGGTTAACACTGTTGAGTTTGCCAGAAAGTGTGTTTTGTCCTGCGTTAACCGGTTAACCCAGGGCGTTAACCGGTTAACACTGTTGGAAATCAGAAAAATTGGTATTTTAATGTTGTGAACATAATTGGTGATTAACCTATTATCATTAATTTTGATGAGTAATTCTGTTGGGTTATGTTATGAAGTGTTGATATAAATATGTTGATAAGTTGTGTTAAAGTTGTTGAAAATACTGAGTTGTAGGCTGGTGAGCCAAAGTTGATTATAAGTTGATTTTTGTTGAAAATACTGAGTTGTAGGCTTGATGAGCCAAAGTTGATTATAAGTTGATTATGTTGAAAACCTTGTTGTGTTGCTATTATTATTATGTTGTCGGAATTGTAAAGTCGTGTATGCCATGTACATTTCATATGCATTAAGTCGGAGCTTTGCTCACACCACGTTGGCCTGGATTGGCAAAATTTTAAGTTGAAAGTTGAAGGCTTATGCCTTGATGCCCACTAAAATGGCAATGATTTTAAGTTAGGAGTTTTACTCCGATTGGTACCACATGCATGACGAGTCGAGTCTCATTTGAGTTGCATTTTATGTCGTTATTGAGTTGCATTTTACGTTGTTATTGAGTATGATATTTGAGTTGATGTGCCGTTACTGAATGCATGATATGATTAGGGTGATTAACGTGTAAATTTACTTAACATAACATGATAATTTATAATGTTTGTTATATCGATTGAGGAACTCACCCTTACAACTATTTTTCAGGTAACGAGCAGTGATTGAGTAGGAGCTAGTGCTTGGAGTCTAGTGTAGTCTACGTAGTGGGTCGTGCTCTGATAGATGTAACATCGGGACGGGATGTTTTAATTGTTTTTTTGTTGGTTGTTGAACCTTTTTACCTGTAAAGCGTTATATGTTTTGAATGGTTGGTTGATTTCTATCCGCTGCGAATTTTGCAAACAAAAATGTTTATTTTGATTAAATAAAGAGCATGACAGTTATTATGGTGTGAAATGTTGTGTGACACCCTTGGTGCATGATTACTCTGATATATATATATATTTGTTGTTGTTATTAAATATTTGGGGTATTTTAGAAGGGTGTTACACCTTTAAAGCCATATTTGTACTTCTCATCTATGGGCTAGTGTTATTCCCCAACTTCGATGACTTTGTGGATGTGAACGCTATTAGGATTTTCTCTACTCTTAATCCCGTTCCTAATCTGTTGGGTGACACTTATTTCTCTTTGCATATGAGGAATGCAAAGGGTGGTGGTACCATTGTGTGCTGTTTGCCTCTGTTGTACAAGTGGTTTATTTCGCACTTGCCACAGACGCTCGCCTTCAAGGAGAACAAAGGATGTCTATGGTGGTCCACGAGACTTATGTCTCTCACTAATGATGATATCTTTTGGTATAACCGTGTGTATGATGGTGTGCAGCTTATTGACTCTTGCTATGAATTCTCCAATGTGCCTCTTCTTGGTACATGTGGTGGGATTAACTACAACCCTGTTTTGGCACGTCGTCAGCTTGGGTTCCCCTTAAAGGATAAACCTAATAACGTTTTGTTAGAGGGTGTGTTCTTTCAAGAGGGTAAAGATCCCCAAAACTTGAGGGGCAGGATGGTCCGCGCTTGGCGCAAGATTCATAGGAAGGGAAGGAAAGAGCTTGGTCCGAAGAATTGTATTGCTTTGGAACCCTATACCTCGTGGGTTAGGAGGAGAGCTTCTGAGTACCGCATGCCCTATGGCTACCCGAGACCTACGCCTATGGTTATGGTTGGACCTTAAACCCTCCCTAACCAAGGAGAAAAGGAGTTGAGAGATGAAGATCGTTCGCGTGCTTGGGTCCGTGAGCGAGAGGAGCTACTTCAGTAGCTTAGAGATAAGGTTGCTTTGATAGAGTTTCTGGAGCATCAGGTTATCGACGAGCCTGATGATGTGGTGACTTCTCTTCTTCCTCAGTCTTCCAGGTTTTGGAAGAGGAAGTATGATCGACTCGCCAAGGAGAAGGCAGATACGGAGACAACCTATGAGAGGGAGGTGAAGAGGCTTCGTGCAGCTTATCTTCCGATCTTGAGAGCTTTGGATGATTGTTTCTAGGGTTCCATAGGATGTTCAATTTCCTTCTCTCTTGTATTGTATTTGGTTACCAAGACTGTACTTCTTTGGTGTAAAATTTTTTCAGATACTATTGATATGATTATTCCATTATATGCCTAAATAATTAATATTTCCAAATATTTGCAAATAGAACTCTAAAGTTCCTCTGACTAAAAAATAAAATCATATGCACAAGCATTGCATGCATCATGTGCATAGGCAGGATTTGTTCCAGGGCTTCTTGTTCAGTTGTCTAACTCTGTGTTCTTCATTTATTTTAAAGACAAGATGACACACCGGTACTACACCAGAGCCAACTTATCAAAGCTAATGGATCACCTAGAGCAAGAGAACAGAGAATTGAAGGAGGAAGTGGAAAGATTGACTGCCCTGGTGGAGTCTTTCTTGGCCTCCCAAAGCCAGTCTTCTCCAACGCCTTTAACTCCTCCCCTGAGGACGGTCATCTCAGAGGTTTCTTCCTCTACCGTGCCTTCTGCCAGTGCTCATTTTGCTCCTACTGCTATGCCAACCGAGTTTCCCTGGGGGATGCCCGCGAACTTTGTTCCAGAGGTTCTCGCCCCTACTTTTGCTTCTTTGCCGGCATCTAGCCCGGTCCTTGTTGTGCCACCTCCAGTCGTGCATACTTTGCCGCGAGTAGATGACACCATTTACCACTCTGAGCCATCTGAGGGCCCAGATGTCTATGAGAAAATGGATGCTATGAATGATCAATTCCTTGAGCTGCGCAAGGAACTTAAAACTCTCAGAGGGAAGGACCTCTTTGGAAAATCTGCTGCTGAGCTTTGTCTCGTACCTAATGTCAAGATTCCTGTCAAATTCAAAGTGCCTGACTTTGAAAAGTATAAAGGAAATAATTGCCCGCTCAGCCATCTTGTGAGGTATGCACGCAAGATGTCGACTCAGACCGACAATGATCAACTCCTAATCCCCTACTTGTAGGACAGCCTGTCTGGTGCCGCTTTGAGATGGTACATGGGCATGGATAGTGCGAACATCCGCTCCTTCAACGACCTTGGCGAAGCCTTCGTCAAGCAGTACAAGTACAATGTTGATATGGCTCCCGATAGGGACCAGTTGAGGGCCATGTCCCAGAAGTAGAAAGAGACATTCAAGGAATACGCCCAGAGGTGGCGTGAATTGGCTGCATAAATTGTTCCCCCGCTCGAAGAGAAGGAGACGACGAAGATCTTCCTCAAGACTTTAAGCTCTTTCTACTACGAGCGGATGATTGCTAGCGCTCCTTCTGACTTCACCGAGATGGTGAACATGGGGATGCGTCTAGAAGAAGGAGTCAGGGAAGGGCGCCTGACCAGAGAAGAAGGCTCTTCTGCCAAATGTTATGGGGCATTTGCCAATAAGAAAGATGGTGAGGCACATGCTGTGACCTCCCATGTTAAAATAAGAAGACCCTTTGTGAAGAGGAAGATTGTGCATCCCGTCAGTAACCAGCACCAGGTGGCTCATATAGCACCTGTTTTCAGAGAGAATCAACATTATCAGCATCAAAACCAGCAACAGCAACAACAACATCAACAGTATCAGCAACAACAACATCGTCCTCAACAGCAGGCCTACCAGCCTCGAAACAACAATCAAACAAGCACTAGGTATGATAGGAAGAGGGTCACTTTTGATCCTATTCTGATGACCTACGCTAAATTATATCCTTCATTGATTGAAAGGAAGCTGATTACTCCACGTAGGTCCTAACGTCAAGAAGAACCCATTGCCCAAGCATGGGAAATCTGTTGTTAATATGGTTCAGGGTTGCCATGGTAAATACAAGGTCCGATATGTCATCCATATCAGACAGTCATTGGTCGAGATGCATAGACTGTTATGTGGATACAGTCACTACGAGCATGACCATGACAGCTGCCGTGTATGCATTGTCAATGAGAGGGGATGTCGTCGAGTCAAAAAAGACATCCAAGAAATGATGGATCAGGGTGTGATAGAGATAATTCAGAATCGTAATGAGGATGAAGTGAATGTGATATCCCATGTATTTAGGATACCTAAGCCTGTTTTCGTCAGATATGATGGCAGCAAGCAGAAGGCTTCTCCCTCTCTCATTATTAAGCCAGTTGGCCCTGTTCCATACTCTTCCAACAAAGTTGTTCCCTATCGTTATAATGTTGTTGCATTAGAAGATGGGAAGGAGGTGCCTCTACCCTCCACTTCTGTTGTGAATATTGTTGATGTCAATGGATTGACCCATATTGGTCGTGTTTTCTCGGCACCGCCGAAACCCCAGGCTGACACCAGAAGAGTTGATGCTGCTGATAGTGCTACCCGTCCTTTGGAGAATTCTTCTTCTTCTCCGAATCCGACACTTGCTGTTGACAGACCTGTCACTGCTGCTAGAACCCTTGTCCCTTCTAGCCAGAATGGCATGATTAGAGAGGACTGTGATGAGATGTTGAGGCTCATCAAGAGGAGTGAATATAATGTTGTAGATCAGCTGCTACAAACGCCTTCAAAGATATCAGTGTTGTCTTTGTTGATGAACTCTGAGCCACACCGTGAAGCTTTGTAGAAGGTGTTGAACGTGGCGTACGTAGATCACGACGTCACCATAGAGGAATTTTGATAGCATTATTGCAAACATTACTTCTTGTAACAACCTGAGTTTCTGTGATGCTGGTCTCCCCGAGGAGGGAAGAGACCACAATTTGGCACTTCACATCTCTATGAACTGCAAGGATGATGCCATTTCTAATGTGCTGGTAGACACTGGATCATCGCTGAATGTGTTACCAAAATCCACTCTGGCCAAACTTTCATACCAGGGGCCTCCCATGAGGCAGAGTGGAGTGGTCGTCAAAGCTTTTGATGGATCGCACAAGACAGTGATTGGTGAGGTTGAGCTCCTAGTCAAGATAGGACCTAGTGATTTCCATATCACTTTTCAGGTCATGGATATCCACCCATCATATAGTTGTTTGTTGGGCAGACCATGCCTTCACGAGGCAGGCGTCGTGATATACCCTACACCAAAAATTGAAGTTTGTAAAGAATAAGAAGTTGGTGGTGGTAGGGGGAGAGAAGGCTCTCTTGGTTAGCCATTTGTCTTCCTTTTCTTATATTGATGCGGAGGATGAGGTTGGGACGCAGTTCCAAGCCTTGTCTATTGCTAAGCCTTCTAAGAAATGAACTTCTTCATTTGCGTCCTACAATGATGCAAAGTTGGCCATTGAGCATGGCGCAACTACTGGTTTAGGACAAATGATCAAGTTGGAAGACAATAAATCTCGGGCTGGCATATGGTATTCTTCAGGCACTTTCAACAAGCACGGTCTATTTCAGAGTGGTGGTTTCATCCATACGGTCGAAGACCAGGAAGCTGCTGCTATTGTGGAAGATGATGCAGATGAAGATTCTGGCAACTTTGTCATCCCTCGAAGAGTCTGCAATAATTGGGTCGCAATTGATGTTCCAACAGTTGTCCATAAGTCCATGTAATGTTCATTTTTGTTTAAAAACCCTTCTCCCATGCCAAAAGGAGAAGTGATGACATTGTTGGCACATAAATACAATGATATTCATTCAATAATTACATGTTAAATGTTTGTTTTTCCAAATAATTTTTGCTTTTTGCTTTTTTTTGCATGAAATTGGTGATCACCATAAAACCCTAAAAAATAAAATAAAATCAATCTTTTCATCTGCATAATGATTTGCTTTGTTTGAATTCTAAAATCTCTTTTATATCCGAAATCATTATGTAGGTTGATCAAACCCATTGAACATAATGATCCAACACCATCTCCCAACTTTGAGTTCCCTGTATTTGAGGCCGAAGAAGATGATGTTAAAGAGATTCCCGATGAGATCACTCTTCTACTTGAGCACGAAGAGAAGATCATTCAGCCACATCTTGAGAATCTGGAAATAGTCAACTTGGGGTCTGAGGATTGCGTTCGCGAAGTGAAGATTGGGGCACTCCTGGAAGAGTCTGTCAAGAAGAGGTTAATTGGGTTGCTACGAGAATATGTCGACATCTTTGCCTGGTCATATGAAGACATGCCTGGTCTAGATACTGATATTGTGCAACATTTCCTGCCTTTGAAGCCTGAGTGCGTGCCTGTGAAGCAGAAGCTCAGAAGAACTCATCCTGATGTGGAAATGAAGATCAAAGAATAAGTTCAGAAGCAAATTGATTCGGGGTTTCTGGTGACTTCTACATATTCTCAATGGGTGGCCAATATTGTGTCCGTTCCTAAGAAAGATGGAAAAGTCCGAATGTGTGTGGACTATAGAGACTTGAATAAAGCTAGTCCAAAAGATGATTTCCTCTACCACATATTGATATGTTGGTAGATAATACAGTTAAATTCAACGTCTTCTCGTTTATGGACGGATTTTCCGGTTATAATCAGATCAAAATGGCACCCGAGGATATGGAGAAGACAACATTCATCACACCTTGGGGAACATTCTGTTATCGAGTGATGCCCTTTGGTTTGAAGAACGCCGGAGCCACGTATCAACGCGCTATGACTACCTTATTTCACGATATGATGCACAAGGAGATCGAGGTGTATGTTGATGATATGATTGCAAAGTCGAGAACGGAAGTTGAACATGTAGAGCACTTGTTGATGCTTTTTTAGCGTTTGAGAAAGTAAAAACTCCGCCTGAATTCGAACAAGTGTACATTTGGAGTCCGTTCCGGCAAGTTATTGGGCTTTATTGTCAGCGAGAGAGGTATTGAAGTTGACCCTGCCAAGGTCAAAGCAATACAAGAGATGCCTGCGCCCAAGACTGAGAAGCAAGTCCGAGGTTTTCTTGGCCGCTTGAATTATATTTCCAGATTTATATCTCACATGACTTCCACATGTGCGCCAATATTCAAGCTCCTCCAGAAAGATCAGCGTCATGATTGGACCAAGGATTTCCATATGGCCCTTGACAGTATCAAAGAGTATTTGTCCGAGCCTTCGATTCTATCTCCGCATGTGGAAGGGAGACCCTTGATTATGTATCTGACTGTTCCTGAAGACTCTATGGGTTGTGTCCTTGGTCAGCAAGATGAATCAGGGAAGAAAGAGTATGCTATATACTATCTGAGTAAGAAGTTCACTGATTGTGAGTCTCGATACTCAATGCTTGAGAAAACATGTTATGCTTTGGCTTGGGTTGCTAAGCGTTTATGCCAGTATATGTTAAATCATACGACTTGGTTGATATCCAAAATGGATCCAATCAAGTATATCTTTGAGACGCCTGCTTTAACTAGGAGGATTTCCCGTTGGCAGATGCTGTTGTCTGAGTATGATATTGAGTATCGAGCTCAGAAGGCTATTAAAGGTAGTATCTTGGTTGTCCACTTGGCACATCAACCAATTGAGGATTATCATTCTATTTAGTATGACTTCCCTGATGAGGAGATTCTGTATTTGAAAATGAAAGATTGCAATGAACCTACGCTTGATGAAGGGCCAGAGCCTGGTTCCCGATGGAGCATGGTGTTTGATGGCGTTGTAAATCAATATGGAAATGGTATTGGGGCAATGATTATTATTCCTCAGGGCACACATTTTCCTTTTACAGCAAGGCTAACTTTCAAATGCACGAATAATATGGCAGAGTATGAGGCCTGTGTAATGGGTTTAGAAGAGTGTATTGATCTTAGGATCAAACATCTTGATGTTTATGGTGATGCGGCCCTTGTTGTTAATCAGATTAAGGGTGAATGGGAGACGAATCAGCCTGGCCTCATCCCATATAGAGATTATGCGAGGAGGATTTCAACCTTCTTTACTGAGGTCGACTTCCATCATATTCCTCGAGATGAGAATCGGATGGCAGATGCTCTTGCTACACTTGCTTCGATGATTATGGTGAAATTCTGGAATGAAGTCCCCAATATCACTATGATACGTTTGGATAGACCAGCTCATGTATTTGCAGTAGAAGAAGTGAAAGATGATAAGCCATGGTATTATGACATTAAATGTTTCCTTCAGAGTCAGATTTACCCGCCTGGGGCATCTGTTAAGGATAGGAAAACTTTGAGGAGATTATCTGGCAGTTTCTACCTCAATTGCGATGTGCTTTATAAGAGGAATTTTGACATGGTTTTTCTCATATGCGTGGATAGACACGAAACAGACCGACTGATGACTGAAGTCCATGAGGGTTCATTTGGTAATCATTCCAATGGACATGCCATGGCCAATAAGATGTTGAGAGCAGGCTACTATTGGCTGAAAATGGAGTTCGATTGCTGCAAGTATGTGAAGAAATGCCATAAGTGTCAGATTTACACGGATAAGATTCATATTCCCCCGACACTTCTGAATGTGATTTCATCACCATGGCCATTCTCTATGTGGGTAATTGACATGATTGGCATGATAGAGCCAAAAGCGTCCAATGGTCACAAATTTATTCTCGTAGCAATTGATTACTTCACCAAGTGGGTCGAAGCGGCATCATATGTGAATGTGACCAGGCAGGTGGTTGTGAATTTTATCAAGAATCAACTCATATGTCGTTATGATGTGCCAGATAAGATCATTACTGATAATGGATCTAACTTGAACAACAAGATGATGAAAGAGCTGTGTAGCGAGTTCAAGATTGCACATCATAATTCTTCTCCTTATAGGCCCAAGATGAATGGGGTTATTGAAGCTTCTAATAAGAACATCAAGAAGATTATCCAGAAGATGGTTGTTACGTACAAAGATTGGCATGAGATGCTGCCATTTTTCTTGCATGGCTATCGTACATATGTCCGCACTTCAACAGGGGAAACCCCTTTCTCTCTTGTATATAGCATGGAGGCTATTCTCCCCGTGGAGGTTGAGATCCCATCAATGAGAGTCTTGATGGAAGCCAAGTTGACTAAGGCTGAATGGGTTCAGAGTCGTTATGACCAACTGAACTTAATTGAAGAGAAGAGATTGATTGCCATATGCCATGGTCAGTTATATCAACAAAGGATGAAGCAAGCCTTTAATAAGAAGTTCAAGCCTCGTGTGTTCCGAGAAGGTGACCTTGTGCTCAAGAAAGTCTTGTCTTTCACGCCCTATTCCAGGGGCAAGTGGACTCCAAACTATGAAGGTCCATATGTTGTTAAGAGAGCCTTTTCAGGCGGTGCTTTGATACTTACAACTATGGATGGGGAGGATTTCACTCGTCCCGTGAATTCAGATGCAGTCAAGAAATACTTCGCCTAAAATAAAAATAGAATACCTTGCTAAGTTGAAAACCCGAAAGGGCGACTTAGGCAAAAATGAGCGTCTCGATGGATTGAAAACCCGAAAGGGTGATCCAGGAAAAAGCTAGAGACATATATATATATATATATATATATATATATATATATATATATATATATATATATATATATATATATATCCCGCTAGTTTGAGTACCTCACCCTGGGGCAATCTAGGAAAAAATTAGGGATTTGGAAAGTAACTGCATCCTGACAAGACTTTGTTTTTCAAACCGTCTTCTGTCAAAGAATTCCGCTCAATCATCGTCAACTGAAGTTTCAAATATATTGGATTCAAAGTTGGTGGAGAAATGGTCATTATGTTCAATGTAGCCTTTTTCCAATATATATCACCAATTTCAAATTTGTGAAGATCCATCGAGTCTTGCCATTTGCAGACTACCATTCCATCAAATAAATTTGAGCCTTTATCCAATTCTTTGCACTCTTATTTGTTTCTGTTCAACAAATGTTTGCATGTTTTAATTGATAAATATCATTGTTTTAAACAAATAAAGTTTTTATAAACTGTTTTAAAACAAAGTGAACATTCACAAAAGACTGAAAAGGATAATTGGGACGTTTTCAGTGCTCTCCCAAGGATAGTATGATCTCCAAAAGGGTAAGACGTTTGTTCATATTCCTAGCATACCTGTTATCCTCTTCATCATCTTTCAGGTTAGTCTCCTCAGTGAGCACGTAGAAAGTGATACACCATCCAGATCCCCTGAGAGTCTGGAGTTTGGTCCTAATCTTCTAGTTCCCCGTTGAAGCTGGATCTAGCATCTGTGTTATCAATTATATGGTTATCATCCCTTGTGTGGATTGACTTAAAATCCCTTATAGATTGATAAATTGATTATGCTATCTTCTTCGAGGAAGTTGATTTTCCCGCATTCAGATTGGAAATCCCCCGCAGAGTGAGCAGGAAATCCCAACATGAGTGGATTTTTTTCAACAAGTCGGCTTGTAGCTTATCCCCCAGTGGATTCTCCTATATTGATCTCCAGCAGGTTTGCCTCCTGTTCATCTTCAGCAGGGTTATTCACGTTAGACTTCCCCAATTTGGTCATTAGCAGTTTATATCCAACTGGTCGCCTGCAGGTTATTCCTGGTTCTATCCTCGATAGTTGTTTCCCTAATGGAGTTACCTGATCGGAGTCTGATTGTTGTTGCTTCCTCCTTGTAGCGGTGTATTCGTTACCATTGGAGATATTAACTAAATCCAAGGTAAATCATACAAAGTCGAGTCGCCACCGCACTTCTATTTATCCAAAGGAAAGGTTAGAAAGCGAACAAAAACCTAAAAGTTTTACAAACAAAACTAGTAAAAGAAACAGAGATCTGGGTAAGGGGGTTGGTTATGAAATGGGAAGGTGTTAGGCACCCAAAGCATCCTAGGTACTCCTAGGGAGCCCTTTTCACGGTTGTTGCAAAGGTTATTGTTTATGAACATTTATTTGTGCAAACATGATTGAAGAGATGAGAAAAGAATATACAAGTTTATTTACATTTTGTGTTTGGATGGATGAACCCATTGCCTACGTACCCTCTTATGAAAAGATTAGGATCAAAACCTCGTAGTTCGGGTAAAAGATTTCAAAACAAATGAGTGGATTGATTGGTCCAAAAGCCTTAAGGTCTCTTGTTATCAAAGGGAGAAAACTCAAGCTGAAAAACCACAAGTCCACCATGTGAGGATAGCTTCAACATGCTAGTGAGGGGTTAACCCTATAATAACCATGGAAGGTTCATTGTCCATCACTCAGGACAAAGGTGAGTATTACATCTACCACAAAGATAACTCAAACCTAATAGAAAAAGGTTATGAAAAATTTGATTAAGAAGTGATCATTGAAACCACAAAAGAAGCACATTTGAATGGGTTGCATTAACCAATTAGAAGTATGTACAAAATGGTCAAAGTTGTCTTAAAGATTCAATTCACAATGAGTATTATGAAAAGAAAGTTTGAAAATCAAAAGCCTAAGGCTTAGGTTTCTAATGTTGAAAACAAGTCAAATGTTTGCACAAATAGTTTTTGGTTTGGGTTAGGATGGAGAGGTGAGGAAAAAGGGTGATGGTTATGGAATCAAACCACACTAGGAGTTCCTCTCTTGATATCATAGAGATGATCCAAGTAAGTTCCTTTGGAATGAGCAAGCACAAAGCAAAAGCAAATAAACAAGTCTAAAAAGAGATCCTCAAATGAAAGGAAACAAGCTGCCAATATATGGACTTACACCCAACTCCTGAAAGCAAAACAGAAACAGAATGCCAATATATGGACTTAGATCCGGCTCCAAACAACAAAACGGAAACAGAATGCCAATATATGGACTTAGATCCGACTCCAAAACATGACAAACAAATATCAAAAGCAAACATGCAAGAGCAAACAATGCAAACAATCATCACACACTATATACAAACAAGAGGCTTCAAACCAAGGGTGGGCTTTAGTCAAGAGGGGTCATATCAACCTCGACAAACAAGCCAAACTGTACAAGGGTAGTTTGTAGCTCTTAACCACTAACATTGAGAGTTAGGGTGAAGCTGATCAAAGATGGAAATGAGGATGAGACCTCATGCTCTTAACCCTGGCCTGGGTGAGCTCATGATAAAGAAAGCGTGGGGATCCAGAAAGTGGGATCCTATTCCACTTGACAGACACTGGACAAAGATCTTGGGTACTTGTTCAAAAGCATCAGCACGTAGAGCGAGCATAATGAACGACTCACTGAATAACGGGGGATTGATTTCTAATCCCTTTTATCCGTCAATTGCCTCTTCACTTAGGAGGACTTATCAAGTAGCACATTCCTCACTTGGAGGTCTTTGGCACAAATGTAAACAATCACAAACAGAGCCTCTTAAGGAGGCCTTCAGCCAGCAAAATGCCTGCCAAAAAGGTGTCAGGACTTCCAGACTACATGTAGTAAAAGGATAACTACCTAAGTGGTGTACCAACCACAATCCAAAGCTCAAGCAAGAGCTAAAAGCAAGCAACTAATGTACCTGTACAAAAGCTAACCAATTAGTATCTCAATCAGAAAACAAACAGGCAAACAGTCCAACTGTTACACAATTCAATGTACAATGGTCAAGCAATCAAATGAAGCAATGAGCTCAACACATCAACTTAAATCCCTACAAAACACAAAGAAGTTAGAACATAATCCAATTTGCATCTCAAAAGGTGAGCAACTTAACCATTAATGCTAAGTGTCCAAACCTGAAACACAAGTCAAGGTTAGTTCATGTACAAAACACTAGTACAAAGACTAGGTCCAAAACCAAACCAAATGATCAAACCAGAACCCAATCTTTCACATATTGCACATTCAAACAAATAAGAAAATGTTCTCAAAAGGACCAACATAAATTCACAAGGAAAGTAGCTCAAATGATCAATGTAAAGCAAAGGCAAGCAAAGGTGCACAAAGTGGACATCCAAATTAGAAAATACAAATCAAAACAGAAATGCAAGCAATGGCTATAAAATATTTTATGCAAACTACTCATGTTATGAACATACAATGTGCAAAATATCAAATCCAGAAGAGTTCAAATGATAGGTGTACAAAAATGCACAAATTGAATGCCAAAAATATGATACAAATTGTCACACTATATCTTCATGTTTCAAAAACAATGAATACAAATGAGAAAAAATTCAAACCAGTGCTCAAAAATTCATATCACATGTGGAGATCAAGAATGCAAAAATTCAAATCAATTGGATCAACACATAGCATTTCACAAAGCATAGAATGCACATGATCAAATTAGCACAAGGTTCAATAAAAAATTCCAAAATAAAAATCCAGAAACAAACAATTCATGAGATTAACACTATAAAACGCTAGAGATCAAAACAAGATTATGAAAAAAAGTTGGAGTCAATTTGGAGCATTTTACTATTTTTTATGATTTTTTAAAGGTGAATGAAATAAATGGAAATGCAAAAGAAATATGGAGGGAAAACAATATTCAAATTAAATCCAGAAATAATCTCAGCCATAGGATAAGGCGCGCATGATGCATCTAATGGTCCAAATATGAAAGGTGAAACACACCGTTTCATTAACACATTCAGCGTGCACATTAGGCAAGTCAAAGCATACATGGCACGGTCAAGCAAACGGTATCCAATCACGTACACACGCAAGCGCAAACGTGGAAACAACTCAGCACACACATCACTTAATTGAAACGAAGCGTTTCATTTAATACATGGCGTACCACATCATCAGTTAAACATGCGTGGCACGGGTCAAAGCTAGCACAGCCAACCAATTAGACACGCAAGGCTTATGTGGCAGCACAAGTGGCACAAACCCTAGGATACGAACCAGACGGCGGAGCAGTCGTCTTCTCCGGCCGTCTCCGGCGGAGCTTCAACAATATTTTTCCAGAAATACATGAAATCTATACCATTCGAATCAACATTCAACATACATCTCGAATATCATATTCAATCATCCTAAATCATCATGAATCGCACGGATCGAGCAAAAACATTTTCATCGCCAAAACTTTAAGTTCATCATACGAACTCATTTCTCAACCAAATTCAAAACTAATCATATCAGCATGTTCAGCTAAGCAGGATCTATACATTCATGTACATAAAATAGCAAAATATGAGGATCGAATTTTCACCTACTTGAAATGCAGTTTGTTGAATTCGCGTGATCAAGCTCTCTATAACTCCAGATCTTCTTCCTTAACCTTGCCTTGAATCTTTGAACAAGAAGCAACACTTGAAACAACTTGAATCTTCCTCAATTTTAGAAATCCATTGCCATAGTGAAGCACTCGATCTGCTCAAAATCAAGCTCAATTGTCCAATCCAATGGTTGAATCTTGATCAAAATTACACAAGGATCATGAATATGCAAAGAGATTGAAGGTTTGTGTGAAGAAATTTGAATTTCGAAGAGAGAGAATTTATAGGGAATTTGGAAGTTTGAGATCTGAATTCTGTTATTCTCTGCAATTGTGATTAGGGTTTGGCTTATATACTCCCTGTTAATGACTTTGCTAATCACACTTTCCATGTATTAATCAAAATTAGGGAGATATGGATCAATTTGCAAAAATGCAAAAGTGAGGTAGAATGGCCATGTACACGTTAACAGTGCTCATGCAAGGCTGAAATTCACTTAAAATTAGCCAATGGTCATCATGGAAGTGTCATTTTTCTTGTATCATAAGCAAATTTTGAATTATGCAATTTCCCTCCAAAATGAACTCTTGAGGAATGATGATCATGCAAGCTTCTCTCATGCATGGCAAGGCCTGTTTGAAAATTATTGGTCATGAGGAGTATTTTGCAAAAAGAATGGACCAAATTGGAGTTTTGAATCAAAAGTTATGTCACTTTGAACTTCCATGCACACCTTGTGATCATTTGGCCATAACTTCTCAACCAATCATCAGATGATCATGAAATAGGACTTTTTGGAAATGGGAGAGAAAGATATACAACTTTCATGTTCACCAAAATCCATTTTAAGCTTCTTTGTTGTTGAAAAGTCAAGTTGAATGTGGACCAGAAACTTGCTTTTTTTAGAAACTTGAAATTACAGGTCACATTCCATTTTTGGAAACTTTTGCCATGACTTCAAAATCTTCAAGATAGATGGTTGAAATGACAAATGGACCTTGATTGAGGTGTTTAAATTCATCTCCTCAACCTCAAAGCCATCAGTTGACTGCATAGTTGGTTTCTTGGTCTTCAGATGATCATGAAATGTATGACTGAATTTGAGCCTCAAACCCTTGATGAAATGGCTTCAAAATGAAACCCTAGCTCATGTAAGCTCGATATAATGATCATGTGGTCCTTATACCAAGGAAAATATCTCAGCTCTTGCACAAAGGATGTTCTTGAAGTGCTTGACCTGTGATTGCTTGATGCTACAAAACAAAAAGGTTAATGACATATTTTGGTGCTTTTGGTTAGTGGATAAAACAAGAAAAGCAATGATATACAACACAAGCATGCCTGGTGATCTCACACCACTCACAAGGAGGTTCCACCCAAAGGGAAAGAAAGCCAAGATGCTCAATGATCCTTGAGGCTATGCAATGCAATGCTTATGATGCCATGAGGGATCTTAGGGACAAAATTGGGGTCTTACACTCCTTCTCGGATAACTTTCCTCCTAGTAGAGCGGGTGATGAAAATATTTATTTTCCTATCCCCGGCGGAGCAGTGTTTCCTTTTACTCGACAGAAATTTGCTTCTCCACCAGCGTGAGGAAATGTGATGGTTTTTAGAACTTTTGTTCAATGGTTATTCCCCGAAGAGTTTCTTATCTTTCCTTATCTCTTCCCCAGTAGAGTTGCTTCTACGGTGGATCTTATCCGTGTTTAGTTCCACCCAGCAAAGGCACTGCCTGATCTTAGTTTGGCGTTGGAACTTCTGAGAAGGATGTGTTGTCTTCTTCCCCAGCGCAGTGACTGGTTCTCCTTCTCCATAGCAAAGATATTTCCTTCCGTGATTAGAAGTGAATGTTGTTTGATGTGCTTTTGTTTGGTGGTTGTTCCCCACAAAAGTCCATATCATCCCCTAATAAGATCCCTAATAGAGTTCTTCTATGTCTGATCTTATCCTTGTCTCTGCGTTTTGTTGGAAGATCCCCAGATTTGGTGATTGTGATCCCTTGTTTATTCCTCAACGGCGGTCTCTGATTCCCAGTGATCCTATTTGTTCCCCTAGCAGTGGCCGTTATCCCCTGCAGAGATCTGTATTTCCTGGTATTTATTGCCTCCACCAGATTGGATGTTTCTCCAATGGGCTTGGCTTTCTCTTTTGAGATGTAGTATCGGATGTTTGTCCATTGATTCTTGGACCTGGTTGTGTTAGATATGTCTGTTTGTCAGCATTAATCACACATAAACCACGCATATACATGCATAATTATAACAGTCAGATATTCATGTTGCATTCTTTGCCATATATCTTTGTTTGTTGTCTCCTGCTATTTGGTGATACATATTTCCCCAAGCAGATGATTTGTGTCTGATCCCTCCATATAGAGTCATCCCCATCGGCAGAAAGTGTCTACCCTTTCTTCCATATTCCCCACTGAGATATGTCCTCGTGGATGATTATTATTTAAGTTTCCTCCCAAAACATGTATTGGGATGGAATTACTCCCCTGAGTTATATCCTCATCGGGTTGAGTCTTGTTTCATGGTGTCTCTCTAGTTTGTTCCTAGATTGATTGCTCTTGTTATATCCCATGCACTTCCCTGTGGTTCAGGTGATCAATTGCTCAGTAAACAGTACTTGTTCATTCTTTCCCCAACGGATGTTGTGGCCTTCTACCCAGTAACCGGTAGTTGTAAGTCCTATTTCTGTGGTTTACTACCCAGTAACCGGTAGTTGTAAACCCCATTTTATCCCCCTGCAGAGTTAACCCTTGATTTTGTTTATCCCGACCGATGACGGTTATTCTCTTCTGTGGTTTTCTACCCAATAACCAGTAGATGTAATCCCCTCCTTGTTGGTTATCTTTATCCAATATTCAGTATTGATATTCCTTCGTTTTTGAGTATATCTCCCAGTATCCAGTGATATATCTCTTGGATAATTGCTCTGATTAAGCAATTTATCCCCAGCGAGTCATCTTTCATTTACCCCTATTTGGTAGTGATTGTTTCTCCCCTTAATTGGCCATCATTTTATACCCAGTAACCCGTATCCCGATGTCCTTTCTTTTCGGTCGATTTATCCTTTATTAACCCAGTAACCGGTTGTGGATAATCTTCCATGCGAGTATGTTATCTATGTTCTGACGGTAATAGATAATATATCTCATGTGCTCCTCAGTCGAAGTCTTTTTCTTCCCCAGTCGAGCAAAATTCGTATTTCCTTATGGAATCGAATGTTCATCCTATAATCGAGTCTGCTTCTTCAGCCCTCCTTTCGAATGATGAGTGTCTTGGAAATATTCCCCAATTCACGCCTGGTTGGTCACCTATTATATGCCTAGTAACCGGTATCCCTGGGTTCCTTTCTTTCTGCTCCCTATTATGACTTTTGTCCCCTGTGGAGTCAGATTTTCCTGAGTTGACATATACCTTTTTAGGTCTTCCTCAGATGATTGGACGATTGATATCTCTCACCCTTATACCGGTCTTAGATATTCTTTCTCCCTGAGTGTGTTGTTCTCTCACCCTTATACCGGTGATCTGATCACAGGTCTCTTTGAGCTTATTACCCAGTAACCGGTAATACCTCATTTGTTTCCTCAGCTGAGTCCTTTGTGGATTCTCCCAGCCTGAGCCCCTTAGTGGGTTTTCCCCATCTGAGTCCGGATTTTTATCCAAAGTATCCTACGTGGATAGTTTGTTGTATTGGCATTATTCCCTAATACATGCATCTTTGCGTCAGCTCGAGTCTTTCCATCGATATAATTTTCATGGAATCCCTTCGTGTCTCTCAGCAAGTTTTAAGTCGTGACCTGCTCACGCATTTTTATTCCCCTTTACTCCCCGGAGTCTCTGTCCCATTTATGAGTGTATTACTCATATGGATTTTTAGTCTCTCCTGATCTCTTTTTCCTTTGTGGACATATATCCCCACAGAGTATTACCTTTTGCATACATACATTTGCATCATGAGGTCTCTTAGGGACCAAAATTCGTCTCTTTGATTATTTAAGCCCATTCTACCTCGTCGAGACGAAGATTTTAACCTTCACTTCTCCGGCTAGAATGACCTTAAATAGGGGCATCTGTAAGACCCTAATTTTGACCCTAAGATCCCTCATGGCATCATATCATTTGCACATTGCATTTGCCTCAAGGATCATAGCATCATATCATCTGTAAGACCCTAATTTTGACCCTAAGATCCCTCATGAAGCAACCTCAACCCATGATCAAATACAATCAAGGTAAGTTATTTAATTCATCATTTTATGCATATTTGAGATTATGTGAGTGTCCTCAATCATTCATTCATCAATATTTGAAGTTTGGACTTGAGAAGTTGATCAGTCAATTCATCTGACTATTTTGAAATCCACTGAGACCTAACTTTTGATGTGTTTGTCAAATGAAGATGACCCCAAGATAACAAATGTTCTTAAGAACCATATGAATAACTTTCATGTTCATTACAAATCCATTTGAGAATTGGAAGTTCATCATCCATTTCAAAACATTATAGGTCATTTTGACTGAAACCCTAATTTTGGGTCAACTTCCCAACGACCTAACTCACCCATTTTTCATGATTTTGAGGTGGGATAAAATGAATTGGAAATTTTAAGATGTATACTTCAATTTTTATGTTTAACAAATTTTCATAATCCTAAAATAAACACATGTGATAATACAAAACATTATAGGTCACTTTGGACCAAAGTCATTTAAATGTGAAAAAATCCAACTTCAAGTGCCCATAACTTTCTCATACAAAATCCAAATGATGAAAAATTTAAGTCCAAATTGATTGTCTTGAAAATATCTACAACGTTTATGTTTAAGAGTTTGTCATTTGAAGCTTGCATCATTAGAACAGAAGGGCTTGAAGTTGGTCCATTTTGGCAAAAATTGTCATACACATGTTTTGCCCATTGAACTTCATGACCTGTTTTCATAAATTTCCCAACTCCAAATGTATTTTTGTTCAATATAACATTTGTTCCTCATGTCAAGGCCTTTCCATATATTACCCACATGGCTATGTTTCAATTTGGTAAGGGGCATTTATGAAGAGGTGAAAGTTTGTGTTCATTTATGCATAACATATCAAAACTTTACGCACAAGCCAATTCATTCCAATATGCACATTCAAAACACTTCAATTACACTTCAGCTTGCATTTCCAATCAAGTTTGGGCCTCGCATGCGCCTGTACAGGCCCATGCATGGAGGACCCAAGCTCATGCACACATGAGTTTTCAATTGCTTCAATCATCTCTTGCTATAAATACACATGCCTGGCTTCATTCAAGACCAACCTCAAGGCGTCTGAATTGCTGCAGAACTGAAATCCTAACCTTCACTCAAAGGAATTTTTCTTTTCTCTTTCAATTTTCAAGTTCAATTTTCAACTACACTGGTTGATCATTGAGCTTCAATTCCTAGACCTTGCTTCCTTGCCATCTCAAGAACACACTGCATCAAAGACTTGGAGGAGATCGTGCCTTGTAAAGATGCACTCCAAAGGTTGTTGTTCAAACTTTTTTGATTCGAAACTGCTTGGATATTGCTCATTTCTTGTGTTTGCTGGTACCTCCGAAGTCCTCATGTGAGAGGCAATTGATCTGAGCTTTTAATTTCATGAATTGATCAAGTTCAGTTTGAACTCCATAAATTTCCATCTCATATTTCTCTTTATATAGTGATCTTGAGTGGAAACCAATGGCACATGGATGATGTACATCACCCTAGCTTTCCAATGATATAAGGATCGTGCATTTTAATGAGGTTTTGAAAACCTACAAATCTTGGCCGGAGCGGTGAGTCTCGCCGGAGAAGACGGTGGTTTCCACCACCGTCCCCACGTGGACGAGCTCTGGACCATTGGATCTCATTTCCAGATTTAATCTCAGCCTTTGGATGTTATGAATTTATTAAACGCTTTGTGTTTCTCTTTGATTGGATCCATACCATGAGCGCGCGCCTAAGAAGATCCACAATTATCTCAGAAATATCCATTGGCAATCAGTGCAATCAGTTCCTGATCATTTTGCCCTAAAACTAGGGTTTGGTATAAAATCGGGTTATTTCTGATTCCTTGGGTGAAACTCTTTTTCATGGCCCTCCATATGTCCATAAGGGTCTACATACAAAAAATCAGCTCTTTATTTGAGCCGGAGGTGCTTCAATTGATCAATGGAATAGGGAATTAAACAGTTTGGGAGAAGTCAACTGTGGGGCCAAAAAAGTCAACTCCTGACATTTTGAAAGTGGAATCTAAAAATTCATGCCTAAGGGAGCCTACATGTGAAATTTGATCAAGGTTGGATCATGGATTCATCATTTAATCAGGAGTTTGAAAAGTTACTAAATTTGGAAACAGTTGACTTTCCATTTAGGGCAAGTTTTTATGATTTTTGCACCCACTTTAAGCCCATTTTCCGTCAATATGCAAGCTCTATTTGAACATTTCTCCAACATGAACGTTGTTCCTCTTGTTCCAAGCTTTCTAGAGATATAAAGTTTGTTTCATTTGGATTAAAATTGAGAAAGTTATGCTTGGTCAAAGTCCAAAATCTGCAAGATTTGTCAAGACTTATGGGCCAGTTTTCTTGCACTTCAAGGCATATTTTGAAAATACTTTCTTCATGACAATTGTACCTTAACATGTCTTCTTTCACATCCTTTTGGAATCATACCATTTGGATCATTGGTTTGAGAGATGCACTCATCTAAAGTTGGCATCATGGACTGAATTTTTTGGCAGCATTTAGGCCAAACTGGCCCAACCATTTTGCAGCTATAGAACTTGAACTTTATGGCCATTTTTCACCTCTTTCCACTCATCATTTCAACTTGTGTTCAGCATGAAAGATGTTAAGCTCCATGCCCTCTTTCTACTGTTTGCATTGCTTTGTCATTTGGTCATGTATTCATCAAGTTACAAAGTCTTAAAGTCATCCTGTTGGACTTATTTGCATGCCATGCTGCACAAACCAACCAACACACTTTTTACCTCATTTGGCCATTTGCTTTTGTTTCACTCACTTAAGTTTTGCTACATTTAGAATTTCCTTTCACACCTCACCTTTTGTAGCATTTTGCTCATAAACCAAACCAACATTTCAAGCCCATTTAGAACATTTAAACCCTACATATATAAGCACCTAAACCCTAATCTGAAGTGGAGGCTGCCACTATTTTCAAGCAATCAAGGCAAGAGGAGAAAGACCAAGTTGCATTCCCTTCCATTTTCACAAGTTCTTGAAATTTCAAAGCACCAAGAGCATCTTCCTTTTCTATCTTCTCCACTACCAAGAAGCAGTGGACTGTTCTCCACTATGTAACCTCCTTATCCCAACCTTCCATGGCCATGAATATCATGCTTGTTCATTACTTTTTTTTCATGTTCACCATGCTTACTTCATGATTATTTTTCCATTATGCCATGCTGGTTTCATGCTTATTTTCCATGTAAATAATATGCCAGGTTTGTCTATGAAGCCCTCACCATGAGGCATTGTGATTGAGCTTGAGTTTGTGTTGTGAAATTTTTGCCGTATCCGTGTGCGTGTAGCTCCCTTGTTGTTCACTTTTCACCATGTTTAAGTCATTATTTTCAATGAAACAAAATACCATGTGTAGCACCTCAAATTTTCCCTCCCCATTCATGGATTCATTTCTTTTTAGGTCATTTATCATTCCATATTGCATTGTACCATGGCAGTCAGAATTGGCATCAAGAGGATCCTTTGTGCAAAAGAGCAAGTCTTTCCTTGAGATGCAGGCCACATGATTATTCTAAAGATCTTATATGAGCTAGGGTTCATCTTGAAGCAACTTTACCAAGTGGTAGAGGCCAAATTTCATCAGTGTATTTCTAGGTCATTTGAGGACCATAGAAGTCAATTGTGCAGTCAACAGAGGGCTATGAGGTGGAGAAATGAGTTGAGACACTTCATTCATGCTCAAAAGAGGTCTATTCATCATGACAAACATCTATCTTGAAGATTTTGAAGTCAAATCAAAAGTTTCCAAAAATGGAAAGTGACCTGTAATTCAAAGTTTCCAAAAATGGCAAGTTTTTGGACCATATTCAACTTGATTTTCCAACATCAAAGAAGCTTCAAATGGATTTTTGAAGAACAAGAAAGTTGAAGATCTTTCTCTCCTTTTTTCAAAAAGTCCAAAATCATGTCCATCTGATGATTGGTTGAGAAGTTATGGCCAAATGATCACAAAGTGTACATGGAAGTTCAACATGGCATAACTTTTGATCCCAAACTCCAAATTAAGCCACTCTTTTTGCAAAATGCTTGTTGTGACCCATACTTTTCAAATCAACCATTGCAGTGCATGAAAAAAGCTCACATGACGATTGGTTCATACATGTGCATTTTGGAGGGAAAATTGACAATTCAAATTTGGTGGATTATACAAGCAATTTGATCATTCCATCATGTTCATTGGATGATTTGAAGTGAGATATAAGCTCAGCATGGCACTGTTCACGTGCACATGTCCATGCATAATCACAATTTTCATTTTTTGCATACCACCTCGCATCTCCTTAATCTTAATTAACCAAGGCAAATTGAGATTAACACAGTCATTAACACTTCATATAAAAGCCTAATCATAACTGTTTTGGCTCGGAAGAACAGAATTTGGATCAAAAATCTCATTTCCCTCCCAATTTTCTCTCTCATCAAATCTCAAAATTCTTTACACAAACACCAAGTTTCTTGGTAGATTCATGATCCTGGTGTAGTTTGGAGCAAGAATCAACCATCACTTTGGCCAATTCAGTCCATAACAGTGCAGATCCAAAGCTTGGACATGAAGATGGATCTTGAAAATTGAGCTTCATTCAGGTGGATTCAAGTGTTAATCTGTGGACAAAGCTTCATAACAAGGTTATAGGAGAAGATCTGGAAAGTTTGGGAGCTGTAGCACGCGAATTCATCACACTGCACATCAGGTAGGTGAAAATTCGATCATCATATTTTGCCTTCTCATGTATATAAACTTGTAGATCTTTTGATGCTGATGATACTGATATAATTAGATCTTGAAATGGATGAGAAACGAGTGAGATATGTGGAATTAAAGTTTCAATGTTCATAATGTTTTCCTTCGATCTGTTCAATCCATGGAGAATTAGGCTATATGAATGTGATATTCTTGTTCCTCATTGAAAGACGGTTCGAACCATATGCGTTTCATCAATTTCTGGAAATTTTTCTTGTTGCCTCCGCCGTGGATCCACCGGAGAAGACGGTGGAAACCACAGTCCACCGTCGCCTGCAAATATGCTAGGGTTTCTGTATTAGACGTTGCGTTTTGCTTCAAACGCGCCTTGAACCGTCCAGACCTGTGTTCGAACCTTTGCCATGCGTTTTTTAATTCCATTTATTTTCTCCTGTTGAAATGTTGCGTTTCATGTTAAGGCGCCTTGAACCTTACAAGCCTGAGTTCGATTCCTTGCGTACGTTGTTTCTGAATTTAATTTTTGAACGCTTCGTAGACCGTCCATGCATAGGTTCGATTCTTCACTGGCGCATGTTTTCTGTTTTCTCACTTGAGCGCTCCTTAACCTTCAATGCATGGGTTCGAGTCTGGCTGTGTGCACTTTCCATTGTTAATTCACATTTCGTTTTCCTATTATTTCATGTTGTTTCAATATTTTTCTTCAACTTCAAAAAATCATTAAAAATAGTAGGAATGTCCAAATTGGTCCAAACATTTTTTCATATGCTTGTGTTAATGTCTATTATTTTTTGATGTTATTTTCATGATTTTTGTGTTTCTGGATTTTTAATTGTGATTGTTTGTTTGAACATGATGCCATAATGATTTGCTACATTCATTTGTTTGTGAAATGCTCATGGCTTATCCAATTGCCTTGAAATTTTGCATACTTGATCTTAACATGTGTTGTGATTTTTTGGATTTGGTTTGAGATTTTTATCATTTGATATCATTATTTTGGACACATGAACATATGGTGTGACAATTTGTGTCACATATTTGAAGTTGCACTTGTGCATTTTCATTTACATGTCATTTGATCTCTTCTGGAGTTGAGTTTTTGCATGATGTTCATTATTAACATGATAAGCTTGTATAAAAAATTTCATGATCATTGGATGTGTTTCTGATTTGATTTGGATTTTCTCATTTGGATGTCCAATTGTGTGCACATTGCTTGCCTTTGCTTTACCTTGATCACTTGATGGCTTTGCCTTAAGAATTGGTTTTGGTACTTTTGAGGACTCTTTCTTGGTTGATTAAATGTGCTTCATGTGAAATATTGACTTCTGTTTTGACTATTTGACTTGCCTTTGACCCTAGTCTTTGTACTAGTGGTTTGTACATACCAATTGTGTTTTGTGTTTCAGGTTTGAGCATTTAACACTAATGGTTGATGTGATCTCATTACATGAGATGCCATTTGCTTTGATCACTAACTCTTGTTGTGTTGTAGGTCCATTGATGTAATGAACTCACTTGAGTGCTTACATGACTTACATTGTGTAGATAATTGAAAAGTTCCACTGTGTTGACTGTTGGTTTTTCTGAATACAATATTAACGGTTTGGCTTTTGTACAGGTACATTAGTTACTTTTAGCTCTTGCTTGAGCTTTGCTTTGGAGTGTGGTTGATATACCACTTAGGTAACCACTCTCTCACTCCATGTAGTCTGAAAGTCCTGCCACCTTTTTGGCAGGCATTTGGCTGAAGTCCTCCTTAAGAGGCCATGATTGTGATTGTTTACATTTGTGCTAAAGACCTCCAAGTGAGGCATGTTACTTGTTAAGTCCTCCTAAGTGAAGAGGCAATTGATAGATAGAAGGGATTAGCAATCAATCCCCTGTTACTCAGTGAGTCGTTCATTATGCTCGCACTACGTGCTGATGCTCTTGAACATAACCCAAGATCTTTGTATAGTGTCAGTCAAGTGGAATAGGGTCCCTCTTTCTGGATCCCCACACATTCTTTAGTTTGAGCTCACCTAGGCCAGGGTTAAGAGCATGAGGTCTTATCCTCATTACCACCTTTCATCAGCTTCACCCTAACTCTCAATGTTAGTGGTTAAGAGCCTTAGCACACCCCTACAGTGTTGGCTTGTTTGTCGAGGTTGATATGACCCCTCTTGACTAAAGCCCAACCATTTGTCTGAGCCTCTTGGTTGCATATAGAGTGTGATACTTGTTCACCTGTGATTGATGTTACTTGTTGTTTGAGCTGACTTGCTTCCTGTGTGAGTTAGGTTCTGATTAGAGACCTCAACGTAAGGATCGTTTGCATGACAACTTTTAGGATTGAGTCGTAGTCTCCCTATTAGTTCGTTATCTCCCTGGTCTCTGGTTAGGAGAGAGGTTCTCCCCTGTTAAGGGGAACTACGTTGCCCTGATTCTCATACTAGATGAGATACGTAGGCAGGAGATCGAGCGAGATCTCTCCGGGCAACCCTTTTGTTTTGTTTGGTGTGTGTTCACCCCACCCTTTTGTTTTTGTTGTGTGGGTGTGAACCTTTCTTCTTTTTGTGTGTGTTTGTTAGGAGTTGGATGTAAGTCCATTTATTGGCATTCTGTTTCCTGTTTCCTTGGAGTTCGTTTGGAGTCGGATATAAGTCCATTCATTGGCATTCTGTTTTCTGTTTGCGTTTGTTTGTTTGGAGTCGGATGTAAGTCTATGTATTGGCATTCTGTTTCCTGTTTGCGTTTGTTTGTTTGGAGTCAGATATAAGTCCATGTATTGGCATTCTGTTTCCTGTTTGCGTTTGTTTGTTTGGAGTCGGATATAAGTCCATGTATTGGCATTCTGTTTCCTTTTGTGTGTTTCTTTTGACATCTCTACGTCTCCTTTCAGTGTTTGTTTCGGCGTGCGTTAACCGAGCTACGAGTGCTATGATTCTTTCTCTGGTTAGAGAAGATACGTATGCATAGGATGCGATGTCCTGGCGAGCATGTTCCCCCTTTCCCCGAACTATGTTGACTCTGATGTTTGTTTCTGACAAACTACATAGGCCTAGGATGCGACATTCTGCCGAGTCCGCTTCCTCCATCTTCTTTCACCTGTTTTACTATTCCAGTGTGTGTGCATTTTCTTTGAGCAGTTTGATAGCAACCTTTTCCTATTCTTTTGAGTGTGGATCCCGTCGAGTACGACGGACGTGAGGGGTGCTAATACCTTCCCCTTGCATAATCGACTCCCGTACCTTGCAATCTCTGGTCGTAAGACCATTCCTTTCCCTTTCTTAGGTTAGTCCTGCGCTCCCTTTCCGTCAGAGGATGAATAGCGTCGGTGGCGACTCTATTTTTTCCCGCCAGTTGTTTTTCGCGTTGCGACAGCTGCCGACTCTGCTGGGGATTCACTTGACCTCTTGCTGGTCCATCTTCCCTAAGCGAGTCAATCTTAGCGCTCTTTAGGATAGTTTTGGTTGCTTTTACCATTTTATTTATTGCATTTCTGATCATTACACTGTGATTGTATATATTTGCATATATGTTTGCATGCATCATATTATCATTATGCTGGATTCTGTACAGGTTGGTTCCTCTGATTTGGGGTGGGTGTTCTGAGTGGGGCTAATACCCAGGCCCGAGTATACACCTAGGATTAGCGTGGTCTCATGTTTCCTCATATGTTGTATGACATGATGTTGAGACATGACATACCACAGCCGAACGAGGTTCTTTTGAGAGAGTCCTTCCGTTTGGAGTATTCCACTCAGGTTGGGTTATCTCTTTTGAGCTGTTGACTTCGGTGACCGTTCTTTCCCGGATCTTTGGTTTAGATGATCTTATGAGAGCTACAACGGCACACCCGAAAGGGAAAACCCGTTGAGTATCTTTCCCGATTGTCGAGACCATTATCCGCCTTAGGATGACCTTATTAGAATTCACCTGTGAGGGGAGGGTTTGATTCTTACAGATACAGGTTCCGTCAGTGATCCTGTGATGGTGACTTTGGTTCAGTCGGATTTATGGATATTTATTTCTGACACGCCGGAGGTCAGTCCATGGTATTTATCAGCGGGTTCCGTTTATTTCGGATCCCCGGGTTGAATTTGGGGTTGCTTGTCCAGATGATCAGTGATTTACCTATGATGATGGTGATGTATCCTCCGGTTCCATTTATTTCGGAACTCCCAAGTTGGACTTGTGGTTACTCGGTCCCTCAGATGGATGGGATCAGTTTAGAGACCGGAACTTCTGTATTGTTGGTGTTCAGATGACTTGGAGGATGGCACAGTGACTTGCATTCATGCATCTACATCATTCCCATTTCGCATTCATCCGCATCTAACTCATGTCTATCCATACTCAGGGTACATTCTCGATTGAGATTCTTGTTGAGGAGACATCCTGATGTCAGAATGTTATTGTCAAATTATTATCCGTCTCGGTGAAGCCAGAATCGAAAGACAGAATGTTCCTCATACAGAATGTTGATAGACATTGCATTCATGCGTGAGTCATAATAACCTGTCTTCAGTTTTGTAGGTGTCAGTATCTAACGTGTTTGGTTGCCTTAGGAATTATTGCTCGTGCACGCAGAATCATCCTCTGCACGTAGCTCGTCTGCACAAATACCCTACCAGACGCAACAAACCCAGACTAGTGGATCCATCCAACGCTGACATTCTCGAGCTGAAAGAGAAGATGAGTGAGTTGATCAACATCATGCAAGGGTTCGCCTTGGGGCAAAAAGCAATCGCCGAGAAGCTGGAGAGGATTGAAAGCTGGTTGAGAATGGGGGAAATACAAGGAAATGCTCCGTCGTCCGGAGTGAAGAAGCCCTTTGGTAATGATCAGCGCAAGAATGAGGGTAAATCGAGTGTTGTGTATCCCCAAAGGGGACACGGTAGGGATCGTTACCACCCGTATGCTGTTGCAGTAACGATTCCTGTTGGTAATCTATCTGTACAACATCAACAGCAGCCACCTCAACAGAGAGCATAGAGAGCTGGGTGCCAAGTGAGAAGAGGGACGACAGATCGTCAGTTTGATAGGCTACCCGTGACGTATGCCTTTCTGTTTAAGAAATGGAAGGATCTAGGGTTGGTTCAGCCGAGGACGTTGGCTCCGTTAAGACTAGATCAAGGGTATGCAAGTCACGATGAGAACGTCAAGTGCGAGTTCCATTCTGGCGCACCCGGGCATGACATTGAGGGTTGTAGAGCTTTTAAGCATGTCGTTCAAGATTTGGTGGATTCTAAAGCCATCAATTTTGCACCGACGCCGAATGTTAATGCTAACCCCAGGCCGATGCATGGTCCTATGGGGGTGAACGTGATGTCAAAGGATAAGAGAAAAATAGAGGTGACAGATGTGGATCAGTTGAGGACTCCAATGGTTGTGGTCAAGAGACATCTGATGAAGAGTGGAGTTTTCCCTGGTTGTGATAATTGTTGTGCGGCTGTCGCTATGAATGGGTGTGTAATAATGAGAGAGACGATTCAGAGAATGATGGAGGTGGAAATGGACGGTGAACTATGTGAAACACCATGTCAGGCGTTTGAAACCGTCAAGGTGGAGAATGCCATTTTTGCTAAAGAAGAGAAAAAGCCGTCCATTTCTTCTTACAAACAGGCCATGGAGGTGGTGAGAAATGGAGAGGCCCAAGGTTAGGGAAGAATGATAGACATTACGGTGAAAGCAGATAGGTTCGGCGTTGGCTATCAGCCAGGCCAAGACTCGTCTGGGCAGAATAGAGGACGTCGTCAATCGTTCACGTTCACCAGTGCTGGGATGCTAGATCCAAATCGCGTCTGTGCGGTGGGTGAAGAGATTGATAGTGACTGCGAGCTCGAATCGTGGATAAAACCGTGCGTACCAGGGATGGAGATCCAGAATTGGAAGGCCTAAAAGATCATCACTGTTACTCTACGTGAAGAGTAATATTTTTGTTTTTCAATTCTGTTTGCATGAAAGCCATACGTTTTGCCCGAAACGTAATGGGCCATTGTAAGGGCCACCTCATGTGTTTCATTTTGCAACATTTTGCATCATTAATAAATGGATGTTTTTCACATTAAAAGCGGTGTTCCCTGTTTTTCATTTATTTTTGCAGTTTAAAAAATAAAAATAAAAATGGCAATGTTTGTTTTCATTTTCCTTCCTTTTAATCTGTCTCGTCCCGACTCTGAAGTAATGCATGAATCAACATTCATGCAGATGCGATCATTCTCCGGATCTCATTGATAACAATTCCGTTACACCCCTATATGACTTCGACAATCCGATCTATCATGCCGAAGAAGAATGCGAAGAAGATTGTGAACTGCCGGAGGAATTAGCCAGGTTGTTGAAACAAGAGGAGAAGGTGATTCAACCGCACGAGAAGTGGGTCGAGATTGTTAATCTGGGTACCGTGGAGGTCAGAAAGGAAGTGAAAGTTGGGGCCGCTTTGGAGGTGAATGTCAAGAGCAGAATGGTAGCGTTGTTGAAAGAATATGTTGATATCTTCGCCTGGTCTTATCAAGATATGCCAGGGTTGGATACCAATATTGTTGTGCACAAGTTACCATTGAGAGAATACTGTCCTCCGGTGAAGCAGAAGTTGCGCCGAACTTGACCCGAGATGGCCATGAAAATCAAAGAGGAAGTACAAAAGCAGTTGGATGCTGGTTTCCTAGCTGTCACTAATTATCCGCCTTGGGTCGCGAATATTGTGCCGGTGCCGAAGAAGGATGGAAAGGTGAGGATGTGTGTGGACTATCGGGATTTGAACAAAGCTAGCCCGAAAGATGATTTCCCATTACCTCACATCGATGTGTTGGTAGATAATACAGCTCAACTCTCGGTGTTTTCCTTCATGGATGGCTTTTCTGGCTATAATCAAATTAAAATGTTGCCAGATGATATGGAGAAAATAATGTTCATCACACCTTGGGCATTTTTTGCTATAAGGTGATGCCATTCGGTCTCAAGAACGCCGGTGCCACGTATCAAAGAGCTATGGTGACTTTGTTTCATGATACGATTCATCATGAAATCGAATGATATGTTGATGACATGATAACGAAGTCCCAAACAGAAGAGGGGCAGTTGGTAGACTTGGCCAAGCTGTTCGATCGGTTGAGACAATGCAAATTGAGGTTGAATCCGAATAAGTGCACTTTCGGAGTGCTGTCCGGTAAGTTGTTGGGGTTTTATTGTAAGTGAAAAGGGAATCGAGGTTGATCCTGCTAAAGTAAAAGCAATACAAGAAATGCCTGAACCGAGAACAGAAAAAGAGGTTTGTGGTTTCTTAGGTAGATTGAACTGCATTTCACGGTTCATATCTCATCTAACAGTCACGTGTGAACCCATGTTCAAGTTGTTGAGAAAAGATCAAACAGTCAGGGAATGATGATTGCCAAGCGGCATTTTGAAAAATAAAAGAATATTTGCAGGAGACTCCGATTCTGATGCCTCCTGTGGAGGGACGACCATTAATTTTGTACTTGACAGCCCTCGAGGGGTCTATGGGGTGCGTATTGGGGCAGCAAAACGAGTCTGGTCGAAAAGAGCATGCAATTTACTGCCTTAGCAAAAAGGTTACCGACTGTGAAACAAGATATTCACTGCTCGAGAAAACTTGATGTGCTTTGGTATGGGCTGCTCGCCGACTGAGACAGTATATGCTGGTTCGTACCACTTTGTTGATTTCCAAGACGGATCCGATCAAGTATATATTTGAGAAGCCAACATTGACCGGACGGGTTGCGAGATGGCAAATGATTTTGACTGAATACGATATTCGGTACACTTCTCAAAGAGCGATCAAGGGGAGTGTATTGTCTGATTACCTCGCCCAGCAACCCATTGAGGATTCTCAACCGATGAAATTTGAGTTCCCTGATGAGGACATCATGTTTCTCAAATCGAAAGATTGTGAGGAACCAATCCCGGAAGTGGGGCCTGACCCTGAATCCGAATGGATTCTGATGTTTGATGGGGCCGTTAACGTGAATGGTAGTAGGGTTGGTGCTGTTTTGGTTACACCGAAGAGATCCCGCATTCCTTGTGCTGCCCGGCTAACATTTGAATGCACCAACAATGTGGCTGAATACGAAGCTTGTATCCTGGGTATCGAACCTCGATGCGTACATCTACTGGGGCAACGCCTTTTTCGCTTGTGTATGGGATGGAAGTCGTGCTACCAGTTGAGGTCCAGATTCCGTCATTGAGAGTCCTGATGAACGTGAAATTGGAAGAGGCTGAATGGTTAAGGACTCAGTACGAAGAGTTGAGCCTGATTAAGGAAAAGAGGCTGGCGGCCATTTGTCATGGGCAGTTGTACCAGCAGCGAATGAAGCGTGCTTTTGACCGAAAGGTGCGACCTCGTGTATATCATGTGGGAGATATGGTGTTGAAAAGGATCCTTCCTCCTCAGAACGATCGTCAGGGCAAGGGGACACCCAATTATGAAGGTCCATTCAGGGTCATGAAGGTTTTCTCTGGCGGAGCCTTGTTATTGATCGACCATGGATGGCGAGGATTTTCCATCCCCTGTGAATGCGGACGTAGTTAAAAAATACTTCGTATAAGAGACCCGCTGGACGAAAAGAATAAAATAGTCCAGGAAAAAAAGGGGCATCCCGGCGAACCGAAAAAAAAATGAAAAAAGGTTCGGGCAAAAATTAGGGATAAAAAGAAAAAACTGTACACCCGGCAAGTCGAAAACCCCACAAGGGCGGCTTGGGCAAAAAAGGGTATCCCGGTGGACTGAAAACCGGGAAAGGCGGTCCAGGCAAAAGAGGGAATGAAACGAAAAACTGCGTCCAGCATGATCGTTTGTACTTTGGTTAAGACACCTGGATAATCCCCAGCGGGGATCGAACGGAAGCGTCTTGTTCAGAAGGCAGAAAGCACGGAGAGTCTTGAGGACATATGGGGTGTAACCGAGTTGGAACTCGATGAGATCACGGGTTCACATTGCCATTAGGATAGATTTTCCTTTTATGCGCAATTACCTCTTTTCAGGAATTGCTTCCTGTGTATTGCTCAGTTATGAGCCACTTTTGTTCAACCAATAAAATGCATATTCAGTCAAATAATTTTGTTTTTTGTTTTCATTACCGCTTTGATTGCAAAAACATCCGTTTATTTTGATGAAGAATCTTTGCATTTTGAGACATGGGGGTCCCTTCCAATGCATGTTTATAAGATTGAAAACCGGAAATCTTATTCGGAAGGTTGAGTGACCTAGGTGTTGAAATTTTGGCACGCCTGGGGCACGTTTTATCTAACGATCTCTTTTGCAGGTGTTGTTGGTTATTTTCACTCGCTTGCAGGTTGTGATATGAAGCCTTTTGACAAAAGAATCCTTTGAAGTCCAATCAGGGACGAGGGATAGAAGAATGGTGAAAACACGGCAAAAGAATTGCGACGCTCCTAGAGGGTAATCAAGAAGACTCTTCAAAGTTTGAGGGCTGGAGAGTTTGCATGAATCCAAGGAGGTAGGTTTCCTTGAAGTACGAAGAAGTCGAGAATACAAGGTGATGAATCAGAAGAGACTGGATGAGTCTGGGAGCTCTCAAAAGTGGAAGGCCGATACTGTGGGTAGATGGTGGATGCTAGTGTTCGACGAGTTGACAGGTGTTCCATGTCAAAAATTCCGTACCTTCCCAGCGGATTCGAGATCGGTGTTTCCTCGGCAGCCAGGCCTGAGGTTGGTTGTCTCCCCTAGCAGGTTTGAGATTGTTATATCCCCCAGCGGATTCAAGATCGGTGTTTCCTCAACAGTCAGGCCTGAAGTTTGCTGTTTCCCCTAGCAAGGTTGAGATTGTTATTTCCCCAGCAGGTCTGAAGGTTGTTGTTCCCCGGCAGTGGTGTGCGTTGGAAGTTTTCCCCCAGTGAAGTCCCTGAGTGGATCGAGTTCAGTGGAGGTCATCCCCAGTGAGGATTATCCTTTCCCTAGCAGCAGTGCTATTTCCCAGCAGGGTGGAGATTGGAGTGATATGAAGTTCCGCAGCAGAGTTGCTCGTGCTGTCCCCGGAGGGTGATATTTTTTATGCATTCATCATTTAGAGAAGCATAGCATATTGCATCATTAATTGCGTAGCATTTCCATGGTTATGGAGCATTACGCTGTAAAATTCATGCATCAGCATTGCAAGCATAAGCTAGTCCCAAACCGTGGTTACCGTTCGAGGATTGGTTTTGCTGGTTGGTGAAGATGTTACTCTGAGGAGTTTAGCATCGCGACGTTGGGTCATATAGGTCGATTTCAGAATTTGTTTCTCCAGCATGGTCGAGAGGTTGGTGTTTCCCCAACAAGTGACTCCCTAGTTGAGTTGGTTTCTCTTCCGTTCCGAGAATGTCAGATCAGTAAGTATCCCCAGCAGTGCTACTCCCCACAGAGTTGGGAGATCGAATCAGGAATGGTATGCTCAGCAAAGTGATCATTTTCTTTCCCAGCAGGAGTTTTCCTCCCCTTGCATCTTGCAGGCTTGATCATATCCCTAGCGGAGGCGGATCATTTTTTCAACATCAGCATGGCACGTTTGCAGCAGTTGCTCTTGGCAACATTCAGAATCGATAATCCCCCAGTGAGATTTATTTCCTCATCCGTCCATGAAAGGAAAGCTTGATTCTCTCCCCAGTTTAGTCCCCGACAAGTGTCTGTCTTGTTTTGACATATGTAGATGTCGTCCTTGCGATACCGGTAAGTGTCGTGTTGATCCCCGTGATGTCTGTTTTTTTGGTGTCAGTAAACATCATCTTTCGATGTCGGTAAACATCGAATCCCGATCGTTGGCCATCAGTAAATGGTATGTCTCTCGTGGTGTCTACAAAGAATCATTCGGTTAACACCCGTGTGTGTCCTTTCTTTTTGATGTCGGTAAACATCATCTTTCGATGTTGGTAAACATCGAGTTTCTTCCTAGTCATCGGTAAATGTCTGGTCATGTATCCTTTCTTCCCAGTCATCGGTAAATGTCTGGTCATGTATCCTTTCTTCCCAGTCATCGGTAAATGTCTGGTCATGTATCCTTTCTTCCCAGTCATCGGTAAATGTCTGGTCATGTATCCTTTCTTCCTAGTCATCGGTAAATGTCTGGTCATGTACCCTTTCTTCCCAGTCATCGGTAAATGTCTGGTCATGTATCCTTTCTTCCCAGTCATCGATAAATGTCTGGTCGTGTATTCTTTATTCCCTGTCATCGGTAAATGTCTGGTCGTGTATCCTTTCTTCCCAGTCGTCGGTAAATGTCTGGTCATGTATCCTTTCTTCCCAGTCATCGGTAAATGTCTGGTCTTGTATCCTTTCTTCCCAATCATCGGTAAATGTCTGGTCTTGTTTCACCTATCGACATCTTTGTTCGATGTCGGTAAACATCGAGTTCCTTCCCAGTCATCGGTAAATGTCTGGTCGTGAAGCGTTTTCTTTGATATTGGTAAATGCCAATTCCTCAGTAGAGTCGTCAGTAAACGTCTGGTCTTGTTCCAGTTGTAAACATCGTTTTCCTCCTCAGTAAAGCCGCCATCGGTAAATGGCCTCGCTTTCCTTCTGTTGAAGTCATCGGTAAATGGCCTCGCTTTCTTTGGTATCAGTAGATATCAATTCTTGTTTTGAAGCCGCCATCGGTAAATGGCCTCGCTTTCCTTCTGTTGAAGTCGCCATCGGTAAATGGCCTCACTTTCTTTGGTATCAGTAGATATCAATTCTTGTTTTGAAGCCGCCATCGGTAAATGGCCTCGCTTTCCTGGGTATCAGTAGATATCAATTCTTGTTTTGAAGCCGCCATCGGTAAATGGCCTCGCTTTCCTCGATTCGTCACCTGCGGAGTGCAAATTCTCCGGTTCTTTTGGTATTCAATCCCTGTTTACCTTGAAAGTCTGATAGTCGTTGCTTTCATCCGTTCAGGTTCTCAGTTGATTGAATAGGGGCAGCTGTAGCACCTCAAATTTTCCCTCCCCATTCATGCATTCATATCTTTTTAGGTCATTTATCATTCCATATTGCATTGCACCATGGCAGTCAGAATTGGCATTAAGAGGATCCTTTGTGCAAAAGAGCAAGTCTTTCCTTGAGATGAAGGCCATATGATTATTCTAAAGAGCTTATATGAGATAGGGTTCATCTTGAAGCAACATTACCAAGTGGTAGAGGCCAAATTTCATCAGTGCATTTCCAGGTCATCTGAGGACCATAGAAGTCAACTATGCAGTCAACAGAGGGCTATGAGGTGGAGAAATGAGTTGAGACAATTCATTCATGCTCAAAAGAGGCCTATTCATCATGACAAACATCTATCTTGAAGATTTTGAAGTCAAATCAAAAGTTTCCAAAAATGGAAAGTGACCTGTAATTCAAAGTCTCCAAAAATGGCAAGTTTTTGGACCACATTGAACTTGATTTTCCAACATCAAAGAAGCTTCAAATGGATTTTTGGTGAACATGAAAGTTGAAGATCTTTCTCAACTCTTTTCAAAAAGTCCAAAATCATGTCCATCTGATGATTGGTTGAGAAGTTACGGCCAAATGATCACAAAGTGTACATGGAAGTTCAACATGGCATAACTTTTGATCCAAAACTCCAAATTGAGCCACTCTTTTTGCAAAATGCTTGTTGTGACCCATACTTTTCAAATCAGCCGTTGCAGTGCATGAAAAAATCTCACATGACCATTGGTTCATACATGTGCATTTTGGAGGGAAAATTGACAATTCAAATTTGGTGGATTATACAAGCAATTTGATCATTCCATCATGTTCATTGGATGATTTGAAGTGAGATTTAAGCTCAGCATGGCACATTTCACGTGCACATGTCCATGCATAATCACATTTTTCATTTTTTGCATACCACCTCACATCTCCTTAATCTTAATTAACCAAGGCAAATTGAGATTAGCACAGTCATTAACACTTCATATAAAAGCCTAATCATAACTGTTTTGGCTCGGAAGAACAGAATTTGGATCAAAAATCTCATTTCCCTCCCAATTTTCTCTCTCATTGAATCTCAAAATTCTTTACACAAACACCAAGTTTCTTGGTAGATTCATGATCCTGGTGTAGTTTAGAGCAAGAATCAACCATCACTTTGGCCAATTCAGTCCATAATAGTGCAGATCCAAAGCTTGAACATGAAGATGGATCTTGAAAATTGAGCTTCATTCAGGTGGATTCAAGTGTTAATCTGTGCACAAAGCTTCATAACAAGGTTATAGGAGAAGATCTGGAAAGTTTGGGAGCTGTAGCACGCGAATTCATCACACTGCACATCAGGTAGGTGAAAATTCGATCATCATATTTTGCATTCTCATGTATATAAACTTGTAGATCTTTTGATGCTGATGACACTGATATAATTAGATCTTGAAATGGATGAGAAACGAGTGAGATATGTGGAATTAAAGTTTCAATGTTCATAATGTTTTCCTTCGATCTGTTCAATCCATGGAGAATTAGGCTGTATGAATGTGATATTCTTGTTCCTCATTGAAAGACGGTTCGAACCATATGCGTTTCATCAATTTCTGGAAATTTTTCTTGTTGCCTCCGCCGTGGATTTACCGGAGAAGACGGTGGAAACCACCGTCCACCGTCGCCTGCAAATATGCTAGGGTTTCTGTATTAGACGTTGCGTTTTGCTTCAAACGCGCCTTGAACCGTCCAGACCTGTGTTCGAACCTTTGCCATGCGTTTTTTAATTCCATTTATTTTCTCCTGTTGAAACGCTGCGTTTCATGTTAAGGCGCCTTGAACCTTACAAGCCTGAGTTCGATTCCTTACGTATGTTGTTTTTGAATTTAATTTTTGAACGCTTCGTAGACCGTCCATGCATAGGTTCGATTCTTCACTGGCGCATGTTTTCTGTTTTCTCACTTGAGCGCTCCTTAACTTTCAATGCATGGGTTCGAGTCTGGCTGTGTGCACTTTCCATTGTTAATTCACATTTCATTTTCCTATTATTTCATGTTGTTTCAATATTTTTTCTTCAACTTCAAAATATCATTAAAATTAGTAGGAATGTCCAAATTGGTCCAAACTTTTTTTCATATGCTTGTGTTAATGTCTATTATTTTTTTATGTTATTTTCATGATTTTTGTGTTTCTGGATTTTTAGTGGTGATTGTTTGTTTGAACATGATGCCATAATGATATGCTACATTAATTTGTTTGTGAATTGTTCATGGGTTATCCAATTGCCTTGAAATTTTGCATACATGATCTTAACATGTGTTGTGATTTTTTGGCTTTGGTTTGAGATTTTTATCATTTGATATCATTGTTTTGGACACATGAACATATGGTGTGACAATTTGTGTCACATATTTGATGTTGCACTTGTGCATTTTCATTTACATGTCATTTGATCTCTTCTGGAGTTGAGTTTTTGTATGATGTTCACTCTTAACATGATAAGCTTGTATAAAAAATTTCATGATCATTGGATGTGTTTCTGATTTGATTTGGATTTTCTCATTTGGATGTCCAATTGTGTGCACATTGCTTGCCTTTGCTTTACCTTGATCACTTGATGGCTTTGCCTTATGAATTGGTTTTTGTCCTTTTGAGGACTCTTTCTTGGTTGATTAAATGTGCTTCATGTGAAATATTGACTTCTGTTTTGACTATTTGACTTGCCTTTGACCCTAGTCTTTGTACTAGTGGTTTGTACTTACCAATTGTGTTTTGTGTTTCAGGTTTGAGCATTTAACACTAATGGTTGATGTGATCTCATTACATGAGATGCCATTTGCTTTGATCACTAACTCTTGTTGTGTTGTAGGTCCATTGATGTGATGAACTCACTTGAGTGCTTACATGACTTGCATTGTGTAGATAATTGAAAAGTTCCACTGCGTTGACTGTTGGTTTTTCTGAATACAATATTAACTGTTTGGCTTTTGTACAGGTACATTAGTTGCTTTTAGCTCTTGCTTGAGCTTTGCTTTGGAGTGTGGTTGATATACCAATTAGGTAACCACTCTATCACTCCATGTAGTCTGGAAGTCCTGCAACCTTTTTGGCAGGCATTTGGCTGAAGTCCTCCTTAAGAGGCCATGATTGTGATTGTTTACATTTGTGCTAAAGACCTCCAAGTGAGGCATGTTACTTGTTAAGTCCTCCTAAGTGAAGAGGCAATTGACAGATAGAAGGGATTAACAATCAATCCCCTGTTACTCAGTGAGTCGTTCATTATGCTCGCACTACGTGCTGATGCTCTTGAACATAACCCAAGATCTTTGTATAGTGTCAGTCAAGTGGAATAGGGTCCCTCTTTCTGGATCCCCACACATTATTTGATTTGAGCTCACCTAGGCCAGGGTTAAGAGCATGAGGTCTTATCCTTATTACCACCTTTCATCAACTTCACCCTAACTCTCAATGTTAGTGGTTAAGAGCCTTAGCACACCCCTACAGTGTTGGCTTGTTTGTCGAGGTTGATATGACCCCTCTTGACTAAAGCCCAACCATTTGTCTGAGCCTCTTGGTTGCATATAGAGTGTGATACTTGTTCACCTGTGATTGATGTTACTTGCTGTTTGAGCTGACTTGCTTCCTGTGTGAGTTAGGTTCTGATTAGAGACCTCAACGTAAGGATCGTTTGCATGACAACTTTTAGGATTGAGTCGTAGTCTCCCTATTAGTTCGTTATCTCCCTGGTCTCTGGTTAGGAGAGAGGTTCTCCCCTGTTAAGGGGAACTACGTCGCCCTGATTCTCATACTAGATGAGATACGTAGGCAGGAGATCGAGCGAGATCTCTCTGGGCAACCCTTTTGTTTTGTTTGGTGTGTGTTCACCCCACCCTTTTGTTTTTATTGTGTGGGTGTGCACCTTTCTTCTTTTTGTGTGTGTTTGTTAGGAGTTGGATGTAAGTCCATTTATTGGCATTCTGTTTCCTGTTTCCTTGGAGTTCGTTTGGAGTCAGATATAAGTCCATTCATTGGCATTCTGTTTCCTGTTTGCGTTTGTTTGTTTGGAGTCGGATGTAAGTCCATGTATTGGCATTCTGTTTCCTGTTTGCGTTTGTTTGTTTGGAGTCAGATATAAGTCCATGTATTGGCATTCTGTTTCCTGTTTGCATTTGTTTGTTTGGAGTCGGATATAAGTCCATGTATTGGCATTCTATTTCCTTTTGTGTGTTTCTTTTTACGTCTCAGCGTCTCCTTTCAGTGTTTGTTTCGGCGTGCGTTAGCCGAGCTACGAGTGCTCTGATTCTTTCTCTGGTTAGAGAAGATACGTATGCATAGAATGCGATGTCCTAGCGAGCATGTTCCGCCTTTCCCCGAACTACATTGACTCTGATGTTTGTTTCTGACAAACTACGTAGGCTTAGGATGCGACATTCTACCGAGTCCGCTTCCTCCAACTTCTTTCACCTATTTTACTATTCCAGTGTGTGTGCATTTTCTTTGAGCATTTTATTAGCAACCTTTTCCTATTCTTTTGAGCGTGGATCCCGTCGAGTACGACGGACGTGAGGAGTGCTAATACCTTCCCCTTGCGTAACCGACTCCCGTACCTTGCAATCTCTGGTCGTAAGACCATTCCTTTCCCTTTCTTAGGTTAGTCCTGCGCTCCCTTTCCATCAGAGGATGAATAGCGTCGGTGGCGGCTCTGTGTTTTTCCCGCCGATTGTTTTTCGCGTTGCGACAGTTGGCGACTCTGCTGGGGATTCACTGACCTCTTGCTGGTCCATCTTCCCTAAGCGAGTCAATCCTAGCGCTCTTTAGGATAGTTTTGGTTGCTTTTACCATTTTATTTATTGCATTTCTGATCATTACATTGTGATTGTATATATTTGCATATATGTTTGCATGCATCATATTATCATTGTGCTGGATTCTGTACAGGTTGGTTCCTCTGATTTGGGGTGGGTGTTCTGAGTGGGGCTAAAACCCAGGCCCGAGTATACACCTAGGATTAGCGTGGTCTCATGTTTCCTCACATGTTGTATGACATGATGTTGAGACATGACATACCACAGCCGGACGAGGTTCTTTGGAGAGAGTCCTTCCGTTTTGAGTATTCCACTCAGGTTGGGTTATCTCTTTTGAGTTGTTGACTTCGGTGACCGTTCTTTCCCGGATCTTTGGTTTATATGATCTTATGAGAGCTACAACG
Source organism: Lathyrus oleraceus (assembly GCF_024323335.1). NCBI lineage: Eukaryota > Viridiplantae > Streptophyta > Magnoliopsida > Fabales > Fabaceae > Lathyrus > Lathyrus oleraceus. The sequence goes on from NC_066582.1 coordinate 362,728,277, forward strand.
GCACACCCGAAAGGGCAAACCCGTTGAGTATCTTGCCCGATTGTCGAGACCATTATCCGCCTTAGGATGACCTTATTAGAATTCACCTGTGAGGGGAGGGTTTGATTCTTACAGATACAGGTTCCGCCAGTGATCATGTGATGGTGACTTTGGTTTAGTCGGATTTATGGATATTTATTTCTGACACGCCGGAGGTCTGTCCATGGTATTTATCAGCGGGTTCCGTTTATTTCGGATCCCCAGGTTGAATTTGGGGTTGCTTGTCCAGATGATCAGTGATTTACCTATGATGATGGTGATGTATCCTCCGGTTCCATTTATTTCAGAACTCCCAAGTTGGACTTGTGGTTACTCGGTCCCTCAGATGGTTGGGATCAGTTCAGAGACCGGAACTTCCGTACAGTTGGTGTTCAGATGACTTGGAGGACGGCACAGTGACTTGCATTCATGCATCTACATCATTCCCATTTCACATTCATCCGCATCTAACTCATGTCTATCCATACTCAGGGTACATTCTCGATTGAGATTCTTGTTGAGAGACATCCTGATGTCAGAATGTTATTGTCAAATTATTATCCGTCTCGGTGAAGCCAGAATCGAAAGACAGAATGTTCCTGACCCCACCTAATTTAGTTTAATTTTTCATAATTTTTTTGATTAATTTACTATTTATTCTTGATTTATTTCTAACCTAGTCTTGTTTTTTGACTTTTGGTTTAACCTTTGTTTTGATTCAATTAATTCAATAACCAATTTTCATTATTTTTGAAACCTTTTTGGGGCATGATGATGTCCTGACCCCACCTTAGTTAGTTTAATTTTTCATAATTTTTTTGATCATTTTACTATTTATTTGATAATTTTCAAGTTGACTTGACTTTTCAGTTGACTTTTCTATGATTGATGTTTGACTTAGGGATTGCTTATGGCAATTGAAGAGATCTTTTGATCCTCCCTTGTTCATCTCATATGCCATATATTATAGGCCTCTCATCTTGATTTTATTTGATCCTTGCATCATTTCCCAATTAAATTATTCATTGATCCTTTGTGTGCATAGTTTCATCTGTCTGATTCATCTGATATTTTTTATACTTGTTTCTTTCATCCATGCCTTGATTGTTTGATTGCTTAACATGTTTATACTTCTCATGCATTGTCTAATGCTTCATTATTTCATTCTTTGATTATTTGATTTGATCATATACTTGTTTATATATCTAATTAATAACTGTTGCCTACTTGTATGATGTATGAGGCATTTATTCTTTATTGTCTGCTTGCCATGAACAATCCCCATTCATAACAAATGTATCCCTCTCCCATGAAGTGTATAATGTTTATTCTTTCATTCTTTATTCATCTGTTAATACAAGAATTAAAATGAACATCCGATAACCATTTCAAAACAAGATCAAAACCTCGATCCAACATCGAGTAATCATTTTCAAAACTTAACAGAACCAGCACGTATTCATCCATCCTTTTGTAAGTCGATTGCTTCATGCATCGCCGTTTCTCTTGTAAGTCGATTGCTTCAGGCATCTCCATCTACCTGTAAGTCGATTGCTTCGTGCATCGCCGTCTACCCTTTACCCCATTTCTCTCCTTGCTCCATTCGTCGATTCTTGTTCCGTTTAGGTAGCACCCATTAGGTAGAACCCTTTGTATGATATCATAAGTAGTATTCCCTTATTCTTTTGTATGATAACATAGGTAGAATTCCCTTATTCTTTGCATGCTAACATTAGGTAGATATTCCCATTTGTAAATCCTAACACATAGGTCCACATTGCATGGCAACTCTAGGGCAGAGCTTCCCCATTTTTTAGACCTTCTGTGCGTCTCTGATCATATGGCATGTAGTCCGTCCTATTGCAAAGAGGTAACTGCCTAAGACTTGATTCAGCGAGCTGCGACACCTGCTGCTAGGACGTGAACACAATGCCCACTCTCCTTTGACACAACTGGTGTCTTCCTTTGTAAGTTCATGTTCAGATGGAAATCCCTGTGTAGCCGAACTACGGCAACTCTGATTCTCATGCTCAAATGAGATACGTAGGCACAAGAAGCGATGTCTTATCGAGTTTTTTAATTGACAACTAACAACTAATCCTTGTTTGCTTTCGCCCTCGTGGCGATTCTTTTTCTCTCACCCTCGTTGCGATCGAGACCTTCCCTTTCTCTTGCCCTAGTTGCAATCGAGACCATTGTTCCCGTAGTTAGCTGAACTACGTTTTGCTCTGATTCTTATTCCAGATGAGATACGTAGGCATAAAATGCGATGTCTTAGCGAGCACACTTCTCTTTAGCCCATAGGTAGCCGAGCTACGAAGACTCTGATTCTCATTCCAGATGAGATACGTATGCAGTGGATGCGACATCCGTGCGAGTCATTTTCTTTTGACCCCCTTTTCTTTTAGTAAATAGTACATTAGATAAACACACACCCTTTAGACAAGAAAAACAAGAGTGGATCCCGTAGAGTACTACGGATGTGTAGGGGTGCTAATACCTTTCCTTCGCATAATCGACTCCCGAACCCAAGATTTGGTTGCGAGACCTTGTCTTTTCCTTTCTTTTCTTCAGGTTTTCTTCGAGCGTTTCCTTTCCCTTTTTTGGGATAAATAACGCACGGTGGCGACTCTTCTATCATTTCTTTTGTCGCTGGTTGTTTTTTCGCAGGTTGCGACACCTGCTCTCAACATCTTCTTTGCCATATCATGTCCATTGGAGTGAGTATCAAAGGTAACCTCATGCACTTCGGTCATCAATAGTGTAAGACCCCAATTTTGTCCCTAAGATCCCTCATGGCATCATATCATATCATTGTATTGCCTCAAGGATCATTGTACACCTTGCTTCCTTCGCTATGGGTGGGTTATCTTTTTGAGAGTGGTTCTTGATCACCAAGCATTCCTTGCATTTGTATGTCATTACTTTTCTTTTAATCACTAACCAAAAGTACAAAAATATGTCATCTAACCTTTGTCTTGCAGATGAAGCAATCAACAGTCCAGGCAATTCAAGGCATTCATTGAGCAATAGATGGTGGTCATTCTTCAGATTTGGACCCCCACGATCATTCACAACAGTTCATATGAGCTATGATGTTATTTTGAAGCAGAATCCCAAGTGGTAGAAGCTTGAATTTCATCAGAACATTTCCTAGTCAACTGAAGGCCTAGAAAGTCAACTGCAAGGTCAACTGTGGATTTGGAGGTGGGAAGTGATTAGAAATACTTCATTCATGTTCAAACAAGTCTCATTTGACATTTCAAACACTCACATTAAGGAAATTGAAGTCAGGTCAAGAATTGCCAAAAATAGAAAGTGACCTATAATTCGAACTTTCCAAAAATGGAAAGATTTTGGACCAACTTCAACTTCATATTACATCATCAAGAAAGCTTCAAATGAAAATTTGTTGAACATGAAATTTGTAGATCTTTCTCTCCTATTTCCAAAAAGTCCAAGATCATCAATTTCTCATGTGTGGTTAAGGAGATATAATCAAAACATGGCAAAGTATGCTTGGAACTTCAAATGGACATAACTTTTCAACCAAAGCTCCAAAATGAGTGGTTCTTTTTGCAATATTCTCCTCTTGACCTCTAATTTCCAAATCATGCATCACATTACATGAATTGTCATCACATGAGCACTTGTTAATTCATTGGCTTTTTGGAGGGAAATCTCAAAATTCAAATTTGGTGCATGGTTTGAAGTTTTTGCCATCACCATTGGTTCCAAAATTGGATTTTAAGTGAAAATGAAGGGAATTCGTGTACTGTTCACACATGCATTCCATGCATGGGGGTGAAAATCCAATTTGCACATACACCTTAAAACTTGATTAATCTCATTAGGATTTGGCTTAAGCATGATTTAAACATAATTAGCAAGGCATATATAAAGAAAAACCTAACTGTTTTCAGGGAGAACATTCATTTTTCAGATCTAGATCAAAATTCTTCAAACTTTTCCCTCAATTTTTTTTGCAATTTCTTCAAACAAAAGCATATTCCATTGCTTGATTCTTGATCCTGAGGTGTTATTGAGCAAGTTTGGACGTGGAACCAAGAGAAACAATGCCACATTGAAGCATACACACAGCTTGAAGCATCCATAGAATTTCAAAAATCTGGTGGATTCGTGTGCAATTAAGCTTCAATTTCTCCTTCAATCATCCATACAAGCATCATAGAGGAACATTTGAGCTATCACAAGCCTTGAATCAAGCCAAATCCAGATCTGCTCTTCAAAAGGTCATGAATCGATTCTCTTAATTCTCAAATCTATTATGATGTTGTTGTAGATCTTGATGTGCTGGTTATGCTGAGCTTTGAATCGTGTAATTTCATGCAATATTGACTGGGTTAGGCTACGTTAAAGTTTCATGTATGAATATTGTTTGGTTCGATTTGATCTTGATACTTGGAATTAAGCTTAGCTATGCATGGATTTGTGATCTCCTTTGAATGTACAACATGTTTGTGTGCTTGATTTTGATTTCTGGAACAATTTTTCTGGAATTGCATGAACATGCTATTGTTCATCTTCTTCACGAGGAAGAAGATGAAGATCTTGCCTATGGCCACGCTTTTGATCCTTTTGGAAACAATTTTCTGGTTTGCATGTGTTAATTTAGGGATTGACATGTACTGGTCCACGTGTGCGTCCACACAACATTTCCATTGGCTCACATTCGTTTGACTGGCACGCGCAAGCATTGACCGGCCACGTCAATAAATGAAACGCCGTGTTTCATTGCTTGGCGCGTTTCACATTTAAATGTTAACCGGATTCGATTCCCCGCTGCAACAATTATTCAAATGCTTTCATTCTTTTTCATTTTCCCTCCATAATCATGCTATGCTTCTCATATGTTTTTTTAATTTTTTTTTCTCATCTTAGAAAATTCATATCAATTTGAAAACTCATCCAAAAATTACCAGATTTTTTGCATTGTGATCCTTATTCTCTCTAGTTTTTTATCATCATGATTTTACAAGTTGTGCTTGGCTGGATATTTTTTTGTGCTAGAATGATTGAACATGTGTCCTTATTTGACCTTGCCTTGGTTATCATGTTGTGAAATGCTTGATTCTTATCCAATAAATGTGAAATTTTGCATGCTAAAACTAGACACACTGCTTGACATTTTGGTGTTGATTTGGCATTTTTATCAATTACCAGTTCTGTTTTATGATTGTTCTAACTTGGTGTGACAATTTGTGTCACACCTTTTGATGTTCAACTTGTATGATGTGTTTGCCATGACAAATGATGCTCTATGCTTCTGAATTTTTGTGTAATGCATGTTACGAATGTCTTGATTGATCATGAATTTTCTCAGAATTATTTGAATTATTTCTGATTTGATTTGCATTTTTCATTCTGGTTGATCACATTTGAGCTTTAAAATTGTCTTGAACTTCATTTGATCATGAAATGCTTTTGGTGATTCATTTTGATATGAGACTTTTTGGAATGTGTCAAGATGTGATTGAAGTTGATTCATGTTAAATTTCAGCTCCTGTTTCAAAAATTTTCTCCATCTTTGACCCTAGGCTTTGACCTAGTGGTTTGTTGCTTATGTTTGAGCTTTGATTTTAGGTTGAACATCCAAGTTGCATAATTGAGGATGCTCCATCATTTGAGCATTGATGTTTGCTTTTGATTACTAACATTTGTGTGTTTTGTAGGTTGATGTTAACTCATTTGAGTTTTCCTCTTGGCTTACACATTTTGTACATTGGGATTGTCTGTTGCTTATTAACTGTTGTCTGTTTGTCTGAGTTTTGTACTGATTTGTTTAGTGTTTCCACAGGTACCTAAGTTGCTTTAAGTTCATTGTGAACTTTGCTTTGCTTGGTTGCTTAACCAATTAGGTATAATTTCTAATCTTCATGTAGTCTGGAAGACCGACTGTTATTGGTAGGCACCTGTCTGAAGTCCTCCTTAAGAGGCAATGCTTGTGATTGTTTATCTTTTGTGCCAAGCAGGAAAAGTCCTCTCATGAGGCAATTGATAGATAAAAGAGATGTGTAATCCATCTCCTGCTACTCAGTGTGTCATTCACCTTTCTCACACCATGTGTTGATGCATGGTGAATAATAGCCCAAGATCTTATAGAGTCAAACCATTTGTGGAGAAGAGTTCCTACTTTCTGAACACCCACACCTTCTATTGTTTAAAAGCTCTCCCAGGCCAGGGATAAGAGCTATGAGGCACACCCCTCATCTCCATTTCATCTGCTTCACCCTAACTCTCAATGTTAGGGTTAAGAGCTCAAATTACCCCATTCCAGTTGGCTGTAAAGCCTAACCTTGCTTGAGCCTAATTGATTGTATATAGTGTGTGCTAATTGACTTGTTTGTTTATTTACTTGATTCATCTGTGCATCTTTGCTTATGTGTGCCTTTGTGCATTTATCTTCATCACTTGTATCTCATTCCATAATCATTGTTCATATCTTTGTGACACTTTGTTTGTCCATTGAGGAGTCAATTGTAAGTCCAGTTATTGGCAGTTGTTTCCTATGATCTGGAGGGATTTGGAACTAAGACCATTCATTGGCATTCCTTTCCTTGGAGTCGAGTGTAACACCATTTATTGGCAACTTGTTTCCTCTTTCTTATTGCATTTGTTATTTGTTTCTTGTGAGGAGTCAATTGTAAGTCCATTTATTGGCAGTTGTTTCCTATGATCATTCCTGTGAGACTAGTATAAGTCCATTGATTGGCATCTGGTATCCATGTTTCTTTTGTTATAGGAGATTGGTGTAAGTCCATTGATTGGCATCTGGTATCCATGTTTCTTTTGTTTTAGGAGATTGGTGTAAGTCCATTGATTGGCATCCGGTATCCATTTTCTCTGTTATTTGCATTGTTGCCTTATTCCAAAGGAATCACTTGAATCATCTACATATGATCTCAAAAGGTGAACATCTAAGAAGTTTTACTTCCTCACCCTCCCACCTTTTGTTTCTTTAAACCTCCATTTGCTTGCTAACTCAAACCAAAAAATATTGTGCAAACATTTTCATTGCTTTTCAAATTAGAAACCTAGGCCTTAAGCCTTTGATTTTCAAACTTCATTTTCACAATACTTATTTTGAATTGAATTCTAATCATACTTTGACCACTTTTTGTGAATAAATCCTAATTGGTTAATTTCACTCATTCAATTGTTTTGTGGCTTTGTCCATTCTTGATAAGTTTTCATACATTAGCCATAGATCTCAATTATCTTAGTGGTTGATGTTAATCTCACCTTTTGTCCTTAGTGATTGAATTGTAAGACTTCCTCGCTTATTATAGGGTTAACCCCTCACTAGCAAGTTGAATCTTTTCTCACATGGTGGACTTGTTGTTTGTATAAGGTTGAGTTTTCTCCCGTGGATAACGAAAGACCTTAGGGCTTTTGTTTAAAATGAACCCACTCATATTTTGGAAATCTTTTAGCTGAACTACGAGGTTTTGATCCTGTAAAGTTACGTAGGCAATGGTTATCCATCCAAACACAAAAATAATAATTTGTATATTCTTTTCCCATCCCTTCAATCCATGTTTGCACAATAAATATTTCATAAACAAATAACATTTCGTACAACAAGTTGTGAAAAGGGCTCCCTAGGAGTACCTAGGACGTTTTGGGTGCCTAACACCTTCCCATTGCGTAATTAACCCCTTACCTAGATCTCTGATCTTTTCATTGGTTTTCTATGTGTAAAACTTCTAAGGCTTTTGTTTGCTTTTTAGCCATTCCTTTGGATAAATAAAAGTGCGGTGGCGACTTGATTCTTTGTATGCTTTGCTTTTGGTTTAATCAATAAATCATAAAGTGATGAATACACCGCTACAGAAAAGTGGCGACTCTGCTGCGGATAGATCTCCTTGGTGGTTTTACCTACTTTTCACCCTTGTTATATGATATTGTTTATTTGTTATATGACATATTTTTTGTACAATTGGGGATTACTGTATTGATTGTAATGATTGAATTGCTTGATATACAATTGCTGTTTGCTTGGTGATCTCTGTGAGATGAGTTCTATACTCGAACTCGAGTGCATCTTAGGATAGGAGAATGGCATAGTCTTGTCGACTTGTGTGGAGTATTCCTTAGCAAGTTGACTTGCGAGTCCATTCACTTGGTGGAGGTCATGTTGAATTAATAATGTCACACAAGTTATTTGTGGTTAGGCATTATTCTTTTAACATGTGCCTTAGAAGCCAAGGACCTTAGTTTACCAAGCCCATCTTGGCCTATTTTTAGGACGTAGTGCGGAGGTCGTTCAGATGTGATATCTGATGCGATTGTTACGTGATACTACACTCATAAGAGTCTCTCGAGAATATTTTTGGAATACGAGTATTCGTTCCTCCGATAATATTCGAAAGATGGGATGATGACTATGGGAACCTCTGGTAGAACATGTTCGGCAGGTTTAAACCCTAGTACACTCCCTTTGGGTGGTTCTTAACCGAGACTCCATGCTCGTGACTCTCAGCAAACCCGTGATTCATGGTTGAGTCGTTCAGACATCCTTAATATCAATGGAACTTGGGTGTCGATAAGGTGAAAACCATAATCCACCAAAATGGATGATTGATATTGAGGATGATTGAGCCGTTTCATGTATTGTTAATATCAATGGAACTTGGGTGTCGATAAGGTGAAAACCATAATCCACCAAAATGGATGATTGATATTAAGGATACTATGAGCTTTCCCATGACCTTTGTCTGGTGTGTTTTGCTTGATCCTTGAGTGTGATTGCTGCATTCATGCATTCATGCATTCATCTGCATTCATATCATTAGAAAAATCAGAAAATTTTCAAGGAACTTAAAGGGTTTATTTGCAAAATTTTCAGACATGGAAAGACCAAAAAGGCATACAAAGAAGTACAGCTTTAGACAGCCTGATGTGAAAGAGTTAAGGAATCTGACATCCTATGTATTGGATCCCTTAGGTTTCAAAGCTCGTTATGGGAAGCTTCTGCCTTTGTTGACTACTCAGGTCGATGAAGGGTTGATGAGTACTTTGGCGCAGTTCTATGATCCTCTGCATCATTGCTTCTCTTTTCTGGACTTTCAGCTGTTGTCTACGCTCGAGGAATATGCTCATCTTGTGGGTATTCCTGTTCTAGATCAGGTGCCGTTCAGTGGCTTAGAGAGTATTCCGACTTCTCGAGAGATCGCAGACTGGTTGCACATAGATGAATCCCTTATTGAAGCACATATGACCACCAAAGGTGGAATTCAGGGTCTTCCTTCTGTTTTCCTCGTTGCTCAAGCTACCGTTTTTGGGAAGGCCATGAGTGAGGATGCCTTTGAGGCCATATTCGTGCTACTCATCTATGGTTTGGTTTTGTTCCCCAACATCGACAAATTTGTGGATGTGAACGCCATTAGGATCATTTATGTTCTTAATCTCGTTCCTACTCTGTTGGGTGATGCCTATTTCTCTTTGCACCCGAGGAATGCAAAGGGTGGAGGAGTTATTGTGTGCTGTTTGCCTCTGTTGTATAAGTGGTTTATTTCTCACTTACCGCAGACGGTCGCTTTCAAGGAGAACAAGGGATGTCTATGGTGGTCTACGAGACTTATGTCTCTCACTAATGATGATATCTCTTGGTATGATCGCGTGTATGATACAATTCAGATCATTGATTATTGTGGTGAATTCCCTAATGTGCCTCTTCTTGGTACATGTGGCGGGATCAGCTACAATCCTATCTTAGCACGTCGTCAGCTTGGGTTCCCCCTAAAGGATAAACCTCATAACATTCTGTTAGAAGGTGTGCTCATTCAGGAGGGTAAAGATCCCCAAGGGCTAAAAGCCAGGATGGTCCGCGCTTGGCGCAAGATTCACAAGAAGGGTAGAAATGAGTTGGGTCCGAAGAACTGCATTGCTTTGGAGCCTTATACTTCTTGGGCCAGACAGAGAGCATCTGAGTATCTTATGCCGTATGATTATCCGAGACCTACACTGTTGGTTGTGGCTGGGCCTTCAACCCTCCCTAACCAAGGCGTAGAGGAGTTGAGAGAAGAAGACCTTTCACGTGCCTGGATCCGTGAAAGAGAAGAGTTGCTTCAGCAAATCAAGGAGAAGGACGCTCTGATCGAATTCCTCGAGCACCAGGTGATAGATGATCTGAATGATACCTGGACTTCTCTGCTTCCTCAGTCTTCCAAGTTCTGGAAGAGGAAGTATGATCGACTTGCTAAGGAGAAAGCGGATATGGAAGCGGCATATGAGAGAGAGATCAAGAAGCTTTGTGTATCTCGTCTTCCAGCATCTCGGGCTTCTAGGGATCCATAGGATGTTCATTTTCCTTTTCCCTTGTAATAATCAACAATGCTATACTTCTTTGTCTTTAATATATTTGATGAGATATTTTTCCATATGTAATTAAATGCTCTAAATTTCGAAAAACGTTTGCAAATAGAACCCTAAAAGTTCCTTGGAATAAATACAAAGCATATGCACAAGCATTGCATGCATCATCTCGCATAAGCAGGTGTTGTTCTGGTCTTCTTGTCTGTGGCCTAAATTTGTACTCTTCATTTATTTTGAAGACAAGCTGACTCATCGGTACTACACCCGAGCCAATTCTGCTAGAGTGATGGATCAACTTGAACAAGAGAACCGAGAGTTGATGGAAGAAGTTGCCCGACTGAGTGCTCTGATGGAGCAGTTTCTAGCTGCTCGGAATCAACCGTCTCCACTGCCTACAACTCCTCCCCAGAGGACTGTTATATCTGAAGTAGTTGCATCAACTATGCCAGCTGCCAGTGCTCATTTCATGCCGAATGCCATGCCAGCCGGATTTCCGTGGGGTATGCCTCCAGGTTTCATGCCAGATATTCCAGCTCCTACATTTGCTTCCATGTCGGCATCTAGCCCGGTCCTTGCAATGCCTCCTCCTGTCGTGCATACCACTCCCAAGGTAGAAGACACCATCTATCATTCTGAGCCGTCTGAGGGCCCAGATGTTAATGAAATGATGGATGTGATGAACGACCAATTCCTTGAGCTCCGCAAGGAATTGAAGACCCTCCGAGGGAAAGATTTGTTCGGCAAGTCTGCTGCTGAACTATGCTTGGTTACCGGTGTGAAGATTCCTGTCAAATTCAAGGTCCCAGACTTTGAGAAGTATAAGGGGAACACCTGCCCGCTCATCCACCTGGTCATGTATGCCAGGAAAATGTCTACTCAGACCGATAATGATCAACTGCTCATTCATTATTTTCAGGATAGTTTGTCTGGTGCAGCTCTTCGTTGGTATATGAGCCTTGATAGCGCAAACATCCGTTCCTTCAACGATCTTGGCGAGGCCTTCGTCAAGCAGTACAAATATAATGTTGATATGGCTCCTGACCGTGATCAACTCAGAGCCATGTCTCAGAAGGACAAAGAGACATTTAAGGAGTACGCCCAGAGGTGGCAAGAGCTGGCAGCTCAGATTACTCCTCTGCTGGAAGAGAAGGAGATGACTAAGATCTTTCTGAAGACTCTTTGTTCATTTTATTATGAGGGGATGGTTGCGAGTGCTCCCTCTGATTTCACCGAGATGGTGAACATGGGGATGCGATTGGAGGAAGGAGTCCGGGAAGGACGGTTATCTAAAGATGAAGGCTCTTCTAAACGATATGGGGCGTTTAAGAAGAAAGATGGGGAGGCACATGCTGTGCAATCCCATGTTAAACCCAGAAGACCCTCTGCCAAGAGGAAGCCAGTGCGTCATCAGCATCAGGTGGCTCATATAGCACCTGTCTTCAGAGACAACAATCACCATAATCAGCAACAACCTCAGTATCAACAGCAGCATCGCCCACAGCAACAGGCTTACCAGTCTCGCCACAACAGTAATCAGGCTAATTTGAATTATGATAGGAAGAAGATCACTTTCGATCCTATTCCTATGTCATACGCTAAGCTATATCCCTCTTTAATAGAGCGGAAATTGATTACCCCGAGGGATCCTCCGGCTGTGCCTGCTAACCCGCAGTGGTGGTACAAGCCTAACCAGCATTGTGTCTATCATTCCGGTGCTCCTGGTCACAACATTGAAAACTGCTATCCATTGAAGACTAAGGTTCAAGACCTTATGAGATGCGGCATTCTGAGCTTTGAGGACTCAGGCCCCAATGTTACGAAGAACCCATTGCCCGAGCATGGGAAGTCGGTTAACATGGTCCATGGTTGTCCTGGCAAATATAAAGTCAAATATGTAAGCCATATTCGACAGTCATTGGTCGAGTTGCATCGTCTGCTGTGTGATTACAGTCATATGGAGCACGACCATGACAAATGCCGTATCTGCTCTGTCAATCGTTTGGGTTGTTGCCAAGTGCGTAGAGAGCTTCAAGAGCTGTTGGATGAGGGTACTATTGAGATTCTTCAAAACAGAAATGTTGATGAAGATGAACCAGAAGTAAATGTGATTTCTCCTGTGTTCAAGATTCCTGAGCCTGTTGTCATCCATTATGATGGTAGCAAACTGAAGGTCTCTCCTTCTTTGGTGATCAAGCCTGCAGGCCCTGTGCCTTATTGTTCTGAGAAAGCGATTCCCTTTCGCTACAATCCCGTTGCTGTTGAAGATGGGAAAGAAGTGCCTTTGCCTTAAACCTCTGTGGTGAATATTGCTGATGTGAGCGGGTTGACCCGTAGTGGTCGTGTGTTTTCTGCACCCCCGAAGCCTCATGTTGTTTCTGATTCTGCTGAATGCCCGGTTGGGACTGCGGTGAATGTTCCTAATCCGGCACCTGTTGCCAAACCCTCCTCTGTACAAAAGACTCCTACTTCTTCTGTTGGCCCAAGTGGCATTGTGAATGAAGAATGTGATGAGATGCTGAAGCTCATCAAGAAGAGTGAGTATAACGTTGTAGACCAGCTTCTACAAACGCCGTCCAAGATCTCCTTACTATCTTTGCTTCTGAATTCAGAACCTCATAGGGAGGCTCTGCAGAAAGTATTGGACCTGACTTATGTTGATCATGATGTCACAATCGAACAGTTTGATAGTATAGTTACAAACATCACTGCTTGCAACACTTTGAGTTTTTGTGACGCTGATCTCCCTGAGGAGGGAAGAGACCACAACATGGCTTTACATATTTCTATGAATTGCAAAACTGATGCCATGTCCAACATGCTGGTGGATACTGGGTCATCTTTGAATGTATTGCCGAAGACCACTCTTTCGAGATTGTCATATCATGGGCCTCCCATGAGGCAGAGTGGTGTTGTTGTGAAAGCTTTTGATGGGTCGCGTAAGACCGTGATTGGGGAAGTTGATCTCCCAATCAAGATTGGACCAAGTGATTTCCATGTTACCTTTCAGGTTATGGATATCCACCCATCTTATAGCTATCTCCTTGGTAGACCATGGATTCACGAGGTTGGCGCCGTGACATCCACCCTACACCAGAAGCTGAAATTCGTTAAGAATAAGAAACTGGTTGTGGTAGGGGGAGAAAAGGCTCTCCTGGTTAGCCACCTGTCTTCTTTCTCATATATTGATGCTGAGGATGAAGTTGGAACGCCTTTCCAGGCTTTGTCTATTGCTGAGCCAATTGAGAAGAAGTCTCCTTCATTTGCTTCCTATCGTGATGCGAAACTGGCCATTGAATGTGGTGCAGTTGCTGGTTTAGGGAAGATGATTGAGCTTGAAGACAATAAATCCCGGGCTGGCATTGGCTATTCTTCTAGGGTATTCAACAAGAAAGGGCTGTTCAAGAGTGGAGGTTTCATCCATGCTGATCAAGCTGAGGAAGCTGCTGCTATTCTGGAAGAGGATGCAGAGGATTTGAGCAACTTCGTTATTCCTGGTGGTGCCTGCCACAATTGGGTCGCTGTGGATGTTCCTACGGTCATTCATAAGTCAGCGTAATATGTTCACTTTGTTTCAAAACCCTTCTCCCATGCCAAAAGGAGAAGTGATGACATTGTTGGCAGCATTTATACAATGATATTTCATTCAATTAATGCATTGTTAAACATTTGTTTTTCCATTTGTTTTCACTTTTTGCTTTTGCATGAAATCGGTGATCACAAAAAAAAACCCTAAAAACAAGAATAAAAGCAATCTTTTCATCTGCATAATGATTTGCTTGTTTAAATTCTAAAGTTTTTATTATCCAAAATCATTATGCAGGTTGATTCTAAAACCCATTGAACATAATGATCCAACGCCATCTCCCAATTTTGAATTCCCTGTATTTGAAGCAGAGGAAGATGATGTTGAAGGGATTCCTGATGAGATTACCCGTCTCCTTGAGCACGAGAAGAAGATCATTCAGCCGCATCTCGAAGATCTGGAAACAGTCAACTTGGGGTCTGAAGATTGTATTCGTATGGTGAAGATTGGGGCACTTCTTGAAGAGTCTGTCAAGAAGGGGTTGATCAGTTTGCTACGAGAATATTCCGATATCTTCACTTGGTCGTATGAAGACATGCCAGGTCTAGATACAGATATTGTGCAACATTTCCTGCCTTTGAAGCCTGAGTGCGTGCCTGTGAAGCAAAAGCTCAAAAGAACTCATCCAGATATGGCAGTAAAGATTAAAGAGGAAGTTCAGAAGCAAATTGATGTAGGGTTTCTGGTGACTTCTACATATCCTCAATGGGTGGCCAATATTGTGCCTGTGCCTAAGAAAGACGGAAAAGTCCGTAAGTGTGTTGATTACAGAGATTTGAATAAAGCTAGTCCGAAAGATGACTTCCCTCTACCACACATTGATATGTTGGTAGACAATACAGCTAAATTCAAATTCTTTTCCTTTATGGACGGATTTTCCGGTTATAACCAGATCAAGATGGCACCCGAAGATATGGAGAAGACAACAATCATCACACCTTAGGGAACATTCTGTTATCGAGTGATGCCCTTACGTCTGAAGAACTCTGGAGCCACGTATCAACGAGCTATGACCACCTTGTTTCATGATATGATGCACAAGGAGATAGAGGTCTATGTTGATGATATGATTGCTAAGTTCCGAACGGAAGTTGAACATGTTGAGCATTTGTTGAAGCTTTTTCAGCATTTGAGGAAGTTTAGACTTCGTCTGAATCCGAACAAATGTACATTTGGAGTCCGTTCCGGCAAGTTGTTGGGTTTTGTTGTTAGCGAGAGAGGTATTGAAGTTGATCCTGCAAAGGTCAAAGCAATACAAGAGATGCCTGCACCCAAAACTGAGAAGCAAGTCTGAGGTTTTCTTGGCCGCTTGAACTATATTTCCAGATTTATATCCCACATGACTGCCACATGTGCGCCGATACTCAAGCTCCTTCGGAAAGATCAATCTCATGATTGGACCGAGGATTGCCAGAAAGCTTTTGACAGTATCAAAGAATATCTGTCTGAACCTCCGATCTTGTCTCCGCCTGTAGAAGGAAGACCTCTGATCATGTATTTGACTGTTCTTGAAGACTCGATGGATTGTGTACTCGGTCAACAAGATGAATCAGGGAAGAAAGAATCTGCTATCTACTACCTCAGTAAGAAGTTTACTGATTGTGAGTCTCGATACTCTATGCTTGAGAAGACGTGCTGTGCTTTGGCTTGGGCTGCTAAGCGTTTACGCCAGTACATGATAAATCATACAACTTGGTTGATATCCAGAATGGATCCAATCAAGTATATTTTCGAGAAGCCTGCTTTAACTGGGAGGATTGCCCGTTGGCAGATGTTGTTGTCTGAGTATGATTTCGAGTATCGAGCTCAGAAAGCTATTAAAGGTAGTATCTTGGCTGACCATTTAGCGCACCAGCCTATTGAAGATCATCAGTCTATTCAGTACGACTTCCAAGACGAGGAGATTCTGTATTTGAAAATGAAAGATTGTGATGAGCCTACACTTGATGAAGGTCCAGAACCTGGTTCCAGATGGACGATGGTGTTTGATGGCGTTGTGAATCAGTATGGAAATGGAATTGGGGCAGTAATCATTACTCCTCAGGGTACACATATTTCGTTTATAGCAAGGCTAACTTTCAAATGCACGAATAATATGGCTGAGTATGAATCCTGTATTATGGGATTAGAAGAATGTATTGATCTGAGGATCAAGCATCTTGATGTGTATGGTGATTCGGCCCTGGTTGTCAATCAGATCAAGGGAGAATGGGAGACGAATCAACCTGGTCTCACTCCGTACAGAGATTATGCGAGGAGGATTTCAACGTTCTTTACTGAAGTTGACTTTCATCATATTCCTCGAGAGGATAATCGGATGGCAGATGCGCTTGCTACGCTTGCTTCAATGATTGTAGTCAAGTATTGGAATGAAGTTCCCAATATTACCGTGATGCGCTTGGATAGACCAGCTCACGTGTTTGCAATTGAAGAAGTGAATGATGACAAGCCTTGGTATTTTGATATCAAGAATTTCCTCCAGAACCAGGTCTACCCGCCTGGGGCATCTGTGAAAGACATGAAAACTTTGAGAAGGTTGTCAGGCAGTTTTTACCTCAGTGGTGAAGTGCTGTACAAGAGAAATTTTGACATGGTTTTGCTCAGATGCATGGATAGACACGAAGCAAACCTGTTAATGATTGAGGTCCATGAGGGTTCATTTGGTACTCATTCCAATGGACATGCTATGGCAAGAAAGATGTTGAGAGCAGGCTACTATTGGCTGACAATGGAGTCTGACTGCTGCAAATATGTTAAGAAATGCCACAAGTGTCAGATTTATGCGGATAAGATCCATATTCCTCCAACACTTCTGAATGTGATTTCATCACCATGGCCTTTCTCTATGTGGGGAATTGACATGATCGACATGATTGAACCGAAAACGTCCAATGGGCACAGGTTTATTCTCGTAGCAATTGATTACTTCACCATATGGGTTGAAGCCGCATCATATGCGAATGTGACCAGGCAGGTGGTCGTGAAGTTTATCAAGAATCAACTTATTTGTCGTTATGGTGTGCCAGATAAGATCATTACTGATAATGGGTCTAATCCGAATAACAAGATGATGGAAGAGTTATGCGCTGAGTTCAAGATTGCACACCATAATTCTTCTCCTTACAGACCAAAGATGAATGGGGTTGTTGAAGCTGCTAACAAGAATATCAAGAAGATTATCCAGAAGATGACAGTTACGTACAAAGATTGGCATGAGATGCTGCCATTTGCTTTGCATGGTTATCGTACATCTGTCCGCACTTCAACAGGGGCAACCCCTTTGTCTCTTGTTTACGGCATGGAGGCTGTTCTCCTAGTAGAGGTGGAGATCCCATCAATGAGAGTCTTGATGGAAGCCAAGTTGACTGATGCTGAATGGATTAAGAGTCGTTATGACCAACTGAATTTGATTGAAGAGAAGCGATTGACTGCCATGTGCCATGGTCAGTTATATCAGCAGAGAATGAAGAAAGCATTCGATAAGAAGGTCAAGCCTCGTATTTTCCGAGAAGGTGACCTCGTGCTCAAGAAAGTCTTGTCTTTCGCGCTCGATTCCAGGGGCAAGTGGACTCCAAACTATGAGGGTCCATATGTTGTTAAAAGAGCCTTTTTAGGCGGAGCTTTGATGCTTACAACTATGGATGGGGAGGATTTCACTCGTCCTGTGAATTCAGATGCAATCAAGAAATACTTTGCCTAAAAAAAAGTATATAAGAAAAAACAGAATAGCTCGCTAAGTTGAAAACCCGAAAGGGCGGCTTAGGCAAAAATGAGCGTCTCGGTGGAAAACCCGAAAGGGCGATCCAGGCAAAAGTTAGAGACATTGGAAAAGAGAATATTCGCGTCCCGCTAGATTGAGTACCTCATTCTGGGGCAATCTAGGCAAAAATTAAGGATTTGGCAAGTAACTGCATCCTGACAAGACTTTCTGTTTCACAACTGTCTTTTCGTCAGAGATTCTCGATTCGTCGTCAACTGAAGCTTCGAATACATCGAGATTCAAATTGGTAGAGAAAGGATCATTATGTTCAATGTAGCCCTCTTCCAATATATATCACTGATTTCAAATTTGTACAGACCTATGGAGTCTTGCCATTTGCAGGCTACCATTCCATCAAATTAATTTGAGTTTTTAGCCAATTATTTGCATTCTTATTTGTTTCAATTCAACAAATGTTTTGCATGTTTTAATTGATAAAATGTCATTGTTTAAACAAATAGCATTCTTCAAAATTTGTTGTTTTAACCTGCAGTATCTCCAACGGAATTGGTATCCTCAACAGAGTTACTTTTGTGGCAGTTTCTGCCTGTTGTAAATCTCTGTTTCCCCAGTGGGGTCGGTTCGTGATCTATCATCCATAGATTCGGCTGATTTCCTGATGCTTTTGATCCCCAGTAGAGTGGCTTGTGACAGAATCTACTTATGTGATCTATTTTCCCTCAGTGGGTTTATCCCCGATGGAGTGACTGACAGTATCCCCAGTAGAGTTGCTTGTGCGGCCATATTCTACTTGTGTGTCCTGTTCTCTTTAGCAGTTCTTGCTTGTGCAGTGAACTCCTGTTTCCCAGCTGAGACTGGGGATCCCCTGCAGAAATCTCGGGATTTCTCCTTTTCCCCAATAGATTTGCTTTCGTGGCGGTTCCTGCTTGTTGTGAACTTCTGTTCCCCAGTTGGGTTGATTGATGATCCATCATTCAGAGATTTTGTGATTTCTTTGATATCTCTGATCTCTTGCTTTCCAGCAGATCTTTGCTTTTTAGCAGTCGGATCTCCAGCAGATTGGCTTTCCAGTTGGATTTCCTTGGATTTTTCCTCTGGAAGTGTAGTACCGGGCGTTTGATTCCTGGGCCTGTTTGTGTTAGATATGTCTGTTTTGTCAGCATTCATCAAACATAAATCACGCATATTCATGCATACTTTCAACATTCAGATATTCATGATTGCATTTTTTTTGCCATATATCTTTTGTTTGTTGTCTCCTGCTAATGGTGATATAGATCTCTCCAGTAGATCTTCCCAAGCAGATGTCGGGTGTCTAATCTCAATATAGAGTCAGCCCCATAAGCAGAAAGAAACTGTCTTTCCTTCTGCAATTCCCCACTGAGATATATCCTCGTGGATGACGGTTTCTTCCGTTTCCTCCCAATACATATATTGGGATGGATTTTCCTATTGAGTTATATCCTCATTAGGACGAGTTTTGATTCAGTTTGCCTTTTTGGTTTGATCCTGAATTGGCGTTTTTCAACTGTCTCTTGTGCTTCCCTGTGGAATAAATGAATGAATTGCCCAGTAACCGGCAATAATTCTTTTTATCCCCAGCGGAGCTTGGGCCTCTACCCAGTAACCGGTAGTTGTAAGTCCTATGTTCCCTTTTCTTGGCGGAATTTATGGTTATGTACCTTTTATTCCTCAGGAGAGTTTATGGTTTTCTACCCAGTACCCGGTAGTTGTAAATCCTGTATACATTTTTTCCCTTTTGTGGAAACTGTGTTTGTGAACAGTTTTGTTCCTCAACAGGAGTCGATGGTTTTCTACCCCGTATTCGGTAGTCGTAAACCCTATTTATTTTTCTTGCTCCTCAGCAGTTGGTGGTTTGTTATAAACCCTATTGTGTTTCCCGTGCGGAGTTGTGATTCTTTCATTCCCCACGCAGAGAGTTGTTGGTTTTCTACCCCGTATTCGGTAGTTATAAACCCTACTTTTATCCCCTAGCAGAGGTAACCTTTGTGGTTCATTCTGGTTGATGGTGGATTTTGTGGTCTTCTACCCCGTATTCGGTAGTTGTAAATTCTATGTTGTTGTTGTCTCCCTAGTGGAGTCTGGGCTTTCTTATGGATAATTGCCGTATGCTAGAAATTTTATCCCCAGCCAGAGTTTGTGGTCTTCTACCCCGTATTCGGTAGTTGTAAATCCTAACTGCTCTCCTTTGCAGAGTTAACCTTGTTGTTTATCCTAACCGATGATGGTTACTCTTTGTGGTTATCTTCATCCAGTATTCGATGATTGATATTCCCTCTTTCTTCTGGGAAATTTCCGTTTGCTAGCAATTGTATCCCCAGCAGATCTTTCCTTGTGGATAATTGTCAGATGCTAGCAATTTTGTCCTCAGCGGGTCCTTTCACCGTATGCCAGTGATTTGTTCCCCGGATCATTGATGTTTATCAATGCATCCCTGGTGAGTCCTCTCTCATTTACCCTTTTGCTTGGTAATGATTGTTGCTCCCTTTGATCGGTCATCTTTATATACCTAGTTTTGGTATCCCGATGCCTTTCTTTTTCGGTTGGTTTATCCTTTATTAACCCAGTAACCGGTTGTGGATAATCTTCCATGAGAGTATGTTGTCCACGTTCTGACGGTAATGGATAATATATCTCATGCACTCTTCAGTCGAAGCCTGTTGTGTTTCCCCAGTCGAGTAAGATTCGTTTTCCTTTGTGGAATCGAATATTCTATGTCTCTTGGATAATTGCCGGATGCTTGCAATTTATCCCCTGTGAGTTATCTTTCGTATACCCTGTTGTTGTTGGTATCGATTGTCTCTCTTTTCGGTTGGTCACCTATTATATACCTAGTAATCGGTATCCCTGGTGTCCTTTCCACGCGAGTATATTGTCTACGTTCTGACGGTAATAGATAATGTATCTCAGACGAGTATACTATCCACGTTCTGACGGTAATGGATATTATATCTCATGCGCTCTTTGGGTTTTTTCCCCAGCTGAGTAAGATTCGTTTTCCCGTTGTGGATTCGAATGTCCATCCTATAAGTCGATTTGCTTTTTCAAGCCCTCCTTTCGGATGATGAGTGTTTTGGCATATATACCAATTCACGCTTCGGTCGGTCACCTATTATATACCCAGTAACCGGTATCCCTGGTGTTCCTTCCTTTCTACTCCCTATTATGACCTTGGTCCCCTGTGGAGTCAGATTTTCCGGAGTTGATGTACCTTTTTCAGGACTTTCTCAGATGATTGGTTGATTGATATCTCTCACCCTTATACCAGTCTTAGATATTCATTCTTAGATCACATGTCTCTTTGAGTTTGTTACCCAGTAGCCGGTAACACCTCATCTTGCAGTTTTTCTCCAGGAGAGTCTCTTTGTTAGACATTCCCCAGTGGAGTTTCTGTTGTGATTTTCCCCTTTGCTGTATTGGCGTTTTCCCCAATATGTGCAGTTTTCCCCGGCAGGGAGATTCTGTGTGAATCTTTTTCCCCAGTCCGAGTCCGGATTTTCATCCGAGGTATCCTTCGTGGATAGTTTGAGTCAGCTTGAGTCTTTCCAATGGATGTGTCTTCCTTTGGAATTCTTCTTTTCCCTGTTTGAGTCCTTTACTCTCCAGTGAGGTCTCTAGTCCAGTCGTGTCTTGTTCACGCAATGTCATTTTCCCCTAATTCAGAGTCGTGTCCTGCTCACGCATTCTTTTTCTTTATCCCCATGAGAGTCCTGTTAGAGTCTCTGTTCCTGGTGAGTGTATTACTCTGATGGATCGTCCTTTCTTTGTGGACCAGTGTTCCCCGTAGAGGTTGTTTCTTTTGCATGCATACATTTGCATCATGAGGTCTCTTAGGGACCAAAATTTGTCTCATTATTGTTATTTAAGCCCATTCTACCGCGTCAAGATGAAGATTTTAACCTTCACTTCTCCGGCTAGAATGACCTTAAATAGGGGCATCTGTAAGACCCTAATTTTGACCCTAAGATCCCTCATGGAATCATATCATATCATTGCATTGCCTCAAGGATCATTGTACACCTTGCTTCCTTCCCTATGGGTGGGTTATTGAAATTCTGGTGTAGTCAGAATTCAGATGTTCTACTCCAAGTCATGACATCTGATCTAACATTGTAACTAATACAGCAAGACAGTTATTAACCACTGTACTAATATGCACACGTTCACAGATGTCACGACATCTCATTCTATGTCACCCTAGAATGGATGAACACCTGGTTCTGTGCATCAGGAAGAAAGACTCAACAGAGATCAATCCTAGCACTCACTTTTGTTGTTTTCTTACACAGTTATCAGCATGATGTCTTACTGTTGATTTTGGACATCATCTGTTACATTGTTCCAGTGTGTTTGTCTTTTACTTGTATTTCCTGAATTAAAGGTGGAACACGTTAATCTAATTTCCACTTATTAGATTGCTAACAACTAGGCTATTTGTTAGGTTCATTAATTGTAGGTTAGTAGTTGGTTTCCTGGATTTTAGCTCAGCTGTTGAATCCCTGAAGAATAGCCTGAGAGAAATACTGAAACAGAAAAACCAATCATCCTACACTTTAGCACATGCTGTTGGGAATGAATGTCACAACATTCAGTTCGACAGCCAGAACATATGCTGATTCTGTTATGTTCCTGGAAACGGACTGTGCTAAGTTTGCAGTACTGTAAAAGACCAACTAGTCTCTACTTCAGTATCAGCCTTCAGTATCAACTGTCAAAACATCCAGTTTGACAGTTTCACATGATCCTTCGGCCAGCTCTGTTTTTCCTTGAAAGGAACAGACTTAAATAAATAATGAACTGAAATTAACCTGCTTATTATTCAGTATACGCTGTCACTGATGAATGTTACAACATTCTGATTGACATTCAAACAGAAGGCTATATACCAGGTCTGTTATCATCTTGATAAGCTGACTGGAATACCAGCTGAGTTATGACAGTAATAAAAACACATGCAGAAGGAAAACAAACATAGGAAATTGTTAACCCAGTTCAGTCCAACATGACCTACATCTGGGGGCTACCAAGCCAGGAAGAAGATCCACTATTAGCAGTATTAATTCAGAGTTAAACTCCTCCGTTTACAACTCTTCACTTAATCCCTACCCAATGCAATCTATACCTAGGAACTCCTAGATAGAAACCTCTAGTTTCCATTCCTATCACTACAAATACAATGTAATGTTAACACACCTTGAACTTGCTTCACAGCTTCATTCAAGAACAAAATCACTCTTGCCTATAGGCTTTGAGTTACAAATACTCTTAGCTTTGACCACTGAGAAACACATGGTAACCTTCCCACAGATTGGGAGGTTTACCTCACACACACCCCTAAAAATTCATTCTAAGAGGCTTACAAAAACTAGGTTACAATGTGCTATTTATAACCTAATCACCCAACTGGATTTGGGCCTTCAGAAAATCGCAGCAAACTTGTTCTTTGCTGTTACAAATACAGCAGAAAATTTCTGCTACAAACAAGGTCTTCAATCCTAAAATCTCTCCATATATATCTCCTTATTTTGAGCCTATATATCTTCTGATTGAGTCTTTAAGACCTCCACATGGGAGTTGGGATATTCACCAAATATCCTCACTAATCCCAAAATATATACTGAATTAATTAATTCAGTTTTCTACACATGTGCGATGTCACAGGCATGATGTCGTGACATCGTACATGACATGTTGGTCCAGATGTTGAACTTCTTCAACCCAACATATTAAAACAACAGAGATGATTACATTATTTGTTTTACAAAATTAATGTCAATCCTAAGGTATTAACAATCTCCCCCTTTGGCAAATTTTAGCTAAAACAAATAAACATTACAATTGACAAAACATCCCAATATGGGTATGCTCTTCATCTCTGTCATTGACTCCACCACCACAAACACCAAAGTTGGTGTACATGAGGAAGTAGAGGTACACGGATCAGTTGTACCAGAACCCTTCCCCTCAACAGGAGAGCTTCCGGAAGAATATGTAATGCTGAGTACATAGATAATGTAACTAAGATCACAAGACACAACTGTCCTCTTAACTCAGATCACAAGACACAAGTGGTATACCCAGTTGGTGGATTTTGTGCCTGACACCAACTTCTGTTTGCTACCACAGTTAGCTTGCTTCTGGTACATTCTCAACCCCAGGACTGTATTTCTCTCCCCCTTTTTAGCTAAACATTTGTAAAGGCACCCCTCGCAAAACCAGATCCAGGCGCAGCTTGCCAAAACCTTAACATACCCCATGATTCTGAGAGAATGGAATGTATCTCTTGTGAGAAGAGGAGTGCTTATACATCCTTTAAATAGTCCAGCCCGTGCTTAGGAATTAACGGTGGGAATAAATGCTTGGTCAAGATTCATTAATATTTGCTGAGAAACAGTCAGATACTTACCAACAAAATCTTAGGATATCTTTGAATACCTTTTATAGCTCTTGACTGTTTCTTTTTCCAAAACAGCAGTTCCAGTGCATGGAGACTATTCCATATATGCAGTCAGACATGTTGCACGCGATGTCTTAACATTCCACGCGGCTTTTTCCTGCATTCTGCCAGTATTCAACATTTCCCAAGACCCCTTTCATACCTCCAGTAGAGACTTGACATCTAGCACTGCTACAGCCAAATTCCCACACTTCTGCAGATGGTTACTCCCCCTGTACCACACAGCTGTAGCCATCAGGCTTATTCTAATTTATCAGAATTAGACACATCACCTTCATAATTCCTAATGACTTTAAGATTCAGAAGGAATTAGCAGCATTGTCCAGGGCAATGTCATGACATCCGGTCAGACATTCTTCTGCTCACTCAGCCTTGACTTACATCGCATCATCCTAATAAGGCCCCATACTCAGTTATCTGAGACCACACAGACCACTAGCTTGATGATTACTTGCAGCATAAAGACAGAACTCCCCCTGTCATGGACACCCTACTCTCCTCTTGAAACTTGGAGGTCACACATGAGCATATCCAACACCCCAAAGTTGGACCTTCACATACTTCCTGATTCAAAGAGAATCCAGACCACTTGATGAATGGAAAACATAAGACGCATCTTCATGTCTTCAAGAGCACACCCTCTGTTCAACCCTCTTAGTTGAACACATTCACACTCTGTGTCAATCTCTCTTCTAACCAGAACAGAAGACCACTTCACAAGATGTTCTAGCATCAGCTGGGACATCCTTCATAACATGACAAGGAACACCATCTGATAGTCTTCAGATATCACTGAGTCACCGGCTTGATCAAGAAGAACCCAGACATACATTGGGACATATACATTTTCATCCCATTACAAGAGATAATCTTCCATAGATGGCTCAGAACTCCTACCACAAGCTCCAAGGGATGAATAGAAAACACCTCCTTTTGTCTTCAACTTAATACTTTTCTGCTCAAAAGTAATTTGTCTCAGACTTGCCTCAAGAATAATCAGCTGTCATATGTTGATTATCTTGATTCTTCGAACTCACTTCTGAGATAGACCAACTGCCACTGGTTGATTACCTCCTTCATGAATCCTCATATGAAAAGTCAAATGCCATTCTTTGACCTCTCCACGTCTATCAGACCTCTCCCAAAGATATTCTGACCTTCCAAGTGAGACTTGTACTTCAAGCTACATGTTGAACAAAACTTAGATTTTCTAAGACATGAACATGTAACATCCTTTCTATCCAGCAACTCCAAAGAACTGCAACGAGGACGACCTTTTTGAAGTATCCAATCTACAACCCTGTAGACCCTTCTATCTCCAGTTGATGTGCCACTTTACCAACTAAGAATTTGATGTTGAACCAAATGTCACAACATTGTGTTTTGACATCCAGCTGTTGAATTCAGCTCCTTCTTCTGCCACTTGAAAGAACTTCCTCCCTTCACAGAACAAGAGTTCAATGTTCTCATAGACTTGATTGTGGAACCAAGTTTGAGTGAACAACCTCCATCCTGCAGGTTTGCAGTTAAGTCATCCAAGCTCACACCTTGATGAATTCTTGCTTCTTTTCCAAAGACATCAGACACTCTGATGCATGAGTCTTCAGAAGGACCAGTTAGAAACTAACCCTTCAGCTATACCAAGGATTCCACTTCCTAAAGCAAGGCTGTTTCCATGATGTTAAGAGTGCTGCCACTTGTTCTTAACTTCACAGTGTGCATTAGCCAATGCACTTCTTTACTTAGATCAGAGATAAACTGATCCAAGTAACCACCATCAAGACTATGATGTCTTCTTCTTCTTGTACACACTAAGGCTGAACATGTTTCTTACCAGCAAACCTTTTCAGAGATCATATGCTTTTGCTGCCACCAAAGAGATAGATCATAAACCAATGTACTATCCTTCCTGTGATTCTGCACAGGGTCTTGAAGAAGAGATGTTCCAACATCTTTAAGAACATCAATTATGTTGAGCTCCAAGGATAATCAATTAAATACTTGTACTTGGCACAAGTTGACATTGATCTTAAATCCTTTCCCAATATTCCTTTCAGATACTTTCACCATAAGACTACTTTGAAAATACTCTTCTAGTGTCGACATCTTCTTCTTGCAAGCACTTCAACAGTTTTGAAAGTCTTCTCAGATTAAATTCACCCTTAGGAAAGAGAGAGATGAATTCTTCCTTGCAAATGTATCACACAACCACCAGAACCCATGTGACACAGGTCAACCGCCAACCAGACCCTAGGCTGACCAAATGTGAGGAGGTTAACCAAAACTCCCCCTCAAATTAACAATCATGGAAACTTCACACCAATATCCATGCATTGTACAGACATGTCTCAACATGACATACACCATCCCTACCAGTGGCCACTAACTCTATGAGTTATACCTATGCTTGCTCCAATTACACCAATCAGATCCCAGCTGACCATAAGTACTAGTGAAAGACAACAACACCAGTCCATAGTAGATATGCATTGCCAGAGCATACTACCTCAACCAACCTCTGAATCTTCATATTCTCACTCCTTGAAAGAACTGCCACTTCTGATCGTGGTGTTTGAATAACAAGATTCATGGTCTCAATCCTCTTAAATGGAATAGCAGTCAGGTTACCACATTATTGACTTCTATCATCCAGGGGACTTGTCTTCCAGCACAGCATAGTACTTCAGGGAACAACTATCCAACCCTGATCAAGTTATAGGAATAAGGCAAATAGCAGGTAATTGCACAATGTCACATCTCAACCAGCTCCACTTCTAGAGAACATATTTCTAAAAGTGACCTTCATGAGCACACACACAGTTGACCCTACCCTTGTCAACTTAGCACACCCAGATGTCTCCTCTTCCAGGTCAGGAGTAGGTTCCAAACAAGTAACCCTTTGTTTGACACCTAAAAACATCTGCTCTTCAACCAGTAGCTGCATACTTGTTGAACAACATGTTCTAACATCACATAGAACATTGGTTCCACCTCCTTGGAACAAAACCTCCTTGAAAGTCTTCAAGGTCTTCATATACACTCCCCGAGAGTGTAAAAGAATCAGTGATCAGGTGATTCTTACCATCCTGAAGAGAGAACGTCATGATGGGTGGACTTGAGGAGACTCAAGTATCTTTGACATCTTCAGTAGGTTATGATGAAATCTTGAATACAGCAGCCTTTCATCCACAAGAGGAGAAACTACATCAGAGTTTGAGCTTTGCCAGGTATTATGCAGCGGAAATCATAATACAACTCAACTTATGTATACACACTTCACCAGATCAGCCTCCACGAACATACCAGGCTTGAATATGATTCAATACTAGCACAGATATCCCACACATAGGCCAATTGCTAACCTCCAGAGACAGGTACACCCCATTCCTGTCATGAACAGTCCATCCACCTACTTCAAGGGACCATTCAGGGGAATTACAGAACCATCCACAGGTTCCAGCATCAGTACTAACATAACTCCTTGCAGGATACCAGAAAGTATCACCCATGGATCTCATCCAGAAACAGAACAGGATGCCAGCTCTGATACCATTTGAAATTCTGGTGTAGTCAGAATTCAGATGTTCTACTCCAAGTCATGACATATGATCTAACATTGTAACTAATACAGCAAGACAGTTATTAACCACTGTACTAATATGCACACGTTCACAGATGTCACGACATCTCATTCTATGTCACCCTAGAATGGATGAACACCTGCTTCTGTGCATCAGGAAGAAAGACTCAACAGAGATCAATCCTAGCACTCACTTCTGTTGTTTTCTTACACAGTTATCAGCATGATGTCTTACTGTTGATTTTGGACATCATCTATTACATTGTTCCAGTGTGTTTGTCTTTTACTTGTATTTCCTGAATTAAAGGTTGAACACGTTAATCTAATTTCCACTTATTAGATTGCTAACAACTAGGCTATTTGTTAGGTTCATTAATTGTAGGTTAGTAGTTGGTTTCCTGGATTTTAGCTCAGCTGTTGAATCCCTGAAGAATAGCCTGAGAAATATACTGAAACAGAAAAACCAATCATCCTACACTTTAGCACATGCTGTTGGGAATGAATGTCACAACATTCAGTTCGACAGCCAGAACATATGATGATTCTGTTATGTTCCTGGAAACGGACTGTGCTAAGTTTGCAGTACTGTAAAAGACCAACTAGTCTCTACTTCAGTATCAGCCTTCAGTATCAACTGTCAAAACATCCAGTTTGACAGTTTCACAATGATCCTTCGGCCAAGTCTGTTTTTCCTTGAAAGGAACAGACTTAAATAAATACTGAACTGAAATTAACCTGCTTATTATTCAGTATACGCTGTCACTGATGAATGTTACAACATTCTGATTGACATTCAAACAGAAGGCTATATACCAGGTCTGTTATCATCTTGATAAGCTGACTGGAATACCAGCTGAGTTATGACAGTAATAAAAACACATGCAGAAGGAAAACAAACACAGGAAATTGTTAACCTAGTTCAGTCCAACATGACCTACATCTGGGGGCTACCAAGCCAGGAAGAAGATCCACTATTAGCAGTATTAATTCAGAGTTAAACTCCCCCGTTTACAACTTTTCACTTAATCCCTACCCAATGCAATCTATACCTAGGAACTCCTAGATAGAAACCTCCAGTTTCCATTCCTATCACTACAAATACAATGTAATGTTAACACATCTTGAACTTGCTTCACAGCTTCATTCAAGAACAAAATCACTCTTGGCTACAGGCTTTGAGTTACAAATACTCTCAGCTTTGACCACTGAGAAACACATGGTAACCTTCCCACAGATTGGGAGGTTTACCTCACACACACCCCTAAAAATTCATTCTAAGAGGCTTACAAAAACTAGGTTACAATGTGCTATTTATAACCTAATCACCCAACTGGATTTGGGCCTTCAGAAAATCGCAGCAAACTTGTTCTTTGCTGTTACAAATACAGCAGAAAATTTCTGCTACAAACAAGGTCTTCAATCCTAAAATCTCTCCATATATATCTCCTTATTTTGAGCCTATATATCTTCTGATTGAGTCTTTAAGACCTCCACATGGGAGTTGGGATATTCACCAAATATCCTCACTAATCCAAGAACATATACTGAATTAATTAATTCAGTTTTCTACACATGTGCGATGTCACAGGCATGATGTCGTGACATCGTACATGACATGTTGGTCCAGATGTTGAACTTCTTCAACCCAACATATTAAAACAACAGAGATGATTACATTATTTGTTTTACAAAACTAATGCCAATCCTAAGGTATTAACAATTATCTTTTTTAGAGTGGTTCTTGATCACCAAGCATTCCTTGCATTTGTATGTCATTGCTTTTCTTTTAATCACTAACCAAAAGTACAAAAATATGTCATCTAACCTTTGTCTTGCAGATGAAGCAATCAACAGTCCAGGCAATTCAAGGCATTCATTGAGCAATAGATGGTGGTCATTCTTGAGATTTGGACCCCCACGATCATTCACAAGAGTTCATATGAGCTATGATGTCATTTTGAAGCAGAATCCCAAGTGGTAGAAGCTTGAATTTCATCAGAACATTTCCCAGTCAACTGAAGGCCTAGAAAGTCAACTGCAAGGTCAACTGTGGATTTGGAGGTGGGAAGTGATTAGAAATACTTCATTCATGTTCAAACAAGTCTCATTTGACATTTCAAACACTCACATTGAGGAATTTGAAGTCAGGTCAAGAATTGCCAAAAATAGAAAGTGGCCTATAATTTGAACTTTCCAAAAATGGAAAGATTTTGGACCAACTTCAACTTCATATTACATCATCAAGAAAGCTTCAAATGAAAATATGTTGAACCTGAAAGTTGTAGATCTTTCTCTCCCATTTCCAAAAAGTCCAAGATCATCAATTTCTCATGTGTGGTTAAGGAGATATAATCAAAACATGGCAAAGTATGCATGGAACTTCAAATGGACATAACTTTTCAACCAAAGCTCCAAAATGAGTGGTTCTTTTTGCAATATTCTCCTCTTGACCTCTAATTTCCAAATCATGCATCACATTACATGAATTGTCATAACATGAGCACTTGTTAATTCATTGGCTTTTTGGAGGGAAATCTCAAAATTCAAATTTGGTGCATGGTTTGAACTTTTTGCCATCACCATTGGTTCCAAAATTGGATTTTAAGTGAAAATGAAGGGAATTCGTGTACTGTTCACACATGCATTCCATGCATGGGGTTGAAAATCCAATTTGCACATACACCTTAAAACTTGATTAATCTCATTAGCATTTGGCTTAAGCATGATTTAAACATAATTAGCAAGGCATATATAAAGAAAAACCTAACTGTTTTCAGGGAGAACATTCATTTTTCAGATCTAGATCAAAATTCTTCAAACTTTTCTCTTAATTTTTTTTGCAATTTCTTCAAACAAAAGCATATTCCATTGCTTGATTCTTGATCCTGAGGTGTTGTTGAGCAAGTTTGGACGTGGAACCAAGAGAAACAGTGCCACATTGAAGCATACACACAGCTTGAAGCATCCATGGAATTTCAAAAATCTGGTGGATTCGTGTGCAATTAAGCTTCAATTTCTCCTTCAATCATCCATACAAGCATCATAGAGGAACATTTGAGCTATCACAAGCCTTGAATCAAGCCAAATCCAGATCTGCTCTTCAAAAGGTCATGAATCGATTCTCTTAATTCTCAAATCTATTATGATGTTGTTGTAGATCTTGATGTGCTGGTTATGCTGAGCTTTGAATCGTGTAATTTCATGCAATATTGACTGAGTTAGGCTACGTTAAAGTTTCATGTATGAATATTGTTTGGTTCGATTTGATCTTGATACTTGGAATTAAGCTTAGCTATGCATGGATTTGTGATCTCCTTTGAATGTACAACATGTTTGTGTGCTTGATTTTGATTTCTGGAACAATTTTTCTGGAATTGCATGAACATGCTATTGTTCATCTTCTTCACGAGGAAGAAGATGAAGATCTTGCCTATGGCCACGCTTTTGATCCTTTTGGAAACAATTTTCTGGTTTGCATGTGTTAATTTAGGGATTGACATGTACTGGTCCACGTGTGCGTCCACACAGCATTTCCATTGGCTCACATTCGTTTGACTGGCACGCGCAAGCATTGACCGGCCACGTCAATAAATGAAACGCCGTGTTTCATTGCTTGGCGCGTTTCACATTTAAATGTTAACCGGATTCGATTCCCCGCTGCAGCAATTATTCAAATGCTTTCATTCTTTTTCATTTTCCCTCCATAATCATGCTATGCTTCTCATATGTTTTTTTAATTTTTTTTCTCATCTTAGAAAATTCATATCAATTTGAAAACTCATCCAAAAATTACCAGATTTTTTGCATTGTGATCCTTATTCTCTCTAGTTTTTTATCATCATGATTTTACAAGTTGTGCTTGGCTGGATATTTTTTTGTGCTAGAATGATTCAACATGTGTCCTTATTTGACCTTGCCTTGGTTATCATGTTGTGAAATGCTTGATTCTTATCCAATGAATGTGAAATTTTGCATGCTATAACTAGACACACTGCTTGACATTTTGGTGTTGATTTGGCATTTTTATCAATTACCGGTTTTGTTTTATGATTGTTCTAACTTGGTGTGACAATTTGTGTCACACCTTTTGATGTTCAACTTGTATGATGTGTTTGCCATGACAAATGATGTTCTATGCTTCTGAATTTTTGTGTAATGCATGTTACGAATGTCTTGATTGATCATGAGTTTTCTCAGAATTATTTGAATTATTTCTGATTTGATTTGCATTTTTCATTCTGGTTGATCACATTTGAGCTTTAAAATTGTCTTGAACTTCATTTAATCATGAAATGCTTTTGGTGATTGATTTTGATATGAGACTTTTTGGAATGTGTCAAGATGTGATTGAAGTTGATTCATCTTAAATTTCAGCTCCTGTTTCAAATGTTTTCTCCATCTTTGATCCTAGGCTTTGACCTAGTGGTTTGTTGCTTATGTTTGAGCTTTGATTTCAGATTGAACATCCAAGTTGCATAATTGATAATGCTCCATCATTTGAGCATTGATGTTTGCTTTTGATTACTAACATTTATTTGTTTTGTAGGTTGATGTTAACTCATTTGAGTTTGCCTCTTGGCTTACACATTTTGTACATTGGGATTGTCTGTTGCTTATTAACTGTTGTCTGTTTGTCCGAGTTTTGTACTGATTTGTTTAGTGTTTCCACAGGTACCTAAGTTGCTTTAAGTTCATTGTGAACTTTGCTTTGCTTGGTTGCTTAACCAATTAGGTATAATTTCTAATCTTCATGTAGTCTGGAAGACCTACTGTTATTGGTAGGCACCTGTCTGAAGTCCTCCTTAAGAGGCAATGCTTGTGATTGTTTATCTTTTGTGCCAAGCAGGAAAAGTCCTCTCATGAGGCAATTGGCAGATAAAAGAGATGTGTAATCCATCTTCTGCTACTCAGTGTGTCATTCACCTTGCTCACACCATGTGTTGATGCATGGTGAATAATAGCCCAAGATCTTATAGAGTCAAACCATTTGTGGAGAAGAATTCCTACTTTCTGAACTCCCACACCTTCTATTGTTTAAAAGCTCTCCCAGGCCAGGGATAAGAGCTATGAGGCACACCCCTCATCTCCATTTCATCTGCTTCACCCTAACTCTCAATGTTAGGGTTAAGAGCTCAAATTACCCCATTCCAGTTGGCTGTAAATCCTAACCTTGCTTGAGCCTAATTGATTGTATATAGTGTGTGCTAATTGACTTGTTTGTTTATTTACTTGATTCATCTGTGCATCTTTGCTTATGTGTGCCTTTGTGCATGTATCTTCATCACTTGTATCTCATTCCATAATCATTGTTCATATCTTTGTGACACTTTGTTTGTCCATTGAGGAGTCAATTGTAAGTCCAGTTATTGGCAGTTGTTTCCTATGATCTGGAGGGATTTGGAACTAAGACCATTCATTGGCATTCCTTTCCTTGGAGTCGAGTGTAAGACCATTTATTGGCAACTTGTTTCCTCTTGCTTATTGCATTTGTTGTTTGTTTCTTGTGAGGAGTCAATTGTAAGTCCATTTATTGGCAGTTGTTTCCTATGGTCATTCCTGTGAGACTAGTATAAGTCCATTGATTGGCATCTGGTATCCATGTTTCTTTTGTTTTAGGAGATTGGTGTAAGTCCATTGATTGGCATCTGGTATCCATGTTTCTTTTGTTTTAGGAGATTGGTGTAAGTCCATTGATTGGCATCCGATATCCATTTTCTCTGTTATTTGCATTGTTGCCTTATTCCAAAGGAATAACTTGAATCATCTACATATGATCTCAAGAGGTGAACATCTAAGAAGTTTTACTTCCTCACCCTCCCACCTTTTGTTTCTTTAAACCTCCATTTGCTTGCTAACTCAAACCAAAAAATATTGTGCAAACATTTTCGTTGCTTTTCAAATTAGAAACCTAGGCCTTAAGCCTTTGATTTTCAAACTTCATTTTCACAATACTTCTTTTGAATTGAATTCTAATCATACTTTGACCACTTTTTATGAATAAATCCTAATTGGTTAATTTCACTCATTCAATTGTTTTGTGGCTTTGTCCATTCTTGATAAGTTTTCATACATTAGCCATAGATCTCAATTATCTTAGTGGTTGATGTTAATCTCACCTTTTGTCCTTAGTGATTGAATTGTAAGACTTCCTCGCTTATTATAGGGTTAACCCCTCACTAGCAAGTTGAAGCTTTTCTCACATGGTGGACTTGTTGTTTGTATAAGGTTGAGTTTTCTCCCGTGGATAACGAAAGACCTTAGGGCTTTTGTTTAAAATGAACCCACTCATGTTTTGGAAATCTTTTAGCCGAACTACGAGGTTTTGATCCTGTAAAGGTACGTAGGCAATGGTTATCCATCCAAACACAAAAATAATAATTTGTATATTCTTTTCCCATCCCTTCAATCCATGTTTGCACAATAAATATTTCATGAACAAATAACATTTCGTACAACAAGTTGTGAAAAGGGCTCTCTAGGAGTACCTAGGACGTTTTGGGTGCCTAACACCTTCCCATTGCGTAATTAACCCCTTACCCAGATCTCTGATCTTTTCATTGGTTTTCTATGTGTAAAACTTCTTAGGCTTTTGTTCGCTTTTTAGCCATTCCTTTGGATAAATAAAAGTGCGGTGGCGACTCGATTCTTTGTATGCTTTGCTTTTGGTTTAATCAATAAATCATAAGACTGGTCTTTCCGAAGGAATTTGAATATAGGAGCACATGTGGCAGTCATGTGTGAAATGAATCTTGAGATATAATTCAAGCGGCCGAGAAAACCTTTGACTTGCTTCTCAATTTTCGGAGCAGGCTTCTCTTGTATTGCTTTGACCTTGGCAGGATCAACTTCAATACCTTTCTCGTTGATAATAAAGCCCAACAACTTACCAGAACGGACACCAAAGTACACTTATTGGGATTCAAGCGGAGTTTATACTTCCTCAAACGCTGGAATAACTTCAACAAATGCTCAACATGTTCCTCTTCATCAATAGATTTAGCAATCATATAATCAACATAGACTTCAATCTCTTTATGCATCATATCATGAAAAAGAGTAGTCATTTCTCTTTGGTAAGTTGCACCAGCATTCTTTAAACTGAAAGGCATCACTCTATAACAGAATGTTCCCCAAGGTGTAATGAATGTAGTCTTCTCCATATCTTTAGGTGCCATCTTGATCTGATTATATCCAGAAAATCCGTCCATAAACAAAAAGACTTTGAATTTAGTTGTATTGTCTACCAACATATCAATGTGTGACAGAGGGAAATCATCTATCGGAATGGCTTTATTCAAATCTCTATAATCAACACACATGCGGACTTTTCCGTCCTTCTTCAAAACAGGCACAATATTGGCCACCCATTGCTGATACTCAGCAGTAACGAGGAAACCGACATCAATCTGCTTTTGTACATATTCTTTGATCTTTACTGCCATATCAGGATGTGTTCTTCTCAACATCTGCTTGACTGGAGGGCATTTTAGCTTCAATGGCAATCTATGCTCCACTATCTTAGAATCCAAACCAAGAATGTCTTGATAAGAACAAGCGAACACGTCTGAATAATCTCGAAGAAGATCAATCAACCCCTTCTTAACATCTGGACATAGTAGAGACCCAATCTTGACTTCCTTCACATCATCCTCGGAACCCAAGTTGACTAACTCAATCTGCTCTTGGAATGACTTAATGGTTTTTCCTTCATGCTCAAGAAGACGAGACAATTCATCACTCACTTCTTCATCACTTTCCTCCTCAGCCTCAAACACAGGGAATTCAAAATTTGGGGAAGGAGAAGGATCATTGTATTCAATGGGGTTAGAAACCAATCTGCATAACGATTTGATATTTTCATTTTAGAGAAGTTAATTTGTGACCAAATATTATGCATATGGACAATTATATTGTTTATTTATATTTTTTTGTGATTACCATTTTCAGAATAAAGCAAAAAGTAAAAACAAAACATCATAGATGTGGATGAATAAACTTATATTTTATTAATGATCTAAATTTTGAAAATGCCCAAACAATGTTCACTTCTCCCTTAGGCATATGAGAAGGATTTTTGAAACACATAAAAGCAATTACTTAGATCGATGCATAATAACAGGCATATCAACAACAATCCAATTGTTGCAAGCCTTTCCATGCATCACAAAATTGGTGCAGTCTTCCTCTTCCTCATCCTCTAGCACAACAACTAAGTGTTATTCATTGCCATGAATGAACCTTCCGCTACGGAAGCTGGGTTGCATATCCTCTTATCTAACAGCTGACGAACCTTGCTGAAAACCCAGACTGATTCTATTCTTGTTATTGGAGACCTCTACCACTCGTCCCTACTGATCAACAGTTCCTTCTTCAACAATCTTCCTTACGTCTTTAAATGAGGACATAGGTGCCCCAACTCTCTCTTTCAGCAGCAATAGACAAGGCTTGGAACTGAGTTCCAACCTCATCCTCAACTTCAACATAAGAGAAAGATGACAGGTGGCTAACCATCAGTGACTTTTCTCCGCCAACAATGACTAACTTCCCATTCTTTACAAACTTCAGCTTCTGATGCAATGTGGAGGTAACAGCTCCCGCCTCGTAGATCCATGGCCTTCCCAACAAACAACTAGAAGTCACTCAAACCTATCTTCACTGAAAGGTCCACTTCACCAATCACCGTCTTGTGCTAACTGTCAAAAGCTTTGACAATTACACCATTATATCTCATAGGTGCTCCTTGCTATGACAACTTCGATAAGGTTGACTTTGGCAGCACATTTAGCGAGGATCCGATGTCAACTAGTACATTGGATAAAGCGTCATCTTTGCAATTCATGGAGATATTCAAAGCCAAGTTATGATTCCTACCCTCATCTGGGAGTTCTTCATCACAGAAATTGAGATTATTGCAGGAAATGATGTTAGCCACAATATGATCAAACTGATCCACCGTAACATCATGTTCCACAAAAGCTTGCTCTAGAACTCTTTGCAGTGCTTCTCTGTGCGCTTTCGAATTCATCAGCAGAGACAGTAATGAATTTTTGAGGGGGTTTAGAGCAGCTGCTCCACCACATTGAACTCACTTCTCTTTATCAACCTAAGTACCTCATCATCATTGTTAGTCTTCAAGTTGCTGGACTCACCAGACTGACGCTTTGGAGTACTAACTGGATTTACTGCAGGCACTTCCACTTTCTTACCAACTGAACAATCTTCTACATCTTTTGGGAACACTGGCCCAAACACTCGAGCACTGCGGGTCACCTTAGTAACATAAGCAATTCTTACGACAGAAGTGGTCATAGGTAATGGGACCTCTTGACCATCCTTCAACATAGTTGCATTGTACTGATAAGGAACAACTTTATCGGATACATACGGGACTGGACCCGTCAACCGTATGACTAACGTTGATATCGATCTCTTGCTGATACTATTACTACTGCTGCTATAAAATGAAATCACCACTCTCTCTGGTGTTTTGTACAGTGACACTATTACGTTGGCATCATCATCTATGTGATGGGATTGAACAATCTGTATCAAGCCTTCATCCATCAACCGCTGAATGTCTCTCTTTACAAGCATACAACCTCTAGGGTAGGCACTACAGATAGCACAACCATCATAGTCATGCTCACAATCACTCACCAAACAAATATCCTTGTGCATCGTCACCAAGGACCTTCTAATGAAGCATACATCGATTACCTTGAACTCTCCTGGACAACCGTCCACCATATTGACAGATGAATTTCCATGGGCAGGTGGTGGGTTAGCTTTCACATTGGGTGCACGGTCCTCAAAGGACACCATTCCACTCTTTACCAGCTTCTGAACTTCATATTTGAGAGGGTAACAGTTCTCAATGTCATGTCCCGGGGCTCCTTAATGGAAAGAACAATGGAGTTCCAGTTTGTACCACCATGGAGGTGGTTCGGGGATTTGCGGAGGACTTATTGGTTGTAGCAGGTTCTTGAGAACCAATGATGGATATAGTTCTAGATATGCCATTAGAATGGGGTCGAAAGAGACATTCTTCCTCTCAAAATTTTGTTGTTAATGATTGTTGGTATTGTTTTTGTTGTAGGTGTTTGTTCGTTGATGTGGTTGTTATTGTTGACGTTGTTGTTGAATTGGTGCTGATTGGTTTGCTGAAAACACAGGAATTACGGAAGATACTTGATGATGATGTTGACGGGGTGGTTGACTTCTTCTGATCTGAGGCCTCTTCTGCCTCCCACTTGAAATTACATTGGCTTCACTGTCTTTCGTCTTACCAAAACTGTCGTCGTATCTCTTGATGGAGGATACCTCCTCTCTAGACAACCGTCCTTCTCGGACAACTTCTTCTAGCCTCATCCCCATGTTTACCATTTTGGTAAAATCACTGGGGGAAATGGATATCATCCTCTCATAATAAAATGAGCTAAGGGTCTTCAGAAAAATCATAGTCATCTCCTTCTCCTCTAAAGGAGGGGTAATGTGAGCAGCAAGCTCCTTCCATCTCTCAGCATACTCCTTAAAGGTCTCCTTGTCTTTCTGAGACAGTGATCTCAACTGATCCCTATCAGGAGCCATATCGATATTATACTTATACTGCTTCACAAATGCTTCTCCCAAGTCGTTGAATTTGCGGACGTTCGCACCATCCAACCCCACGTACCATCTCAACGCGGCCCCTGTCAGACTGTCTTGAAAGTAATGGATCAACAGCTGATCATTATCTGTTTGCGTAGACATCTTGCGGGCGTACATCACCAAATGACTGAGGGGACATGTGTTCCTTTTGTATTTTTCAAAGTCAAACACTTTGAACTTAACTGGAATCTTCACATTCGACACTAGACACAGCTCAATAACACTCTTCCCAAATAAGTCCTTTCCTCTCAAAGTTTTCAACTCCTGGCGCAGCTCAAGAAATTGACCTTTCATTTCATCCATTTTTTCATACACATTCGGACCTTCAGACGGCTCGGAATGATAAATGGTGTCCTCCACACGAGGCAAGGTATGCACGATAGATGGTGGCACAGACATGGCCGGGCTAGATGCCGACATAGAAGCAAAGGTAGGCTTAAAGCCTTCAGGAACGAAGTTCGGAGACATTCCCCACGGGAATCCGGCAGGCATGTTGGGTGCAAAGTGAGTAGCAGTTGCAAGAACAGTAGAGGTAGCCACCTCTGAAATGACAGTCCTCTAAGGAGGAGAAGTTGCGGGTGTTGGAGAAGATTGGCTCTGTGCAGCTAAAACTGACTCCATCATGGCAGTCAGGCGGGTGATCTCCTCTTTCAAGTCTCTATTCTCTTGCTCAAGATGTTCCATGATTCTGGAGTGATTGGCGCGAGTATTGTACCGATGAGTCAGCTTGGCTGAAGCACAGAAGAATCACCAATGAGACATCTGGCGAAAGAGAAACCTGCTTATGCAAATGATGCATGAAATGTAATGCTCGATTATTTATTTTCAAGGAACTTACTATATTATTTGCATATATATACATATATATATATATATATATATATATATATATATATATATATATATATATATATATATATATATATATATATATATATATATTTATATATATATTAAACAAGAATTACAACAACTTAATATGACCATAAAATCTCTTTTATTTATATAATTGGAAGGATTACATTGAGTATAATTTCAGAAACCAAATGAAAAATACAAGAGAAAAGGAGACTAGTCATCCTAAGGATCCCTAACAACAACGTCAGAAGACCTGGTTGCAAGCGTGTACTTCCTTCGAATGCGTCGGATCTCGGTCTCAAAAGAAGCCTTCATCTGAGTCTTCTCGAGGACAAGCTGATCAATAATATTCTTCCAAGCAACAAAGGGCTGAGGCATACTAGAGGAAGATGAAACCTCAGGCTCTCTCTGTCTCTTTGTCACTCGATCTTCAAGTAGCTCAATAAGCGCATCTTTATCCTTAGACTTAAGTTGCCACTCCTCATGCTTTTTGCTCAAAGCATGGAAATGCTCTTCCCATATATCCTTCTCTCGCTTCATCTTGGCGAGTGCATCTTCCAACTCCTCTACATCTTGGTTAGGGAGAGTTAATGGCCTAACCACAACCATAGACATAGGTCTTTCACAAGGATAAGGCATCTTCAACTCCAAAGCTCTCTTCTTCACCCAAAGAGTGTAAGCTTCCAAAGCTACACAATTGCGTGGACCAAGCTCCGATCTTCCTTTCCTATGCACATTATGCCAAGCATGCACAATCTTCTGCTTCAAATGTTAGGGATCTTTACCCTCTTGATAGAAAAGACCTTCTAACAAAGTGTTATTAGGTTTGTCTCTCAAGGGGAACCCAAGTTGAGGACGAGCCAAAGCAGGGTTGTAGTTAATTCCTCCTTGTGTACCAATGAGAGGCACATTAGAGAACTCACCACAACAATCAATAATCTCCAAACTGCTCAAAGAAGGATCATACCAAACTATATCATCATTAGTGAGAGACATAAGTCTCTGAGACCATCGTAGATGTTGTTTGTTCTCCACAAAAGCAGGTGTCTAAGGCAAGTGCGAAATAAACCATTGGTACAGAAGAGGAATGCAACAGACAATAGTTCCACCACCCTTAGAATTCCTTAGATACAAAGAGAAATACATATCTCCTAACAGAGTAGGCACCGGGTTCCCAATCAAGAAAATTCTAATGGCGTTAACATCAATGAAACCGTCAATGTTAGGGAACAAAGCTAAACCATAGATGAGCAACACAAACATAGCTTCAAAAGTGTCCACACTACCGGCTTGAGCAAAGGCAATAACTTCCTTGATGAGGAAATCAGATGGCAACCCAAACAATCCTCCTTTCTTCATCCAATGAGCCTCTATCTCATACTTCTTCAAGTGAAGAGCTTCAGCAATAAGATGAGATTTGGGAATCTCTTCCAATCCACTAAATGGCACTTTGCTAGAAACAGGTATTCCCAAAAGATGGGCATATTCCTCCAACATAGGCAAAAGCTGATAATCGGGAAACGTGAAGCAACGGTAGAGGGGATCATAGAACTGTACTAATACGCTCAAAAGTCCTTCAACCACATCAGCAGACAAGATGTATAGAAGCTTCCCATGGCGTTGTTTGAAATCTAAGGGGTCTAATACAAAAGATGCTAGCTTCCTTAACTCTTTCAAGTCGGGACGTCTGAAACTGTACTTCTTAGTGTTCCTTCGTCCATAATCCATGGTCTGAAAATATTTGCAAATAACACCTTAGTTTCTTGAAATTTTCATGTGTTGAATGTTATGATGCGCTTGAATGCATGAATGCAACAATCACAAATAAGGGATCACACACAAGGCAAACAACACAAGGGTGAAGGGATGAATCAAGTCATTGTCAAGATCCATCATCCATTTTGGTGGATTATGGCTTTCACCTTATCAACACCCAAGTTCCATTGATATTGACAAGACTTGATATGATCGACCAAGGTTTGTTGTGAGTCACGAGCATGGAGTCTGGGTAAGAACCATGCCAAAGGAGTGAACTAAGGATAAAAACCTGTAGATCATGTTCTAAAAAGTTCCCAGAGTCTTAATTCCATCTATCGGATATTACAGGTTAGGATGACAGACTCATCAACCCATAATTTTCTCAAGAGAAACTCGTCTGAGTGTAGTATCGTGTAACAATTGTGACTAAGTCTACACTTGGACAGTCTCCGCACTACATACTAAATAGGCCAAGAGGGGTTAAATGTTCTACGGTCCTCAGCTTCTCGGACCCCAAATCAGAGATAGTAATGCCTAACCACAAAAACTTGTGTGACATTTTTGAATCCAATAGGGTATCCACTGAGTAGATGGATCTCAAGCCAATTTGTTAAGGACTACTCCACACAAGTCGAACATGACTATATCATCCTCTTATCTTAATTTCACTGAAGTTCGGGTTAGAACTTATCTCACCACTCAGAGATCACCAAGCACAACAAGCAGATTATATCATACAAACAAATATACATACATCAGATATACAGTTATATACACACACAAAAGTAGGCTAAACCCACTGGAGACTACTCCCCAACAGAGTCGCCACTTAATTTTTATAGTGGTAAATTCATGATCATCAAGCTATGGATAAGCAAGACATCAAACAACAAGAGTCACCACCGCGCTTTTATTGTTTCCAAGGGAAAAGGGAAAAGTACGAACAAAACCCAAAAAGAAGTTTTCAAATCAAAACTAATAAAATGCTAGAGATTATAGGTAAGGGGGTTGGTTACACAGAGGGAAGGTGTTAGCATCCAAAGTATCCTAGGTACTCCTAGGGAGCCCTTTCTTGTGTGCATATGTGTTTTTGTACAGATGATGTTAGCAAGCAAATAGAATGGGGGGATGAGAAAAAAATTCATTAATTATATTTTTGTGTTTGACAAGACCTTCGGACTTGTGCCTCGTACCAACATAAAAATGAGGGATCAAAACCTCGTAGTTCGTGGTATAAATTTCAAAGTGGATGCATTCTTTTTAACAAAATATTAAATTTGAAAAGCACAAAGGCCTAAAAATGGTTTGAATGAGTTAGTTCTTTTTGGATTTTTGAAAATCTTAAGTCAAGTATAATTAAGTATATTTACAAGTTTTATTAAGAAATTGATTTTGAAAATGCAATGGCATAAGGCCAAAGTTTCTAATTTGCAAAATGGTCTATGTTTAGAGTTTCTAATACTGCAATCCAATAGACAAGAATGTCATATAGAAACCCAAATTCCCTTAGACATTTAGAATCAAGCAACAAACAATGCATAAAATATCAACTTGAAGAGCAAGGCATCAAATAAATATATCCACATCCAAGCTTAACAACTCCATGATCTTCTTCAAATTTGCCCATGTAGCAGATGAGTTTCACAACGCATAAGTCATAGGTTCAAAATAACAGCTTCGTAATGATCATGTTGCAGATGAACTCAAATGGATCTCCAATGATGTATCAGATGAAGTTTTCAAATCATAAGCACTTAGTTACATGAAAGTTGGCATTGGCCAAGTCCTTTGCATAGGGAGTGTTGCCTAAATTCTAAGTCCAAAAGTCTTAGATCAAACTAACAGTCCACACGAGATCTTTTTTAGGGTTTTTGTTTTTATTATGTACATTAATGGTCAAAGACCACACAAACAAACACACTATACACAAGCAAAATATATCACAAAGTATGATCCAAGTGGACAAAATGAAAATGACATCAACATAAACAATTAGAATGGTATGAATAATGGCAAATGAATAAGGCTTAAAATTAAATTGCATTGAAAGTAAAGGACTTGAAATTAAATGTTAGTAGTTAATAAGTTAGAAGTTAGTATTGCTTTTGCGTTTTTTTTTTAAGTCATTCTTTGGAGAACACTCAACCCACTTATCACAAGCATGGATCTTTGAACCAAGACATCTTCCAAAGGAAGGAAAAAAGGCCAAGTTTCCGCACAATACCATGAAACGGGGGAGACTTACAATCTCACTAACTAGAATTCTATGCCTTTTGTGTAAAAATTTAGCACTATGTTAAGCAATCGTAATTGGACTTATGTAAAAGTCACAACTATTTGAGGTCGGGCAATAGAATTTTGGTGTTAATGCATGTTAGAGACATAGTATGATGAACTATGCTCATGAAACATATCACACAAAAAAAGAATATGCAAAAGTGGTGGCCTAATCTCATCCATACTTATGTTGATTTTGCAATCAACTAGCCTTCGGATATAGAGATATTATAGGTCTATGACATATATGAATAAAGAAGGAGAATGAGATGAAGAGGGAGGGGAAATGGATAAAACTCAAATTTGACAACGGAGGAATTTTACCAAATTAAGATCATTCATTCATTTTGGGAGATGGAATGTACATTCCATCAATCCCCTAAATCCAATGATCTTAACTTAACAAAGTCAAATCAACCTTGACCAAGGCCCAACAACACAAGTCAAACTTCCAAAGTCAATCAAAATTGCTCTACACAATTTATTTGACATTTATTCAATTAAAAATACTAAAAAATGATACATTAAATTAAATATGGTTGGTCAATTTCCTAAAACCTCATCAAAACACCAAAGAAATGACCATGAGATTTATCATAGGTCAAACAAGGTCAAAGGACCTTGGAGAAAAAATTTCAGAATTTTTGGAAACTTAAAAGTATTTTTAAACAATTAAAAATATTTACAAAATAAATAAAATCATGAAAAATATTAATAATGATCCAAAAAATAATTTTAATTCAAAATATGAAATAGGATTTTATTTTAAAAAATTTGGTGAAACTCTCATATTTTTTGGATCAATATTAAAATTAATATGAATTAATGAAAATCAAAGGAATAAAAATAAAAATCAAAAAATCAAAAAAACGTGGACCACTTGATCTCCCTCATTAATTGAGGTGGTAGATCAAGTG
The DNA here is from genome assembly GCF_024323335.1 of Lathyrus oleraceus. NCBI lineage: Eukaryota > Viridiplantae > Streptophyta > Magnoliopsida > Fabales > Fabaceae > Lathyrus > Lathyrus oleraceus. Next base: position 362,772,452 of record NC_066582.1, read on the forward strand.
GATTTGAGCGCGCGTTCGACCATACACCAAGTCAAATGTTCCACACACGTGGTAATCACTTTGGACTCCTCAGATTAAAACATTTTAAAACACATCAAAGGTTCTGAACCATGCCACATCATTGTCGGAGCCAAAGGCCGACCATCTTCTCCGATGACCCTGGCCGGACTGGTTCAATCATCACCATAGCATAAATGAAAAAGGAGGACATGATCTGAAAGATAAAATGGCGTAGATCACGAATATCACCTCAATTTAAACTAACTCCAAATATATAGAGAGATACGCAGAGTTGAATTTTGAGGTGTGTCAATTGAGTTGCTTCGATGTGACCTCAAAGCAACTCAATCTTATTACCTAAATTGGTAGGACTTCAGACAACTAAAGATCCAAGAGAATTGATGAGAATTGAGTGAGAATTGAAGAGAAGAAAAAATCTGGAAAATACCTTCAATGTTGTGCAGAACTTGATCTCTCTTGCTTCAATTCGTGTTTGATCTTGCTCAGGTAACTTGTAGAAGTGGCTTAGGATTGGTACAAAGCTTTGGATCCTGGAGTTTTTGAATCTCCAAATAGTGAGATTCAAACTCAATTTTCAAATGAAAATTCTCAGGTTTTCCTTTCAAATGTAAGGGTTTGAAGTGTGGAGGCAAAGATGGCGCGCCAAGGTCCCTTGAAATGAGCACAAATGGTCTCTATTTATAACAAAACAAAATGTTATTTGCACACTTGAAAATTTGTCCAATTTTAGAAATGCCATGTTCACGCTTGCATGGGCATGTACAGGCCCATGAAGCAACTCAATTAAGTCCAAAACCAACTATGCTGAGGTCTGAATGAAGCTTGAATAGCAAGGAAAAGTTAAGTGATCATTTTGAAATTTGAATCTTGCCAACTGATACAGCTGCGTTTACACCATACCCATACCCCTCAAACTTCAAGAGGAACAACTCTTATGTTTAACACTTTTCCATTTGGAACTTGTATCATGGTGAATTTTGAGGTGTAAGTTTGAAAATTTCAACATGTTGAAAATTTTTCTAACTGTCAAATCACATACTTCATGATTCCACCTTGCTTAACTCTTCATGTGAGATCCAAATGAGAAAGGTGTCTTCATCAAAGTTGTAGCTATTTCAATTACCTTCAAAATGGTCACACATTTGACATCATTTGGATTTAGAATGAGTGAGTTATGCATTTTTGAAGTACAGGAAAATCACTTGTTCAATGGTATTGGTCCAAAATGACCTATAATGTTTCCTTATATCACATGGTCATAAAAGTTGAATTATCTCTCACTCCAAACATAAAATTTGAAGTATACATCTTTAATTTGATTGTGCAACTTGGAAATCTTTCATCTCATAAAAATTGAGCAAGTTATGGTCTTGGGAAGTTGACTTTCAAATAAGGGTTTAGACAAAATGACCTATAATGTTTCAACATAGAAAATGACTTTCGAAGCAAAATTAGCTCTATACATAAACATTAAAGTTAATTTGAATGTCATTTATACTAACTTTTTTCTTCTAGTCATTTTCATATGATGAAAATTGTAGGAGATAGGGTCTAGGGAGATCCAGTTTTGATCAGATGAATTCATATGGCTAACCACCATCAACCAATTTGCTAGCTTGCAATTCTCTTGACTTTTTAGGTTCATGGTAGATCATATATACATAATATGATGGAATTTTGAAGTTTACCTTGAGAAATTTGATCAATTGGTGAGGAATCTTGTTGAGGAAGTTACTCAAGATACCCAGACAAACTAGGGTTTCCAAGGAAAACCAACTCCAAACTCTTGAAGAAATCTTGATCAAAATAACATGTAAAGATCATGGGGACTCATATATGATGCTTAGAGCCATTATGGATCATTCCTTGGTTGTGCTCTTAGCCATGAGGGTCTTAAACCCTAGATGTGAACTTGATGGATCAATGGTGATCATGCCCTACTTATAAAAGAGTTAGGCAAATGCAAAGACATGTTTTTGGTATTTTGGTTAGTAAAAAGTGATAATATACAAGTATGATACAATCACATAGTGCTTGGTGACCTCTCCCAAAAAAACCAATGAAAGAGGGGTAAGGAGGATTCCAAGGTATGATCCCAATGCTTATGCATATGATGAAATTGCATGAGGGATCTTAGGGTCCAAGTTGGGGTCTTACAGCTAGTCAAATAGTAGTGATGATTTTTAATTGATTAAGTCATTCTTTGGAGAACACTCAGCCATTCATTCACAAGTATGAATCCTTAAACCAAGACATCTTCCATGAGAAGGGCTCCAACTTGGATAATTCAACAAGTATGCCACTAGCTCTCATGAAAGGAAAAAAGGTAAAGTTTCCACACAATGCCATGATGAATGGGAGACTTAAAATCTCACTTACTGGAATGATATGCCGTGAGGGTCAAATTTATTTCTATGTTAAGCAATCGTAATTGGACTTATGTAGAAGTCACAACTATCTGAGTTCGGGCAATAAAAATATATGTGTTAATGCATGTAAGAGATTTGGTATAAAGAACCAAACTCCTAAAACATACCGCACAATAAAATAAATGGGAAGGACCTATCTCAGTCAGACTTGTGTTGATTCATCTGACACAAGATCATTGATGAACCAACTAGCATTTAGACATTAGAGAAATCATTGGTAAATTGAAGGATTGCGAAAGAATAAGTATGAAGATGAAGAGGGAAAGGGAAGTAAAAACATAAATTGATCATGAGAGAAATTTCATCTGATCAATACCATCCATTCATTTTAGGAGATGAAATGTATATTTCATCAATCCCCTAAATTCAATGGTTCAACATAATTTTTAAGCATTTAATCAATAAAAAAATGAAATTAAAAGTGAATTAAAATGCATTTTAATATGGACAAAACCTCTAATCCCTTCAAAATACCAAATAAATGGCCAAGGGATTTATCCTAGGTCAAACAAAGTCAAAGGACCTTAGACAAAAAATTTCATGATTTTTGAAAAGTCAGAAGTATTTTAGAACAATTAAAAATATGCATAAAAACATTTAATTCATGAAAATATCAAAATTAATCAAAAAATGATTTTAATTCAAAATATGAAAGAGAAAAATATTTGAAGATTTTTGGTGAAAGTCCCATATTTTTTGGATTAAAAATGAAATTATTATAAATTAAACAAAATATAGGGATTAAATGAAAATTCAGAAATTAAAATAAAATTTAGAAAAATAAGGGTCATCAGATCTTCCTCATTAAATGAGGTGGCAAATCTCATGGCCAAACGTGCGCTTCCACCAAATGCCACAGTCAATGCGTGTACGCGCGTGGTAATCAGAAAGAAGGGTTGAGATTAAAACGTGGAGAGATAATCTGATGGATAGGACCTTGCCACCACACCACTGGAGCTTGGGCTCCGATCATCTTCTCCGATGGACCTCACTAGACTAGTCTGCCATCAACCACCACCAAAATAAAAAGTAAGGACATCATTTTAAAGGAAAAATGCTTAGGAGCTCGAATTTGGCCTCCATTTCTTCCAATTCCAAGTATATTGAAAGATACATGGATTTGAAATTTGAGGTGTATGATCTGAGTTGCTTCGATTTGACCTCAAAGAAACTCAATCTTGTTGCCTACATTGGTAGGACTTCAGACTACCAATAATAAAAAAGAATGGTGAAGAATTAAGAGAGAATCGAAGGCTTGAAGTTTCTCAAAATTTACCTTGGGGTAGCTATGATTTGGATTGATCTTGATCTAATTTCACTTGGTTCTTCCTCCTCTTGCTTGTAGTGACCAATTGAGATGAAAAGGGCAATGAATCCTTGGAGTTTGAATCTCACAACAGAAGGGGAAATTCAAACTTGATTTCAAAGAAATATTCAAGGAATTCTATGGTGTAGGGTTCATAAATGGTTTGACAAGGCTTAGGAAATGTGTGTGTACTGATCTTGAGGCAATGCAATGGTATATATAGGCTATGGAATACAGTTTTGCACCCTTTTCAAATTTGGCCAAAAATAGTAACATTGGTGCATGGATGCATGGGCATTGATTTGGGCCCAAGCCATTATGTAATCCCACTCTAATTCGTGCATAATGGATACTAGAATCATCACATGTAAGCATGCAAAGAGAAATGATCACTTGAATTCAAAACTTACCAAAACACACCCAACAAAGGAACCATGCGCGAGTCCCTCAATTCTTGTTCAAATTAAGTGATCTTGGACTTTTTGGAAAGATGACATCAAGGGGAGCAAATTTTATTTTTAACACGTTTCCATTTGGGGCTTGAATCACGATAAATTTTGAGGTGGAAGTTGGATAAATCAAACATAGTTGAAAATTTTCTAAGTACAAAGTCAAATGACCATTTCTTCCATCTTGAATAACTTTTTCTATGAGCCCCAAATGAAAATAGTTTCTTCACCAACGTTGTATCTCTTTCATCCCTCTTCAATTTGGTCATAAATTTTACATCATTTGGATTTTGCATGAGGGAGTTATGCATTTTAGAAGTTGAGGAAAATTGCTTGTTCAATGATGATGGCCCAAAATGACCTATAATGTTTCCTCTTGGCACATGCCCTTGCAAGTTGAATTTGACATTTATCAAAGCATAAAAGTTGGATAACACATCTTTAAATTGATCATGAAACTTGGATGGCCTTCATCTCATAAAAATTGAGCAAGTTATGGTCCTTGGAAGTTGACATCCTAACTAGGGCACAAACAAAATGATCTATAATCTTTCACCATAAAAAATGACTTTCCAAGAAAAAATAGATCTTGATTCCAACATAAAAGTTGTTTGTAATTTCATAAGGATTAAAGTTTCTCTTGGAATAATTTTCATATGAAAAAATATTTAGGAGATATGGTCTAGGGAACCCTAGTTTTGACCAGTTGACTTTCTCTGGTCAACCTCTTTGAACCAACTTGCAAACTTGAAGTTCTCTTGACCGTTGGGATTCATGGAGGATCATATATTCTTGAGATGATATATGGTGAAGTATACCTTGATATATTTGACCAATTGTTAAAGAAACTTGCTGAGGAAGTCACACAAGATACCTAAATGAAGTAGGGCTTCCAAGGCAAACAAGTTTCAAACTCTTGATGAATTCTTGATCAAAATGATAAATCAAGAACACAGTGATCCATATATGATGCTTAGAACCATTATCAATCTTTTATTGATTTATATCTTGTCATGAGGGTCTCAAACCCTAGGTTTGAGCTTGATGAGGCACAGGTGGATGTACACTACCTACAAAAGAAACAAAGCTACACATAGACATATTTTTGGAATTTTCGTTAGTAAACAAAGAAAATAAAAGTATGATACAATCAAATGTGCTTGGTGATCTCTCTTAATTCAAACCCAATGAATGAGAGGTAAGGAGAATGCCCATGTGTGATCCCAAATCTAATGCAAATGATGAGATAACATGAAGGACCTTAGGGTCAAAATTGGGGTCTTACAGTTAGAAATCAAGGTAAGGGGGAAAGGGCTACTAATATGTATGTATTTCATGATAGGGTAGAGAAGAGAGATCATTTCTCTTGTTAGGGTTCCATAATTTATTTTGATGAATGTTTGTTGTATTCATGATTGATCAGAAAATTATTGATGAGTTGATATAAAAATTGTTATTTATATTGACTTTGTTGTACTTGTTGGCTTGAATTTGGCGTAATTGGTCTTACGGAATAACCACACTGGTTCAAGAGAGCTCTTAATTAGGTGCTTATCGAATAACTATTTACTATAGAAGTATTACGTATAAACTAATTTTATAATCAAATAGAAAACTAGATGAAACAATTTTCTTATAAGTCGTAAGCTATTTAGAGATGACATCCTAGTGAAGAAATATGAAAATCAATTATTGAAATGATTAGAAAGGTAAGTCACATTGTACACTCTTCACCGCCCTACAAAACGTAAAAGAAAAGCTAGCTACCCATTAGAAATCCTAGCACCTGTATAGTCTTCGCCACTTGGAAAACTAGGCATGTTTAGTATAAATGAATTTTAATTTTAAGAATACTGAACCGTGCATGCATATCTATAATGGAGAGGTGTGTACTTGTATATATTTAATTAAGATCAACTCTGAAATTTCTAAATCCCACCCGCCATTAATTTTATCTTTTTTGGCATATAATCGACATAGTGTATTTGTATAGATAACTTAGTTAATCTATATAGATAAACACTCATGTGAAATTGAACTTCATCAATCTATATAGACAAAACCGAATGGAAGCAGAGAACCAATTTACATATGTGGTGTTTATGTATTAATTATCATATTTATTAATTAATTAGTCTGGTGTTAATTAATTATTAAGTAGTGAGTAGCTATACATAATTTTGATGATAATTTGGGTGATTATATTGGTGATTATTTTGGAAATAACTTTGGTGATAACTTTGGTGACTATTTGGTGATAATTTTGGTGAATAATTTGGTGATAATGCATGTTATTGTGAGTTCATGCATCATGGTGTACGGACTTCGGTCCAGTTTTGGTGAGCCTTGATCCTACTGTGGGGGTCGAGTGCGAGTAGCTAATTCTATTGAGGAATTAGTGAAGCATTACCTATTGTGATGGTAGCGATTTTGGTGTGCTCTGGTTCCAAGAGGGAATCAATCCTATGGTGGGATCATGGAGTAAAATGGACCCGAGTGTTCATAATTTGGTACCACATGCATGTTGAGTCAGTTGTTGACTACATTTGCATTGTGTTGCATTGGGTGATTTTTTTGGTGTTATGGCGTGTCGATGAGGATACTTGATATGTTGATGATTGTTACAGTGAGTGTGTGATGTTGTTAGTTAATCTTTGTTTTCCACTGCTAATTATTGAAGTGTATTCTCACCCTCTTTTGTTTGAATGTTGCCTCTACATGGGCATCGTGCAGATACTCAAGAGTAGCTTTGACTGAAGTAAGTGGAAGGATAGCTCTTGAAGTGACTTCCATAGTTTATCGCTTTTATTTAGTGGTTCTTTGCTCTGATCATGTAACACCGGGTTGGGATAAACGCTTGATTTGATTTTTGTATCATTGTTATTGAGGTTACAAACTTTTTGTGTTGTTGAGATTTTAAGTTGTTTCAAGTTGATTCCCATACTCTTTTGATTATGCTATTAAGTTGAAATTCATGAGACTTAATGTCTTGAGTTACAATACTATTGTTGTATGTTTATTAGTGATTCTGCTGCGATGATACTATAAATTCTTGGGTGAGCATGCGAAGACAGGTACTAAATGCCTTATTATACAAGTAGTTGTCCCAAATCAGATGTGTTGGATGTCGTGTAACATCCCAAGTACAAATTAGATGTGTTGGATGACGTGCAACATCCCAGGTATAAATATGTGCATTTGAATTTATTTCTATGGTAACCCGTGTTACGGAGAAGGTTATGTATTTTTATGTGTGTGACACCCTTGAGGTTATGTTTTCTAATTAAAATATCAGAAAAATTGTTTTGGGGTATAGAAGGGTGTTACAGATATGATGATGATAATGATGATCTGATGTAGGATAATGCAACATATTTGTAGGTTCAATGGTTCATGTGTTGATGCAGGTTAGGCGTGACATGTTATTGATGCAAGTCATGGCTAATGTGTTGCTGTAGGCAAGGCAAAGTTCAGGGTTCATGGTGACTTAATGATGGTAATAAGATGATGCAAGGCATGTTGTGGGATGTAGGATTTTTTAGGACCTGGTGATGATGGCATGGTGGTCTGGTGTAATTGTAGCATATGGAAAGACAATGTTTTAGGCTGTAGCTTGCAGGGAAAATGGCCAAGTTTCATGTGCTTGCAAATGGTTTTATGTATCAATGCACCATTTATTATATGTTAAGCATTGCTTATGTAATGTATGGTTAATTGTATGTTTGGATTGTAGGACTTTTGGTCTGAGGCAAGGCTTGTATGTAAGGCAAAGTCACATGGTTTGGCAAGGCAAGAAGACCATGGTTATGACAAAATGACTAAGTCCAAGGCATGGTAATCAAAGTTTCAAGAATGGACTTTCTTGCTTGTGAAGCAATGGAAAACTCATAGAATCATGCATAGATGTAAATGCAATCAGAATTAGATTTAGGATGAAAAAATGAAAAGGTTGACTTTGGTCAACTGGGACTAGAAAGTCAACAGTTAACCAAAAGTCAACTTTTGAAAAAATGTATTTTTTTTCTTTTTGTAAAGGATTATGTATGCATTTAATAAATGAATGAAATGATCAATTATTTGAATGAAATGACTATGCATGGATGTGAATCTAACTTGACTTTTGAATGAATTTCAACTAAAAACCAATTTTTATGTATGAATGAATCAATCCTCTTTAATCAATTGATTTAATATGAATCAAATGGACTAAGACACATGGATGAATCAATAATTAATGGCCTATAATTCCCTTATGGATCACAATGGATCAAGGACAAACAATGGACCAAAAGATCAATGCACCAATGCAATCCTGAATCAATGACCAAATACCTATGAACTTGAAAGTACCACAGGCTTAGAATCAATGGATTAAGAATTACCAAGTAGTATGCATATGTATGGATGTTTGAACAACTCCTCGAACCAGATGAAATCCCAATCATATATACATGTAGGCCAAATCAAATATTCTTTTGCACAAAGAAAATTTAATGGTTGATGATGCAAGACAAGATGGTCAAGAACCTTCTCCCCATGAGTCAAGGTTTCAATCAATCTCATGGTCAAAAGTCAAATCGAAATGGCACACAAGTACCAAGCGTCCCTGGTTAGGGTTTCATGATGCACACCCTCTAACCAAGGTCTTCAAACCAAGCATCAAGTTCCACAGTCAATCTCCAAACACATGGACCCATAATTAGGGTTTATTGATCAAATCAATGCTCAAAAGGCCAATCACAAGATCCCATAGTAGCATAGTCAATAATTAGGGTTTTGGTGCACAAATGAATGCCAAGTTGTGATCTCAATGAACCAAGGTCCCAAAGATCATGAAATTAGGGTTTCACCCCACATGATGAGCAAGTGATGAGCCATACCACAACTCTAGGGTTTGATCCACAAGAAAACCCTAGCTCTTGTTAACCACAAACTTTTAATATATGATGATTATTATCAAGTGTTAACATGAATTATTGATGCACATGAATGAGGTATGAATGAGTGGAGATGAATCTCAAGCCAAAGATTAGATGAAAAGTGTAAAGGGGGGGGGGGGAATTTTAGGGTACGACAACAATCAATTTGCAGAGACATACACAGAGTCCACACTTTAAAATTCAGCAGTACATGCACATACGTCCAACACTTAACAACACACATATGCAATACACAAACTCACTATCATGAGCAAGCGCAACTAATATTTGATTCCACTAATTCATATCATTAACCTAATTCCTAACTTCTAATAATAAGAACCTTACAAGTGTAATTATCCACTTGACACTATAATAAACCAGCTCAACAACCAATTGTTAAAAATACAGGGTACCATTCACTTTGCAAACATGGGTTAACCAATAGTTGAACTGTCGGGACTAACGCCATAGCAGCCTGCAATCAGTTTCAATTTCTCATAAGTTATCCAACTGTCATAAGTTCTTAACTAGTACAAATTACTAACATTTTAAACTAACACTTGTTTTAACCTAACCAATTCTAACAGTTAATTCAATTCACCTTTAACTTCTAATTAATAATTAAAATTATAACTGTATTAACCTAATTAATTTTGCTAACCCCTAACATCAACTAACTACTAACTACTAACTACCCACTACTAACTAACTAGATTTCTAACTATTCCAGAAAGTTAACCTAACAAGTAACTATCAAAGTTTCATAACAAACCACAACTAACTTCTTCTAACTACTTAACATTTCTCACTAACATTTAAATATTCAAGTTAACTAACCTAACTGACAAAGTTTCAACTTACTAACTGTCTAACTAACACTATTAACCAACCCTTACTAACTTGAATTCCAAACAAGCTAACTTTAACTGAATCTAACAACTGCAATATAACCTCTAACTACCTTGCCCTAAACTGACCAAATCGGTTAACAAACTCTCCCTCCAAATTCAATCTTCACTCCCTATATATAAACTACACTCTCCTTAATCATCTTCAACCACGAAGATCACTTTCACTCTTAATTCACTCTTCACCATCACCCTCACTCTGAAAATTCTCTCATTCTCTTTCACAACCTCATCAACACACTCAAAGCTCTCAATCCTCCGTTGTTGAGCAAAACTTCACCTTAAAGTTTTGCTTCAATAGAGCTTAATCTCATCACATCTACACTATCATCACTTAACAACAAAAACACACATCAATTCCCTACAAACTAATCATAGAAGAATAATAAGGAAGGAAAATTGCAACAAGTGAAGATTTGAAGCGTTTACCTATTAGTATCTCTAGTCTTCTCATTTTCATATCCATATTCAAAAAACTTCAATAGTCCCCATTGAACACCTCTGTCCTGTAGGGAGGATCTTCACTTATCCCTTATTTTGTTTCAAATTCGTTACCAGGATGTAAGAGGTTATAGAAGGGAATCAAAGTCCTGAGGTCTCCAACTTTGATTCCCCTCCTAGGTCATTTAATTTAGGTTTGTGTGTTCTAGGGTTCTTGAAGGTTTTTATGGTGAATTGGATATTTCAGTAAGATTCAATTGAAATAATCTTGAGAACAAGAGAGAGTATGAATAAACATGTTCAATGGTGGTAGTTTTGGCTAGTTCTAGGTGGCTCTGCCGCCTCCGGCGCAGCAGTGTGAATTCTGGTGGGAGAGGAGTACAAGAGAGTGAGAAGAGTGTTTGATAAGTTAAATATAGGAAATTAATGAATATGATTCCCCTCCATTCCCTTGGCACCCACGTGTTGATCCTTCAAATTTAAGGCCAAAGGCTTTTGCTGTATGGCACATCGTCTTTGCTTGCTTCCCCTCCCCACTCTGATTGCAAACACGAACAATAATAACCATGGGCTTCTGATGCATGGGCTCACTGCCCTTGCTATCAAAATTCCCCTTTCCTCAAACACACACTTTGGAAGAATGAACTACATTATTCAATTATTGTTTGTTTTTTTCTTTTATTATTATTTTTCTTTCTTGTAGCACGTTAAAGACACCTCATAAAAACACATATTAAAAATACACTTTTTTTAAGTAGTAATTAAAAATATATAATTCATTAGGTTAGGTTTTTAATTGAATTTTATCGTTAGAATTTTGTTCAATTTCAATTAGTGCAAAATTAGTTAAAATTTTGGATTAACATGTTTAAATTCAGTTGATAGTGCCATTTTTTTCTTTCATTATTTCATGATCTTGTTTTATTGACTCTTATAATATTTCTCTTGATTGATTAATTAATGAAATTCACTTTGATCAATTAACCACATGTTTGTGAATTAGACTTGTTGTATGACTTTCATCGTCATAATTTGCATGCTCCCTTAGGATCCTTATTCATTCAAGTGATCATACGTCTCTTGATCACTTTGGTTGAATTAGATCTTTACACTTTCATCTTACGTGATACACCAAGTAACTTCAAGTCTTTTCCCATTCAACACACTTTAGGTAGAAGAACATCAAAATTGATCATGCTACGATTCATCCATCAAGCACGCTTTGCCTCATCCTTTTCAAAACAAAAACTCTTTCTGAAATTTTTAAACACCTGTTAATTATGATGTGAATTGTGTGTCACAAGCCTTAAGCAATGGAGAATAATGAGAGGGACCACTCTTATCCTTATTTTGAGTATCTTTGAATACGGGACGTATGCCCCAATTATTCATAGTATTTTCCTCCTATCATAGGCTTTAGTGCAATTCAAATCAATACAACTTTCAACTTTCATTGTCATACTAACACTTTAATAAACAACATCAACAATACTTTTACCTTTGGACCAAACACAATACTCTTTGACCCATACACTCTTGAGGTTAATCACTTTCTCTTGGTTAATCACCTCATTCATGGGTTAATCACCTTCTCTTGGTTAAACATACATCTCTGAACCATACACAACTCTTGAGGTTAATCACCAGTAATTGGTTAACCACCTCCTTCATGGATTAATCACCTTCTCATGGTTAAATATCTTTTCATGCATGTTTTCCTTGTGATACTCGGGCTTAGGAAAACCCTTCATCATCATGCATGTCTTCCTTGTGACACTAAGGCTTAGGAAGACCCCCTTTTTCTTTTATGTTTACTTTGTGAGAACCAGGCTTAGGTAAACCCTTTCTCATGCATGTCTGTCTTGTGAGACTCAGGCTTAGACAGACAATTTCATGCATGTTTGCCTTGTGAGACTCCGGCTTAGGCAAGCCTCTTCATGCATGTTTGCCTTGTGAGACTCGGGCTTAGGCAAACCCTTCTTCTCATGCATGTCTTCCTTGTGAGACCCATGCTGAGGAATACCCCCATATTTTTAGGTCTTGATTCCTGGATCTAGATAAAATCCTACAATTCTGCTTTGGGTTAATCACAATCTTGGTTAAAACACCCACCTCTTTATTTTAAACACCATCCTTATTTTCTATTTGATTTAAACACCATTCTTATTTTCCTATTAGTTTAAACGCCACCTTTATTTCCCTTTGGTTTAAACACCACTCTTATTTTCCCTTTGGTTTAAACACCACTTTTATTTCCTCTTTAGTTTAAACACCACTTTTATTTTCCTGTTCTTGGTTTAAACACCACTTTTATTTCAGTTTTTGGTTCAAATACCACTATATGGATTCAAACAACACATTCTTGGTCCAAACAATACCTTCATCATTTCATAAATCTTTTCCAATTCATTCATACTCTTTTCAAATTCAAACAACTTTCTTTTCATAGGAATCGTTATAATATGTTCCTTAGTAGTCAGACTAAAAGCTTAAAGCATCCGAACTAGGATCGAACCAGCTAATGTCAAAACACTTCTAGGATACGATTAGGAATATTCCCTAAAAATAATCAACAAATATGTAGTTTTCTACCATAAATTATGGAACTCTGATTTTCTCATTGCACTATGAGAATACCTAGGAACGAAGGTTTGAATCCTTGGCAATCACATTAATTAATAAACTTAGTTTTCCCTTTATTAAGATCAATCACAAGTAACCTTTAGACAATAACACCCATTTGTGCAATGAACAATCAAAATGGTTCCCGTTGAGTACAACGGATATGATGGGTGATAATACCTTTATCTAACTAACTTCCTTACACTTTTCCTCTTCCCCTTGGGCTTTATTGATATTTTCCATTTCTCTGAGAATAAATAAAATTCAGTGGCGACTCTGTCGTAATTCGAGCGTGCGATGCACTCGAGTACTTTTTGCGGCGCGACAGCGGAGCAAACTAGAGGGATTATATATGACTAAATCCTTGGTCAATCGCTTCCACTTGAAGCAAGCTTTGTACTTGAAGCTAGTGAAAATATACCCGAATGCATCGCATGTTTCAACATACAACAAAGTCTTCATCAAACTTTATTTATTCTCGAAGGAAATGGAAAACATCAATAAAATCCAGGGAAGAGAAAATAGGTAAGGAAGTCGGTTATACAAGGGGAAGGTATTATCACCCCTAACATTTGTTGTACTCAATGGGAACCGTTTTGAATGTTCTATGCTTTGATGGGTGTTACATCTAAAGATGACTCGCAAAAGGATAAAGGAAAAAGAAAAAGAATAGATAAAATGCTCAGAGAGGATTATGGCCCTCATGCCTACGTATCCCTATAGTGCAATAAGGAATTCAGAGCCTCGTAGTTCATGGAACTAATAGAAGGAGATGAAAGAAGAGTGATAACAAATATGGGTTGAACCAAAGGATGATGTGGTTTGACTCCAAAAAGGGATGAAATCTGAACCCCAAGAGAAAAATTGGCATTAACTAGTATGTGGTATGCTGAAGCATTAACCACTATATGGTATGGCTAAAAACAAAGGGAATTAAGTGTTTTGCATTAAGGGAAACATCTCTCGGTTCAAAAGCAAACACAAGATGGAGCTCAAACAAATAGTGTATTTGGCTCAAATAGAGGTATATCACATGAAGTGAATGAAGGTAGAAGGTTTTGAATGAATGTAGTGAGTAATGGATCATAGAGATGGATGGTAGAGATAGAGAGGAATAATTACTGTAGAAAGAAATGAATGGTTTGGTAAAAGTGACCGGAGGGTATGATTTTGAACCAAAGGTAAGGGTGTATTGGAATCCATAAGGAAATGGTATTTTAAACCAAGAGTGAATGTATCATTAACCACTATATGGTATGGCTGAAAACAAGGAGAACTAAGTGTTTGGAATTAAGGCAAACATCTCTCTGTACAAAGGTAGGCTCCAATTAAATCGTCCTAAAAGGGTATGTATTGAATTCCAAAGAAAAGTGGTATTTGGTTTCAAAGGAAGGCAGTATGTTATTGATGTGAATGGTTATGATTGAATATAGATGATGGATCATGAAAGATATGAGTGGTGCTATAAGAAAGAAGAAAGAATAATTATGCTCTCCAAGGATTAACATTCGTGTGCCTACATATTATCATCATGCAATGAGAGAGTCAAAGATCTGTAGTTCATGGAACTATGAAAACAAAGAAAGATTGATGGAAGTGATGAAAAGTATAACTTTCACCAAAAGGCAATGGTAGCATGGGAACCCATAAAGGTAAATGAACTTTGAACCACAGAGTAAAGGTAGCATTAACCTATATGTGGTATAGCCGAAGCATTAACCACTATATGGTATGGCTAAAAACAAAGAGAATATGTATGAGACCCAAATGAATATGATGTGTGGTACAAGGGATCGTATGGGAAGTTGCCCGTTTGGTAGTTTTTTGGATGTTGTGATTTATGGAGAAAGAACTGAAAGTCTTATCAAAGCGGGAAAAATCCAAGACCCTGGTTCTTCAAGTTCTTCAAGTGCTAAGAAACCATTTTCAGGGGAACCCAGAAGGAGAGAGGGTGAGACAAATGCTATACATAATCAGAGAAATGGAAACAGATGACAACAACACCGTCAAGTCGCTGCTGTGACTATTCCAGCAACCCAACCACAACAACAACAAAGAGGACAACCACAACAACAACAACGCCAATTCCAACCAAGACAAAGAATGCCAGATCGTCATTTTGATCCGTTGCCAATGACTTATGCTGAATTACACCCTGAACTGCTCAGGTTAAAGTTTGTTGAACTTCACACTATGGCTCCATTAACAAGGATTCCCGCTGGTTATGATGCTAATGTCCGTTGTGATTTTCATTCTGGTGCGCCAGGGCACCACATCGAGAATTGTCGGGCTTTTCACCATAAAGTTCAAGATTTGATTGATGCCAAGACAATTAACTTTGCTCCTACCCAGAATGTGGTGAATAATCCTATGCCTCAGCATGGAGGGCCCAGAGTAAATAGTGTGGAAGATGGGGAAAATTTGAACTTGGTAGTCGATATTAAGGATGTTCAGACTTCGTTGTTTGTAGTGAAGGAACGTCTGCTTAGAGGGGGAGTATTCCCGGGATGTGACAGGAATTGTTCAGATTGTGGTAATCATGAAAACGGCTGTGTGAAATTGAGAGAAGGTATCCAGGAATTGATGAATGAAGGTTGTTTACAGTTTGATCGAGTAGTGAAAGACTGTGAAGAGGTATCGACTGTTACCATTTACTTTACACCGTCAGAAGGTCTTGTACGTGCTCCAAGAACTATTGGTGCGCCTGTGACTATTGGTACTCATGTGACCGTAGCTGCGCCCGTGACCATATCTGCTCCGGTGACTGTTGGTGTTCCCGCGATTATTAATGCTCCAGTAACTATCAGTACTCCTACCACCATTGCTGCTTCTTGTGGAAGACTTTTTTAGAATTGTAGAGCAATTCCGTGGCAATATGACAATGCTTTTTGCAGAAATAGAAGACCAGAGAATCAGACCAGATCAGTAAATAAGACTCCAGTAACAGTTGGTTCGGCTGTGGGTAATGTGGGAGGACCCGGAGGATTCACGAGAAGTGGTCGTTTGTTTGCACCACAGGTTCCGAAGGATAACAATGTTGAGGCTCTTGTTAGAACAAAAGAAAAACAAGTTGTAGTTGAAGACGAACCAGTGCGAAAGGAAGTGCCCGAGAGTTCTTTTGAGGAGGACGTGGAGGAATTTATGAGAATTATCAAGAAAAGTGATTACAAGATCGTGGATCAGTTGAACCAGACACCGTAAAAAATCTCTATTCTCTCTCTGTTGATGTGTTCCGAGGCACATCGTAACGCCCTGTTGAAAATGTTGAATATGGCTTATGTGCCTCAATAGATTTCTTTTAACCAACTTGAAGGTGTTATTGCAAACGTTAACACGAGACATGGTTTGGGATTCACGGATCTAGACTTGACACCTGAGGGTCGCAATCACAATAGAGCTCTTCATATCACGATGGAGTGAAAAGGCGCCGTTTTGTCGCATGTTTTGGTTGATACCGGTTCTTATTTGAATGTGCTGCCCAAAAAGGCTCTGAGTAAGCTTGATGCCGAAGGGTTGTTCTCACACCAAGTGATCTTGTTGTCCGTGCTTTTGATGGATCCAAGCGATCGGTTTTTGGTGAAGTCACGTTGCCTGTGAAGATCGTCCCGGAAGTGTTTAATATTGTCTTCTATGTGATGGATATTCAACCAGCATATAGTTGTCTGTTGGGACGTCCCTGGATACATGGAGCCGGAGCAGTTTCTTCGACTCTCCACCAAAAGCATAAATATGTGTGAGATGGTCAAGTTGTGACCGTGTGTGGCGAAGAGGACATCTTTGTGAGCCATTTATCCTCCTTCAAATATGTGGAGATGGATGGCGAAATTCATGAAACTCTATGTCAAGCTTTTGAGACTGTCAGTATTGAGAAGGT
This sequence comes from Lathyrus oleraceus, assembly GCF_024323335.1. Classification (NCBI taxonomy): domain Eukaryota; kingdom Viridiplantae; phylum Streptophyta; class Magnoliopsida; order Fabales; family Fabaceae; genus Lathyrus; species Lathyrus oleraceus. The sequence continues at coordinate 362,789,424 of NC_066582.1, forward strand.
GGCTTTTGTTGAACAGAAGAAACCAGGTACCTCGATTGCATCCTATAAACAAGCTCTGGAGGTTATTCATTAAGGTAACGCGGAAGGCTGGGGCAAGGTGGTTGATGTTCCCGTAAAAGAAGACATGTTTGGCGTTGGTTTTCAGCCTTTTCAATCAACAGAGCAGGGTGTCCAGAATCATAAAGGGCCGTGTACTTTCACTAGTGCTGGATTGATGAATCACAGGGATGTCTTTGCAATAGATAATGAAGATGGTGACAGTGATTGTGATATGGATAATTGGGTGCGCCCGTGTGCTCCAGGGGAGAAGATCAACAACTGGACTGTTGAAGAAATAGTCCAAGTTACTCTTCAGACAGAGTAATTTTCTTCTGTTTTTCATTTTGCATGAAAGCCCTACGCTCTGCCCAAGGCATAGTGGTTCATTGTAGGGCCACATCATGTTTTGAATTTTCAATGATTATTATCAATAAAGGACGTTTTGCAATCAAATTTGTGTTCACTGTCTTTCTGTTTTTATTACTTTCATTTTCAAAACAATAAAAGTGGCAATGTTTTTTTGTGACTTCCTTGAACTCTTTTCTAAAATAAAGCATGAAACATCGTTCGTGCAGAATTGATCTCGCGGATTCCATTAAAAACAGTTCTCTTGTGGCTCAGTATGACTTTGATAATCCCATTTACCAAGCCGAAGAGGAGAGTGAAGAAGATTGTGAACTCCCCAAAGAATTGGACAGACTATTGAAACAGGAGGAAAGGGTCATTCAACCTCATCAGGAAGAGTTGGAAGTCATTAACCTTGGTACTCAGGACGCAAAGAAGGAGATCAAGATAGGGGTTGCTTTAGAGGAAAAGGTCAAGAGAGGGCTGATTGAAATGCTGCAAGAATATGTGGATGTATTCGCATGGTCGTATCAAGATATGCCCGGTTTGGATACATATATTGTGGTGCACAGGCTACCTCTCAGAGAAGATTGTCCTTCGGTAAAGCAGAAGCTTCGCAGAACTAGTCCTGATATGGCTGTCAAGATCAAAGAGGAGGTTCAGAAACAGTTGGATGTAGGTTTTCTAGCAGTTACCAATTATCCCCCTTGGGTGGCCAACATCGTACCCGTGCCGAAGAAGGATGGTAAAGTCAGGATGTGTGTCGATTACCGAGATTTAAACAGATCCAGTTCGAAAGATGACTTCCCATTACCTCACATTGATGTATTGGTCCATAACACTGCTCAGTCCTCAGTTTTCTCTTTCATGGATGGATTTTCTGGCTATAATCAGATCAAGATGGCGCCAGAAGACATGGAGAAGACGACATTCATTACACCTTGGGGCACGTTCTGTTATAAGGTAATGCTATTTGGGTTGAAGAATGCCGGTGCTACCTACCAAAGAGCTATGACGACTCTCTTTCATGACATGACTTGAGATACTTCCAACATGTTCAAATGGGGTCTATTCATCATTCAAAATGTTCATCCAGAAGAAACTTCCTGAACTGTCATGCTCGCTAGGCGAGCAATCTTTCGCTTGGCGAAGCCCACGCTTCCTCCTTCGCTCCAGCGAACCTTGACAATGTTGCTACTGGAATTGCTCGCTACCCGCTCGCTGGATGCTCGCCTAGTGAGTAACTGCTAGCTGTGCTTTTATCCAAGTCTGGGAGTGTTCGCTGGAACCTCGCTGAGTGCTCGCCTAGCGAGCTTACTGATATACGAAAAATCTTGGACTTGAGTTGCCTTCATTTTGAGCCCACCAAGCCACAAAAAATCAGAGTATAAATTCTAAAAATTCATTGGAGCAAAACCCAAAAAAAATAATTGAGGCAGCCTCCATACACTCTGACTCTCACACTTCTCACTCTGACTCACACACTTTTTACTTCCATCTCACACAAACCCTATGGGTTGCATTGCAAACCCTAACCGTTACATTTTCAATTTCAATCGATCTCTCGAACCAGGTTTGCCCTATCTTCATTCTTTTATGCTTTCAATGTTGAAATTTCTGAAGTATGAGACATTATGGGTGAATTTGGGAGAGTGGGTATCATTAGGTTTTGCATGTGGGTTTAGATGTGCATGAATGTGTAGAACAATGCCTTGAATGTTTAATCACTTAGTTTCCGAAATGGGTACCATAGGATTTAGGGTTTTCTGAAATTGGACTGTTATCAAGGAAGAACACAGAACCCGCAGGAATTCGCTAGCACTTCGCTAAGCGAACCTGTAGCGAAGCTTCACTAAGTCTTCGCTAAGCGAAGCAGTAGCGATCATGACAGTAGTTGGTTTTTCTGTTTGCTCTCTAATCTGTTTTGTGTTTTTTGTGACATGTTCTCTATTGCATCAGTGCACTGTTTACCTGACGCTGTTGTTGTTATGGTTCTTTTGTTTGGTGCAACTCATGATTACACCCCACCTTGTTATTCTAACGTGTTTGTTGAGTTTTTGTGAAGGCTCACATGACTCTTGAAGAGATAGCTTGCTTGGTATTCCACTTTATTTGTGGGATTCCATTTGGAGATTTATTCTGATTGCTTTGCTGACTTGTTTTCTTTGATGGTGCTAGCCTGAGAGATCTTTGGGTTTCTTGTTTCTTTAGTTGCTGTTACTTCGGATCATTATCCGTGTGGTAGATCTCTTGATCCCTTTTACATCTTTTCAGCATTTTGCCGCTTTCCTAGCTGGAAGACCTCGATAGGAGGCAATATTTTTGTGTGTTTACTTTTGTGCCCAAAGACCTCCAAGAAGAGGCACCAGTACTAAAGACCTCCATGAAGAGGCAATTGACGGATAAAAGGGATTAGTAGTCAGTCCCCCGTTATTCAGGTGTCGTTCTTTATGCTCGCACTACGTGGTAATGCTTCAGAACAAAAGCCCAAGATCTTTTGTCCGGTCAGTCAGTGGAGAGGGTTCCATCTTTCTGAACCCCCACGCTTTGTTAAGAGCTCACCCTGTCCAGGGTTAAGAGCTATGAGGTCTTATCCTCATTACCCTTTTGATCTGCTCAGCCTGACGGTCAATGTCAGTGGTTAAGAGCCCATTTGATTGCCTTTCCATGGCTTGTTTGTCGAGGTTGATATCACCCCTCTTGACTAAAGCCCTACCCATGTATGTTTGAGCCCCCTTGTTGGTGTGTTTACTTTATGCTATATGTTTTTATATGGTGTGATCCTCTCCCCATGGGATTGCTAGGCTTCGTATAGTCTCTCGTTTGCATGTCAATTATGGTAGCACGGTTCCTTCGTCTAAGACTTCCTTTGTTGCATGAGCATTCCTAAAACACAAACAAACTCTTTGATTTTCTTTTCTTAAGAACACATTAACTCCTTCTACTACAAGTGAGTAAGTCTCGCAAGGTCGAGCATCCGGTAGATTGCGTAGTGACGTCGTTCATCTAAAAAACACAAAACAAACAAAAATAGGTTAGCCGAGCTATGGTGCTCTAATTCTCAATCCTTCTTGAGATACGTATGCAGCAGGGTAGGGCCTGTGCGAGCAATAACTCTTTCTTTTCCCTACTTTGATTTTCTCTCTTTCGCATCGCATATAGGACTTTTTACACACACACTTTAGACATAAATATCAAACGTGGATCCTGTGGAGTACCACAGACGTGAAGGGGTGCGATAACCTTCCCTTCACGTAACCGACCCCCTTACTCAGTTTTCTTTGGTTCGAGACTTTGTTTTATCCGTTCCCTGTTGGTTATGCAGTACTACCTTTCCCTCCTCTTGGGATAAAAGTACATAGCTGGAGACTCTACTCTTTTTTCCTCGCCACTCTTTTTCGCGTTTGTACTTGGATTCGGGAAATCCGGGGAGCGATAGGAACAACCACCAAATAGAAACACATCAATCAAACATTCTCTTTTATCGGCTGAAGAAACATCTCTGCCACCGGGAGAAGGAACAAATCACTCCGCTGGGGAAAGAAACAACACATCTTCCAACATCAGACTGGGATCAGAAAACGCCTTAGCTGGGGAAGTTACAGAGTCACTGCCAGGGACTTGCTGCTGGCTAGGAAAAAGATCCATCGTAGAGGAAACTCTACAGGGAAGCTCAACACGGATAAGATTCCGTCGTAGAAGAAAATCTACTATGGAAGATATGAAACTCTTTGAGGAACAACCACCAAACAGAAGTTTCAACAAATAAAACACTTCCTTTCATATGCCGGAGAGATAGCTCTGCCAAAGAGAAAGAAACAATGCTCTGCTGAGGAAGGACACAACACCTTCACCAACAGCTCTGCTAGGAGGAAACTTTCCAAAAAGGAGGGGAAAACGAATATGAAGCTCTGATCAATGCAACTCCACTAGGGAAGGACTGAAGGCGATCATACTAAGGATAATCTACTGTGAGCGACCTTACCAGGGATGAGTTGTAGGCGAACCCGCTGGGGAGAAGCTACAAGCCAACCTGCTGAGGATTTCCACTCATGCCGGGAATTTCTGCTCACTCGACGGGAGATTTCCATTTACGATGAGGGAAGACCATCTTCCTCGAAAGTAGATAGCATATCAATTTTTATCAATCTATAAGGGATTTTAGGTCAGTCCACACAAGGGATGACAACCATATAATTGATAAAACACAGATGCTAGACTCAGACTCTCTGGGGATCTGAGGATGGAGGTATACACATCTCCCAAAAGATCAAGGCCAAAACTCCATATTCCCTAGGGACTTGATGATGTATCACCCTTGTATGTGCTCGCTGAGGAGACAACCTGAAAGATGATGAAGAGAAAACCAATATGCTAGGAATATGAACAAATGTCTTACCCTTTTGGAGATCTTACTATCCTTGGGAGAGCACTGGAGACGTTCCATATATCCTTTCAATCATTGTGAATGTTCATTTTGTTTAAAAACAGTTTTACAAAAAGTTTATTTGTTTTAAAACAATGATATTTATCAACTAAAACATGCAAACATTTGTTAAGCAGAAACAAATAAGAGTGCAAAGAATTGGATAAAGGCTCAAATTTATTTGATGGAATGGTAGTCCGCAAACGGCAAGACTCAATGGATCTTTACAAATTTTGAAATTGGTGATATATATTGGAAAAGGGCTACATTGAACATAATGACCATTTCTCCACCAACTTTGAATCCAATATATTTGAAGCTTCAGTTGACGATGACTGAGCGAGAATCCTTGACAGTAGACGACTTGTAGAGCAAAGTCTTGTCAAGATGCAGTTACTTGCCAAATCCCTAATTTTTGCCTAGATTGCCCCAAGGTGAGGTACTCAATCTAACGGGATATATATATATATATATATAATATATATATATATATATATATATATATATATATATATATATATATATATATATATATATATATATATATATATATATATATATATATATATATATATATAATTATTTATTTTTGTGTCTCTAACGTTTGCCTGGACCTCCCTTTCGGATTTTCAATCCACTAAGACGCTCATTTTTTCCTAAGTCGCCCTTCCGGGTTTTTAACTTAGCGAGCTATTCTGTTTATATTTTTAGGCGAAGTATTTCTTGACTGCATTTGAATTCACAGGACGAGCGAAATCCTCCCCATCCATAGTTGTAAGTATCAAAGCACCGCCTAAAAAGGCTCTATAAACAACATATGGACCTTCATAGTTTGGAGTCCACTTGCCCCTGGAATCGGGCGCGAAAGACAAGACTTTCTTGAGCACGAGGTCACCTTCTCGGAACACACGAGGCTTGACCTTTTTATCAAAGTCTCTCTTCATACTTTGTTGATACAACTGACCATGGCACATGGCAGTTAATCTCTTCCCTTCTATCAAGTTCAACTGGTGAAAACAACTCTGGACCCATTCAGCCTCAGTCAACTTGACTTCCATCAAGACTCTCATTGATGGGATCTCAACCTCTACGGGGAGCACAACCTCCTTGCCATATACAAGGGAGAAAGGGGTTGCCCCTATTGAAGTGCGGACAGATGTACGATAGCCATGTAAAGCAAATGGCAGCATCTCATTCCAATCTTTGTACGTAACAACCATCTTCTGGATAATCTTCTTGATGTTCTTGTTAGCAGCTTCAATAGCCCTATTCTTCTTGTTCTATAAGGAGAAGAATTATGATGTGCAATCTTGAACTCGCTACACAATGCTTTCATCATCTTGTTGTTCAAGTTAGATCCATTATCAGTAATGATCTTGTCTGGCACACCATAACGAAATATGAGTTGATTCTTGATAAACTTCACAACCACCTTCCTGGTCACGTTCGTATATGATGCAGCTTCAACCCATTTAGTGAAGTAATCAATTGCTACGAGAATAAAAGGTGATTGTTCGAAGCCTTTGGCTCTATCATGCTAATCATGTCAATTCCCCACATAGAGAAAGGCCATGGTGATGAAATAACATTCAGAAGTGTCGGGGGAATATGAATCTTATCCGCATAAATCTGACACTTGTGGCATTTCTTCAGATATTTGTAGTAGTCAGACTCCGTTGTCAGCCAATAGTAGCCTGCTCTCAACATCTTCTTTGCCATAGCATGTCCATTGGAATGAGTACCAAATGAACCCTCATGGACTTCAGTCATCAACAGGTATGCCTCGTGTCTATCCACGCATCTGAGCAGAACCATATCCTTTTTCCTCTTATAAAGGACATCACCATTGAGGTAGAAACTTCCAGATAATCTCCTCAAACTCTTCTTGTCTTTAACAGATTCCCCAGGCGGGTAAAAATGACTTTGAAGAAAGCACTTGATATCATAATACCATGGCTTATCATCTTTCACCTCTTCAACTGCAAATACATGACTTGGTCTATCCAAGCGCATTACAGTAATATTGGGGACTTCATTCCAGAATTTCACCACAATCATCGAAGCAAGCGTAGCATGAGCATCTGCTATCCGATTCTCATCTCGAGGAATATGATAGAAGTCAACCTCGGTAAAGAATGTTGAAATCCTCCTCGCATAATCTCTATATGGGATGAGGCCAGGCTGATTCGTCTCCCATTCACCCTTAATCTGATTAACAACAAGGGCCGAATCACCATAAACATCGAGATGTTTGATCCTAAGATCAATACACTCTTTCAAACCCATAATACAGGCCTCATACTCCGCCATGTTATTCGTGCATTTGAAAGTTAGCCTTGCTATAAAAGGAAAATGTGTGTCCTGAGGAGTAATAATCACTGCCCCAATACCATTTCCATATTGATTAACAACGCCATTGAACACCATACCCCATCGGGAACCTGGCTCTGGCCCTTCATCGAGCGTAGGCTCATCACAATCTTTCATCTTCAAATACAGAATCTCCTCATCAGGGAAGTCGTACTGAACAGACTGATAATCCTCAATTCGTTGATGTGCCAAGTTGTCATCCAAGATACTACCTTTAATAGCTTTCTGAGCTCGATACTCAATATCATATTCAGACAACAACATCTGCCAACGGGCAATCCTCCCAGTTAAAGCAGGCTTCTCAAAGATATACTTGATTGGATCCATTTTGGATATCAACCAAGTCGTATGATTTAACATATACTGGCGTAAACGCTTAGCAACCCAAGCCAAAACACAACATGTTTTCTCAAGCATTGAGTACCGAGACTCACAATCAGTGAACTTCTTGCTCAGATAGTATATAGCATACTCTTTCTTCCCTGATTCATCTTGCTGACCTAGTACACAACCCATAGAGTCTTCAAGCACTATCAAGTACATAATCAAGGGTCCCCCTTCAACAGGCGGAGACAGAATCAGAGGCTCAGATAGATACTCTTTGATACTGTCAAAGGCCTTCTGGCAATCCTCGGACGAATCGTGACGCTGATCTTTCCGGAGGAGCTTGAATATTGGCGCACATGTGGCAATCATATGGGATATAAATCTGGAAATATAATTCAAGCGGCCAACAAAACCTCAAACTTTCTTCTTAGTTTTGGGCGCAGGAATCTCCTGTATTGCTTTGACCTTAGCAGGATCAACTTCAATACCTCTTTCACTGACAATAAAGCTCAATAACTTGCCAGAACGGACTCCAAATGTACACTTGTTCAGATTCAGGCAGAGTTTGTACTTTCTCAAACGCTGAAAAAGCTTCAACAAGTGCTCTACATGTTCAACATATACCTCGATCTCCTTGTGCATCATATCATCAACATATACCTCGATCTCCTTGTGCATCATATCATGAAACAAGGTAGTCATAGCTCGTTGATACGTGGCTCCGGCGTTCTTCAAACCGAAGGGCATCACTCGATAACAGAATGTTCCCTAAGGTGTGATGAATGTTGTCTTCTCCATATCCTCGGGTGCCATTTTAATCTGATTATAACCGGAAAATCCGTCCAAGAATGAGAAGACATTGAATTTAGCTGTATTATCTACCAACATATCAATGTGTGGTAGAGGTAAATCATCTTTTGGACTAGCTTTATTCAAGTCATGATAATCCACACACATTCGGACTTTTCCAACTTTCTTAGGCACAAGCACAATATTGGCCACCCATTGAGGATATGTGGAAGTCACCAGAAACCCCGCATCAATTTGCTTCTGAATTTCTTCTTTAATCTTCACTGCCATATCATGATGAGTTCTTCTGAGCTTCTGCTTCACAGGCACATACTCAGGCTTCAAAGGCAGGAAATGTTGCATAATATCAGTATCTAGACGAGGCATGTCTTCATATGACTAGACAAAGACGTCGACGTATTCTCGTAGCAACTCAATCAACCCCTTCTTAACAGACTCTTCCAGGAGTGCCCGAATCTTCACTTCACAAACACAATCTTCAGACCCCAAGTTGACTGTTTCTAGATTCTCAAGATACGGCTGAATTATCTTCTCTTCGTGCTCAAGCAAACGGGTAATCTCATCAGGAATCTCTTCAACATCATGTTCTTCGGCCTCGAATACAGGGAACTCAAAGTTGGGAGATGGTGTTGGATCATGATGTTCGATGGGTTTGATCAACCTGCATAATGATTTTGGATATAAAATAGATTTCAGAATTCAAACAAAGGCAAATCATTATACAGATGAAAATATTGATTTTATTCTCTTTTTAGGGTTTTTTAGTGATCACCAATTTCATGCAAAAGGCCAAAAATAATTTGGAAAACCAAACATTTAACATGTAATTATTGAATGAATATCATTGTATTAATGTGCCAACAATGTCATCACTTCTCCTTTTGGCATGGGAGAAGGGTTTTTAAACAAAAGTGAACACATTACGTGGACTTATGGACAACTGTTGGAACATCAACTATAACCCAATTATTGCAGATTCCTCCAGGGATGAGAAAGTTGCCCAGATCTTCCTCTGCATCATCTCCCACTATGGCAGCAGCCTCTTGGTCTTCAATAGTGTGGATGAAACCACCACTATGGAACAACCCATGCTCGTTGAAAATTCCTGAAGAATATCCTATGCCAGCCCGGGATTTATTATCTTCCAGCTTGATCATTTGTCATAAACCAGTAGTTGCGTCATGCTCAATGACCAACTTCGCATCATTGTGGGATGCAAATGAAGAAGGTCCTTTCCTTGACGGCTCAACAATAGATAAGGCTTGGAATGGAGTCCCAACCTCATCCTCAACGTCTATATAGGAAAAGGAAGATAAATGGCTTACCAAGAGAGCCTTCTCTCCCCCTATCACCACCAACTTTTTATTCTTGACGAATTTTAACTTCTGGTGTATGAGGGATGTCACGGCGCCTGCCTCGTGAATCCATGGTCTTCCAAGCAAGCAGCTATATGATGGATGGATATCCATGAATTGGAAAATGATTTGGAAATCACTAGGTCCAATCTTGATTGGGAGTTCAACTTCGCCAATCACAGTTTTCCTCGATCCATCAAAAGCTTTCACAACCACTCCACTCTGCCTCATAGGAGGCTCCTGGTATAAAAGTTTCGCCAGCGTGGATTTTGGCAACACATTCAGCGATGACCCTGTGTCTACCAACACATTAGACAAGGCATCATCCTTGCAGTTCATGGAAATATGTAGAGCCAAATTGTGGTCTTTTCCCTCCTCAGGAAGACCAGCATCGCAAAAGCTCAAATTGTTACAAGCAATTATGTTTGCAACAATGCTATCAAACTGTTCTATTGTGACATCGTGGTCCACGTATGCCACGTCCAACACCCTCTGCAAAGCTTCGCGGTGTGGCTCCGAGTTCATCAACAAAGATAGGACAAATATCTTTGATTGAGTTTAAAGCAGCTGATCAACAACATTATACTCGCTCCTCTTGATGAGCCTCAGCATCTCATCACAGTCCTCTTTCAATATGCCATTCTCGCCAATAGGGACAAGAGCTTTAGTAGATTTATCAACAACAAGTGCCGGATTCGGAGAAGGAGAAGAAGTCCCCACAGGACTGGAAGAATTATTAACAACATCAACTCTTCTCATGTCATCTTGGGGTTTTGGCGGCGCCGAGAAAACACGACCACTGCGGGTCACACCACTGACATCAGATATACTCACAACAGAAGTGGAAGGCAATGACACCTCCTTCCCATCTTCTAACGCAATTTCGTTATATCTGTAGGGAACAACTTTATCTGAAGAGTATGGGACAGGGCCCACTGGCTTGATAATAAGAGATGGAGAAACCTTCTTCTTGCTGCCATCATATCTGACAATAACAGGTTTGGGTATTATGAAAACAGGGGATATAACATTCACTTCATCCTCATCACGATTCTGAAGTATCTCGATCACACCCTGATCCAGCATCTCTTGGATGTCCTTCCTGACTTGGAGAAATCCTCTCTCATTGACAGTGCACACCTGGCATCTGTCATGGTTATGCTCGTAATGACTGTATCCTCATAACAATCTATGCATCTCAACCAACGATTGCTTGATATGACTGACGTACAAGACTTTATACTTGCCAGGGAAACCCTAGACCATGTTTACAGCAACTTTCCCATGCCTGGGCAATGGGTTCTTCTTTACATTCGGACCTACGTCCTCAAAAAACAAAATCCCACTTCTCACAAGGTCTTGAACCTTGGTCTTCAGGGGATAGCAGTTCTCCACATCATGTCCGGGAGCACTGGAATGATATACACAATGAAGCTCAGGTCTGTACCACCATTGAGCGTTGGTTGGTACAGCAGGTGGGTCACGTGGAGTAATCAACTTTCTATCTATCAGAGACGGATAAAGCTCAACATAGGTCATTGGAATTGGATCAAAAGTGACCCTCTTCCTATCATAGTTGGTGCTAGTATTGTTGTTATTCCGAGGCTGGTAGGCCTGCAGTTGTGGACGATGCTGTTGTTGTTGATATTGTTGATGTTGTTGTTGTTGATGTTGATAATGTTGAGCTTCCTTGAAGGCAGGTGGTATATGAGCCACCTGGTGCTGGTTACTGACAGGGCGAACAGTCTTCCTCTTCACAGAGGGTCTTGTTTGCAAAGGCCCCATAACGCTTTGCAGAAGAGTCTTCATCTCTAGTTAGACGTCCTTCCCGGACTCCTTCCTCTAGCCTCATCCCCATGTTCACCATTTCGGTGAAGTCCGAGGGAGAACTAGCAATCATCCTCTCATAGTAGAAAGAGCTTAAAGTCTTTAAAAAGATCTTCGTCATTTCTTTCTCTTCGAGTGGGGGCACAATATGTGCGGCCAATTCCCACCATCTCTAGGCGTACTCCTTAAATGTCTCCTTCTCCTTCTGGGACATAGCCCTCAGCTGATCCCTATCAGGAGCCATATCAACATTGTACTTGTACTGATTGATGAAAGCTTCGCGAAGGTCGTTGAAGGAGCGGATGTTCGCGCTATCCAAACCCATATACCATCTGAGTGCGGCACCAGACAGGCTGTGCTGGAAATAGTGGATGAGGAGTTGATCATTCTCGGTTTGAGTTGACATCTTGCGTGCGTACGTCCCAAGATGGCTGAGAGGGCAAGTGTTTCTCTTGTACTTTTTAAAGTCATGCACTTTGAACTTGATAGGGATTTTGACGTTGGGCACAAGGCACAACTCAGCAGCAGATTTATCGAAGAGGCCTTTCCCTCTTAGAATCTTTAGTTCCTTGCACAGCTCAAGGAATTGGTCATTCATAGCATCCATTTTCTCATAAACATCTGGGCCCTCAGATGGATCAGAATGATAAATGGTGTCTTCGACTCTCGGTAACGTGTGCACAATGGGAGGTGGCACAGCAAGGACCGGGCTAGATGCCAGCAGAGAAGCAAAGGTAGGAGCGAGACCCTGAGGCACAAAATTCGCGGGCATCCCCCAGGGAAACCTGGCTGGCATAGCAGGACAAAATAGCAGTGGCGGCAGGCACCGTAGAGGAAGCAACCTCTGTGATGACCGTCCTCTGGGGAGGAGTTGTAGGTGTTGGAGAAGACTGGCTCTGAGCAGCCAGCACTGACTCCATCATGGCAGTCAGCCTAGCTACTTCTTCCTTCAATTCACGGTTCTCTTGTTCAAGATGATCCATCAGCTTTGGTAGATTGGCCCTGGTGTTAAACCGGTGCGTCAGCTTGTCTTCAAAATAAATGAAGAACACATAGTTAGACCACTGATCAAGAAACCCTTAACAAAACATGCTTATGCACATGATGCATGCAATGCTCGTGCATATGATTTATTTTTTTATCAGAGGAACTTTATACAGATCTATTTGCAAATGTTAGGAAATTTTAATCTTTTAGACATATATGGAATATTCATATCAATAATATTTCGAAAACATTTTTACACCAAAGAAGTACAGTCTTGGTAACCAAATACAATACAAGAGAGAAAGAAAATGAACATCCTATGGAACCCTAGATGCAATCGTCCAAAGCTCTCGAGACTGGAAGGTAAGCTGCACGAAGCCTCTTCACCTCTCTCTAATAGGCTGCCTCCATATCTGCCTTCTCCTTGGCGAGTCGATCATACTTCCTCTTCCAAAACCTGGATGACTGAGGAAGAAGAGAAGTAACTACATCATTAGGCTCGTCGATAACCTGATGCTCCAGGAATTCTATCAAAGCATCCTTATCTCTGAGTTACTGAAGTAATTGCTCTCGCTCACGAACCCAAGCATGCGAACGGTCTTCGTCTCTCAACTCCTCTACTCCTTAGTTAGGGAGGGTTGAAGGTCCAGCCATAACCATAGGTGTAGGTCTTGGATGATCATAGGGCATGTGGTATTCAAAAGCTCTCCTCCTCACCCACGAGTTGTAGGGTTCCAAAGCAATACAATTCTTCGGACCAAGCTCTTTCCTTCCCTTCTTATGAATCTTGCGCCAAGCGTGGACCATCCTTCCCTTCAAGTTTTGGGGATCTTTACCCTCTTGAAAGAACACACCTTCCAAATAAATGTTGTTTGGTTTATCCTTTAACGGGAACCCAAGCTGACGGCGAGCCAAAATAGGGTTGTAGTTAATTCCACCACATGTTGATGATATGGATGCAAATGAATGCATAAATGCATGGATGCAACAATCACACTCAAGGATCAAGCAAATCACACCACATAAAGGTCACGGGATGGATCAAGTCATCCTTAATATCAATCATCCATTTTGGTGGATTATGGTTTACACCTTATCAACACCCAAGTTCCATTGATATTAAGGATATACGAGAATAGATCAACCGTGAATCATGGGTTTGTTGCAAGTCACAAGCATGGATTCTTGGTTAAGAACCACCCAAAGGGAGTGTACTATGGTTAAACCTAACAATCATGTTCTACAAGAGGTTCCCATAGTCATCATCTCATCTTTCGGATATTATCGGATAAACGACTACTCGTATTCCAAAAATATTCTTAAGAGAGACTCTTATGAGTGTAGTATCACGTAACTATCGTATCAAATCTTACACTTGAATGACCTTCTCACTACGTCCTAAAATAGGTCAAGATGGGCTAGGTAATCTAAAGTCCTTGGCTTCTAAGGTCTATATTGGAAAGAGTAATGCCTAACCACGACTACTCGTGTGACATTATTGATCCCAACATAACCTCCACCAAGTGAATGGGCTTCCAAGTCAACTTACTAAGGAATAACTCCACACAAGTCAACAAGACTATGCCATTCTCCTATATTAAGTGCACTCGAGTTCGGGTATAGAACTCATCTCACAAGAGACCACCAAGCACACAAGCATTTGAATATATTAAGCAATTCATACATTACAAACAATACAGTCATCCCAAATTTGGATAAAAATATGTCACGGGTAAATATAAACATACAATACAACAAGAAAAAAGTAGGCTAAACCCACTACGAAGGTAAGATCCCCAGCAGAGTCGCCACTTTTCTATAGCGGGGTATTTGTTACCTTTAGATTTATTGACTAAATCAAAAGTAAATCATACAATTCGAGTCGCCACCACACTTCTATTTATCCAAAGGAAAGGTTAGAAAGCGAACAAAAACCGAGAAGTTTTATCAAATAAAAAACTAATAAAAATGTCAGAGATCTGGGTAAGGGGGTTGGTTATGCAATGGGAAGGTTTTAAGCACCCAAAACATCCTTAGTACTCTAAGGGAGCCCTTTTTGCAAAGTGCATTGTAGGTTGGTATTTGTGAAAATATTTGTGCAAACATGATTGGGGAGATGAGAAAAGAATATACAAATTATTTACAATTTTGTTGTTTGAATGGATAAACCCATTGCCTACGTACCATCACAAAGGTAGGATCAAAACCTCGTAGTTCGGGGTAAAAATCTCAAAATATGGGTGAATTGATTTGAGCAAAAGCCATAAGGTCTTTTGTTATTAAATGGAGAAAACTCAACCTAAACCAACAATACACCATGTGAGGAGAGCTTCAACATACTAGTGAGGGATCCACCCTAAAATAAGTATGGAAGACTTATAGTCCAATCACTAAAGATAAGGTGAGGTTTACATCAATCACTACGATAACTCAAACCTATGGCTAATTTTTATGAAAGGTTTTAACAAAGGTGGCCATTGGAACCACAAAAATCAGTTGAAGTGAGTTGTATTTACCAATTAGAAGTATTCACAAAATGAAGTCAAAGTTGACTTGAGATTCAATTCAAAATAAGTATTAATGAAAAGAGTTTGAAAAATCAAATGCATATGGCCTAGGTTTCTAGTTTTGAAAACAATGTTAATGTTTGCACAAAATAAGTTTGGCTTGGGTTAGAGTGAAGAGAAGAAGAGAAGGGTTAGTCCTAAACATGCAAAGATGAGGGAAGAGATAAAACCCTTGGAGTTCCTTTCTTGAGATCATAAAGATGATCCAAGATGCTCCTTTCCTTTGGACTTAGCAATTAACTCAAGCAATCAAACAAGTATTCAATCAAGCTCCTAGGATCTCCATTTGACTTGTCTCTCTTAACTTGGATGCTTATGACAATAGTCCTTCTAACTCTCTCAAGTTTGGAAATCATATCACACAAGAACAAACAATAAATAAGTTCACAATGCAATAAGAGTAATGGACAAAGAGAGAGTTTAGGTTAGGGGTCCTTTCAAGTCAACTTCAAGATGTAAGCATTCTAAAGGCATGAGGCCTAGTTGCTCTTCTACAAGTTTAACATTCTAAAGGCATGAGGCCTAGTTGCTCTTGAACTCCACTAAGCATAGGTGAGGTCCTAATTCTAAGTCCTTTCTCCTTTTTGCATTGGGTTCACACAAACAAAGACAAAACAAGCACAAGGCCACAATATATTTACACAATAATGTGCTCAAGTGAACAAAAGGCAAATAGCATAAACATAAACATGAGCTCAAATGAGCAAAGGGGAAAGACAATATGAATAAATGAGCAAGAAATTAAATTGCATTAAAGTAAATTGCAAGAATTAAATGCTTGAATTTAAAGTTAGTAATTAGTAGTTAGTGTTAGTGTGACATAAGGCAAATTTAGCGCTATGTTAAGCAATTGTAAGTGGACTAATGTAGTAGTCAAACCTATCTGAGGCCGGTCAATAAAACTATAGGCAAATAAACACAAGTTAGAGATCATGACTAGTAAGCCAAGCTCCTACAACTTGCCATGCCAAAAGAAAAGAAGAATGACCTTGTATGGATTTTAGGTTTTTTTGTTTGACCAAGAAGCAACCTATCTTGGACACAAAGTAATTCACTTGATCTTTGATCAAGTTGAATTTGATTTGGATCAAAGAAGGTTAAACCTCTCATATGTCAAGGCTAACCACAAATCATTAACTCATTGGTTAAAAGAAAAAGAAGAAGATGAGAGATGAATATTGAATGTACAAAATGGAAATTCAAATGACATAACCAAAACACAATGATCAAATGTGAATGGAATCAACATCAATCAATGGTAAACAGAAGTGAAATGAAGATTAGAAGTCAAGAAAGGTCAAACGTATTTTTGGTATTTTTTGGACTTAAAATAATACATAAAATAAAATTAACAAAGTAAGGTCAAGCTTCAAATCCAATTCAAATCAACTTGGATAAGTCCAATTGGATCATCATAAGTCTAACATGGTCAAACTAGGTTTGACAAATTTTCTCAACATTTTTTGAAAACAGAAACTATTTTAAAATCAATTAAAAGCATTAAAATATAACACAAATGAATTAAAATCTCAAATAAATCTCAAATCAATTAAGAAATTGATGAGAATATTTTCATAGACTTATCATGATCCAAATGTGTTAAGAAAATATTTTTGGAATTTGTGAATATAAAAAAGTATTTAAAATGAACTAAAAAACAATTAAAAACAAAATATTTCACAAACAATATTAAATGGAATCACAAAAATAATTAAAAATCAGATTAGGAAACTAGATTTTAAAAGAAATTTTTTGCAATTGGTCCCATATTTTTGTGATTCCAAATAAAAGAGTTATGAATTTTTGAAAATAAAAGGAATTAAAGAAAATAAAACAGAAATTATAAAAATGGAAAATATCAGGAGCGCATGATCAACACTCATT
The DNA here is from genome assembly GCF_024323335.1 of Lathyrus oleraceus. Lineage (NCBI taxonomy): Eukaryota > Viridiplantae > Streptophyta > Magnoliopsida > Fabales > Fabaceae > Lathyrus > Lathyrus oleraceus. The sequence goes on from NC_066582.1 coordinate 362,806,361, forward strand.
AATTGATGTGGACCATCATGTGGCTTAGAGATGTGCGTTCATCATGTACATTAGTCAAACACGTTGCAAAACATTTTAAAATAAGTCAAATGAAGCAAGGGCTCAGATTAGATCATGGCAGTTGGATCCAATGGCCAAGGAGATTCCACGTGGGGACGGTGGTGGAAACCACCGTCTTCTCCGGCGAACAAACAGAAACTGGCAACCAGTTGCAGGTTTTGCAACCTCAACCAAACAAAACGTGCCTTATACCAAATTAAAGTTAGGGTGATGTACATCACCCCTGTAACCTTGGATTATCCTCAAGATCCCTATGGAAGGAGAAATCTGAGATGGAAAATCCAGATGTTCAATCTGCAGTGCCTCAATTCATGAATTTATAGGCACCATTGGCTTGCCTCTCACACGAGGACTTCAGAAAACCAAGCAAACACAAGAAAAGCACAATATATGGTGAGATTCAAATCAAAACAGTTGAGATGTAAACCTTTGAAGTGCAACTTTGATGTGCACGATCCAACCAAACTCTTGCTTGAAGCTTGATCTTGAGGTATGGTATGAGTGCAAGGCTAAGGAATAAGTGTTGAAGATTAACTGATTTTGTTGAAATTCAAACTTGAAAAGAGAAATGAAAATTCAAAATTCCTTTGGTGAGAGGTTGGGGATGGATTTCAGTAGAGCTTTAGGCGCCTTCAAGTTGATTATTGAATGAAGCAAGGTGTTTATTTATAGTTGAAATGCAAGGCAAGGTGTGTGGAATTCGTGTGCATGAAGCTTTGGGTCCTCCAAGCATGGGCCTGTAAAGGCGCATGTGAGGCCCAAAAGTTTATGGTTTTGCAAGCTGATAGCATAATGAAATGATTTGGACGTGTGGTTTGCATTGCAATTTCTTATGTATGAAGTTTCATCATGAAATGCATAAATGGTCACAAATGTTCTTCTCTTTAAAAATCATACATAAAAAATCCAAACATAGGCATGTGAGTAATGGTTGGAAAGGTCTTGACATAAGGAACAAAATCTATGTTGGACAAAAATCCATTTGGAGTTTGGAAAATTGTGAAAACTGGTCATGATGTTTGATGTACAAAACATGTCTTTGAAAATTTTGCCAAAAGTGACCAACTTCAAGCCCTTTTGTTTCTACGATGCAAGCCTAAAATGGAAAAATACCCAACATCAAAGTTGTAGATATTTTCAACTTAAATTTTGCATCATTTGGATTTTTAATGAGAAAGTTATGGGCCCTTAAAGTTGGACTTTTTTCAAGATTCAATGGCTTTGGTCCAAAGTGACCTATAATGTTTTGTATTATCACATGTACTTCTTTATTATTATGAAATTTTGTCCAACATAACAATTGAATTAGACATATCAAACTTTCCAATGCAATTGGTGTCACCTCAAAATCATAAAAAATGAAGGAGTTAGGTCCTTGGGAAGTTGACCCAAAATTAGGGTTTCAGTCAAAATGACCTATAAGGTTTTGAAATGAATGATGACCTTACATGTTTCAAATGGATTTTTTATGAACATGAAATTTGTTCATATGGTTCTTAAGAACATTGTTTCTCTTTCAGTCCTCTTCATTTGATAAACACATCAAAAGTTAGGTCTCAATGGATTTCAATTTAGTCAGATGACTTGACTGGTCAACTTCTCAAGTCCAAACCTTAAATCTTGATGAATGAATGTTTGAGGATACTGACATAAGCTCATATATGCATAAAATAATGAATGAAAGAAATTACCTTGATTTAATTTGATCATAGGTTGAGGTTTCTTCATGAGCAAGGCACAGTCAATGCACAGTTGAATTAGGGTTTCCTTGGGAAACAATTCTCAAGCCCTTTGGTTTATCTTGATCAAATTGGAAGGTTGAGATACTTGGGAGACATATATGATGATTGAGAGCTTTGGGAACCATTTTCATGCTTGCTTTCATCTTTATCTGGCCATTTCCTTAAGCATAGGAGCCTCCTAGGGGCCTTGGATCACATGATTGCTTGAGCTTCAAAACAAAACAAGTTAGTGATATATTTTTGTGCTTTTGGTTAGTAAACAAAATCAGAAAAGAAATAATATACCATTCAAGCATGCTTGGTGGTCTCAAACCACTGGCACAAGTCCCAACCTAGGGTTAAGGAGCCAAACATGCTATGATCCTTGAGGCAATGCAATGAGGAATGATATGATGCCATGAGGGATCTTAGGGTTAAAATTAGGGTCTTACAGATGCCCCTATTTAAGGTCATTCTAGCCGGAGATATGAAGGTTAAAATCTTTGTCTCGACGAGGTAGAATGGGCTTAAATAATAACAAAGAGATGAATTTTGGTCCCTAAGAGACCTCATGATGCAAATGTATGCATGCCAAAGTTAATACTCCGTGGGGAAATATGGCCATAAAGGAGAAAAGATATCAGAGAAAGACTGATAGTCCATAGGAGTAATGCACTCACTAGGGAGACAGAGACTCTGGGGAAAAATAAGGTAAAATGTGTGAGCAGGTCACGACTTGAGTACTTGTTGGGACACACGAAGGGATTCCATGAAAATAAATCAATGGAAAGACTCGAGCTGACGCAAGAATGCATGTATTGGGGAATATGCCAATACAACAAACTATCCACGAAGGATACTTCGGATGAAAATCCGGACTCGGATGGGGAATATACCATAATGGAATCAGCCGAGGAACAAACAACGAGATGTTACCGATTACTGGGTAATAAACTCAAAGAGAGACATGTGATCAAAACATTGGTTACTGGGTGAGAGAACGACATTCTCGGGGAGAAAGAATATCTAAGACCGATATAAGGGTGAGAGATATCAATCGTCCAAAACATATGAGGAGGACCTAAAAGGCAAAATATCAACTCAGGAAAATCTGACTTCACATGGGACAAAAAGTCATAATAGGGAGCAGAAGGAAGGACCACCAGGGATACCGGTTACTTGGCATATAATAGGTGACCAACCATGTGTGAATTGGGAACATATCCAAGACACTCATCATCCGAAGGGAGGGCTGAAAAAGAAAACTCGACTTACAAGATGGACATTCGATTCCATAAGGAAATACGAATCTTACTCAACGGGGGAAGAAAAGGACTTCGACTGAAGAGCGCATGAGATATATTATCTATTACCTTTAGAACATAGATAACATACTCGCATGGAAGATTATCCATAAACCAATTACTGGGTTAATAAAGGATAAATAGACCGAAACGAAAGGACATCGGGATACCGGTTACTGGGTATAAAATGATGACCAATTAGGAGGAGAAATAATCATTACCGAACAAGGGTAAATGAAAGATAACTTGCGGGGGATAAATTGCTTTGACAAGAGCAAATATCCAAGAGATATATCACTGGTTACTGGGTGAAATACTCAAAATGAAGGAATATCAATACCGAATATTGGATAAAGATAACCCACAAAGAGGGGATTGCATCTACCGGTTACTGTGTAGAAAACCACAAAAGTAGGACTTACAACTACCGGTTACTGGGTAGAAGGCCGAAAAGTCCACTAGGGAGAGAATGAACAATTACTGTTTACTGAGCAATTGATCATCTGAACCACAGGGAACTGCAGGGGAAATAACAAGAAAGGGGTCAATCTAGGAACAAACTAGAGAGACACAATGAAGCAAGACTCAACCCAATGAGGATATAACTCAGGGGAGTAATTCCATCCAGATACACAACTGGAGGAACTGAAACAAAAATCATCCACGAGGACATAACTAAGTGGTGAATATAGAAGGAAAGATAGACACTTTCTGCCTATGGGGCTGACTTTAAATGGAAAGATCAAACACAAACATCTGCTTCGGGAAGAACATTTCACGAATAGCAGGAAATAACAAGCAAAGATATATGGCAAAAGATGCAACATGAATATCTGAATGTTATGATTATGCATGTATATGCGTGGTTTATGTATGATTAATGCAGACAAATAGACATATCTAACACAAACAGGTCCAAGAATTGATGGAAAGACATCCGGTATAAAATCTCAAAAGAGAAAAGCCAGGCCCACAGAAAAATCCAATCTTGTGGGGAGCAACTAATACCAGGAAACACCAATCACCAGCTAGGGATCAAATAGAGTCGTTGTCGGGGACAAAAACTACCGCTGGGGATCAGAGACCGCTGTTGGGGATAAGCATAGGTCACAACTACCAAATGTTAGGGATATTCCAACAAATCTCGGGAACACGCGGAGACGTGGATAAGACCAGTCATAGAAGAAATCTATTGGGGATTTCATCACGGGATGACGTGAAATTCTGTGGGGGACAACCACCAAATAGAAACACATCAATCAAACATTCTCTTCTATCGGCTGAAGAAACATCCCTGCCACCGGAAGAAGGAACAAATCACTCTGCTGGGGAAAGAAACAACACAACTTCCAACATCAGATTGGGATCAGAAAACGTCTTAGATGGGGAAGCTACGGAGTCACCGCTAGGGACTTGCTGCTGGCTAGACAACAGATCCATCATAGAGGAAACTCAACAGGGAAGTTCAACACAGATAAGACTCTGTCGTAGAAGAAACTCTACTAGGGAAGATATGAAAATCTGTGAGGAACAACCACCAATTAGAAGTTTCAACAAATAAAACACTTCCTTTCATCTACCGGAGAGACATCTCTGCCAAAGAGAAAGAAACAATGCTCCGTCGGGGAAGGATACAACACCTTCACAAACATCTCTGCTAGGAGGAAACTTTCCAAAAAGGAGGGGAAAACGAATATCAAGCTCTGATCAATGCAACTCCACTAGGGAAGGACTGAAGGTGATCATACTGGGGATAATCTCCTGTGAGCGACCTTACCGGGGATGAGTTGTAGGCGAACCCGCTGGGGAGAAGCTACAAGCCAACCTACTGAGGATTTCCACTCATGCCGGGAATTCCTTCTCACTCGACGGGAGATTTCCATTTACGATGAGGGAAGATCGTCTTCCTCGAAAGTAGATAACATATCAATTTTTATCAATCTATAAGGGATTTTAGGTCAGTCCACACAAGGGATAACAACCATATAATTAATAAAACACAGATGCTAGACTCAGACTCTCTGGGGATCTGAGGATGGAGGTATACACATCTCCCAAAAGATCAAGGCCAAAACTCCAGATTCCTAGGGGACTTGGTGATGTATCACCCTTCTCTGTGCTCGTTGAGGAGACAACTTGAAAGATGATGAATAGAAAAACAATATGCTAGGAATATGAACAAATATCTTACCCTTTTGGAGATCATACTATCCTTGGGAGAGCACTGGAGACGTTCCATATATCCTTTCAATCATTGTGAATGTTCACTTTGTTTAAAAACAGTTTTTCAAAACCTTTTTTGTTTTAAAACAATGATATTTATCAACTGAAACATGCAAACATATGTTAAGCAGAAACAAATAAGAGTGCCAAGAATTGGATAAAGGCTCAAATTTATTTGATGGAATGGTAGTCCGCAAACGGCGAGACTCCATGGATCTTTACAAATTCTGAAATTGGTGATATATATTGGAAAATGGCTACATTGAACATAATGACCATTTCTCCACCAACTTTGAATCCAATATATTTGAAGCTTATTTTGACGATGACTGAGCGAGAATCCTTGACAGTAGACGACTTGTAGAGAAAAGTCTTGTCAAGATGCAGACTTGCCAAATCCCTAATTTTTGCCTAGATTGCCCCAAGGTGAGGTACTCAATCAAGCGGGATATATATATATATATATATATATATATATATATATATATATATATATATATATATTTATTTATTTATTTATTTATTTTTGTGTCTCTAACTTTTGCCAAAGTCGCCCTTCCGGGTTTTCAATCCACCGAGACGCTCATTTTGCCTAAGTCGCCCTTCCGGGTTTTTAACTTAGCGAGCTATTCTGTTTTTATTTTTAGGCGAAGTATTTCTTGACTGCATCTGAATTTACAGGACCAGTGAAATCCTCCCCATCCATAGTTGTAACTATCAAAGCACCGCCTGAAAAGGCTCTCTTAACAACATATGAACCTTCATAGTTTGAAGTCCACTTGCCCCTGGAATCGGGCGTGAAAGTCAAGACTTTCTTGAGCACGAGGTCACCTTCTCGGAACACACGAGGCTTGACCTTTTTATCAAAGGCTCTCTTCATCCTTTGCTGATACAACTGACCATGGCACATGGCAGTTAATCTCTTCTCTTCTATCAAGTTAAACTAGTCAAAACGACTCTGGACCCATTCAGCCTTAGTCAACTTGACTTCCATCAAGACTCTCATTGATGGGATCTCAACCTCTACGGGGAGCACAACCTCCATGCCATATACAAGGGAGAAAGGGGTTGCCCCTGTTGAAGTGCGGACAGATGTACGACTGCCATGCAAAGCAAATGGCAGCATCTCATGCCAATCTTTGTACGTAACAACCATCTTCTGGATAATCTATTTGATGTTCTTGTTAGCAGCTTCAATAGCCCTATTCTTCTTGGGTCTATAAGGAGAAGAATTATGATGTGCAATCTTGAACTCGCTACACAGCTCTTTCATCATCTTGTTGTTCAAGTTAGATCCATTATCAATAATGATCTTGTCTGGCACACCATAACGGCATATGAGTTGATTCTTGATAAACTTCACAACCACCTGCCTGGTCACGTTCATATATGATGCAACTTCAACCCATTTAGTGAAGTAATCAATTGCTACGAGAATAAAATGATGATCGTTCGACGCCTTTGGCTCTATCATGCCAATCATGTCAATTCCCCACATAGAGAAAGGCCATGGTGATGAAATAACATTCAGAAGTGTCGGGGGAATATGAATCTTATCCATATAAATCTAACACTTGTGGCATTTCTTCACATATTTGCAGCAGTCAGACTCCATTGTCAGCCAATAGTAGCCTGCTCTCAACATCTTCTTTGCCATAACATGTACATTGGAATGAGTACCAAATGAACCCTCATGGACTTCAGTCATCAACAGGTCTGCCTCGTATCTATCCATGAAGTTCCTCTTATAAAGCACATCACCATTGAGGTAGAAACGGCCAGATAATCTCCTCAAAATCTTCTTGTCTTTAACAGATGCCCTAGGCGGGTAAATCTGACTTTGGAGAAAGCACTTGATATCATAATACCTTGGCTTATCATCTTTCACCTCTTCAACTGCAAATACATGAGCTGGTCTATCCAAGCGCATTACAGTAATATTGGGAACTTCATTTCAGAATTTCACCATAATCATCGAAGCAAGCGTAGCAAGAGCATCTGCCATCTGATTCTCATCTCGAGGAATATGATGGAAGTCAACCTCAGTAAAGAATGTTGAAATCCTCCTCGCATAATCTCTATATGGGATGAGGCCGGGATGATTCGTCTCCCATTCACCCTTAATCTGATTAACAACAAGGGCCGAATCACCATAAACATCGAGATGTTTGATCCTAAGATCAATACACTCTTCCAAACCCATAATACAGGCCTCATACTCCGCCATGTTATTCATGCATTTGAAAGTTAGCCTTGCTGTAAAAGGAAAATGTATGCCCTGAGGAGTAATAATCACTGCCCCAATACCATTTCCATATTGATTAACAGCGCCATCGAACACCATACCCCATCGAGAACCAGGCTCTGGCCCTTCATCGAGTGTAGGCTCATCGCAATCTTTCATCTTCAAATATAGAATCTCCTCATCAGGGAAGTCGTACTGAACAGACTGATAATCCTCAATTGGTGGATGTGCCAAGTGGTCAGCCAAGATACCATCTTTAATAGCTTTCTGAGCTCGATACTCAATATCATACTCAGACAACAGCATCTGCCAATGGGCAATCCTCCCAGTTAAAGCAGGCTTCTCAAAGATATACTTGATTGGATCCATTTTGGATATAAACCAAGTCGTATGATTTAACATATACTGGCGTAAACGCTTAGCAACCCAAGCCAAAGCACAACATGTTTTCTCAAGCATTGAGTACCGAGACTCACAATCAGTGAACTTCTTACTCAGATAGTATATAGCATACTCTTTCTTCCCTGTTTCATCTTGCTGACCTAGTACACAACCCATAGAGTCTTCAAGCACTATCAAGTACATAATCAAGGGTCTCCCTTCAACAGGCGAAGACAGAATCGGAGGCTCGGATAGATACTCTTTGATACTGTCAAAGGCCTTCTGGCAATCCTCGGTCGAATCGTGAAGCTGATCTTTCCGGAGGAGCTTGAATATTGGCGCACATGTGGAAGTCATGTGGGATATAAATATGGAAATATAATTCAAGCGGCCAACAAAACCTCAGACTTGCTTCTCAGTTTTGGGCGCAGGCATCTCCTGTATTGCTTTGACCTTAGCAGGATCAACTTCAATACCTCTTTCACTGACAATAAAGCCCAATAACTTGCCGGAACGGACTCCAAATGTACACTTGTTCAGATTCAGGCAGAGTTTGTACTTTCTCAAACGCTGAAAAAGCTTCAACAAGTGCTCTACATTTTCAACTTCCGTTCTCGACTTCGCAATCATATCATCAACATACACCTCGATCTCCTTGTGCATCATATCATGAAACAAGGTAGTCATAGCTCGTTGATACGTGGCTCCGGCGTTCTTCAAACTGAAGGTATCACTCGATAACAAAATGTTCCCTAAGGTGTGATGAATGTTGCCTTCTCCATATCCTCGGGTGCCATTTTAATCTGATTATAACCGGAAAATTCGTCCATGAATAAGAAGACATTGAATTTAGCTGTATTATCTACCAACATATCAATGTGTGGTAGAGGAAAATCATCTTTTGGACTAGCTTTATTCAAGTCACGATAATCCACACACATTCGGACTTTGCCATTTTTCTTAGGCACAGGCACAATATTGGCCACCCATTGAGGATATGTAGAAGTCACCAGAAACCCCACATCAATTTGCTTCTGAACTTCTTCTTTAATCTTCACTACCATATCATGATGAGTTCTTCTGAGCTTCTGCTTCACAGGAACATACTCAGGCTTCAAAGGCAGGAAATGTTGCACGATATCAGTATCTAGACCAGGCATGTCTTCATATGACCAGGAAAAGACGTTGACGTATTCTCGTAGCAACTCAATCAACCCCTTCTTAACAGACTCTTCCTGGAGTGCCCCAATTTTCACTTCACGAACACAATCCTCAGACCCCAAGTTGACTGTTACTAGATTCTCAAGATGAGGCTGAATGATCTTCTCTTCATGCTCAAGCAAACAAGTAATCTCATCAGGAATCTCTTCAACATCATCTTCTTCGGCCTCGAATACAGGGAACTCAAAGTTGGGAGATGGTGTTGGATCATTATGTTCAATGGGTTTGATCAACCTGCATAATGATTTTGGATATAAAAGATATTTCAGAATTCAAACAAAGGCAAATCATTATGCAGATGAAAAGATTGATTTTATTCTCTTTTTAGGGTTTTTTGGTGATCACCAATTTCATGCAAAAGGCAAAAAATAATTTGGAAAAATAAACATTTAATATGTAATTATTGAATGAATATCATTGTATTAATGTGCCAACAATGTCATCATTCTCCTAATGGCATGGGAGAAGGGTTTTTAAACAAAAGTGAACACATTACGTGGACTTATGGACAACTGTTGGAACACCAACAGCAACCCAATTATTGCAGATTCCTCTAGGGATGACAAAGTTGCCCAGATCTTCCTCTGCATCATCTCCCACTATGGCAGCAGCATCTTGGTCTTCAACAGTGTGGATGAAACCACCACTCTGGAACAGCCCATGCTCGTTGAAAATGCCTGAAGAATATCCTATGCCAGCCCGGGATTTATTATCTTCCAGCTTGATCATTTTTCCTAAACCAGTAGTTGCGCCATGCTCAATGGCCAACTTCGCATCATTGTAGGACGCAAATGAAGAAGGTCCTTTCCTTGACGGCTCAGCAATAGATAAGGCTTTGAACGGAGTCCCAACCTCATCCTCAGCGTCTATATAGGAAAAGGAAGATAAATGGCTTACCAAGAGAGCCTTCTCTCCCCCTATCACCACCAACTTATTATTCTTGACGAATTTTAACTTCTGGTGTAGGGTGGATGTCACGGCGCCTGCCCCATGAATCCATGGTCTGCCAAGCAAGCAGCTATATGATGGATGGATATGCATGACCTGGAAAGTGATCTGGAAATCACTAGGTCCAATCTTGATTGGGAGTTCAACTTCGCCAATCACAGTTTTCCTCGATTCATCAAAAGCTTTCATAACCACTCCAATCTGCCTCATGGGAGGCCCCTGGTATGAAAGTTTCACCAGAGTGGATTTTGGCAACACATTCAGTGATGACCCTGTGTCTACCAACTCATTAGACAAGGCATCATCCTTGCAGTTCATGGAAATGTGTAGAGCAAAATTGTGGTATTTTCCCTCCTCAGGAAGATCAGCATCGCAAAAGCTCAAATTCTTACAAGCAATTATGTTTGCAACAATGCTATCAAACTTTTCTATTGTGACATCGTGGTCCACGTATGCCACGTCCAACACCCTCTGCAATGCTTCACGGTGTGGCTTAGAGTTCATTAATAAAGATAGGATAGATATCTTTGATGGAGTTTGAAGCAGCTGACCAACAACATTATACTCACTCCTCTTGATGAGCCTCAACATCTCATCACAGTCCTCTCTCAATATGCCATTCTGGTCAACAGGGACAGGAGATTTAGTAGATTTATCAACAACAAGTGCCGGATTCGGATTCGGAGAAGAAGTCCCCACAGGACTGTCATAATTATTAACAACATTAACTCTTCTCATGTCATCTTGGGGTTTCGGCGGCACCAAGAAAACACGACCACTGCGGGTCACACCACTGACATCAGATATACTCACAACAAAAGTGGAGGGAAACGGCACCTCCTTCCCATCTTCTAACGCAATTGTGTTATATTTGTAGGGAGTAGCTTTATCTAAAGAGTACGGGACAGGGCCCGCTGGCTTGATAATAAGAGATGGAGAAACCTTCTTCTTGCTGCCATCATATCTGACAACAACAGGTTCGGGTATTATGAAAACAGGGGATATAACATTCACTTCATCCTCATCACGATTCTAAAGTATCTCGATCACACCCTGATCCAGCATCTCTTGGATGTCCTTCCTGACTTGGCGACATCCTCTCTCATTGATAGTGCACACCTGGCATCTGTCATGGTCATGCTCGTAATGAATGTATCCACATAACAGTCTATGCATCTCGACCAACGATTGCCTGATATGACTGACGTACAGGACTTTATACTTGCCAGGGCAACCCTGGACCATGTTTACAACAACTTTCCCATGCTCGGGCAATGGGTTCTTCTTTACATTCGGACCTACGTCCTCGAAAAACAAAATCCCACTTCTCACAAGGTCTTGAACCTTGATCTTCAAGGGATAACAGTTCTCCACATCATATCCGGGAGCACTCGAATGATATACACAATGAAGCTCAGGCATATACCACCATTGAGGGTTGGTTGGTACAGTAGGTGGGTCACGTGGAGTAATCAGCTTTCTATCTATCAGAGACGGATAGAGCTCAACATAGGTCATTGGAATTGGATCAAATGTGACCCTCTTCCTATCATAGCTGGTGCCGGTATGGTTGCTGTTTCGAGGCTGGTAGGCCTGCTGTTGTGGACGATGCTGTTGTTGTTGATATTGTTAATGTTGTTGCTGTTGATGTTGATAATGTTGAGCTTCCCTGAAGGCATGTGCTATATGAGCCACCTGGTGCTGGTTACTGGCAGGGCGAACAGTCTTCCTCTTCATAGAGGGTGTTCGTTTAATATGGGAAGACACGGTATGTGCCTCTCCCTCCTTCTTCTTTGCAAAGGCCCCATAACGCTTTGCAGAAGAGCCTTCATCTCTGGTTAGACGTCCTTCCCCAACTCCTTCCTCTAGCCTCATCCCCATGTTCACCATTTCGGTGAAGTCCGAGGGAGCACTAGCAATCATCTGCTCGTAGTAGAAAGAGCTTAAAGTCTTTAAAAAGATCTTCTTCATTTCTTTCTCTTCGAGTGGGGGCACAATCTGTGCGGCCAATTCACGCCACCTCTGGGCGTACTCCTTAAATGTCTCCTTCTCCTTCTGGGACATAGCCTTAGCTGATCCCTATGGGGAGCCATATCAACATTGTACTTGTACTGCTTGACGAAAGCTTCGCCAAGGTCGTTGAAGGAGTGGATGTTCGCGCTATCCAGACCCATATACCATTTGAGTGCGGCACGGGACAGGCTGTCCTGGAAATAATGGATGAGGAGTTGATCATTCTCGGTTTCAGTTGATATCTTACGTGCGTACATCACAAGATGGCTGAGAGGGAAACTGTTTCCCTTGTACTTTTCAAAGTCAGGCACTTTGAACTTGATAGGGATTTTGACGTTGGGCACAAGGCACAACTTAGCAGCAGATTTACCGAAGAGGTCCTTCCCTCTTAGAGTCTTTAGTTCCTTGCGCAGATCAAGGAATTCTTCATTCATAAGATCCATTTTCTCATAAACATTTGGGCCCTCAGATGGCTCAGAATGATAAATGGTGTCTTCGACTCTCAGTAACGTATGCACAACGGGAGGTGGCACAGCAAGGACCGGGCTAGATGCCGACAGAGAAGCAAAGGTTGGAGCGAGACCCTCAGGCACAAAATTCACGGGCATCCCCCAGGGAAACCCGGCTGGCATAGCAGGAGCGAAATGAGAAGTGGCGGCAGGCACCATAGAGGAAGCAACCTCTGAGATGACCGTCCTCTAAGGAGGAGTTGCAGGTATTGGAGAAGACTGGCTCTGAGCAGCCAACACTGACTCCATCATGGCAGTCAGCCTAGCTACTTCTATCTTCAATTCACGATTCTCTTATTCAAGATGATCCATCAGCTTTGGTAGATTGGCCCAGGTGTTATACCGGTGCGTCAGCTTGTCTTCAAAATAAATGAAGAATACATAGTTAGACCACTGATCAAGAAACCCTGAACAAAACCTGCTTATGCACATGATGCATGCAATGCTTGTGCATATGATTTATTTTTTTATCAGAGGGACTTTATAGAGATCTATTTGCAAATGTTTGGAAATATTAATCTTTTAGACATATACGAAATATTCATATCAATAATATTTGGAAAAAAATTTACACCAAAGAAGTACAGTCTTGGTAACCAAATACAATACAAGAGAGAAAGAAAATGAACATCCTATGGAACCCTAGAATAAATCGTCCAAAGCTCTCGAGACCGGAAGATAAGCTGCACGAAGCCTCTTCACCTCTCTCTCATAAGCTTCCTCCATATCTGCCTTCTCCTTGGCGAGTCGATCATACTTCCTCTTCCAAAACCTGGATGACTGAGGAAGAAGAGAAGTAACTACATCATCAGGATCGTCGATAACCTGATGCTCCAGGAATTCTATCAAAGCATCCTTATCTCTGAGTTGCTGAAGTAATTCCTCTCGCTCACGAACCCAAACACGCGAACGGTCTTTGTCTTTCAACTCCTCCACTCCTTGGTTAGGGAGGGGTGAAGGTCCATCCATAACCATAGGTGTAGGTCTTGGCTGATCATAGGGCATGCGGTATTCAGAAGCTATCCTCCTCACCCACGAGGTGTAGGGTTCCAAAGCAATACAATTCTTCGGACCAAGCTCTTTCCTTCCCTTTCTATGAATCTTGCGCCAAGCGCGGACCATCCTTCCTTTCATGTTTTGGGGATCTTTACCCTCTTGAAAGAACACACCTTCCAACAAAATGTTGTTTGGTTTATCCTTTAAGGGGAACCCAAGCTGACGGCGAGCCAAAATAGGATTGTAGTTAATTCTACCACATGTACCAAGAAGAGGCACATTGGAGAATTCACCACAAAAGTCAATAATCTAGACACCGTCATACACGCGGTTGTACCAAAATATATCATCATTTGTGAGAGACATAAGTCTCGTAGACCATCATAGACATCCTTTGTTCTCCTTGAAGGCGAGCGTCTGTGGCAAGTGCGAAATAAACCACTTGTACAACAGAGGCAAACAACACACAATGGTACCACCACCCTTTGCATGCCTCATATGCAAAGAGAAATAAGTGTCACCCAACAGAGTCGGAATGGGATTAAGAGTAGAGAAAATCCTAATGGCGTTCATATCCACAAAATTGTCGATGTTGGGGAATAACACTAGCCCATAGATGAGAAGTACAAATATGACTTCAAAGGCGTCCTCACTCATGGCCTTCCCAAACAGAGTAGCTTGGGCGATGAGAAAATCAGATGGGAGACCTTAAATTCCACCTTTTGTAGTCATATGAGCACCAATATCAGATACATCTATATGCAACAGATCAACAATCTCTTGGGAAAAAGGAACTCTCTCCAAGCCATTGAATGGCAAATGATCTAAGATAGGTATACCCACAAGATAGGCAAACTCCTCAAGTGTAGGCAAAAGCTGGAAATCCAGAAAAGTGAAGCAACAATGTAGAGGATCATAGAACTGCACCAACACACTCATCATACCTTCATCCACCTGAGTAGCAAGAATAGACAAAAGCTTCCCATGGCGAGCATTGAACTCCAAGGGATCTAATACATAGGATTTCAAACTCCTTAACTCTTTTAAGTTAGATTGTTTGAAACTGTACTTCTCCGTGTTCCTTCTTTGCTTATCCATGTCTGAAAATTTGCAAATAGACCTCTTAAGTTCCTTGAAAATGTTCTCATTGTTGATGATATGGATGCAAATGAATGCATGAATGCATGGATGCAACAATCGCGCTCAAGGATCAAGCAAATCACACATCACAAAGGTCACGGGATGGATCAAGTCATCCTTAATATCAATCATCCATTTTGGTGGATTATGGTTTACACCTTATCACTACCCAAGTTCCATTGATATTAAGGATATACGAGAACGAATCAACCGCGAATCACGAATTTGTTGCAAGTCACAAGCATGGAGTCTCGGTTAAGAACCACCCAAAGGGAGTGTACTATGGTTAAACCTGAAAATCATGTTCTACAAGAGGTTCCTATAGTCATCATCTCATCTTTCAGATATTATCGGATAAACGACTACTCGTATTCACAAAATATTCTCAAGAGAGACTCTTATGAGTGTAGTATCGCGTAACTATCGTATCAAATCTTACACTTGAACGACCTTCGCACTACCTTATTTTTCCCAACATAACCTCCACCAAGTGAATGGGCTTGCAAGTCAACTTGCTAAGGAATAACTCCACACAAGTCAACAAGACTATGCCACTCTCCTATCATAAGTGCACTCGAGTTCGGGTATAGAACTCATCTCACAAGAGACCACCAAGCACATAAGCAATTGAATATATCAAGCAATTCATACATTACAAACAATACAGTCATCCTAAATTTGCACAAAAATATGTCATAGGTAAATATAAACATACAATACAACAAGAAAAAAGTAGGCTAAACCCACTAGGAAGGTAAGATCCCCAGCAGAGTCGCCTCTTTTCTGTAGCGGGGTATTCATTACCTTTAGATTTATTGATTAAATCAAAATTAAATCATACAATTCGAGTCACCACCGCACTTCTATTTATCCAAAGGAAAGGTTAGAAAGCGAACAAAAACCGAGAAGTTTTATCAAATAAAAAACTAATAAAAATGTCAGAGATCTGGGTAAGGGGGTTGGTTATGCAATGGGAAGGTTTTAAGCACCCAAAACATCCTTAGTACTCTAAGGGAGCCCTTTTTTCAAAGTGCATTGTAGGTTGATATTTGTGAAAATATGTGTGCAAACATGATTGGGGAGATGAGAAAAGAATATACAAATTATTTACAATTTGTTGTTTGAATGGATAAACCCATTGCCTACGTACCATCACAAAGGTAGGTTCAAAACCTCGTAGTTTAGGGTAAAAATCTCAAAATATGGGTGAATTGATTTGATCAAAAGCCTTAAGGTCTTTTGTTATCAAAAGGAGAAAACTCAACCTAAACCAACAATCCACCATGTGAGGAGAGCTTCAACATACTAGTGAGGGATCCACCCTATAATAAATATGGAAGACTTATAGTCCAATCACTAAGGATAAGGTGAGGTTTACATCAACCACTATGATAACTCAAACCTATGGCTAATGTTTACGAAAGGTTTTAACAAAGGAGGCCATTGGAACCATAAAAATCACTTGAAGTGAGTTGTATTTACCAATTAGAAGTATTCACACAATGAAGTCAAGGTTGACTTGAAATTCAATTCAAAATAAGTATTAATGAAAAGAGTTTGAAAAATCAAAGGCATATGGCCTAGGTTTCTAGTTTTGAAAAAAATGTTAATGTTTGCACAAAATGTGTTTGGCTTGGGTTAGAGTGGAGAGAAGAAGAGAAAGGCTAGTCCTAAACATGCAAAGATGAGGGAAGAGATAAAACCCTTGGAGCTCCTTTCTTGAGATCATAAAGATGATCCAAGATGCTCCTTTCCTTTGGACTTAGCAATTAACTCAAGCAATCAAACAAGTATTCAATCAAGCTCCTAGGATCTCCATTTGACTTGTCTCTCTTAACTTGGAAGCTTATGACAATGGTCCTTCTAACTATCTCAAGTTTGGAATCCCTATCACACAAGAACAAACAATCAAAAAGTTCACAATGCAATAAGAGGAATGAACAAAGAGAGAGTTTAGATTAGGGGTCCTTTCAAGTCAACTTCAAGATATAAGCATTCTAAAGGCATAAGGCCTAGTTGCTCTTCAACAAGTTTAGCATTCTAAAGGCATGAGGCCTAGTTGCTCTTGAACTCCATTAAGCATAGGTGAGGTCCTAATTCTAAGTCCTTTCTCCTTTTTGCATTGGGTTCACACAAACAAAGACAAAAGAAGTACAAGGCCACAATATATTTACACAATAATATGCTCAAGTGAGCAAAAGGCAAATAACATAAACATAAACATGAGCTCTAATGAGCAAAGGGAAAAGACAATATGAATAAATGAGCAAGAAATTAAATTGCATTAAAGTAAATTGCAAGAATTAAATGCTTGAATTTAAAGTTAGTAATTAGTAGTTAGTGTTAGTGTGCCATAAGGAAAATTTAGCGCTATGTTAAGCAATCGTAAGTGGACTAATGTAGTAGTCACACCTATCTGAGGCCGATCAATAAAAGTATAGGCAAATAACCACAAGTTAGAGATCATGACTAGTAAGCCAAGCTCCTACAACTTGCCATGCCAAAAGAAAAGAAGAATGACCTTGTATGGATTTTAGGTTTTTTTGTTTGACCAAGAAGCAACCTATCTTGGACACAAAGCTATTCACTTGATCTTTGATCAAGTTGAATTTGATTTAGATCAAAGAAGGTTAAACCTCTCATATGTCAAGGCTAACCACAAATCATTAACTCATTGGTCAAAAGAAAAAGAAGAAGATGAGAGATGAAGATTGAATGTACAAAATGGAAATTCAAATGACATAACCAAAACACAATGATCAAATGTGAATGGAATCAACATCAATCAATGGTAAACAGAAGTGAAATGAAGATTAGAAGTCAAGAAAGGTCAAACATATTTTTGGTATTTTTTGGAATTAAAATAATTCATAAAATAAAATGAACAAAGTAAGGTCAAACTTCAAATCCAATTCAAATCAACTTGGATAAGTCCAATTGGATCATCATAAGTCTAACATGGTCAAACTAGGTTTGACAAATTTTCTCAACATTTTTTGAAAACAGAAACTATTTTAAAATCAATTAAAAGCATTAAAATATAACACAAATGAATTAAAATCTCAAATCAATTAAGAAATTGATGAGAATATTTTCATAGACTTATCATGATCCTAATGTGTTAAGAAAATATTTTTGGAATTTATGAATATCAAAAAGTATTTAAAATGAATTAAAAACAAAATAATTCACAAAAAATATTAAATGGAATCAAAAAAATAATTAAAAATCAGATTATGAAACTAGATTTTAAAAGAAAATTTTTGCAATTGGTCCCATATTTTTGTGATTCCAAATAAAAGAGTTATGAATTATAGAAAATAAAACAGAAATTATAAAAATTGAAAAAATCAGTAGCACATGATCAACACTCATTAATTGACGTGGACTATCATGTGGCTCAGAGAGGCGCGCTCATCATGTACATTAGTCAAACGCGTTGCAAAACGTTTTAAAATAAGTCAAATGAAGCAAGGGCTCAGATTAGATCATGGCAGTTGGATCCAATGGCCAAGGATATTCCATGTGGGGACGGTAGTGGAAACCACCGTCTTCTCCAGCGAACAAACAGAAACCGGCCACCAGTTGCAGGTTTTGCAACCTCAACCAAAAAAAACGTGCCTTATACCAAATTAAAGTTGGGGTGATGTACATCACCCCTGTAACCTTGGATTATCCTCAAGATCCCTATGGAAGGAGAAATCTGAGATGGAAAATCCAGGTGTTCAATCTGCAGTGCATCAATTCATGAAATTAAAGCCACCATTGACTTGCCTCTCACACGAGGACTTCAGAAAACCAAGAAAACATAAGCAAAGCACAATATGTGATGAGATTCGAATCAAAACAGTTGAGATGTAAACCTTTGAAGTGCAACTTTGATGAGCACGATCCAACCAAACTCTTGCTTGCAGCTTGATCTTGAGGTATGGTATGAGTGCAAGGCTAAGGAATAACTGTTGAAGATCAACTGATTTTTTTTTAAATTCAAAATTCCTTTGGTGAGAGGTTGGGGATGGATTTCAGCAGAGCTTTAGGCGCCTTCAGGTTGATTATTGAATGAAGCAAGGTGTTTATTTATAGTTGAAATGCAAGGCAAGGTGTGTGAATCCGTGTGCATGAAGCTTTGGGTCCTCCATGCATGGGCCTGTACAGGCGCATGTGAGGCCCAAAAGCTGATGGTTTTGCAAGCTGATAGCATAATCAAATGATTTGGACGTGTGGTTTCCATTGCAATTGCTTGTGTATGAAGGTTCATCATGAAATGCATAAATGGTCACAAATGTTCTTCTCTTTGAAAATCATACATAAAAAATCCAAACATAGGCACGTAAGTAATGGTTGGAAAGGTCTTGACATAAGGAACAAAAGCTATGTTGGACAAAAATCAATTTGGAGTTTGGAAAATTGTGAAAACTTGCCATGAAGTTTGATGTACAAAACATGTCTTTGAAAATTTTGCCAAAAGTGACCAACTTCAAGCCCTTCTGTTTCAATGATACAAGCCTCAAATGGAAAAACCTCCAACATAAACGTTGTAGATATTTTCAAGATGATAAATTTAGATTTAAATTTGGCATCATTTGGATTTTTGATGAGAAAGTTATGGGCCCTTAAAGTTGGACTTTTTTCAAGATTCAATGGCTTTGGTCCAAAGTGACCTATAATGTTTTGAAATGAATGATGACCTTACATGTTTCAAATAGATTTTTGATGAACATTAAAGTTGTTCATATGGTTCTTAAGGACATTTGTTCTCTTGCGGACATCTTCATTTGACAAACACATCAAAAGTTAGGTCTCAATGGATTTCAATTTAGTCAGATGACTTGACTGGTCAACTTCTCAAGTCCAAAACTTAAATATTGATGAATGAATGTTTGAGGATACTCACATAAGCTCATATATGCATAAAATAATTAATTAAAGAAATTCCCTTGATCGAATTTGATCATAGGTTGAGGTTGCTTCATGAGCAAGGCACAGTCAATGCACAGTTGAATTAGGGTTTCCTTGGGAAACAATTCTCAAGCCCTTTGGTTTATCTTGATCAAATTGGAAAATTGAGATACTTGGGAGACATATATTATGATTGAGAGCTTTGGGAACCATTGTCATGCTTGCTTTCATCTTCATCTGGCCATTTCCTTGAGCATAGGAGCCTCCTAGGGGCCTTGGATCACATGATTGCTTGAGCTTCAAAACAAAACAAGTTAGTGACATATTTTTGTGCTTTTGGTTAGTAAAAAAACAATAAAAGGAATAATATACAATTCAAGCATGCTTGGTGGTCTCAAACCACTCGCACAAGTCCCAACCTAGGGTTAAAGAGCCAAACATGCTATGATCCTTGAGGCAATGCAATGAGCAATGATATGATGCCATGAGGGATCTTAGGGTCAAAATTAGGGTCTTACAATAATTAAATCCTAAGTAATTCCTAATTAATATCTAATTACATGATTATTTACATGATTAAAAAATTAAAACTAAACTAATCAAATCATGCATTAATTCTACCAATTAAATTTCATGTTAAAAATGTAAAAGCAACAATTAAATCATATCAAAATCAAATAAAACTAAATTAAAATATAAATAAAAATGAAATTAAAATAGAAGTAATAGGAACAGGGGGGTGCATGGGCCCAGGTGAGGTGCAAAGATCAAATGAATAGGCATGAGGCCCAGTTCCATTCACCTGCAGTAAAGAGAGGGATTCAGATTGAGCTTTCAAATGAAACCTGCACACCAATCATTCAACACACCTCCTCCATCTCCTCCACACTGAAAATCTCCTTTGGCGGCGGCGGAGCTCATATTGTCCACCTAATCACATTATCAAAATCGGATTTTCATCCTCAAACTCGAAAGCAACTCAATTCCATCTAATTCTCAACCATCAATCTAGAACTTGTAAACAGAATGAAGAACCCTAGGATTTATTCTCAAAATTAAATGATTGTTGTTCATGGATTCACAATCAATGTTTGGGACTAATGATCCCTAGGGTGTAAGCTAAATAGCAGTAACAAGATTGAGATGAAACGAGAAGAAAAAGTATTACCTCTGAAGCAGAGTTTTGCTCCGACGAAGTGTTGGATCGGAGGAGAAGCTTGTAATGAGGAAAATCACTTGAGCTCGGTATGCTTTACTCTATGATCTTCTTATTCTTTCTCCTAATTCTCTTCTTCTTCTACTATATGAGTTTGAGTGAGCTTCGAAGAGTTTGCAGAGAGCACTCTGAGTGTGTTGATTGTGAGATTTCGAGTGTGAGTGTGAATGAGAAAACGTGAATCAAATTGTGAGTAAAGCAAGATATTTATGGAGGTTGGATTTAAAAGAGTTTAATCTCTATTAAATCGTGATGGTGTGAGTTGGTTAGAGTTCTCCATTCTGTTAGCTTTGTAAGTTAGCTGATCCAAAAGTTAGTTATTAGGAAAATCAGTTAGTTAGCATTGGGAAATGGATTCCAATCGTGAGCTATCAAATGAAAAAGAGTTTTAGCTGTTAATCAATGTTAGGTTAGTTGGAGAGTGATAACTGCATAATGACTTGTCAGATGAATTCATAATGAAATGTTAATTATTCCATTAGTTGTGAAATCAAATGTCAGTTGAGAATTAATGCAATGTTAATTTGGATTGGAAATTCAGTTAGCTTGTTAAGATGTAAAATTCAAGTGTTAACATTGATTATTTTGGATATGTTAGCTAGTGATGAACTGGTAATGATTACATTTAGTAAAATCAGTCAATAGCTTTCTCAATTTTGAAATGCCATGTTGATGTTGCGGGCATGTGTCATTGATGTTATTATTGTGATCTGTTATTGAATGTTGTAGGACTACGTGAGGCTTCAATCTGGATACGCAAAACTTGATGAACCAATGTCGTGCAATGTTGCTTGACTGCAAGTTAGTGGCCATAACCGAATGTGGAGGTTGACAACAGTAAGCAGTGTTTTTATGGTTTTGTTTAGCGCCCAAAGTTCAATTACAGCAGAATTTGTTCATTGTATATTTCTTCCACGCATGTCATGGTCATGAAGAATTGGGGTTGCAGCATAAGGCCATAACTGAATGTGAATGAATGTGGATATGATATGATGACATACCAAGGTTACAAGATCTTCTGGATGAAAATTCATGATTTCTAGTTGATGCAGAAAGACTTGTGGCAGGGCAAGGTTTGTTAGCTACCATGGTAAGTCTTTCATGATGCAAGTGGCTTGGTTGATGTATCATGTCCATTGTTTGTTATGTATTGGTAAGCATTGCTTGGTTATATTATTAAATGCATGTATTGTTTGTAAGGAGTTCAAGTTTGGATTGGAAATTTAGACATGGTCTCGAGGCATTCAAGACATGGCAAGAATCCACCAATGCATGACCAAAACAAACTTTGATGCAAAAGAGAAATTTCTTGTTCATGAAGCAAGTTAATGATGGAATTACATGGAAGAATGCAAGAATAAAGATGCCAGGTTCATTAAGGTTTAGAGGATGAAAAAATATTATAGTTGACTTTGGTCAACTGGTTGACCAAAAAGTCAATAGTTGACCAAAACTTAACTCTTGTAAAAATGCATTTTTTTATATTTTCTTTTGTATAAATAATGTAATTTATAATTGAATGGATAAATGGACAATAATTTGACTGGAAGTGGTTCTTTTATGATTCTAAGAACAATTCTTTATTTCTCAAGTTATGATTTTGCCTTCCACAAATCCATGTTTGAATCAACCTTTGAAATGAAACTTGGAATGCATTAATGGAATACCAACATTTAAAACAAAGGACTAGGAATATATGATGGCATATGGACCAATGGACTAGGACAATGCACCTTGAATTAGAGATTATTGGCCTAAGGATGCATAATGAAACAATGAAATCAATGGACTAGGAGATCATGAACTAAAGAACTTATGAAGCATGGATTCATGGACGTGAATGGCGAAATAGGATTCACATGACATGGATGAAAGCTTGAGTAAAACTTGAATGGTATTTATTTGGATCAACATGAATCATCAAGCCAAAACCCTGGTCAATTTGTTGAGTGATTCCCAAGAGCAAGAGAGAATAAGGTGATTGATGATGCATACCATAATGATCAAGAACCATCCTCCAAGGCACTAGGGTTTGAAACAATCACAAGATGAAAAGTCAAGCCACAATGTACATTAGGACCAAAGCTCCCTAATAGGGTTTCATGATGCACACCAACTAATCAAGGTCACTGAATCAAGCATGAGGCTCCATAAACAAGTTCCCAATGCATGGGCCCCCAATTAGGGTTTAAATGATCCAACAAATGTTCAAGAACCAACCCCAAGATCCCATAGTAGTATAGTCAAGAATTAGGATTTGAATACCCAGAAGGATGCCATGATGAGGTTCCCTTGAATCCATATCTCAAAGATCAAGCAATTAGGGTTTCATTCCCATGATGAGCATATGAAGAGCCATGTCATACTTCTAGGATTTTATCCACAAACAAACCCTAGCTTTGCCAACGATAAGCTTTGAATCTATGGTGATTAGTTAGCAAGTGTCAACATGAATGAATGATGCATATGAATGAAGCATGAATATGCATAGATGAATCTCAAGTCAAAGATTGGGTGAAAAGGTGAAAAAAGGTGGGAAAATTTTGGGGTATGACAGTTTCCCCTATTTAATCTTCTTAAACCTGAATGCATGAATTGCGAAAGCTTTTCGGGTATTCGAGGTAGAAGAGTATTAAATACCAAAGTATCCAAAAACTTGCCCGTTGAGAATGGTTATGAGGTGATTGTACATTGAATGTGGAATGGAAATTTGAATTTCATAGGTTCATTGCAAAAGAGGAGCATGATATACATGTTGTATGTAATGTATGCTTTATTTTTATGATGCATGAATGTTTACGTGGCCATATGGATGTCATTCACAAGGTAGGGTTTCTAATTTAAGGAAAACTTTGAATCGTCACTAATTACACCAAAGAAACTATTATTTATGAGAATGCTTTATATGACCACAACTGTTAGGGATTTCACACGATCCTATTGGGGAGTACAACGACATATGATATAACCGGGCAGCCATCAAGACATTTCCAGGTATCAAGCAAATACTTTCGAACTACCAATCATCTTTTTAGGATTCTTCGGGTGATTAATACTGAAATTCTGATGTAGTTAGAATTCAGATGTTCTACTCCAAGTCATGATATCTGATCCAACATTGTAACTAATACAGCAAGACAGTTATTAACCCCTGTACTAATCTGCACACGTTTACAGATGTCACGACCTCTCCTTCTATGTCACCCTAGAATGGAGGAACAACTGGTTCTGTGCAATAGGGATCAATCATAGTACTCACTTCTATTGTTTTCCTACACTGTTATCAGCATGATGTCTCAATAGTGATTTGGTCATCATCTGTTACATTGTTCCAGTTTGTTGGCCATGTACTTGTATTTCCTAAAATAAAGGTTGAACGCGTTAATCTAATTTCCACTTCTTAGATTGCTAACAATTAGAATAATTGTTAGGTTCATTAATTTTAGGTTAGTAGTTGGTTTCCTGGATTTTAGCTCAGTTGTTGGATTCCTAAAAGTTAGCCTGAGAAAAATACTGAACCAGAAAACTAATCATCCTGTACTTTAGCACATGCTGTTAGGGAATGAAAGTCCCAACATTCAGTTCGACATCCAGAACATATGTTGATTCTGTTATGTTCCTGAAAACGAACTGTGCTAAATTTGTTGTACTGGGAAACGACCAACCAGTCTCTACTTCAGTATCAGCCAACAAGAGCAACTGTCAAGACATTCAGTTGGACAGTGTCACAGTGATCCTTTGGCCATGTCTGTTATCCTCATGGAGACCAGACTTAAATCAATACTGAACTGGAATCAACCTGCCTATTATTCAGTATGTGCTGTCACTGATGAATGTCACAACATTCTGATTGACATTCAACTAGAAGACTGCATACCCGGTCTGTTATCATCTTGATAAGCAGACTGGAATACCAGCTGAGTTATGGCAGTAAGAAAAACATATGCAGAAGGAAAACAAACACAGGAAATTGTTAACCCAGTTCAGTCCAACATGACCTACGTCTGGGGGCTACCAAGCCAGGAAGAAGATCCACTATCAGCAGTATTAATTCAGAGTTAAACTCCCCCGTTTACAACTCTTCACTTAATCCCTACCCAATGCAATCTATACCTAGGAACTCCTAGATAGAAACCTCCAGTTTCCATTCCTATCACTACAAATGCAATTTAATGTTAACACACCTTGAACTTGCTTCACAGCTTCATTCAAGAACAAAATCACTCTTGCCTACAGGCTTTGAGTTATAAATACTCTCAGCTTTAATCACTGAGAAACACATGGTAACCTTCCCACAGATTGGGAGGTTTACCTCACACACACCCCTAAATTTTCATTCTTGGAGGCTTACAATTACTAGGTTACAATTAGCTATTTATAACCTAATCACCCAACTGGATTTGGGCCTTCAGAAATCGCAGCAGACTTGTTCTTTGCTGTTACAACTTCAGCAGAAAAATTCTGCTACACACAAGGTCTTTAATCCTAGAATCTCTCCATATATATCTCCATATTTAGAGCCTATATATATTCTGATTAAGTCTTTAAAACCTCCACATGGGAGTTAGGATATTCACCAGATATCCTTGCTAATCCCAGACTATATACTGAATTAATCAATTCAGTTTTCTACACATGTGCGATGTCACAGGCATGATGTCGTGACATCGTACATGACATGTTGGTCCAGATGTTGAACTTCTTCAACCCAACATATTAAAACAAAAGAGATGATTACATTATTTGTTTTACAAAATTAATGCCAATCCTAAGGAATTAACAATCTCCCCCTTTGGTAAATTTTAGCTAAAACAAATAAACAATACACTGGACAAAACATCCCAATTTGGGAATGCTCTTCATCTCTGTCATTGGCTCCACCACCACAAACACCAAAGTTGGTGTACATGAGGAAGTAGAGGTACACGGATCAGTTGTACCAGAACCCTTCCCCTCAACAGGAGGGCTTCCTGAAGAATATGTAATGCTGAGTACATAGACAATGTAACTCAGATCACACGACACAACTGTCTTCTTAACTCAGATCACAAGACACAAGTGGTGTACCCAGTTGGTGGCTTTTGTGCCTGCCTGACTCCAACTTTCTGTTTGCTACCACAGTAGTTTTCTTGCTTCTGGTACATTCTCATCAGGACTCTATTTCTCTCCCCCTTTTTAGCTAAACATTTACAAAGGGGCCCTTCACAAAACCAGATCGACGCACAGTTTGCCCAAACCTTGACGTACCCCATGGTTTCGAGAGAATGGAATGTATCTCTTGTGAGAAGAGGAGTGCTTATACATCCTTTAAATAGTCCAGCCCATGCTTAGGAATTAATGGTGGGAATAAATGCTTGGTCAAGATTCATTAATATTTGCTGAGAAACAGTCAGATACTTACAAACAAAATCTCAGGATATCTTTGAATACCTTTTATAGCTCTTGACTGTTTCTTTTTCCAAAACAGCAGTTCCAGTGCATGGAGACTATTCCATATATGCAGTCAGACACGTTGCACGCGATGTCTTAACATTCCACGCGGCTTTTTCCTGCATTCTGCCAGTATTCAACATTTCCCAAGACCCCATTCATACCTCCAGTAGAGACTTGACATTTGGCACTGCTACAGCCAAATTCCCACACTTCTGCAGATGGTTACTCCCCCTGTACCACACAGCTGTAGCCATCAGGCTTATTCTAATTTATCAGAATTAGACACATCACCTTCATAATTCCTAATGACTTTAAGATTCAGAAGGAATTAGCAGCATTGTCCAGGGCAATGTCATGACATCCGGTCAGACATTCTTCTGCTCACTCAGCCTTGACATACATCACAGCATCCTGATAACTGACAAGGTGCCATACCTAGTTATCTGAGTACACATAGACCACAAGCTTGATGATTACTTGCAGCTTCAAGGACAAAACTCCCCCTGTCATGGACACCCTACTCTCCTCTTGAAACTTGGAGGTCACACATGAGCATATCCAACACCCCAAAGTTGGACCTTCACATACTTCCTGATTCAAAGAGAATCCAGACCACTTGATGAATGGAAAACATAAGACGCATCTTCATGTCTTCAAGAGCACACCCTCTGTTCAACCCTCTTAGCTGAACACATTCACACTCTGTGTCAATCTCTCTTCTAACCAGAACAGAAGACCACTTCACAAGATGTTCTAGCATCAGCTGGGACATCCTTCATAACATGACAAGGAACACCATCTGATAGTCTTCAGATATCACTGAGTCACCGGCTTGATCAAGAAGAACCCAGACATACATTGGGACATATACATTTTCATCCCATTACAAGAGATAATCTTCCATAGATGGCTCAGAACTCCTACCACAAGCTCCAAGGGATGAATAGAAAACACCTCCTTTTATCTTCAACTTAATACTTTTCTGCTCAAAAGTAATTTGTCTCAGACTTGCCTCAAGAATAATCAGCTGCCATATGTTGATTATCTTGATTCTTCGAACACACTTCTGAGATAGACCAACTGCCACTGGTTGATTACCTCCTTCATGAATCCTCATATGAAAAGTCAAATGCCATTCTTTGACCTCTCCACGTCTATCAGACCTCTCCCAAAGATATTCTGACCTTCCAAGTGAGACTTGAACTTCAAGCTACATGTTGAACAAAACTTAGATTTTCTAAGACATGAACATGTAACATCCTTTCTATCCAGCAACTCCAAAGAACTACAACGAGGACGACCTTTTTGAAGTATCCAATCTACAACCCTGTAGACCCTTCTATCTCCAGTTGATGTGCCACTTCACCAACTAAGAATCTGATGTTGAACCAAATGTCACAACATTGTGTTTTGACATCCAGCTGTTGAATTCAGCTCCTTCTTCTGCCACTTGAAAGAACTTCCTCCCTTCACAGAACAAGAGTTCAATGTTCTCATAGACTTGATTGTGGAACCAAGTTTGAGTGAACAACCTCCATCCTGCAGGTTTGCAGTTAAGTCATCCAAGCTCACACCTTGATGAATTCCTGCTTCTTTTCCAAAGACATCAGACACTCTGATGCATGAGTCTTCAGAAGGACCAGTTAGAAACTAACCCTTCAGCTATACCAAGGATTCCACTTCCTAAAGCAAGGCTGTTTCCATGATGTTAAGAGTGCTGCCACTTGTTCTTAACTTCACAGTGTGCATTAGCCAATGCACTTCCTTACTTAGATCAGAGATAAACTGATCCAAGTAACCACCATCAAGACTATGATGTCTTCTTCTTCTTGTACACACCAAGGCTGAACATGTTTCTTGCCAGGAAACCTTTTCAGAGATCATATGCTTTTGCTGCCACCAAAGAGATAGATCATAAACCA
The DNA here is from genome assembly GCF_024323335.1 of Lathyrus oleraceus. Lineage (NCBI taxonomy): Eukaryota > Viridiplantae > Streptophyta > Magnoliopsida > Fabales > Fabaceae > Lathyrus > Lathyrus oleraceus. The sequence goes on from NC_066582.1 coordinate 362,834,592, forward strand.
ATGTACTATCCTTCCTGTGATTCTGCACAGGGTCTTGAAGAAGATATGTTCCAACATCTTTAAGAACATCAATTATGTTTAGCTCCAAGGATAATCAATTAAATACTTGTACTTGGCACAAGTTGACATTGATCTTAAATCCTTTCCCAATATTCCTTTCAGATACTTCCACCATAAGACTACTTTGAAAATACTCTTCTAGTGTCAACATCTTCTGCTTGCAAGCACTTCAATAGTTTTGAAACTCTTCTCAGATTAAATTCACCCTTAGGAAAGAGAGAGATGAATTCTTCCTTGCAAATGTGTCACACAACCACCAGAACCCATGTGACACAGGTCAACCGCCAACCAGACCCTAGGCTGACCAAATGTGAGGAGGTTAACCAAAACTCCCCCTCAAATTAACAATCATGGAAGCTTCACACCAATATCCATGCATTGTACAGACATGTCTCAACATGACATACACCATCCCTACCAGTGGCCACTAACTCTATGAGTTATACCTATGCTTGCTCCAACTACACCAATCAGATCCCAGCTGACCATAAGTACTAGTGAAAGACAACAACACTAGTCCATAGTAGATATGCATTGCCAGAGCATACTACCTCAACCAACCTCTGAATCTTCATATTCTCACTCCTTGAAAGAACTACCACTTCTGATCGTGGTGTTTGAATAACAAGATTCATGGTCCCAATCCTCTTAAATGGAATAGCAGTCAGGTTACCACATTATTGACTTCTATCATCCAGGGGACTTGTCTTCCAGCACAGCATAGTACTTCAGGGAACAACTATCCAACCCTGATCAAGTTATAGGAAAGGCAAATAGCAGGCAATTGCACAATGTCACATCTCAACCAGCTCCACTTCTAGAGAACAGATTTCTAAAAGTGACCTTCATGAGCACACACACAGTTGACCCTACCCTTGTCAACTTAGCACACCCAGATGTCTCCTCTTCCAGGTCAGGAGTAGGTTCCAAACAAGTATCCCCTTGTTTGACACCTAAAAACATCTGCTCTTCAACCAGTAGCTGCATACTTGTTGAACAACATGTTCTAACATCACATAGAACATTGGTTCCACCTCCTTGGAACAAAACCTCCTTGAAAGTCTTCAAGGTCTTCATATACACTCCCCGAGAGTGTAAAAGAATCAGTGATCAGTGTGATTCTTACCATCCTGAAGAGAGAACGTCATGATGGGCGGACTTGAGGAGACTCAAGTATCTTTGACATCTTCAGTAGGTTATGATGAAATCTTGAATACAACAGCCTTTCATCCACAAGAGGAGAAACTACATCAGAGTTTGAGCTTTGCCAGGTATTATGCAGCGGAAATCATAATACAAATTAACTTATGTATACACACTTCACCAGATCAGCCTCCACGAACATACCAGGCTTGAATATGATTCAATACTAGCACAGCTGTCCCACACATAGGCCAATTGCTAACCTCCAGAGACAGGTACACCCCATTCCTGTCATGAACAGTCCATCCACCTACTTCAAGGGACCATTCAGGGGAATTACAGAACCTTCCACAGGTTCCAGCATCAGTACTAACATAACTCCTTGCAAGATACCAGAAAGTATCACCCATGGATCTCATCCAGAAACAGAACAGGATGCCAACTCTGATACCATTTGAAATTCTGGTGTAGTCAGAATTTAGATGTTCTACTCCAAGTCATGACATCTGATCCAACATTGTAACTAATACAGCAAGACAGTTATTAACCCCTGTACTAATCTGCACACGTTTACAGATGTCACGACCTCTCCTTCTATGTCACCCTAGAATGGAGGAACAACTGGTTCTGTGCAATAGGGATCAATCATAGTACTCACTTCTGTTGTTTTCCTACACTGTTATCAGCCCGATGTCTCAATAGTGATTTGGTCATCATCTGTTACATTGTTCCAGTTTGTTGGCCATGTACTTGTATTTCCTAAAATAAAGGTTGAACGCGTTAATCTAATTTCCACTTCTTAGATTGCTAACAATTAGAATAATTGTTAGGTTCATTAATTTTAGGTTAGTAGTTGGTTTCCTGGATTTTAGCTCAGTTGTTGGATTCCTAAAAGTTAGCCTGAGAAAAATACTGAACCAGAAAACTAATCATCCTGTACTTTAGCACATGCTGTTAGGGAATGAAAGTCCCAACATTCAGTTCGACATCCAGAACATATGTTGATTCTGTTATGTTCCTGAAAACGAACTGTTCTAAATTTGCTGTACTGGGAAACGACCAACCAGTCTCTACTTCAGTATCAGCCAACAAGAGCAACTGTCAAGACATTCAGTTGGACAGTGTCACAGTGATCCTTTGGCCATGTCTGTTATCCTCATGGAGACCAGACTTAAATCAATACTGAACTGGAATCAACCTGCCTATTATTCAGTATGTGCTGTCACTGATGAATGTCACAACATTCTGATTGACATTCAACTAGAAGACTGCATACCAGGTCTATTATCATCTTGATAAGCAGACTAGAATACCAACTGAGTTATGGCAGTAAGAAAAACATATGCAGAAGGAAAACAAACACAGGAAATTGTTAACCCAGTTCAGTCCAACATGACCTACGTCTGGGGGCTACCAAGCCAGGAAGAAGATCCACTATCAGCAGTATTAATTCAGAGTTAAACTCCCCCGTTTACAACTCTTCACTTAATCCCTACCCAATGCAATCTATACCTAGGAACTCCTAGATAGAAACCTCCAGTTTCCATTCCTATCACTACAAATACAATGTAATGTTAACACACCTTGAACTTGCTTCACAGCTTCATTCAAGAACAAAATCACTCTTGCCTACAGGCTTTGAGTTACAAATACTCTCAGCTTTAATCACTGAGAAACACATGGTAACCTTCCCACAGATTGGGAGGTTTACCTCACACACACCCCTAAATTTTCACTCTTGGAGGCTTACAATTACTAGGTTACAATTAGCTATTTATAACCTAATCACCCAACTGGATTTGGGCCTTCAGAAATCGCAGCAGACTTGTTCTTTGCTGTTACAACTTCAGCAGAAAAATTATGCTACACACAAGGTCTTTAATCCTAGAATCTCTCCATATATATCTCCATATTTAGAGCCTATATATCTTCTGATTAAGTCTTTAAGACCTCCACATGGGAGTTAGGATATTCACCAGATATCCTTGCTAATCCCAGACTATATACTGAATTAATCAATTCAGTTTTCTACACATGTGCGATGTCACAGGCATGATGTCGTGACATCGTACATGACATGTTGGTCCAGATGTTGAACTTCTTCAACCCAACATATTAAAACAAAAGAGATGATTACATTATTTGTTTTACAAAATTAATGCCAATCCTAAGGAATTAACAAATACAATGCATAAAGTTTTTCTTTAAATGTAGCTTTTATTATTCCCCAAATTTTATAGCATTATGTGATCAAAATTAATCAGTTATTTTGCAAACAAAATGCAGGAGAAGTAAATACCAACTGATAAAAAGGGAAGAATTTCATTGATTATAAAAACCTGTACATACAATATGTGCAAAAGGATGCAAAAATCCTTAAAAAGGAAATTGCAGAAATTGAAAAAATAAAAGAAATGGATTATAGTCACTGTAAGACCTAGGTCCCAAAACTTCGCTTTGGTTGACGACGATTGGATCGATATTTGGCCATATGAGATCTAGTCGTAGTGAGATAGGCTCAAGGATTATAGTCAAATGCCTTTATCCCTAACTTTTGTCTGGACTTTTTTTCATCCATTGGGATGCTCATTTTTTCCTAAGTCTCCCTTTCGGGTTTTCAACTTAGTGAGCTTTATATTCTTTTATTGGATCCCTAACTTTTGCATGGACAATTCATTTTTTGGTCCATCGGGATACCCCTTTTTGCCTAGATTATCCTTGCGGAAGTCAATCTAGCGGGCTTTTCTATCATTATATTTTTTAGGAATAATATTTTTTGACTATGTCGGGATTCACTGGCGATGGAAAATCATCCCCATCCATAGTGGTCAGGATCAGAGCTCCACCTGATAAGGCCTTCTTGATGACAAAAGGTCCTTCAATGTTGGGAGTCCATTTTCCCCATGGATTCCAAGTGTATAGCAGAATATCTCTTGAGCACAAGTTTTCCTGTGTGATACACACGAGGGAGAACCTTCTTATTAAAATCTCGTCTGAGGCGTCTTTGGTATAATTGACCATGGAAAAAAGACGTCAAACGCTTCTCTTCAATTAGATTCAGTTGATCATATCGAGATTGAACCCATTCGGCTTCATTAAGGTAAACCTCCATGATAACCCTAAGCGAGGGAATCTTAACCTCAATTAGAAAAACAGCCTCCATCCCATACACTAATGAGAATGGAATTGCCCTAGTGGAAGTACAGATCGAAGTCATATAGCCATGCAGAGCGAAGGGTAGCATCTCATGCCAATTCTTGTATGTTCTGACCATTTTATGGATAATCTTTTTGATATTCTTATTTTCTACTTCTACGGTGCCATTCATCTTGGACCGATATGGTGAAGAGTTGTGGTTCTCGATCTTAAATTCTTTGCACAACTCACTCATCACTTTATTATTGAGATTACTTGCATTATCAGTGATGATCTTGCTAGGAATATAATAGTGGGAGATTATCTCATTCTTAATGAATCGGGTAACCACTTGTCGAGTGACATTAGCATACAAAGCAACTTCGACCCACTTAGTAAAGTGATCAATATCAACTAGAATGAATTGATAATCGTTGGAAGCTTTCGACTCTATCATCCTAATCATATCAATACCCCACATAGAGAAAGGCCATGGAGAAGTCAAAATATTCAACGGAGTTGGTGGCACATAAATCGTGTCACCATATATCTGACACTTGTGACATCTTCTAATGAAGTTGTAAGAGTTGACCTCCATTGTTGTCCAATAATAACCAGCTCGAAGGATCTTCTTGGCCATGGCAGACCCTTTTCCATGTACACCCTCGCAGCCCTCATATATGGATTTTAATATTATGCTCGCTTGGTGTCTATCCATGCATCTGATCAGCAGATAATCATAGTTCCTTTTATATATCACATCACCATTCAAGAAAAAATTGGAGCAAAGTCTTCCCAGAGCTTTATTTTCAGTAATGGATATGCCATCGGGATATTCCTATTTTTTCAGATATGTATTTATGTCATAGAACCAAGGTTTATCATTATAATCTACCTCGGTCGCTAGAAAATGTGATGGTTCATCCAGGTCGTCAATATTGGTAGCAGGTGTTTCATTCTTCCATTTGACCTTAAACATGGATGCCAACGTGGCTAGAGCATATGCCAACTGATTTTCCTCCCTAGGAATATGATGAAAAGAGATTTCATCAAAGTAGGGAATCAACTTTGTAATATGCTCGTTGTAAGGAATCAATTTACTATCATGAGTCTCACAGTCACCCTTAACATGACTGATTACCAGAGCGGAATCTCCGTACACTTCAAGAATTTTGATTCTTAAGTCAATGGTCACCTCTATACCATAGACGCATGCTTCATATTCTGCCATATTGTTAGTGTAGTCAAAGCATAATCTAGCGGTAAATGGAAGGTGGAAGCCAGTTGGAGAAGTAATGATTGCGCCTATGCCATGACCTCGAGCATTAGAAACGCCATCGAACATTAGCTCCCATCGCAATCCTGGTTCGGGGCCTTCTTTGGGGCCTGGAATAGTGTAGTCTCTGATAAAAAATATATCTTCATATGGAATGTCAAACCCTCAATGGTTTATAACCTTCCATAGGTTGGTGAGTAAGATTGTCAGATATAACACTCCCCTTTATAGCTTTTTGGGTCACATATTGGATATCGTACTCCATTAAGAACATTTTCCAACGAGCAATTCTACTAGTGACAATAGGATTTTCAAAGATATACTTTATTGGATCCAATTTGGATATCAACAAAGTAGTAAGGCAAACCATGTATTGTCTCACGCGTGGAGCAGCCTGATAATGAGAAATCGTATCGTGTTCTTAGGCTCATTTCACATGTTATTCGTCTATGTTTTTATGCATTTTATCATCTTTTACTTATACTTTATTTGTTTTGCAGTTATTATTCGATTTCATTGGAGTTTTGGAAGCCTTGCGGAAAAGGAGCGAAATAGGAGCTAAAAAGGAGAAAAAGAGTCATTTTTTACCATTCTGTCCAGATGGCGTTTGTCACCTAGTATATGGCGTTTTCCATCCCTAGTGCCTGCCACACCATTTAAATTTGAAGGAATTGTGTTTGCCATTTCCATAATGGCGTTCGCCATTATCACGCAGTAACAGAAATGCGCTAGTGGGCAGTTCTGGACCGTTTTTCCCACCAATTTTCCTTCCACTCTCCTAGCACGATCAAAGGGAGTTATCAGGTCTCAAAACCTCTATAAATAGGATTGTGGGAGACTTTGGAAGGTATCCAAGTTGTGAGGAAGCTCTGCCGAATCGAGTTTTAGAATTAAGCCTAAATTACCTGTAAAAGTGACAATAACTCACATCGAGGGATTGTCACACCTGTTCTATTTTTATTTTGTTTTCATCTTCATTGTACTCTTGGATCAAGAACAAGCTTGCCGTTATTTTCAAGTTCAAGTTAATTCCAGTTTTATTTTACGCAATTTCAGGTTCTTTTTACTACATTTGATATTTGCATGTTTTACTGTTTTAATTACTTGCATGCCATGTTGTTCTTAGTTTTGAATGCTTTTGATTATGTTGGATTCAACTAATATCATGCCTTCCTAAATTACTCTGACTCTGGCGTATGAGGATCGTCGTTACCAACGGAACTCGGTAGAAATATTAGGCGCGAATGTATGATTTAACTATGTTAGGGCTTTAGTTTTCAAGTGTGTGTTTTATTGTTTTGGCACGGGAGTGTGAGACAAATGAAGGTTCAATCCGATAGCGCGGGAGTGTGAAGAAGGAATCAGATAGTGGAAACTAGGCATCGATCCTAAAAACAGTGAGAGCGCTTTAGGCATCATTTAGGATCTCATTTACTTTCAAAATACGCTTTCTAATTAGAACGGGCGAGCGAGAAAAAAATCTTGTGGTTACAAGGTGTGATCTTTGTCAATAGTGCGAGGGTGTGAGACGGGACCTTTAAGTCAATATTTTCTACATAATGCAATAGAATCATATTTAGTGCCCAAATTCTACATAAGCCCGAAGGAACGCGGAATCCATATTCCAGACTCATTTGTCATCATAACTTTTAACCCGTTAGAAATTAGTATTTTTATTTTCAGTAATGCTATTCCTACACCACGTCCTATACTAAATACTTACACCGTATACACTGTTCACCGTATTTATACGGTGAACAATGTATTTTAAAAATAAAATAATATTTTTATGAACAGTGTTTTGAACAGTACATGAACAGTATGTGAACAGTACATGAACAGTACGCGCGAACAGTACAGGAATAGTATGCGTGAACAATGTCTATGAACAGTGACTTAAAATAGTGAAAAAAGTTGGTTAATTAAATATAAAAAATTGGTTAATGAAGTGACGAAGTTGGTTAATGAACGTCCAGACATTAAAAATAATTTTGAATAGCCACCAAAATTGGTTAATACAAGTTATAAAGTTGGTTAAAAAAATTATGAAATTGGTTAATAAATATTTACATAATAAAAAATAATATTGAAAAATAATATGTTTTTATAAATATTTTTACATATTAAAAAAATTATGAAATTGGTTAATAAATATTTACATAATAAATATTTTTTATCAAAATTGATTGATATAAGGAGAGAGAAATTAATAATAAAAAATTAAAACTTTATTGTATATGGTGTAGGTGTAGGAATATGGTGTAGAGATATCATTTCTCTTTTATTTTTTCTTGTAACAGTATAACCTTTAGCCTTAGATTTGCACTGCAACAATAGATAACATTAGCTTGATCATTAGTCTTTGTGGATTCGATAATCTTTTAAAACTACATGATAGGTTGTGCACTTGCAGTCATAATCCGACAGACACGACCGTCGCGGTCATGTTTTTGGCGCTGTTGTTGGGGACTAATTTAGTCAATATTGTGATTCCTTTGTTGCGTATTATAGACTAAGGAAACAATTTTTTTCTTTGTCGATTGTATGCCAGACACTCGCTCTCAGAGCAAGGAGTTAGAGCAACCAATTAGTGATATCGAGCGTTATCTTAATCTAAAACTCCGAATCAACAATTTTCGTATCAAATACGACCTTCTAGGTCCTAACACCCTAATTTCAGAAGCAGAACTAATTATGGCTGAAAGACCACAAAAACATCAATTAAAGTATTATGTTGTTCCACCGAAAGCAGAACCGCATAACAACATTGCTGCCCCTGCCATTAATCAGGACGATTTTGAGTTGAAACCTTCGCTATTATTAGTCGTTCAACAAATCCAATTTTCAGGTAGTCCTACAGACGATCCTAACTTACATTTATCAGTATTTGTGCAATACGTGGACACTATGAAAGAAAATGGTGTCAGTCAAGAAGCGATTAGACTATGTCTTTTCCCTTTTTCCTTAAGAGATAGAGCTAGAGCTTGGCTCTAGTCTCTACCTTCAAACTCAGTAATCATATGGGACGAGTTGAAGAAAGTCTTCTTAGCCCGATATTTTCCACCAAGCAAAACAACTATGCTAAGAGCTCAAATCAACGGATTTAAGTAAAAAGACAAGAATCTCTTTTCGATGCTTGGGAAAGATACAAGGACATGATGAGACTTTTTCCATACCATGGACTTGAAGAATGGTTGATTATCCATACCTTCTATAATGGTTTGTTGTATAACACTAAGATGAATTTAAGCGCTGCTGCTAGCGGAGCTCTAATGGACAAACCTTATGAAAAAGCTTATGAACTCATATAGAACATGGCCCAAAATCATTTCCAATGGGGAGGAGAACGTGTTGCTGTAGAAAACATAACTCAGAAAAGCGGAATGTATGAAGTTAATGGCATAGACCGCGTCAATGCTAAAGTGGATGCCCTCACTCAGAAGATTGAAAGCTTGGCCATATCACCAAGTAAACCCATCCGACCAAGTAAACTATGCTCAAGTAAACCCATATTCAAACACTTACAATCCTGGTTGGAGGAACCATCAAAACTTTTCCTATAAAAGTAACAATGCTTTGTTTCCACCAAACCAAGCACCTGTTATTCCATTTTGCTACCTAGAAAGGAAAAATTGGATATCATGATGGAAAACTTCATAAATGCCCAAGCTCAACAAAATAAAGAATTTTCAAATCAAAATGCTCATACGAGTGAACTGATAAAACAATTGTCAAATAATTTTGATGTTATGGCTACCCATAACAAAATGTTAGAAACCCAGATCTCCTAAGTAGCCCAACAACAAGCCGCAATAGCATCCCCAACTAGAGCGTTTCCTGGTCACCCTCAACCAAACCCAAAAGGCCACGCTAATGCTATCACACTTTGGAGTGGAACAAAATTAGATGAACCAGTTGACCCAAGAATCCAAAATACGACCATGTATCAAAATTCTGGTAAGGGATCCGAAAATGTAAACGAACCAACCAAAGATGAAAAGAAAGACAAAAGCAGAGAGGAAAAAGATAAAGAACCACCTTATGTGCCTCCTCCACCATACAAACCACCTGTACCATATCCCTAAAGACTTGTTAAAACCAAAAATGAAGGATAATTCAAGAAATTCGTAGAACTTCTGAAGCAACTTAACATAACCATATCGTTCACAGAAGCCATTACGCAAATGCCTTCTGTAAGACCCCAATTTTGACCCTAAGATCCCTCATGCAATTTCATCATAAGCATTAGCATTGGGATCATACCTTGGCATCCTCCTTACCCCTCTTTCATTGGGTTTTTTTTGGAAGAGATCACTAAGCACTATGTGATTGTATCATACTTGCATATTATCATTTTACTAACCAAAATACCAAAAATATGTATTTGCATTTGCCTAACTCTTTTGTAGGTAGGGCATGATCTCCATTGATCTATCAAGTTCACATCTAGGGTTTGAGACCCACAGGACAAAGAGAACAACCATGGAATGATTCAAGGATGGTTATGAGCATCATATATGAGTCCCATTGTTCTCTACATGTTATATTGATCAAGTTTTCTTCAAGTGTTTGAGGGTGATTTGCCTTGGAAACCCTAGTTTGATTGGGTATCTTGAGTAACTTCTCCAACAATCTATCTCACCAATTGATCAAAATTCTCAAGGGACACTTCAAAATTCATCATCCTATGCATATATGAACTACCATGAGCCTAGAAAGTCAAGAGAATTGAAGATTAGCAAGTTGGTTGATGGTCGTTGGCCAGATGAATTCATTTGATCAAAACTGGGTCTCCCTAGACCCTATCTCCTACAATTTTCACCATATGAAAATTATTCCAAGATAAACCTTACTCTAAATGACATTTTAAACAACTTTCATGTTGAGACCTAGACCTAGTTTTTCTTGGAAAATCATTTTCTATGTTGAAACATTATAGGTCATTTTGTCTAAACCCTAATTTGAAAGTCAACTTCCCAAGGCCATAACTTGATAAATTTTTATGATATGCAAGATTTCCAAGTTGCATAATCAAATTCAATATGTATAATTCAACTTTGATGTTTGGAGTGAGAACTGATTCAACTTTTTTGAGCATGTGATATGAGGTTACATTATAGGTCACTTTTGACCTATACCATTGATCAAGTGATTTTTCCAAACCTCAAAAATGCATAACTCTATCATTTCAAATCCAAATGACATGAAATTGGTGACCATTTTGAATGTCTTTGAGATATATACAACTTTTATGAAGACACTTTTCTTATTTGAAGGTCACATAAAAAGTTAAGTAAGGTGGAATCTTGAGACATATGGCTTGACACAGAGAAAAAATTTCAATATGTTAAAATTTCCAAACTTCCACCTCAAAATTCTTCAAGTTCCAAGCTCCAAATGGAAAAGTGTTGAACATGAAAGTTGTTCCTCTTGATCTAACCTATCAAAAAAGCCCAAATTCATCCATTTTGGACAAGAAATGAACAGGCTGCACATGGCTTGAACATGGTGTTATCATTTGGCAAGATTGAACTTCAAACATCCATGCACAATTGCCTAGCATTCCAACATGAATTCAGCCTTGCTTACACTCAATTATGGATCAGATAGATTGATTTCATGGGCCTGCATACGCCCATGCACTCATGCATCATACATTGCTAATTTTGGAAGTTCATTTCAAGTGTGCAAATATCAACTGAATTGGCTATAAATAAAGCTCCATATGCTCAGAATTTCACACATTGGCGCCAACTTTGATCCCAAACCTCTAACCCTCTCATTCCAAAGGACAATCCTGAGAATTTCACTTGAACTTCAGTTTGAATTCTGACTGTTTTGAGATTCAAAACTCTAGGGATCCAAGACCTTTTGAGGATTCAATTCATCTTCTGCAAGCATTTGGAGTGAGATCAAGCACGGGCCAAGGCAAGAACAGCTGAATCCAGACCTACATTGAAGGTATTTTCCGGAAATTTTAATCTCTTCGATTCTCTCTAATTTCAACTCCATGTATCTCTCAATATACTTGGACTTAGGATAAATTGAGGTCAGATTCGTGCTCAGTGCCATTTTTACTTTGAAATCATGTCCTTCTTTTAAATTTTAGTGTTGGTTGAAGGTGGACCAGTCCGGTGAGGTCCACCGGAGAAGAAGACCGGAGTTACAGCTCCGGCGATGTGTTGGCATCTCTCACAACCATAGGATCCAACAGAAATGATTTAATCACGAGCATACATGTTGATTACCACGTGTGTGGACAATTGACTCAAGTGCATGGTGAACCGCGCGCGCTCAACCACTTGATCTGCCACCTCAATTAATGAGGCAGATCAAGTGGTCCACATTTTTTTGATTTTCTGTTTTTTATTTTAATTCCTTTGATTTTCATTAACTCATATTAATTTTAATATTGATACAAAAAATATGAGAGTTTCACCAATTTTTTTTAATATTTTCCTCTTTCATATTCTGAATTAAAATTATTTTTTGGATCATTATTAATATTTTTCATGATTTAATTGATTTTGCATTTGTTTTTAATTGTTTAAAAATACTTTTAAATGTCCAAAAATTATGAAATTTTTTCTCCAAGGTCCTTTGACCTTGTTTGACCTATGATAAATCTCATGGACATTTCTTTGGTATTTTGATGAGGTTTTAGGAATTGGACAAACCATATTAATTTAAATGCCTTATTTTAGTATTTTTAATTTGAATAAATGCCAAATAATTTTGTTGACCAATTGTGATGACTTGTTGGTGTTTGACTATTGTTGTTGGGCCTTGGTCAAGGTTCATTTCACTTTGTTGAGTTAATATCATTGGATTTAGGGGATTGATGGAATGTACATTCCATCTCCCAAAATGAATGAATAACTTGGTAAAAGTCTTCCTTTGATCAATTTGTGTTTTGATTCATTCCCCTCCCATTTCATCTCATTCCCCTTCTTCATTCATTCATTCCATTTGGCCTATGATATCTCAAAATCCTAAGGCTAGTTGATTGAAAAATTAACATGAGTATGGATCAGATTAGGCCACACCTTTTGCATATTCTTTTGTGTGTGGTATGTTTTATGAGCATAGTTCATAATATTATGTCTCTAACATGCATTAACACCAAAATTCTATTGCCCGACCTCAAATAGTTCTGACTTCTACATAAGTCCAATTACGATTGCTTAACATAGCGCTAAATTTGTGACATAAAAGGCATAAGCATTCTAGCTAGTGAGATTGTAAGTCTCCCCTCTTTCATGGTATTGTGTGGAAACTTGGCCTTTTTTCCTTCCTTTGGAAGATATCCTAGTTCAAGGATCCATGCTTGTGATAAGTGGGTTGAGTGTTCTCCAAAGAATGTCTTAAAATGAAAAGCAAAAGCAAAACAATACTAACTTCTAACCTATTAACTACTAACTTTTAATTTCAATCCCTTTACTTTATTGCCATTTAATTCTAGCTTTTATACATTTTCCATTGTTCATATCATTCTAATTGTTTATGTTAGTGTAATTTTCACTTTGTCAACTTGCACCATATTGTGTGATATATTTTGTTTGCATATACTTTGTTTGTTTGTGTGGTCTTTGACCATAAATGTACATAATAACAACAAAAACCCAAAAATACTTTTGTGTGGGCTGTTGGCTTGATCTTGGACAAATGGACTTCGAATCTAGGTAACCTTCCTATGCTAAAGGATTTGGCCAATTCCAACTTATTGAGAAACCAAGTGCTTGCAATTTGAAACTTCATCTGATACATCATTCAAGATCCCTCTAAGTTTATCTGCAACATGATCATTGTGAAGCTATTGTTTTGAACCTGTGACTTGTGAAATTCATCTGTTACATGGGCTACTTTGAGGAAGATCATGGAATGGATAATCTTGGATGTGACCATATTTATTTGATGCCTTGCTCTTCAAGATAATATAATTGTGCATTTGTGTGTTGCTTGATTCTAAAAGTCCAAGGGAATTCTGCGTTTCTAATGACATTTTTGTCTATTGGATTGCTACCCATTTGGTCAGATCTTTTCAACTCTAAACTTTTAATTTTGTACATAGGATAGTCTCTTCATCTTCTCCCCATTTCTTTAATTTCAAAATCTCTCCCTCCCTTTTCAAAATCTTTTTTGATTGAACTTATTTTGTTCTAAACTTTGACCACTTTGCAAAAGATAGAAACTTTGGCCTTATGCCATTGCATTTTCAAACTTCTTTTCTAAATCGAACTTGTAAATAAACTTAACTATACTTGACTTAAACTTTCAAAAAGCCAAAAAAAACTAACTCAGTCAAACCATTGTTGGGCCTTTGTGCCTTTCAAACTTAAATTTTTTTAAAAGTAATGCATCCACTTTGAAATTTGTATCACAAACTATGAGGTTTTGATCCCTCATTTTTATGTTGGTATGTAGGCACAAGACCGAAGGTCTTGTCAAACACAAAACTATAATTAATGAATTCTTTTCTCATCCCCCATTCTATTTGTTTGTAAACATCACTTTATACCAAGTACATATGCACACAAAAAGGGCTCCCTAGGAGTACCTAGGACACTTTGGGTGCTAACACCTTCCCTCTGTGTAACCAACCCCCTTACCTGTAATCTCTGACTTTTTATTAGTTTTGATTTGAAAACTTCTTAATTTTGGGTTTTGTTCGTACTTTTTCCCTTTTCCCTTTGAAATAATAAAAGCGCGGTGGCGACTCTTGTTATTTGATCTCTAGTTTATCCATAGCTTGATGATCATGAATTTACCGCTACAGAAATTAAGTGGAGACTTTGTTGGGGAGTAGTCTCCAATGGGTTTAGCCTACTTTTTCTGTGTATATATTTTGTATATATGTGATGTTTGTATATATATATATATGTGATATAATCTGCTTGTTGTGCTTGGTGATCTCTGAGTGGAAAGATAAGTTCTAACCCAAACTTGAGTGCAATTAAGATATGAGGATGGTATAGTCATGTTCGACTTGTATGGAGTAGTCCTTAACAAGTTGGCTTGAGACCCATCTGCCTAGTGGAGACTTTTTGGGTTTTGGAAATGTCACACAAGTATTTGTGGTTAGGAATTCTTATCTCTAATTGGGTCCGAGAAGCTGAGGACCATAGAACATTTACCCCCTCTTGGTCTATTTAGGATGTAGTACGGAAACTGTTCAAGTGTAGACTTGATAACAATTGTTACACGATACTACACTCAGACGAGTTTCTCTTGAGAATATTATGGATCGATGAGTCAGTCATCTTAACCTGTAATATTCGATAGATGGAATAAAGACTCTGGGAACTTTTTAGAACATGATCTACAGGTTTTATCCTTAGTTCACTCCTTTGGGATGGTTCTTACCCATACTCCATGCTCGTGACTTGCAACAAACCCTTGACTCTTGGTTGATCAAATCAAGTCTTGTCAATATCAATGGAACTTGGGTGTTGATAAGGTGTAAATCATAGTCCACCAAAATGGATGATTGATCTTGACAATGACTTGATTCATCCCTTGACCTTTGTTTTCCTTGTGTGTGGTCCCTTATTTGTGATTGTTGCATTCATGCATTCATGCGCATCATAACATTCATCACACAAAAATTTCAAGGAACTGAGGTATTATTTGCAAATATTTTCAGACCATGGATTGTGGATGAAGGAACACTAAGAAGTACAGTTTCAGATATCCCGATTTGAAAGAGTTAAGGAAGCTAGCATATATTGTATTAGATCCCTTGAACTTCAAACAACGTCATGGAAAACTTCTATCCATCTTGTTTGCTGATGTGGTTGAAGGACTTTTGAGTGTGCTAGTGTAGTTCTATGATCCTCTCTACCCTTGTTTCACTTTCCCGGATTTTCAGCTTGTGCCTACCTTGGAGGAGTATTCTCATCTTTTGGGGATACATGTTTCTAGTAGAGTTCCTTTTAGTGGATTGGAGGAGATTCCCCGATCTAATCTTATTGTTGAAGCTCTTCACTTGAAGAAGTCTGAGATAAAAGCTCATTGGGTGAAGAAAGGAGGATTGTTTGGGTTGCCATCTGATTTCCTCATCAAGGAAGCCACTTCCTTTGCTCAAGCCGGTAGTGTGGATGCTTTTGAAGCTATCTTTGTGTTGCTCATCTATGGATTAGCTTTGTTCCCTAACATTGACGATTTTGTTGATGTTAACGCCATTAGACATTTCTTGATTGGGAATCATGTGCCTACTTTGTTGGGTGATATGTATTTCTCTTTGCACCTAAGGAATTCTAAAGGTGGTGAAACTATTGTCTGTTTCATTCCTCTTCTATACAAGTGGTTTATTTCGCACTTGCCTCAGACACCTGCTTTTGTGGAGAACAAACAATGTCTAAGGTGGTCTTAGAGACTTATGTCTCTCACTAATGATGATATAGTTTGGTATGATCCGTCTTTAAGAAGTTTGGAGATTATTGATAGTTGTGGTGAATTCTCTAATGCGCCCCTCATTGGTACACAAGGAGGAATTAACTACAATCCTGCTTTGGCTCGTCGTCAACTTGGGTTCCCCTTGAGAGACAAACCTAATAACATGTTGTTAGAAGGTCTTTTCTATCAAGAGGGTAAAGATCCCCAACATTTGAAGCAGAAGATTGTGCATGCTTGGCATAATGTGCTTAGGAAAGGAAGATTCGTGCTTGGTCCGTGCAATTGTGTAGCTTTGGAAGCTTACACTCTTTGGATGAAGGAGAGAGCTTTGGAGTTGAAGATGCCTTATCCTTGTGAAAGACCTATGTTTATGGTTGTGGTTGAGCCATTAACTCTCCCTAACCAAGATGTAGAGGAGTTGGAAGACGCGCTCATCAAGATGAAGCAAGAGAAGGATACGTGGGAAGAGCGTTTCCGTGCTTTAAGCAAGAAGCATGAAGAGTTGCAGTTGGAGTCTAAGTATAAGGATGCACTTATTGAGCTACTTGAAGACCGAGTGACGAAAAGACAGAGAGAGCCAGAGGTTCCATATTCTAGCATGCCTCAGCCTTCCCTTGCTTGGAAGAAGATTGTTGATCAACTTGTCCTCGAGAAGACTTAGATGAAGACTTCTTTTGAGACCGAGATCCGTCGCATTCGAAGGAAGTACGCGCCTACAGCCAGATCTTCTGACATTGTTGTTAGGGATCCTTAGGATGACTAGTCTCCTTTCCTCTTGTATTTTTCATTTGGTTTCTGAAATTGTACTTAGTGTAATCCTTCCAATTTATATAAATAAAAAGAGATTTTTTGGTCATATCAAATTATTGCAATTGCCATTTATATATATATATATATATATATATATATATATATATATATATATATATATATATATATATATTTGCAAATGATAAAGTAAGTTCCTTGAAAGTAAAAAAATAATGATAATCAAGCATTGCATTTCATGCATCATTGGCATAAGCAGGTTTTTTCCAGATGTTTGATTGGTGTTTCTTCTGTGCTTTAGCCAAGCTGACCCACTGGTACAATACCCGAGCCAATCATATGAGAATCATGGAGCACTTAGAGCAAGAGAACAGAGAGCTGAAGGACGAGATCGCCCGCCTGACTGCCATGATGGAGTCAGTCCTTGCTGCCCAAAGCCAAGCTTCTCCAACACATGCAACTCCTCCCACGAGGACTGTTATCTAAGAAGTGGTTACCTCTACCGTGCCTGCTGCTACCGCCCACTTTGCGTCGAATATGCCTTCCGGATTCCCGTGGGGAATGCCGTCCAACTTTGTGCCTGAAGACTTTGCGCCTACTTTTACTTCCATGTCGGCATCTAGCCCGGTCATGTTTGTGCCACCTCCCGTTGTGCACACCTTGCCTCGCGTAGAGGATACCATCTATCATTCCGAGCCGTCTGAGAGTCTGGATGTGTATGAGAAGATGGACGAGATGAAAGATCAGTTTCTTGAGTTGCGCAAGGAATTGAAGACGCTGAGAGGAAAAGACCTGTTTGGAAAGAGTGATGTTCAGTTGTGCTTAGTGCCCAACGTCAAGATCCCGATGAAGTTCAAAGTGCCTAACTTTGAAAAGTATAAGGGGAACTCTTGCCCGCAGTCATCTTGTGATGTACGCCCGCAAGATCTCTACTCAAACTGACAATGATCAATTGCTTATTCACTACTTTCAAGATAGCCTAACTGGCGCTACGCTTCGTTGGTACATGGGGTTGGATAGTGCAAGCATCCGCACTTTCAACGACTTGGGGGAGGCTTCTGTTAAGCAATATAATTATAATGTGGACATGGCGCCAGATAGAGACCAGCTGAGGTCTATGTCTCGGAAGGACAAAGAGACATTCAAGGAGTATGCGCAGCGATGGAGGGAGTTGGCTGCCCAGATCACTCCTCCTTTGGAGGAAAAAGAAATGACAAAGATCTTCTTGAAAAATCTAAGTTCATTTTACTATGAACGAATGATTGCTAGTGCCCCCAGTGACTTTACCAAAATGGTAAACATGGGGATGAGGCTTGAGGAAGGAGTCCGTGAGGGACGTTTGTCAAGAAATCCGATATCCCGTCAACATCATCATCAAGTATCCTCGGTAATTCCGGTATTTTCTAATCAACAAGCAACACCAACTCAATAACAACAACAACGTCAACAATAACAATCATCATCAACAAAACCTTGAGAGGAAGAATGTCTCTTTCAACTCGATTCCTATGTCATATGTAGAGTTGTATCCCGCGTTTGTTCTCAAGAACTTAATTCAACATAGGAACCCACCGCAGATTCCAGAACCACTTCCTTGGTGGTATAAACCTGAACTCCGTTGTGCTTTTCATCAAGGAGCACCCAGACACGATATTGAAAACTGATATCCATTGAAGTATGAGGTTTAGAAGCTTATGAAGAGTTGTATGGTGTAGCACCTCAAATTTGCACCTATCATTATACATACCATTTCATATTAAGTCATAGCATATCATTGGTACATTGCATAGCATTTGCATAGTCCACAGTTGCCTCAAGAGCAAGCAAGCAAGAATTAGGTCAAACTGATCAGGAGATCAGTCTACCAATCAAGCAAAGGTGTTTCTCAAGGAATCAAAGCCCTAGGGTTTGTCCAACAAGTTCACATGACTTGGAGGTCTTTTTGAAGTGTTCAAGTCAAGGGTGGAAGGCTCAGAGGTCAGCAGTCAATGCACAACCAGGTCAAAACCCTAAACAGTCAACAATCAGTCAAAGCAGTGGATGGTGACCATTCTTGTGGAATTTGGGCACCATGATCAATAATCAAGAGTCCATACAACTTGGGACATCATTTGAAGTCAAGGTCTCAAGGAATTAGGGTTTGGAATTCATCAGAAGTGCTTCAGTCATCCAAAACCCTAGAAAAGTCAAACTTGGTCAACTGTGGATTTAATCAGTGATTTGATGGATGGAATTGGTTTGAGAGAGCTTATTCATGTCCTAATAGGCCTCATGTATCATGTCCAACCTCATCATGGAAGAAAATCAAGTAGAATCAGAAAATTTCCAGAAATAGAAAGTGACCTGTAATTTCAACTGCCAAAAATGGAAACTTCTTGATCCTCAACTTACATCATGATACAAGCTCCAAATGAATTTTTGCCCAACATGAAAGTTGAAGATCTTGTCTTCCCATTTTCAAAAAGTCCAAGAACTCTCAAATCCCATGTGTGGTTGTCAAGATATGATCAAATCATTTTCACCAATTTTTGAACTTCAAAGAGCCATATCTCTCAAACCATAAGGCCAAATTTGGTGGGGTTTTTTCCTACAAACCACATTTTTCATCCTCTTTCCAAAAATATAAATTTCATTCATCAAAACCTTACCATTCAAAATGGCATTTTTGGACCTATTTCATTTAAAATCAAAGTTTGACCCAAAGTTGACTTTTTGATTCTTTGACTTTTTCTTAATTTGGCCAATTGGGAAATGTGTTAAATCATATTTGTGACTTGCCTCAAGCCTTAAATCATGTTCATATCACCATTACACTACCATTTTGGACAAAAATTCAAAGTTGGCAAATTGTACAATTGGCTTCAATAAGCAAAGGCATGTTAACAATTAATGTACAGACCACAAACAGCAAAACATGTTGGTCCTTGGCAGCCTGTAGCAGGCCCAAATCCGTGCAGATATCACACCTCCATTTCCACTTATGCACAAACTTGGCAAAATGCATTTTTGATTCATTAAGTGAAACAAGTACAGCAATTCTTTCAGCACACAAAACAGCAATCTGAATGGTCATTAGCAGCTGGTTCCAAGCCCACTCGAGTAGCATTGCACCTCCCTTGTTCACTTGTTTCCAACTTAGCAAAAATGCAATTGAGTTCATTAACACTAAACCAGCTTACCACATGATTAAGTGATGATAAACAGGTCATATAAAAGCCTTGTTTCTGCACAAACAACCCTAGTTTTCACAGCCACACGACCAAAAATCCTCTCACTCCCTCATTGTGCATTTTTGCAAAACAAGATTTCTGCAGAAACCATTCAAAGAATTCAAGGAACCCTTGCATCCTCCATCATCTAAACCTCATTTGAGAGTCCTTTGAGCCTTGGATTCGCAGCTGGAACCCTGTCCTCGTGCCCTGTTTTCTTCAAAAATCAACAATGGCAGACTGTGGTTGGGACACCTTCATGCTTTGCTGAGCTAACACACTTCATCCTCCATCATTGCAAGGCCAAGAGAATTTCTGTTTGAGCTTAAAAACCTTCACACAACCACTGCATTTCGATTTTCCTCAAAACAAGTAAGTTTCTCGACCTTCCCTTTTCTCCAAACCATGGTATATTTCTGGTAGAGCATGTATCATTGAATCCATTGCAACTTACATCATGCTAATTGGTTGATTGTGCTGTGAGAAAAGTGAATTTTATTGTTTATGCTCAAACAAGTTTTAGCTCGATTCACTCTATTCATGTTGAGTTAATGAAAATAGACATTATATTCTTGTTGTTGGATGCTTGATGATGCTATTGGCATGCCTGGTTTCATTTTCTGGGCACGTTGATTCTTGATGATTTTGCATGAACTTGATGAATACTGTTGCATTTAAACATAACTCTGTCCAGAAAACCCTCCTTGATTATGCTTATCTTGTGGTTGCGTGATGATTGCATGATGTTGTTGTGTGATACTTGGTCTAGTTTTGTTCATGATGCTGATTGCTTGAATATGCCATGCTGCTTGTTTTGAAAACCCTAAGACTCATTTCCAGAAATTCATGCTTGTGTTGTTTTGTTGTTCATGTCATGAAGAACATGGTTACTACCATGCTGTTTGCTTGCTGTTGTTAATAACGAGTACATGATGATGATGAACTTGATGCATATGCCCTGTTGTTAAATCCTGCCCAGAAATTCGTATGAACTAATGTTGTGGTTTGTTGCTGTTTACACATTGCATGAACATTGTTATTGCTTTGATGCTTGCCATGCCATTCGATTTTTGGACTGAATGATGAACATTGATGTTGAACTTATGCTGTTATGCTTGAACCATGAACATTGCCCAGAAAAGCCATATGTTTTGTGTTACATACTGTTCTCTGTGTGCTATGTGAGCATTCCCATGCCATGCTTTTGAATGATGTTTGGTTCGAATTTTGGTTGCTGAATATGATGTTGCTTGCTGTTAAACCACTTGTCCTGCCCAGAATTTTGTTTGAATGCTGTATTGGTTTGTTGCTGTTTAGATGTGCATGAGTATGGTTGCATCAATGCCTTTTGTTTGTGTGCCTTTGTTGGGTTTCATTTTTTGATCGATTTCATGAAGCTGAACATGAAGCCATGCTGTGCTAAAACCCTAGGGTTTTCCTTAAACCCAGAATTTCATCCATTGGCGCATGTACTGTTCTATTGGCTGAGAGCCAATCAGAACATTTTATTTGCCTTGCCAAAACGCTGCAGTTTAGTTAAGTGACCGCGGAATTACATCTCTGCCATCGGTTGACCTTGGTTTGACCCCATTGCCATGCTATTTTGTTCATATTGCATCCAAATTTCATCCAACTTCACAAATTAATTTCTCTTTCACATTTCATCCAAAAATTATGAAATCTTTTGCATGATGATCACAAATGTGTCTAGTATTTGATTGTGATTTTTAATTAATTTTCCATTGGCTGGATTTTAATTGATAATTATTTTCTTGACATGTATGCATAAATGATACATGGTGCCATTCCTTTTGTGAAATACTCATGTTGAATCCAATAAGCTTGAAACTTTTTGTGGTGAAACTAGACACATTGACCTTTGTTTCCATATAGAGTTTATGCATTTCCCATTTGTGGTTTGTGAGTTACAAATTTTTGAAGTTATGTGTTGCATTTGGTGTTACATGAATGACATGCAATTTCACAATTTTTGTTCACATGCTTCCTTACCTCCAAATGACCTCAAATTTTGCATGAATCATCTATCACATGTCTAGTTTGTGTATGAATTTTCCTGGAATTAATTGTTCTGTTTCCAATTTATTTGAGAATTTTCTTCCATGCTTAGTCATTTGTTGACTTTTTGTGCTATACATTGCCAAATCTTTTGTGAAATTCTCATACCATATTGTATGATCATGAAATTTCATATGTGATAACTAGACATCTCAAGCTTTGCATTGGTGTTAATCTCATTCATTTCTCATCTGTTTTCAATTTGATATGATTTTTTGAAATTGACCCATGTTTGTTGACTTTCATTGTGCTTGCTTGAACTTGGTTTGACTTCATGATTTTCATTGACTGCCTTCCCCTCATCCAAATGCCATGAAATTTCACATGTCTACCATGCTAGATGTTAGGATTGAGTGTGATTTATTTGGTGATTTTTGAATTTGTTTGAGTTGACTTTTGAATGAGGTCTTGTTGTTGACCTTTTGTATGCTTCCTTTGCCATGCTTTGCTTTCAAATGTTCATGAAATGATAATAATGCATGATTTGGTTGTGAATCCAATTGAGATAGCTTCTTAAATGTTTGACCTTGACTTTGGTTGATTTTTCTTTGCTGCCTTGACTTTTTCTTTCATCTTTGACCCTAGGCTAGTCCTAGTGGTCTTCTGTGCTTACTATTGAGTTCCTGTTTCAGGTTAAGCACCATTGCCATTGAGATCATACAAATGTGATTGGATTTGTTTACATATGAACTAACCTTTGTTTTGTAGATGGTTTGACTCATGTGTTTGAGTCTTGCTTTGCACAGTTGACCTTCTGTGGTTGACTGTTTATCCATTCCTTTTGGTTTTAACTGTTGAACTGTTTACTGATTGGGTTGACTTTTTCAGGTACTTTAGTTGCTTAAGTTCTCTGAACTTGCTTTGCTTTGCTATTTAGCAACTTGCTTGAGGTATAATCTCTTTTACTTCATGTAGTCTGGAGACCCGGTCTGTTACTTGGCCGGGCAAACTGTCTGAAGTCCTCCTTAAGAGGCCATGCTTGTGTGTGTTTAAAATTGTCCCAAGCAGGAAAAAGTCCTTCAAGTAAGGCAATTGGTGGAAGTTAGGGATATGCAATCTATCCCCCACTACTCTTGTTGTGTCATCCCTCTGCTCACACTGCTGTGTGTTGATGCATTGGGATACAAACCCAAGATCTTGTACAAAGTGTACAGTGTCAGAGTCTTCGAGTATAGAAGGGTTCCCACTTTCTGGACCCATGCTCATTTGTCTATTAGCTCTCCCTGGCCAGGGATAAGAGCTGTGAGGTCTCATCCTCACTTCATCTTTTCATCTGCTTCACCTTAGCCTCTCAATGGCAAGGTTAAGAGCACATTTACCCTATTCCAGTTGGCCCTAGTGCCTAACCTTTTGCTTGAGCCTCTTGTATGCATATAGAGTGTGCTTCCTGCGATTGCCTGTTTGCTTTGCCTCTTTAGGTGTAGCTTAGACTTGCCCTTGTGCAAGGTAGGTTGTGCTTGACTTGCTTCCTGTGCAAGTCAAGTCTGTGTGGCTTAACTCCTGCGTGAACCATGCTTAGAACTGTTTGGCCGAACTACGGCAACTCTGATTCTCATGTTCAGGTGAGATACGTAGGCACGAGACGCGATGTCTTGCCGAGTTTGACTAACGACTAACAGCTAATCCGTGCTTGTTTTCGCCCTCGTTGCGATTCTTTTCTCTCGCCCTCGTTGCGATCGAGACTTTCCCTTTCTCTTGCCCTAGTTGCAATCGAGACCCTTGCTTCCCGTGCAAGCCTTGTCTAGGATAGGTTGGCCCTTGTGCCATTTAGCTAGAAACCTTAACTTAGGGTTGACTTTGCATGACAACATCTAGGCTCGAGTCGTAGTCTCCCTAGAGTTGTGTCTCCCTCTGTTATCTGGTTAGGCTAGATCCTTGTCCCTGCGTAGGGGAACTACATCGCCCTGATCTCCATACCAGATGGAGTATGTAGGCAGGAGATTGAGCTGATCTCTCCGGGCGCCCTTTTTCTTTTCTTGTGTGTGTTGTCTGACAGTTATAGGCTCGAGTCCCCGACTCCCTATTAACTTGTTGTCTTGTTGTGTGCTTGGAAGCTGATGTAAGTCCATCGAGTGGCAGTTAGGTTCCAGTGTGCGTGTGTTTGGTTCGGATGCTGACATAAGTCCAGTGATTGGCAGTCGGGCTCCACGTTTGCCTTTGTCTTGTTTTGTTTGTGCGCGTGTCAGCCGAGCTACGAATGCTCTGATTCTTCTCTCGTCCGAGAAGATACGTATGCATAGGATGCGACATCCTAGCGAGCATGTGTCGTTTCCCCAGTCCGAACTACTTCGACTCTGATGTCTATGCTTGATAGACTAAGTAGGCCCAGGATGCGATATCCTGCCGAGTCAGTTTCAGTCAGTTTCTTTTGTCTCCTTCAGCCAGTGTGTGTGAGTTTGAGCAGTGTTTAGCAACCATTTTTCCTTCCTTTTGTGCGTGGATCCCGTAGAGTACTACGGATGCGTAGGGTGCCTAACACCTTCCCTTCGCATAACCGACTCCCGAACCCATCCTCTTTGGTCGCGAGACCATGTTCTTTCCTAGGTTTACTTCGAGCGTTTCCTTTCCCTCTTTTGGGATAAATAACGCACGGTGGCGGCTCTGTTGTTTCTTTCTTTTCCCGCCGGTTTTTCGCGCGATGCGACAGCTGGCGACTCTGCTGGGGACATAGAGAAGTTGACCTATGCTGGTCCATCTTCCCTGAGCGAGTCTCTCCTAGCGCTCTCTAGGATTAGGGTTTTGGTTGCTTTCTGCTTGTTGTATTTTATTGCATTCATTGTATATATGTACATTTATTGTTTGCATTGATTGTGTGCATTGATGTTTGCATTCATATTCATTATTCATTGCTGGCTGGCTGTCTGTTTTTCTCTGTGTGGGGGGGGAGTCAGTTGAGGTAAAAGGTCCAATACCCAGACCATGAGTGCAATCTAGGATACCTAGGAATAGAGTGATTCATGGGAAGCGGGTGGTGTACGCCACTTAGCGGAACATTGATATCACGAGCAGTTCAGACTCTGATGGGGTATTATCGGTGCATACATCGGGTGTGCACAGGATAATATTTCTTGAAAGGGTTGTTTATCCTGCGTTTCTCTCAGCCTTACCCTGGCCTAGACTACACCCGTGAGTGGGGAAGGGCTATTCATTACAGGTACTGTTGGTGACTCGGTCCTGTTGGTGACTTGGTTCTGTTGGTGACTCTAGTTCAGACGACAGTTTTCGGTTGACCTTAAGTTGGATTTATGTTCCGATTTTGACTGAAGTTTCGACCCAGCAATCAGAGTTTGCACAACCAGCCAGTCCAGTCTGCATCATGTGCATCATAGCATATTTATTTTTCAAAAGAAATGCATTGAAAAAAAAAAGTGAAAAAAAAAAGAGAAAAAAAGAAAAAAAAAAGAACTAATCTCTGCATGCATATCATTTCTCAGGTACATTCCCGAGCTTGTCTACTGATAAAGATGGCGACAGTCCCAGAGCCGAAGCGGAAGACCTGTGTCTACGTTTTCCATCGTGAGCCGTTGACTCCACTAGTCGAGTTGGGGAGCCTTGTGATAGGTGACCGTCTGAGGAGTTTTGTTGGGCAGTATGGAGATATCTTGACATTGTTGAAGACAGTAGTGGATCCAGTACCTCTGCAGACGCTACTTCAGTTTTATGATCCAGAGCTCAGATGCTTCACCTTCCAGGATTATCAGCTTGCACCTACCCTTGAGGAGTACTCTATCCTGTTGAGTATCCCTATTCAGCATCAGACTCCCTTCTTGGACGTCCCAAAGGAGGTCGACTTCAGATTGATTGCCAGAGCTCTCCGGTTGAGCGTTGAGGAGGTTGGTAAGAATTGGAGGCCCTGTGGGGAAGTAGTAGGTCTGCCTTTGAGGTTTCTGTTGAGGATTGCCAGAGTTGAAGCAGATAAGGGGAATTGGGAAGTTTTTCACGCACAGCTAGCTGTCATGATCTATGGGATCATCCTATTTCCCAGTATGCCGAACTTCATAGACCATGCTGCTATCAGCATCTTTATCAGAGGGAATCCAGTCCCTACCCTCCTTGCTGATACTTACTATGCCATCCACAGCAGGCATGGTAAGGGAGGAGCCATCAGATGTTGCCTGCCTCTCCTATTCAAATGGTTCATGTCTCTTCTGCCATCCAGTGGACCATTTGTAGATACCCAGAGCACTCTGAAGTGGACTCAGAGGGTCATGTCGCTCACTTCCTACGACATCAGGTGGCAGTCATACCGGATGGATGTGAAGGATGTCATCATAAGTTGTGGTGAATTCCGGGGTGTGCCACTCATAGGGACCAAGGGTTGCATCAACTACAACCCAGTTCTCTCCCTTCGCCAGCTAGGGTTTGTTATGAGTAGAAGACCACTTGAAGCTGAGATAGCTGAGAGTGTGTGTTTTGAGAAGAAGGATGACCCTGTTAGGTTGGAGCAGATTGGAAAAGCCTGGAGATCTGTCGGAGTGAAGGACGGATCCGTCTTAGGGAAGAAGTTTGCCATTGCAATGCCCGATTACACCGATTGGGTAAAGAAGAGAGTGGAAACTTTGCTGCTACCCTACGATAGGATGGAGCCGTTGCAAGAGCAACCACCCTTGGTACTTGCTGATAGTGTGTCTGCTGAGCACTATAAGCAAGCCCTGATGGAGAGTCGGCGTCTGAGGGAGAAGGAGCAAGATACTCAGATGGAGTTGTACAAAGCTCAGGCCGATAAGCTGCATTTGGCCCATCAACTCAGGGAAGTGCAAGGAGAGGATGCTAGCAGAGCGAGGGGGAAGAAGAGATCGTATGAGGAAATGGAGTCCCTGATGGATGCAGAACATAGGGAATGTCTGAGACTGCAGAGAGCAGAGGTCGGTTATCAAAAGAAAATCAGAGACTTGGAGAAGCAACTCAAAGACAAAGACAATCAGTTGAAGAAGGAGATGGAGTTGAGACAGAAGTCAGAGGAGTATCTTGGAGGAGAAGTCTTGGAGCTGAGGAGACAGTTGAAAGAGAAGATCACTCCGCTACCAGATTGTTCAGAATGCTCACTGTTGATAGACCAGTGTCATTACCTGAAGACCCTCATCCCTGAAGACCGTCTGCCTTAGACTATATCTTTGTATTTTGTTGCTGAATCACCTCCAGGCTTGTTGGATGGGATTCATTTGTGTGTAATCCATCTCTCGGATCTTTTTATTGAGAATCACCACCAGACTTGTTGGATGGGTTTCTTTTTCTTTGTACTCTGTTTTCGAATATTCAGTTGTATGACTTCTTTTACCCTTATTCATATATAAGGCTGTTGATTTTCTCTGTTGCTCTCATTTTTCCCTGTATTCTGTTTATCTCTTTCTTGTTGCTGCAGGTTGCCATCTTTTTCAAGATGAGTCAGGCTCCTTGAATGCCTGAGAAATGAGCATCTCATGTGCATCATGCATATCATTAGACATCATAATCATATCATTTGCATAACAGGTGTTCTTGTGCAGTCTTCTCACTGTGGGTTCCTGTGTTGAGGCAGGATAGCTGATTCAAGACAACACCGCTACTCAACGAGGCTCAGCCATCAACGCAGCATGGATCAAGTTCAAGCCGAGTTGGCAGAAATGAGGGCAAGCATGGCCCAATTCATTCACATGATGCAAGGGGTCGCACAAGGCCAGGAAGAGCTCCGAGCAATGGTCCAGAGGCAAGAAGCTACATTGCCACCGCCCAACCAACCTCTGCAAGAAGGAAATCCAGTTCCTGACACTCCTGCTGCTGCTATTCCAGTCAACAATTATGCTGGAGGTGAAGAGTTGAGGGGTATCCGAGTTGATGGTCAACCAATTGCTCCAGATGCTGCTAACGC
This sequence comes from Lathyrus oleraceus, assembly GCF_024323335.1. Taxonomy (NCBI): domain Eukaryota; kingdom Viridiplantae; phylum Streptophyta; class Magnoliopsida; order Fabales; family Fabaceae; genus Lathyrus; species Lathyrus oleraceus. The sequence continues at coordinate 362,862,502 of NC_066582.1, forward strand.
CAGAGTCATCCACGCTCCGGCCCGTAACAGATTTCCGATTGTTGACAGACAAGAGGATTTACTCACTATGCTCAGTGAAGACGACGATATCTTGGGCAGAAATGATGCGAGAGATCGCAAAGTAGAGGCCCTTGCTGAGAAGATCAGAGCAATGGAATGTCAAAACTCCCTCGGTTTTGACATTACAAACATGGGATTGGTTGAAGGACTGAGAATCCCGCACAAATTCAAGGCACCGTCATTTGACAAATACAACGGTACCTCCTGCCCTCGCACCCATGTGCAGGCATATTACCGAAAGATATCCGCATATACTGACGATGAGAAGATGTGGATGTATTTCTTCCAAGACAGCCTATCTGGGGCGTCTTTGGATTGGTATATGGAGTTAAAGCGGGATTCCATTCGGTGCTGGAGAGACCTGGGTGAGGCGTTCCTCAGGCAGTATAAGCACAACATGGACATGGCTCCAACCAGGACTCAGCTGCAGAGTCTCTGTCAGAAGAACAACGAGAGCTTCAAAGAGTACGCCCAGAGATGGCGCGAATTGGCTGCAAGAGTTCAACCCCCAATGCTGGAAAGGGAGTTGACTGATATGTTCATCAGTACTCTTCAGGGTGTTTATATGGATCGGATGGGAAGCTGCCCATTCGGAAGTTTTTCTGACGTCGTTATCTGCGGCGAAAGAACTGAGAGCCTGATCAAGGCTGGGAGGATTCATGATGCTGGTTCCTCATCTTCTTCTAAGAAACCCTTCTCTGGGGCACCTCGCCGTAGAGAAGGAGAAACCAATGCTGTACAGCACAGAGGGGGTGCGTACAGAGCCAACAACAACAGAGACCAGTATCGTCCAGTGGCTGCAGTGACTATTCCTGCACCTCAACCTCGTCCACAACAACAACAGAGAGTTCAACAACAACCGCAACAACAACAACAACAACAACCACGTCCGTATCAGCCCAGACAAAGAATGGCTGAGCGACGTTTTGATCCATTGCCGATGACGTACGCTGAATTATTACCCGAACTACTCCGGTTAGGGTTTGTTGAATTGCGTACCATGGCTACCCCAACAGTACTGCCTCCAGGCTACGACGCAAATGTCCGCTGTGACTTTCATTCTGGGGCACCAGGCCACCATACTGAAAGATGCCGGGTTTTGCAGCACAAGGTCCAGGATTTGATTGATTCCAAAGCAATCAACTTCTCTCCAGTTCCGAATGTGGTAAACAATCCTATGCCTCAACATGGCGGGCATAGGGTTAACAATATCGAAGAGGGGGAAGCTGAAGACCTGATTGTAAATGTCGAAGTTGTTCAGACGTCTCTGTTGGTCGTCAAGGGCCGTTTGTTGAGGGGGGGTGTTGACCCAGGTTGTTCAGAAGATTGTGTGGGTTGTTCAGAATCTGCCAACGGTTGTGACCAGTTGAAGACTGGAATTCAGAGTTTGATGGACGAGGGCTGTTTGCAGTTCAGCCGTGCTACCAGAGATAATGGGGCAGTGTCCACTGTCACCATTTTTTATAAGCCGTCCGAAGGAAGAGGGCGTGGGATTGTCAGTGCACCCGCCACCAGCAATACTCCGGTTACCATCCCAGCACCGGTAACCATCCGAGCACCAGCTACTATCTTTGCGCCTGGCAGAAGGCAGATTGAGAATAGTAGAGCTGTGCCTTGGAGTTATGACAACGCCTATCGCAATGATAGAAGGGCTGGTAACCAGACAAGACCAGCTGTACAAGCACCAGTTACAATCAGTGCTCATGTGAGAACTCCTGCTGTTGCAAGTCCGGTGGTGGACAATGTTGGAGGACCAGGAGGTTTCACTAGGAGCGGACGACTGTTTGCTCCTCAGCCTTTGAGGGATGCTAGTGCTGAGGCATCCGCCAGAGCTAAGGGCAAACAAGCAGTGGTTGACGAGGAACCGGCTCAGAAGGAGGCTGAGGGTTCTTTTCAGAAGGATGTTGAGGAGTTCATGAAAATTATCAAAAAGAGTGACTACAAAATTGTGGATCAGCTCAACCAAACTCCGTCAAAAATCTCGATACTCTCCTTGCTGATGTGTTCTGAGGCACATCGGGACGCTCTGTTGAAGATGCTGAACATGGCATATGTCCCGCAAGAGATATCGGTCAACCAGCTGGAGGGTGTACTAGCAAATGTGAGTACCAGGCACGGTGTAGGTTTCACTGACCTAGACCTAACGCCTGAGGGTCGCAATCACAACAAAGCCTTGCACATCACTATGGAGTGTAAGGGAGCTGTTTTATCTCACGTGCTAGTGGACACCGGGTCGTCCCTGAATGTCCTGCCGAAGCAGATTCTAAAGAAGATCGATGTCGAGGGAGTCGTACTCACTCCCAGTGACCTGATAGTTCGTGCATTTGATGGATCCAAGCGTTCTGTCTTTGGTGAAGTCACATTGCCGGTGAAGATAGGTCCGGAAGTGTTCGACATTGTTTTCTACGTGATGGACATTCAGCCTGCTTATAGCTGTCTGTTGGGGCGTTCGTGGATTCATGCAGCTGGAGCGGTCTCGTCGACTCTCCATCAGAAGCTCAAATATGTCTGGAACGGTCAGATCGTAACCGTCTGTGGTGAAGAGGAGATTCTGGTGAGTCATCTCTCCTCATTCAAATATGTTGAGGTGGATGGCGAGATCCACGAAACCCTGTGCCAGGCATTCGAGACTGTGGCGTTGGAAGGGTTGCTTGTGCTGAGCAGAGGAAGCCGGGTGCTTCAATTTCGTCATACAGGCAAGCAAAAGAAGTGGTTGACTCCGGTAAAGCAGAGGGCTGGGGCAAGATGGTTGACTTGCCGGTAAAGGAAGACAAATTCGGCATTGGGTACGAGCCTCTCGCAGCAGAGCAGAGCGTACAAGCAGGTCCGAGCACCTTCACCAGCGCTGGGCTGATGAACCATGGAGACGTCTTTGCTACTGATGGTGAAGACAGTGATCGTGATTTGGATGTCTGGGTCCGCCCTTGCGCACCAGGCGAGATTATCAACAATTGGACGGCTGAAGAAGTGGTCCAAGTTACTCTACTGACAGAGTAATTTTCTTTTGTTTTTCATTTTGCATGAAAACCCTACGTTCTGCCCAAGACGTAGTGGTTCATTGTAGGGCCACATCATGTTCACAATGTTTATAAATAAAGGACGTTTTTTCAATCAAATTTTGAGATCTTTGTCTTTCTATTTTTCTGTTTTCCACTTTTTCAAAACAATAAAACTGGCAATGTTTTTGTTTTTTGTGACTTTTTTCAAACTCTTTTTCTAAAACAAAGCATTAAACATGCAGAAGTGATCTTTTGGCATCCACTGTGAACGACTCTGTTATGGCTCAGTATGATTTCAACAATCCCATCTACCAAGCTGAAGAGGAGAGTGAGGAAGACTGTGAACTCCCTGCAGAATTGGTCAGACTACTGAAGCAAGAGGAAAGGGTCATCCAACCTCATCAGGAAGAGTTGGAAACTGTGAATCTGGGTACTGAGGACGCCAGAAAAGAGATCAAGATCGGGGCTGCTTTAGAAGACTCTGTCAAGAGGAGGCTAATCGAGATGCTAAGAGAATATGTGGAAATATTCGCCTGGACATACCAAGATATGCCTGGGTTGGATACCGACATTTTGGTGCATCGGTTACCTCTCCGAGAAGAGTGTCCGTCGGTTAAGCAGAAGCTTCGCAGAACTAGTCCTGATATGGCAGTCAAGATCAAGGAAGAGGTTCAGAAGCAGTGGGATGCAGGATTTCTGGCTGTAACAAGTTACCCACCGTGGGTTGCTAACATTGTTCCCGTGCCAAAGAAGGATGGCAAAGTCAGAATGTGTGTCGATTACCGGGACTTGAATAGGGCGAGCCCGAAAGATGATTTCCCATTACCTCACATTGATGTATTGGTGGATAATACGGCTCAGTCCTCGGTATTCTCTTTCATGGACGGTTTCTCAGGCTATAACCAGATCAAGATGGCGCCAGAGGACATGGAAAAGACGACATTCATTACACCTTGGGGCACGTTCTGCTACAAAGTGATGCCATTCGGGTTGAAGAATGCCGGTGCTACCTATCAGAGGGCAATGACGACTCTCTTTCATGACATGATGCATAAGGAAATCGAAGTGTACGTGGATGATATGATTGCGAAGTCGCAGACGGAAGAGGAGCATCTGGCTAACTTGCAGAAGTTGGTTGACAGACTGGTCAAATTCAAACTGAGGCTGAATCCGAACAAGTGTACGTTCGGGGTGAGATCAGGGAAGCTGTTGGGCTTCATTGTCAGTGAAAAAGGGATTGAGGTAGATCCAGCAAAAGTTAAAGCTATTCAAGAGATGCCTGAACCGAAAACGGAAAAGCAAGTCCGTGGGTTTTTAGGGAGGTTGAACTACATTGCAAGGTTCATATCTCATCTAACTGCTACATGTGAACCAATTTTCAAACTGCTCAGAAAAAATCAGGCGATCAAATGGAATGATGACTGTCAGGAAGCTTTTGACAAAATCAAAGAATACTTGCAAAACCCTCCAATCCTTATCCCTCCAGTTCCAGGGAGACCACTGATCATGTACCTTTCAGTCACCGAGACTTCGATGGGGTGTGTATTGGGTCAGCATGACGAGTCTGGTCGAAAAGAGCATGCCATATACTACCTAAGCAAAAAGTTTACCGACTGTGAAACAAGATATTCACTGCTCGAGAAAACTTGCTGTGCTTTGGCCTGGGCTGCTCGCCGACTAAGGCAGTATATGTTGAACCATACTACTCTGTTGATTTCTAGGATAGATCCAGTAAAATACATCTTTGAGAAGCCAGCTCTCACCGGACGTGTTGCCCGTTGGCAGATGATCTTAACGGAGTATGACATTCAGTACACGTCTCAGAAAGCCATCAAAGGTAGTATTCTGTCAGACTATCTTGCCGAACAACCGATCGACGACTATCAGCCTATGATGTTTGAATTCCCTGATGAAGACATCATGTACCTGAAGACAAAAGACTGTGAAGAGCCACCTGTCGAGGAAGGACCGGATCCTGATGACAAGTGGACACTGATGTTTGATGGGGCTGTGAATATGAACGGTAATGGTGTTGGCGCAGTGCTAATCAATCCCAAAGGTGCTCATATACCTTTCTCTGCCAGATTGACTTTCAACGTCACCAACAATGAAGCTGAGTATGAGGCTTGTATCATGGGGATAGAAGAAGCCATTGATCTGAGGATCAAGACACTTGACATATTTGGAGATTCAGCTCTTGTGATCAATCAGGTCAATGGAGATTGGAATACGAACCAGCCGCATCTGATTCCGTACAGAGATTACACCAGAAGAATACTGACGTTCTTCAAGAAGGTGAAGTTGTATCATGTCCCTCGAGACGAGAATCAGATGGCTGATGCCTTGGCTACTTTATCCTCTATGATAAAGGTTCATTGGTGGAATCATGTGCCACATGTCGCTGTGAATCGACTCGAGAGGCCCGCGTATGTGTTTGCAGTCGAGTCTGTTAATGCTATTGATGATAAGCCGTGGTATTATGACATCAAGAATTTCCTCAAGACTCAGGAGTATCCCGAAGGTGCGTCAAAGAATGACAAGAAAACCCTGAGGAGGCTAGCCGGAAGCTTCTATTTGAATCAGGATGATGTGCTGTATAAGCGAAACTTTGACATGGTCTTGCTCAGATGCGTGGACAGACCCGAGGCAGACATGTTAATGCAAGAAGTGCACGAGGGTTCGTTTGGTACCCACGCTGGTGGTCATGCAATGTCGAAGAAATTGCTGAGAGCCGGATATTATTGGATGACTATGGAATCCGATTGCTTCAAATACGCTCGGAAGTGCCATAAGTGTCAAATTTATGCTGATAAGGTGCATGTACCACCAAGCCCGTTGAATGTCATGAACTCGCCTTGGCCGTTTGCCATGTGGGGCATTGATATGATTGGGAGGATTGAACCAACTGCTTCGAATGGACATCGCTTCATCTTGGTTGCGATCGATTACTTCACCAAATGGGTAGAAGCAGCTTCTTATGCCAACGTTACCAAACAAGTGGTTGCCCGGTTCATCAAGAAAGAAATCATCTGTCGTTATGGAGTTCCTGAGAGAATCATCACTGATAATGGTTCGAATCTCAACAACAAAATGATGAAAGACTTGTGCAGAGATTTCAAGATTGAACATCACAATTCTTCTCCTTACAGACCAAAGATGAATGGTGCTGTAGAGGCAGCAAACAAGAACATCAAGAAGATTGTGCAGAAGATGGTCGTTACGTACAAGGATTGGCATGAGATGCTGCCTTTCGCTTTGCATGGATACCGTACCTCAGTACGTACGTCGACCGGGGCAACCCCCTACTCCCTTGTGTATGGTATGGAAGCAGTCCTACCAGTTGAAGTGGAGATCCCTTCTCTGAGGGTATTATTGGATGTCAAGCTGGATGAAGCCGAGTGGATTCGTACAAGGTTTAATGAGTTTAGCCTTATCGAAGAAAGACGGTTAGCAGCTATTTGCCATGGGCAGTTGTATCAGAGAAGGATGAAGCGAGCCTTTGATCAGAAAGTGCGTCCTCGAACATTTCAAACTGGCGATCTAGTTTTGAAGAGGATCCTTCCTCCCGGTACAGATAATAGGGGCAAGTGGACTCCTAATTACGAAGGTCCATATGTTGTGAAGAAGGTCTTCTCCGGTGGAGCCTTGATGCTTACAACTATGGACGGTGAAGATTTTCCTTCCCCTGTTAACTCAGATGTAGTCAAAAAATACTTCGCATAAATTGACCCGCTGGACAAAAAGAACAAAATAGTCCAGGCAAAAATGGGCATCCCGGCGAACCAAAAACAGAAAGAAAAGGTTCGGGCAAAAGTTAGGGATAAAAATGAAAAATTGTACACCCGGTAAGTCGAAAACCCGCAAGGGCGGCTTAGGCAAAAATGGGTATCCCGGTGGATTGGAGACCCGAAAGGGCGATCCAGGCAAAAGAGGGATTAAAGCGAAGACTACAGTTTGAGTTATCTGCACTTCGTCATGCTTCGTCAGTTGCCATCTCGACAGATGTGATCGGTCCAGTCAGTCTTCTCAGAAAGCAAGGAATTGGGAGGAAACTGATGATCTATGAGTTATAACAGAGTTGGGAAACAGTGGATGCCGTGTTCACATTGCCATTAGGATAGTTTATTTTTCCTTTTGTGCGCAATTACCTCTTCCTAGGAATTGCTTCCCAATGTATTTGCCTCTTCAGGCACACTTTCAATCAATAAAAGTCGTTATTCAGATAAATTGCTCTCTTGTTTTTACTTTTACTGTTTTGTTTGCAAAAACGTCCAAAATTTTGATAAACATTGCATATAAAAACATGAAGGCTAAACAATGACGTGCAGAAAGATTAAAACATTTGAAAATTATTTTGAATGTTGAGGACACTTGACCGTATTTTGTCCATGTACTCCCTGGGGCATCTGTTGTTCCGATTTGCAGGTTGTCACCTGTGAATATTTTCCCCAGTAAGGTCGTCACCTGTGAAGCATTCCCCAGCAGTGCTGTCCCCAGATAGAATCATTCTCCTAACCATGGTTTGTTTAAAGCCTTCCCCAGCGAAGCATCGGTCTCTCCAGCAGAGTTTATCCTACCAGTGGATTGGATGGGTGCCCATGGCAGACAGATGCCTACATCCCCAGCTGAGTCTTTTCTACTTGTGAACATTGTGGGTAGTCCCGGCGGAGTAGCAGTTATTCCCCAAGGTGTAGTCTATTTTATCTGAGGTTTGTATGAGCCTTATTCCCAAAGGTTGGCTTGGTTTATCTTCCCCCAGCGGAGCAGTTATTTTCCCAAGCGGAATTCGATCCTACTTGTGGATTGGTTGGCTTTCCCCAGTGAGGTCGCCTGATTATCCCTAGCAAGTCGTCTGTATGCTCCCAAACAAGGTTTGTCTTTCCCTGGCAGGGTGGAAGTTGACGTGGTTGTAAGATCCTCAGCAATGTTCCTGGAGTTCCCCGGTGTTGTCTCTGGAGGAGATATGTGTTTATGCATACATCATTTAGATAAGCATAGCATATTGCATCATTAGTGCATAGCATTCCCACGATCATGGTCAGGGGACATTAAAAAACTCATACATCAAAGTTGCAAATATGTCCATTAGCCCAAGGCCGTGGTGGCCCGCCGAGGTCGGATCGTTGAAAAGAGTTTAGCATCGCGCCATTGGATCGGCTTCAGAATTGGGTTTATCAGCATGGTTGGGAAGTTAGTGTTCCCGACAAGTGACTCCTTGGTTGAGTGAGTATCCCCAGCAGTGTTACTCCCCGAAGTTGGCATCTTTTGCAAGCTTGGGTCCATTCCCTTAGCAGAAGTGGGCGTGTCTGATCTCTCCATGTAGAGTCTACCCCTTAAGCAGAAAGTGTCTATCCTTTCCTATCATTTCCCCACTGAGATACCTCCTCGTGGATGACGGTTGCTTCCGTTCCCTCCCTACATGGGATGGGTTTTCCCTATTGAGTTCTTTCCTCATTAGGATGAGTCTTGTTTCAGTCTGCCTTTTTGGATCGATCCTAAATTGGCTTCCTGTTGGTTGTCTCCCGTGCTTCCCTGGGGCATAATTGAATAGTCGCTCACTAATCGACACTCATTCATCTTATCCTCAGCAGATTTTGTGGTTTTCTACCCACAAGCTGGTAGTTGTAAAATCCCACTTTCATCCCCTTGTTGGAATTAACCCTTTGTGCTCATCCCGATGATGACTGGTTACTTTTTCGTTGGTTTTCTGCCTACTAAACGGTAGATGTAATCCCCTCTTTGCAGTTATCAGTATCCGGTTTGCGGTATTGATATTCTTTCCCTTCTGGATACTTGCTCCGAGTAAGCAACTTTATCCTCTTTTGGTTAGTCATCTTTTGCATACTTAGTCTGGTACCCAGATGCCTTTCTTTTCGGTCGATTATTCATTTAACAACCTACAACCCGGTTATGGATAATCTTCCATTGCGAGTTTATTATCTACGTTTTGACGGTTATAGATAATATATGCTTATGTTTTTTCCGGTATTCAGACCGAAGGAGTTTCCGACGATCAGGTCGATGTACTCATGGCACTCAGGCCAATTTTCCGGTATTCAGACCGAAGAAGTTTCCGACGATCAGGTCGATGTACTTATGTTTTTTTCCGGTGTTCAGACCGAAGAAGTTTCCGACGATCAGGTCGATGTACTTATGTTTTTCCGGTGTTCAGACCGAAGAAGTTTCCGACGATCAGGTCGATGTACTTATGTTTTTCCGGTGTTCAGACCGAAGAAGTTTCCGACGATCAGGTCGATGTACTTATGTTTTTCCGGTGTTCAGACCGAAGAAGTTTCCGACGATCAGGTCGATGTACTTGTGTTTTTTTCCGGTGTTCAGACCGAAGAAGTTTCCGACGATCAGGTCGGTGTACTTATGTTTTTCCGGTGTTCAGACCGAAGAAGTTTCCGACGATCAGGTCGATGTACTTATGTTTTTTCCGGTGTTCAGACCGAAGAAGTTTCCGACGATCAGGTCGATGTACTTATGTTTTTTCCGGTGTTCAGACCGAAGAAGTTTCCGACGATCAGGTCGATGTACTTGTGTTTTTTTCCGGTGTTCAGACCGAAGAAGTTTCCGACGATCAGGTCGATGTACTTACGACGCTCAGGCATTGGTTATCCCTGTGTTACCATTTATTTTGGTATCCAGGTCGACGTTTCTGTTTCGGTATTCAGGCCGATTTCTTTTCCGTTCCAGACGGACTGTTCTTTCAAGACTGTTTCTTTGCCGATCCTGACAGGCATTCTTGTATTATATCCAGTCGGTGCAAATTTCTACGGTTCTTTTGTATTCAATCCCTGTTTACCCTGAAAGTCTGACAGCCACTGCTATCATCCGTTCGGGTTCCCAGCTGATTGAATAGGGGCAGCTGTAGCACCTCAAATTTGCACCTATCATTATACATACCATTTCATATTAAGTCATAGCATATCATTGGTACATTGCATAGCATTTGCATAGTCCACAGTTGCCTCAAGAGCAAGCAAGCAAGAATTAGGTCAAACTGATCAGGAGATCAGTCTACCAATCAAGCAAAGGTGTTTCTCAAGGAATCAAAGCCCTAGGGTTTGTCCAACAAGTTCACATGACTTGGAGGTCTTTTTGAAGTGTTCAAGTCAAGGGTGGAAGGCTCAGAGGTCAGCAGTCAATGCACAACCAGGTCAAAACCCTAAACAGTCAACAATCAGTCAAAGCAGTGGATGGTGACCATTCTTGTGGAATTTGGGCACCATGATCAATAATCAAGAGTCCATACAACTTGGGACATCATTTGAAGTCAAGGTCTCAAGGAATTAGGGTTTGGAATTCATCAGAAGTGCTTCAGTCATCCAAAACCCTAGAAAAGTCAAACTTGGTCAACTGTGGATTTAATCAGTGATTTGATGGATGGAATTGGTTTGAGAGAGCTTATTCATGTCCTAATAGGCCTCATGTATCATGTCCAACCTCATCATGGAAGAAAATCAAGTAGAATCAGAAAATTTCCAGAAATAGAAAGTGACCTGTAATTTCAACTGCCAAAAATGGAAACTTCTTGATCCTCAACTTACATCATGATACAAGCTCCAAATGAATTTTTGCCCAACATGAAAGTTGAAGATCTTGTCTTCCCATTTTCAAAAAGTCCAAGAACTCTCAAATCCCATGTGTGGTTGTCAATATATGATCAAATCATTTTCACCAATTTTTGAACTTCAAAGAGCCATATCTCTCAAACCATAAGGCCAAATTTGGTGGGGTTTTTTCCTACAAACCACATTTTTCATCCTCTTTCCAAAAATATAAATTTCATTCATCAAAACCTTACCATTCAAAATGGCATTTTTGGACCTATTTCATTTAAAATCAAAGTTTGACCCAAAGTTGACTTTTTGATTCTTTGACTTTTTCTTAATTTGGCCAATTGGGAAATGTGTTAAATCATATTTGTGACTTGCCTCAAGCCTTAAATCATGTTCATATCACCATTACACTACCATTTTGGACAAAAATTCAAAGTTGGCAAATTGTACAATTGGCTTCAATAAGCAAAGGCATGTTAACAATTAATGTACAGACCACAAACAGCAAAACATGTTGGTCCTTGGCAGCCTGTAGCAGGCCCAAATCCGTGCAGATATCACACCTCCATTTCCACTTATGCACAAACTTGGCAAAATGCATTTTTGATTCATTAAGTGAAACAAGTACAACAATTCTTTCAGCACACAAAACAGCAATCTGAATGGTCATTAGCAGCTGGTTCCAAGCCCACTCGAGTAGCATTGCACCTCCCTTGTTCACTTGTTTCCAACTTAGCAAAAATGCAATTGAGTTCATTAACACTAAACCAGCTTACCACATGATTAAGTGATGATAAACAGGTCATATAAAAGCCTTGTTTCTGCACAAACAACCCTAGTTTTCACAGCCACACGACCAAAAATCCTCTCACTCCCTCATTGTGCATTTTTGCAAAACAAGATTTCTGCAGAAACCATTCAAAGAATTCAAGGAACCCTTGCATCCTCCATCATCTAAACCTCATTTGAGAGTCCTTTGAGCCTTGGATTCGCAGCTGGAACCCTGTCCTCGTGCCCTGTTTTCTTCAAAAATCAACAATGGCAGACTGTGGTTGGGACACCTTCATGCTTTGCTGAGCTAACACACTTCATCCTCCATCATTGCAAGGCCAAGAGAATTTCTGTTTGAGCTTAAAAACCTTCACACAACCACTGCATTTCGATTTTCCTCAAAACAAGTAAGTTTCTCGACCTTCCCTTTTCTCCAAACCATGGTATATTTCTGGTAGAGCATGTATCATTGAATCCATTGCAACTTACATCATGCTAATTGGTTGATTGTGCTGTGAGAAAAGTGAATTTTATTGTTTATGCTCAAACAAGTTTTAGCTCGATTCACTCTATTCATGTTGAGTTAATGAAAATAGACATTATATTCTTGTTGTTGGATGCTTGATGATGCTATTGGCATGCCTGGTTTCATTTTCTGGGCACGTTGATTCTTGATGATTTTGCATGAACTTGATGAATACTGTTGCATTTAAACATAACTCTGTCCAGAAAACCCTCCTTGATTATGCTTATCTTGTGGTTGCGTGATGATTGCATGATGTTGTTGTGTGATACTTGGTCTAGTTTTGTTCATGATGCTGATTGCTTGAATATGCCATGCTGCTTGTTTTGAAAACCCTAAGACTCATTTCCAGAAATTCATGCTTGTGTTGTTTTGTTGTTCATGTCATGAAGAACATGGTTACTACCATGCTGTTTGCTTGCTGTTGTTAATAACGAGTACATGATGATGATGAACTTGATGCATATGCCCTGTTGTTAAATCCTGCCCAGAAATTCGTATGAACTAATGTTGTGGTTTGTTGCTGTTTACACATTGCATGAACATTGTTATTGCTTTGATGCTTGCCATGCCATTCGATTTTTGGACTGAATGATGAACATTGATGTTGAACTTATGCTGTTATGCTTGAACCATGAACATTGCCCAGAAAAGCCATATGTTTTGTGTTACATACTGTTCTCTGTGTGCTATGTGAGCATTCCCATGCCATGCTTTTGAATGATGTTTGGTTCGAATTTTGGTTGCTGAATATGATGTTGCTTGCTGTTAAACCACTTGTCCTGCCCAGAATTTTGTTTGAATGCTGTATTGGTTTGTTGCTGTTTAGATGTGCATGAGTATGGTTGCATCAATGCCTTTTGTTTGTGTGCCTTTGTTGGGTTTCATTTTTTGATCGATTTCATGAAGCTGAACATGAAGCCATGCTGTGCTAAAACCCTAGGGTTTTCCTTAAACCCAGAATTTCATCCATTGGCGCATGTACTGTTCTATTGGCTGAGAGCCAATCAGAACATTTTATTTGCCTTGCCAAAACGCTGCAGTTTAGTTAAGTGACCGCGGAATTACATCTCTGCCATCGGTTGACCTTGGTTTGACCCCATTGCCATGCTATTTTGTTCATATTGCATCCAAATTTCATCCAACTTCACAAATTAATTTCTCTTTCACATTTCATCCAAAAATTATGAAATCTTTTGCATGATGATCACAAATGTGTCTAGTATTTGATTGTGATTTTTAATTAATTTTCCATTGGCTGGATTTTAATTGATAATTATTTTCTTGACATGTATGCATAAATGATACATGGTGCCATTCCTTTTGTGAAATACTCATGTTGAATCCAATAAGCTTGAAACTTTTTGTGGTGAAACTAGACACATTGACCTTTGTTTCCATATAGAGTTTATGCATTTCCCATTTGTGGTTTGTGAGTTACAAATTTTTGAAGTTATGTGTTGCATTTGGTGTTACATGAATGACATGCAATTTCACAATTTTTGTTCACATGCTTCCTTACCTCCAAATGACCTCAAATTTTGCATGAATCATCTATCACATGTCTAGTTTGTGTATGAATTTTCCTGGAATTAATTGTTCTGTTTCCAATTTATTTGAGAATTTTCTTCCATGCTTAGTCATTTGTTGACTTTTTGTGCTATACATTGCCAAATCTTTTGTGAAATTCTCATACCATATTGTATGATCATGAAATTTCATATGTGATAACTAGACATCTCAAGCTTTGCATTGGTGTTAATCTCATTCATTTCTCATCTGTTTTCAATTTGATATGATTTTTTGAAATTGACCCATGTTTGTTGACTTTCATTGTGCTTGCTTGAACTTGGTTTGACTTCATGATTTTCATTGACTGCCTTCCCCTCATCCAAATGCCATGAAATTTCACATGTCTACCATGCTAGATGTTAGGATTGAGTGTGATTTATTTGGTGATTTTTGAATTTGTTTGAGTTGACTTTTGAATGAGGTCTTGTTGTTGACCTTTTGTATGCTTCCTTTGCCATGCTTTGCTTTCAAATGTTCATGAAATGATAATAATGCATGATTTGGTTGTGAATCCAATTGAGATAGCTTCTTAAATGTTTGACCTTGACTTTGGTTGATTTTTCTTTGCTGCCTTGACTTTTTCTTTCATCTTTGACCCTAGGCTAGTCCTAGTGGTCTTCTGTGCTTACTATTGAGTTCCTGTTTCAGGTTAAGCACCATTGCCATTGAGATCATACAAATGTGATTGGATTTGTTTACATATGAACTAACCTTTGTTTTGTAGATGGTTTGACTCATGTGTTTGAGTCTTGCTTTGCACAGTTGACCTTCTGTGGTTGACTGTTTATCCATTCCTTTTGGTTTTAACTGTTGAACTGTTTACTGATTGGGTTGACTTTTTCAGGTACTTTAGTTGCTTAAGTTCTCTGAACTTGCTTTGCTTTGCTATTTAGCAACTTGCTTGAGGTATAATCTCTTTTACTTCATGTAGTCTGGAGACCCGGTCTGTTACTTGGCCGGGCAAACTGTCTGAAGTCCTCCTTAAGAGGCCATGCTTGTGTGTGTTTAAAATTGTCCCAAGCAGGAAAAAGTCCTTCAAGTAAGGCAATTGGTGGAAGTTAGGGATATGCAATCTATCCCCCACTACTCTTGTTGTGTCATCCCTCTGCTCACACTGCTGTGTGTTGATGCATTGGGATACAAACCCAAGATCTTGTACAAAGTGTACAGTGTCAGAGTCTTCGAGTATAGAAGGGTTCCCACTTTCTGGACCCATGCTCATTTGTCTATTAGCTCTCCCTGGCCAGGGATAAGAGCTGTGAGGTCTCATCCTCACTTCATCTTTTCATCTGCTTCACCTTAGCCTCTCAATGGCAAGGTTAAGAGCACACTTACCCTATTCCAGTTGGCCCTAGTGCCTAACCTTTTGCTTGAGCCTCTTGTATGCATATAGAGTGTGCTTCCTGCGATTGCCTGTTTGCTTTGCCTCTTTAGGTGTAGCTTAGACTTGCCCTTGTGCAAGGTAGGTTGTGCTTGACTTGCTTCCTGTGCAAGTCAAGTCTGTGTGGCTTAACTCCTGCGTGAACCATGCTTAGAACTGTTTGGCCGAACTACGGCAACTCTGATTCTCATGTTCAGGTGAGATACGTAGGCACGAGACGCGATGTCTTGCCGAGTTTGACTAACGACTAACAGCTAATCCGTGCTTGTTTTCGCCCTCGTTGCGATTCTTTTCTCTCGCCCTCGTTGCGATCGAGACTTTCCCTTTCTCTTGCCCTAGTTGCAATCGAGACCCTTGCTTCCCGTGCAAGCCTTGTCTAGGATAGGTTGGCCCTTGTGCCATTTAGCTAGAAACCTTAACTTAGGGTTGACTTTGCATGACAACATCTAGGCTCGAGTCGTAGTCTCCCTAGAGTTGTGTCTCCCTCTGTTATCTGGTTAGGCTAGATCCTTGTCCCTGCGTAGGGGAACTACATCGCCCTGATCTCCATACCAGATGGAGTATGTAGGCAGGAGATTGAGCTGATCTCTCCGGGCGCCCTTTTTCTTTTCTTGTGTGTGTTGTCTGACAGTTATAGGCTCGAGTCCCCGACTCCCTATTAACTTGTTGTCTTGTTGTGTGCTTGGAAGCTGATGTAAGTCCATCGAGTGGCAGTTAGGTTCCAGTGTGCGTGTGTTTGGTTCGGATGCTGACATAAGTCCAGTGATTGGCAGTCGGGCTCCACGTTTGCCTTTGTCTTGTTTTGTTTGTGCGCGTGTCAGCCGAGCTACGAATGCTCTGATTCTTCTCTCGTCCGAGAAGATACGTATGCATAGGATGCGACATCCTAGCGAGCATGTGTCGTTTCCCCAGTCCGAACTACTTCGACTCTGATGTCTATGCTTGATAGACTAAGTAGGCCCAGGATGCGATATCCTGCCGAGTCAGTTTCAGTCAGTTTCTTTTGTCTCCTTCAGCCAGTGTGTGTGAGTTTGAGCAGTGTTTAGCAACCATTTTTCCTTCCTTTTGTGCGTGGATCCCGTAGAGTACTACGGATGCGTAGGGTGCCTAACACCTTCCCTTCGCATAACCGACTCCCGAACCCATCCTCTTTGGTCGCGAGACCATGTTCTTTCCTAGGTTTACTTCGAGCGTTTCCTTTCCCTCTTTTGGGATAAATAACGCACGGTGGCGGCTCTGTTGTTTCTTTCTTTTCCCGCCGGTTTTTCGCGCGATGCGACATATGGTGTCCTTCGAGGACCGTGCGCCAAATGTGAAAGCAAACCCTTTGCCCGCTCATGGGAACTCTTCTATGAATATGGTGGACGGTTATCCTGGAGAATTCAAAGTTTTTGATGTGCGTTTTATCAGGAGGTCCTTAGTGCATATGCATAAGGATGTTTATATGGTAAGTGAATGTGAGCAC
This sequence comes from Lathyrus oleraceus, assembly GCF_024323335.1. NCBI lineage: Eukaryota > Viridiplantae > Streptophyta > Magnoliopsida > Fabales > Fabaceae > Lathyrus > Lathyrus oleraceus. The sequence goes on from NC_066582.1 coordinate 362,878,838, forward strand.
GACCATGACAGTTGTGCTGTTTGTAGTGTTAACCCGAGGGGTTGTGAAGTTATGAAAAGGGACATCCAACATCTGATGGATGAAGGCATGATCCAAATTGTTCAATCCCGTCATGTAGATGACGACGTAAATGTCATAGTGCCCGTTTTCAAGCAACAAGAGTGGTTGGTAAACCAGTATGACTCCAGTAACAACAACAATCAAAGATCAGTATCGCCGTTGGTAATACGGTTAGCGGGCCCAGTCCCGTATTCATCTGATAAAGCTGTGTCGTATCAGTATAATTCTACAATGATGAAGAATGGTCAAGAGGTCCTGTTACCTACGACTAGCTCAGTGGTGAGAATTGTTGATGTTACAAAGGTGATCCGCAGTTGTCGAGTGTTTGGGCCGGTGTTCCCAAAGGATAAAGAGGAAACAATTATTGGTAAGAAAGTGGAGGTGCCTACTATAGACCCAGTTGGTTGTTCAAAAGATAATTCTAGTGAATCCAACAATTTGAAAACCAATGATGATGATGAGGTAGTCCGACTAATCAAAAGGAGCGAGTTTAACATGGTAGACCAGCTGCTACAGACCCCCTCAAAAATTTCAATATTGTCTCTGCTGATGAATTCCGAAGTGCACAGAGAAGCACTACATAGAGTTCTCGAACAAGCGTTCATAGAACATGATGTTATTGTGGATCAGTTTGATCACATTGTAGCTAACATCACTTCTTTCAATAATCTCAGCTTTTGCGATGAAGAACTCCCTAAGGAGGGAAGAAACCATAATTTGCCTTTGCACATCTCGATGAATTGCAAGGAAGATGCTTTATCAAACATGCTTGTTGACACCGGGTCGTCACTAAATGTGCTTCCGAAGTCAACTTTGTCAAAGCTATCTTATCAAGGAGCACCCATGAGGTATAACGGTGTAATTGTCAAAGCCTTTGATGGTTCGCGCAAGACGGTAATTGGTGAAGTGGACCTTCTAGTTAAGATAGGTCCGAGTGATTTTCAGATTACTTTTCAAGTAATGGATATCCACCCGGCCTACAGTTGCTTATTGGGAAGGCCATGGATTCATGAGGCGGGAGCTGTTACTTCCACTTTGCACCAGAAATTGAAATTTGTCAAGAATGGAAAGCTTGTGATTGTTGGTGCAGAGAAAGTGTTGTTGGTTAGCCATTTGTCATCTTTCTCTTATGTTGAAGCTGAGGATGAGGTTGGAACTCCGTTCCAGGCCTTATCTATTGCTGTTGAGAAGAGAGTTGGGGCACCTATGTCCTCGTTAAAAGATGCTTAAAGATTGTTAAAGAAGGTACTGTTGATCAGTGGGGGCGCATGGTTGAGGTCTCCGACAACAAGGGCAAAACTGGTATGGGCTTCCAGAAAGGCTCATCAACTGTTAGATCTGAAGATATGCAACTCAGCTTCCGTAGCGGAGGGTTCATTCATGGCAATGAACAACACTTAGCTGCTAAGCTAGAGGATGACGAAAAGGAAGACTTCACCAATTTTGGGACGCATGGAAAGGCTTGTGACAATTGGATTGTTGTTGATATTCCTGTTATTTTGCATCGATTTAAGTAATTTCCTTTATATGTTTTAAAAATCCTTCTCCTATGCCTCAGGGAGAAGTGAACATTGTTTGGGAATTTTCAAATTGATCATCAATAAAATTAATTCTATTCATCCACATCTATGATGTTTGTTTTCACTTTTTGCTTTATTCTGAAAATGGTAATCACAAAAAACATAAATAAATAATATAATTGTCCATCTGCATAGTATTTGGTCACAAATTCACTTCTCTAAAATCAAAATATCAAATCATTATGCAGGTTGGTTCTTAACCCCATTAAATACAATGATCCTTCTCCTTCTCCAAATTTTGAATTCCCTGTGTTTGAGGCCGAGGAGGAAAGTGATGTAGAAGTGAGTGATGAATTATCTCGTCTTCTTGAGTAAGATGAAAAGACCATTCAGCCGTTCGAAGAGCAGATTGAGCTAGTCAACTTGGGTTTCGAGGATGATGTGAAGGAAGTCAAGATTGTGTCTCGCTTGTGTCCAGATGTTAAGAAGGGGTTGATTGATCTTCTTCAAGAATATTCAGATGTGTTTGCTTGGTCCTATCAAGACATGCCTGGGTTAGATTCTGAGATTGTGGAGCATAGATTGTCGTTGAAACCAGAATGCCTGCCAGTCAAGCAAAAGTTGAGAAGAACGCATCCTGATATGGTTGTGAAGATCAAAAAGGAAGTGCAGAAGCAGATTGATACTGGTTTCCTTGTAACTGATGAGTATCCATAATGGGTGGCCAATATTGTGCCTGTACCGAAGAAAGATGGAAAAGTCCACATGTGATTTGATTATAGAGATTTGAATAAAGCCAGTCCGAAAAATGATTTCCCTTTGCCACACATTGATATGTTGGTAGACAATACTGCTAAATTCAAAGTCTTTTCATTTATGGATGGATTTTCCGAATATAATCAGATCAAAATGGCACCCGAAGATATGGAGAAGACCACATTCATTACACCTTGGGGAACATTCTGTTATAGAGTGATGCCTTTCGGTCTAAAGAATGTTGGTGCAACTTACCAAAGAGCAAGGACTACTCTTTTTTATGATATGATGCATAAAGAGATTGAAGTTTATGTCGATGACATGATTGCTAAATCGATTGACGAAGAGGAACATGTTAGGCATTTGTTGAAGCTATTCCAGCATTTGAGGAAATATAAACTCCGCTTGAATCCTAATAAGTGTACTTTTGGTGTTCGTTCTAGTAAGTTGTTGGGCTTTGTTGTCAGCGAGAAGGGTATTGAAGTTGATCCTGCCAAGGTCAAAGAAATACAAGAGATGCATGCGCCCAAAACTGAGAAGCTAGTCAGAGGTTTTCTCGGCCGCTTGAATTATATTTCCATATTCATTTCCCACAGGACTGCCACATGTGTGCCTATATTCAAGCTTCTTCGGAAAGATCAGTCTTGTGATTGGACCGAAGATTTCCAAAAAGCTTTTGACAGTATCAAGGAATATTTGCTTGAGCCTCCGATTTTATCTCCACCTGTTGAAGGAAGACCGTTGTTCATGTATTTGACTGTGCTAGAAGATAGTATGGGTTGTGTTCTATGTCAGCAAGATGAGACTGGAAAGAAAGAATTTGCGATCTACTACCTCAGTAAGAAGTTTACCGACTGTGAGATTCGGTATTCGATGCTTGAGAAGACTTGTTGCATATTGGCTTGGGCTGCTAAGCGTCTGCGTCAGTATATGTTGAATCATACCACTTGGTTTATATCCAAAATGGATCCGATCAAGTATATATTCGAGAAGCCTGCTTTAATTGGGGGGATTGCCCATTGGCAGATGTTGTTATCAGAGTATGATATTGAATACCGATCTCAAAAAGCAATCAAAGGTAGTGTCTTGGCTGACCATTTGGCTCACCAACCAATTGAAGATTACCAGTCAGTGCAGGATGACTTTCCTGATGAAGAGATTTTGTACTTGAAAATGAAGGATTGTGATGAACCATTGCTTGAAGAAGGGCCAGAACCTGGTTCACGTTGGGGCATGGTATTTGATGGAGTTGTTAATCAATATAGAAATGGCATTAGGGCAGTGATTATTACTCCTCAAGGCACGCATCTACCATTTACGGCTAGATTGACTTTCAAGTGTACAAACAACATTGCAGAATATGAAACTTGCATTATGGGGCTTGAAGAGGCCATGAATCTCAGAATCAAGTATTTGGTTGTCTTCGGTGATTCGGCCTTGGTTGTAAATAAAATCAATGGAGAATGGGAGACAAATCAACCCGGTTTAATACCATATAGAGATTATGCAAGGATAACTTAAACTTTCTTTACAAAGGTGGAATTTCATCATATTCCTCGAGATGAAAATCGGATGGCAGATGCTCTTGCAACATTGGCATCAATGATTGTAGTGAAGTATTGGAATGAAGTTCCCAATTTTTCTGTGATGCGTCTTTATAGGCCAGCTCACGTGTTCGTTGTGGAAGAGATCAAAGATGAGAAACTGTGGTACTTTGATATCAAATGTTTCCTCAAAAGTCAGATTTACTCGCCTGGGGCATCTTTGAAAGATAAGAAGACTTTGAGAAGATTAGCTGGCAATTTCTACTTGAATGGTGATATACTATACAAGAGAAACTTCGACATGGTTTTACTCAGATGCGTGGATAGACACGAAGCAGACTTATTGATGACTGAAGTGCATGAAGGTTCCTTTGGTACTCATTCCAATGGACATGCAATGGCGAAGAAGATGTTGCGAGCAGGTTACTATTGGCTGACAATGGAATCTGACTGTTGCAAATTTGTGAAGAAGTGCCACAAGTGTCAAATTTATGCTGACAAGATTCATGTTCCTCCAACACTATTGAATGTTACCTCTTCCCCATGGTCCTTTTCCATGTGAGGAATTGATATGATTGGGATGATTAAGCCCAAAGCGTCGAATGGACATCGTTTCATTTTGGTGGCAATTGACTACTTCACCATAATGGGTTGAAGCGGCGTCGTATGCAAATGTAACCAAGCAAGTTGTTGTAAGGTTTATCAAGAATCAGATCATATACCGTTATGGTGTGCAGAGCAAGATCATTACTGATAATAGATCGAACATGAATAATAATATGGTGGAAGCTCTTTGTAAAGACTTCAAGATTGCACATCATAACATAACTCTTCTCCTTACAGACCTAAGATGAATGGGGTTGTTGAAGCTGCGAACAAGAACATTAAGAAGATTATTCAGAAGATGGTTGTCACATACAAAGATTGGCATGGGATGCTCCCATTTGCTTTGCATGGGTATCGTACATCCATCCGCACTTCAACAAGGGCAACCCATTTCTCTCTTGTGTATGGTATGGAAGCAGTGCTCCCCCGTAGAGGTTGAGATTCTTTCATTGCGTGTGCTCATGGAAGCCAAGTTGACTGAGGCTGAATGGTGTCAAACTAGGTTTGATCAGCTCAATTTGATTGAAGAGAAGAGATTAACTGCCATGTGCCATGGTCAGTTGTATCAGCAAAGGATGAAGAAAGCTTTTGATAAGAATGTCAAACCTCGTGTGTTCAGAGAAGGTGACCTTGTGCTCAAGAAGATTTTGACGTTTAAACCAGATTCTAGAGTAAAATGGAATCCTAATTATGAAGGCCCATATGTTGTTAAGAGAGCCTTTTCAGGCGGTGCATTCATACTTACAACTATGGATGGTGAAGAGTTTACTCGTTCTGTGAATGCAGATGCAGTCAAGAAATACTTCTCCTAAAAAATAAAAGAACAACTCGCTAAGTTGAAAACCCGAAAGGGAGGCTTAGGCAAAAATGAGCGTCTCGGTGGATTGAAAACCCGAAAGGGCGATCTAGGCAAAAATTAGAGACATAAAATAGAAAAAAATTCTCGATAAGTTGAGTACCCCACCTTGGGGAAACTTATGCAAAAATTAGGGATTATGGCAAGTAATTGCATCCTGCTAATCTTCAACGTTTTGAAAATTTGATTGAGCACAAGGGTTGACATCGATTCATCACCCCAGTAGCGGTCAGGAGCGCAGTGGATATCAAGAGTTGGTAAAAGGATTAAGGATCATTTGTACTCAATGTAACCCTTTTTCATGTAAATTACCATTTTCAACTTTGTAAAAATCTATGGAGTCTTGTTTTAAATAAAGTTGAGCTTTTATCCAATTGTTTTTACTCTTATTTACTTCAGCCAATAGTTTTAAATTTTTATTATAATCATTTAGAAAATTAAATTTTTAATCAAAATCAGTTTTTCGTAAATATATAAAAGCAAGAATTTTTCAAAGCAATTAAAAGGAATATCAACAGCATTTTAATGGATAGCAAGTCCTTAAGTGCAAAACATTAGAGGTTCCCCAAGCAGTTAACCCTTTAGGTATCCCTGGAGATTTGTGTTGATTCAGTTCCTCGGCGGAGTATTTGTTCTCCCCAGTAGAGCCTCGTTCCTTTTCCCTAGCTGAGTTGGTTGATTCAGGTACCCTGCGGCTTGTCTCCCCCGACAGAGTTTCTACCCTCCCCAGCGGTTTTTGTGAATATTCCCCAACGGAGTTTGTGTATTCCTCAACAGGGTCGATGTTTGTTTTAATCTTCATCAGAAGTAGTTGATATCTATAGTATATCGCATTAGTTTCCCCGCCAAACACCATTCAACTTGCTCCAAGTCAGAGTTTTCTCCTGGTTCCTGAGCAGCTTTTGATTATTCTCTGTAGGGTTGTCTCCCATTTTTATGGTGTTGACCTAAAATTCCCCACAAATTTGTGTCTCTTTCCTCGGCAGCTCTCCTCCGTTCTCCAGTAGTTGTCTCCATATTGTGTGGATTGACCGAGATTGTACCGATGATTCAATTTTTCGAGACACCTTCGTATCCTTTGTGATCGTCTTTGTCAGCATAATCATCATATATACATATACATACACATTCATATAATTTCATGATTTGCATTATCATATTTGATTGATTCATTCGAGATTATTCTTTGTTATGGCGGCACTCTATCCCCATACAAAATATGGTGTCTTTCCTCCTTCAATTGTAGAGTGTCAGACCCTTAAGCAGAAAGACTTTAACCGTTCTTATTTTCCCCACTAAGTTGTTTCCTTGTGGATGATTATTACTTCAGTTTCCTCCCTAGTTGATTATCTGGATGGAATCACTCCCCTTGAGTTATGTCCTTATTGGGTTGAGTCTTGATTGAATGTTTCTTTCTAGCTCTTACCTAGATAGATGCTTTGAGTCCCCTAAGAGTTTATTACCCAATAACTGGTAATATTCTTCTTAGTTTGCAGTTTGTAACTTCTTGCCCAATACCCAGCAAAAGTACCCCAACTTTCCCAACAGTGGAGTCTCGAGTGGATCTATTTCCCCAAGAAGTATATCCTTGATATGTTCATCCTAACCGGTGATGGATATCTTTCTCTCCCCTACTTGAGTCTATCCTTGATATGTTCATCCTAACTGATGACGGATATTCTCTTCTTGGTATTCTACCCAGTAAAAAAGTAGTTGTAATCCCTATTCTTGTTTCCCAGAGAGTTAATCCTTGATATGTTCATCCTAACCGATGATGGGTTTCCTTCTCTTTGCGGTCTTCTACCCAGTAACCGGTAGTTGTAAACCCTTCTTTTATTCCCTCCGCAGAGTTGATCCTTGATATGTTCACTTTAACCAGTGACAGATTCTCTCTCTTGGTATTCTATCCAATAACTGATAGATGTAATTCCTGTTTTATCTCCTCACAGAGTCTATCCTTGATATGTTCATCTTAACCGGTGACGGATTTTCTCTTTGACGGTATTCTATCCAGCATTGATAGATGTAATTCCTACTTTTTTTGTTCAGTTGGTTTACCCTTGATATGTTCATCTTAACCGATGACGGGTATCCTCCTTGACAATCCCATGCATGTCTATCCTTGATATGTTCATCCTAACGGATGACATATTTTCTTCCCTGTTGAGTCTATCCTTGATATGTTCATCCTAACCGATGACGGATACTCTCACCTTTGGTCTTCTGCCCAGTAACTGGTAGCTGTAAATCCTATTTTTCTGCAGTTTCCCCAGCAAGGTTATTCTTACCCAGTAACCGGTGATGAATATTCCCTTCTGTTGGTTCCCAATGAGTCATCCTTGATATGTTCATCCTAACCAATGACGGATGTCCTCTCTGTCAGATCTTTATTATCTCCTTACCCAGTAACAGGTAGTAGATAATAGATTTCTGCTCCTCCTGTGTTGAAGTTTATTTCTTCCCCAGTTGAGTTGAGTGCGTATTTCCTTAGCGAAATCGCTTTTCCCTGCATGATTCAAGTACTTCAGCTTTATCCTGAGTTACTCGTATCCCCTGTAGATGTTGTTGTTCCCCGACTGAGTCTTTCCATGTTTGTATGGAATTCCTCGAGTCCCCCAGTAGTTTTAAGTCGTAGCCTGGACTACGCATAACTCCTTTTCCCCCCCTAGAGTCTCGGTATCCCCAGTGAGTTTTCCTTACGGAATACATTTTACTCCAGCGGACTTTCGATCTCTCTGACTTTTTTCTTTCCTTTGTGGCAATATTTCCCCACAAAGAATTTACTTTTACATTCATATCATATGCATCATGAGGTCTCTTAGGGACCAAAATTTGTTTCTATATGTTTTTATTTAAGCCCATTCTACTAAGTCGACATGAAGATTTTAACCTTCGCCTCCTCAGTTAGAATGTCCTTAAATAGGGGCAGCTGTAAGACCCCAATTTTGACCCTAAGATCCCTCATGCAATTTCATCATAAGCATTAGCATTGGGATCATACCTTGGCATCCTCCTTACCCATCTTTCATTGGGTTTGTTTTGGGAGAGATCACCAAGCACTACGTGATTGTATCATACTTTCATATCATCATTTTACTAACCAAAATAACAAAAATATGTCATTGCATTTTCCTAACTCTTTTGTAGGTAGAGCATGATCTCCATTGATCTATCAAGTTCACATCTAGGGTTTGAGACCCTCAGGACAAAGAGCACAACCATGGATTTATTCAAGTATGTTTATGAGCATCACATATGAGTCCCATTGATCTCTACATGTTATATTCATCAAGTTTTCTTCAAGAGTCTGAGGGTGATTTGCCTTGGAAACCCTAGTTTGACTGGGTATCTTCAGTAACTTCTCCAACAAGCTATCTCACCAATTGATAAAATTTCTCAAGGGACACTTCAAAATTCATCATCTTATGCATATATGATCTACCATGAGCCTATAAAGTCAAGCGAATTCAAGATTAGCAAGTTGGTTGATGGTGGTTGACTAGATGAATTCATCTGATCAAAACTGGGTCTCCCTAGACCCTATCTCCTACAATTTTCACCATATGAAAAATGATTCCAAGAGAAAACTTACTCTAAATGACATTCCAAAAAACGTTCATGTTGAGACCTAGAGCTAGTTTTGCTTGGAAAATCATTTTCTATGTTGAAACATTATAGGTCATTTTGTCTAAACCCTATTTTGAAAGTCAACTTCCTAAGGCCATAGCTTGCTCAATTTTTATGATATGAAATATTTCCCAGTTGCATAATCAAATTCTAGATATCTACTTCAACTTTTATGTTTGCAGTGAGAGCATATTCAACTTTTTTGAGCATGTGATATGAGGTTACATTATAGGTCACTTTTGACCTATACCATTGATCCAGTGATTTTTCCAAACTTCAAAAATGCATAACTCTATCATTTCAAATCCAAATGACATGAAATTGGTGACCATTTTGAAGTTATTTAATTGAGCTACAAATTTGATGAATACACTTTTCTCATTTGAAGCTCACATAAAAAGTTAAGCAAGGTGGAATATTGAGACATATGGCTTACCACTTAGAAAAAATTTCAATATGTTAAAATTTCCAAACTTCCACCTCAAAATTCTTCAAGTGCCAAGCTCCAAATGGGAAAGTGTTGAATGTGAAAGTTGTTCCTCTTGATCTCAGTTTTCTATAAAAAAGCCCAAATTCATTAATTTTGGACAAGAAATGAACAGGCTGCGCATGGCTTGAACATGGTGTCATCATTTGGTAAGATTGAACTTCAAACATCCATGCATAATTGCCTAGCATTCCAATATGACTTCAGCCTCGCTTACACTCAATTATGGATCAGATAGAGTGATTTCATGGGCCTGCAAACGCTCATGCACTCATGCATCATACAATGCTAATTTTGGAAGTTCATTTCAAGTGTGCCAATATCAACTGAATTGGCTATAAATAGAGCTCCATATGCTCAGAATTTCACACATTGGCGGCAACTTTGATCCCAAACCTCTAACCCTCTCATTCCAAAGGATAATCCTGAGAATTTCACTTGAAATTGAGTTTGAATTCTCACTATTTTGAGATTCAAAACTCCAGGGATCCAAGACCTTTTGAGCATTCAATTCATATTCTACAAGCATTTGGAGTGAGATCAAGCACGAGCCAAGGAAAGAACATCTGAATCCAAACCTACATTGAAGTTATTTTCCAGAAACTTTAATCTCTTCGATTCTCTCTAAATCTTGCTCAATTCTCTTGATTCCTTGGTTGTCTGAAGTCCTACCAATTTAGGCAAGAAGATTGAGTTGCTTTGAGGCCAAATCGAAGCAACTCAGTTCATGTACCTCAAATTTCAACTCCATGTATCTCTCAATATATTTGGAGTTAAGATAAATTAAGGTCAGATTCGCGCTCAGTGCCACTTTTACTTTGAAATCATGTCATTCTTTTTAATTTTGGTGATGGTTGAAGGTGGACCAGTCCGGTGAGGTCCATCGGAGATGAAGACCGGAGCTACAGCTCCGGCGATGTGTTGGCATCTCTCACAACCATAAGATCCACGTGTGTGGACAATTGACTCAAGTGCATGGTGAACCGCGTGCGCTCAACCACTTGATCTGCCACCTCAATTAATGAGGCAGATCAAGTGGTCCACGTTTTTTTGATTTTCTATTTTTTATTTTAATTCCTTTGATTTTCATTAATTCATATTAATTTTAATATTGATACAAAAAATATGAGAGTTTCACCAAAAAAATTTAAATATTTTCCTCTTTCATAATGTGAATTAAAATTATTTTTTGGATCATTATTAATATTTTTCATGATTTAATTGATTTTGCATTTGTTTTTAATTATTTAAAAATACTTCTAAATGTCCAAAAATTATGAAATTTTTTCTCCAAGGTTCTTTGACCTTGTTTTACCTATGATAAATCTCATGGACATTTCTTTGGTGTTTTGATGAAGTTTTAGGAATTGGACAAACCATATTAATTTAAATGCCTTATTTTAGTATTTTTAATTTGAATAAATGTCAAATAATTTTGTTGACCAATTGTGATGACTTGTTGGTGTTTGAGTATTGTTGTTGGGCCTTGGTCAAGGTTGATTTGACTTTGTTGAGTTAATATCATTGGATTTAGGGGATTGATGGAATGTAAATTCCATCTCCCAAAATGAATGAATAATATTAACTTGGTAAAAGTCTTCCTTTGATCAATTTGTGTTTTGATCCATTATCCTCCCATTTCATCTCATTCCCCTTCTTCATTCATTCATTCCATTTGGCCTATGATATCTCAAAATCCTAAGGCTAGTTGATTGAAAAATTAACATGAGTATGGATGTGATTAAGCCACACCTTTTACATATTCTTTTGTGTGTGGTATGTTTCATGAGCATAGTTCATAATACTATGTCTCTAACATGCATTAACACCAAAATTGTATTGTCCAACCTCAAATAGTGGTGACTTCTACATAAGTCAAATTACGATTGCTCAACATAGCGCTAAATTTATGACCTAAAAGGCATAAGCATTCTAGCTAGTGAGATTGTAAGTCTCCCCTCTTTCATGGTATTGTGTGGAAACTTGACCTTTTTTCCTTCCTTTGGAAGATGTCTTGGTTCAAGGGTCCATGCTTGTGATAAGTGGGTTGAGTGTTCTCCAAAGAATGTCTTAAAATGAAAAGCAAAAGCAAAACAATACTAACTTCTAACCTATTGACTACTATCTTTTAATTTCAAGCCCTTTACTTTAATGTCATTTAATTTTAGCTTTTATACATTTCCCATTATTCATATCATTCTAATTGTTTATGCTAGTGTAATTTTCACTTTGTCCACTTGCACCATATTGTGTGATATATTTTGTTTGCATATACTTTGTTTGTTTGTGTGGTCTTTGACCATAAATGTACATAATAACAACAAAAACCCTAAAAAAATTGTGTGGACTGTTGGCTTGATCTTTGATAAATGGACTTAGAATCTAGGTAACCTTCCTATTCTAAAGGACTTGGCCAATGCCAACTTATTGAGAAACCAAGTGCTTGCAATTTGAAACTTCATCTGATACATCATTCAAGATGTCTCTAAGTTCATCTGCAACATGATCATTGTGAAGTTGTTGTTTTGGACCTGTGACTTGTGAAATTCATCTATTACATGGGCTACTTTGAGGAAGATCATGGAATGGATAAGCTTGGATGTGGCCATCTTTATTTAATACCTTGCTCTTCAAGATAATATAACTGTGCATTTGTGTGTTGCTTGATTCTAAAAGTCCAAGAGAATTCTGGGTTTCTATTGACATTTTTGTCTATTGGATTGTTACCTGAAATTCTGGTATCAGATATGAGATGTCGAAGGTAATGTCACGACACTAATATCTAAAAAACACAAACAGGATAAAGATAAAGAATAGTAATGCCAGAGACACAAGCAATTGTTAACCCAATTCGGTGCAACTCACCTACGTCTGGGGGATACCAAGCCAGGAAGGAAATCCACTAAATAGAATCAGTTCAAAGACTCTCAGTAAACTCCACAAGTTACAGTCTTCTTCACCTAATCTCTACCCGTATGACTTATACCTAAGAACTCTTAGATATGAGATCCCACTCACTCCCCCTCAATCACACCAGTGATATTAAACCAGAATTACAAAGAAAAGAAGACACTCTTCAAAGACACACTTGATTTTACTTAGCAGCTTCAATCAAGTAGACACACACTTGTCTTACTTAGCAGCTTCAATCAAGTAGACACACTCTCATGCTTAAAAGCTTTGAGTGACAAACTATAACTCAAAAATCAGACCAATTCAATCATCTATGGATGAATTGAATGGATTACAAGTCACACGACCACACAAGACACAAACCCTTATTCTCTCTCAATATTTTGCTCAGTATTTCTTGTGTATCAAATCGGGTTTTCCATGTCCCTTTTTATAGAAGCATTCAGCTCGGCTTGGACATCACAAAAACCGTAAAAGTATTTTCCAATTAAATCTTCTCATGATAGCTGGTTAGATCTCTTTGGAAAATAAGTAAATCTGGTTGTAATGAATGATTGAATGTGTTTTGAAATCAGATCTTCAATCATACATAGATTGCCATTAAAAGCGCAATCACATAACATATAACATTCACACTTAATGTTCTGTGTACAGATGTCATGACATCGGGTCTGACATCCTGGAACAATCCTGCATAATTCCATTTTAAATATCCAGCAGGTACATTATATCAGATGTCATGACATCGTGTATGACATCCTGACACAATCCTGCATAATTATGTTTTTAAACCTCCAGCAGGTACAAGATATCTTATGTTTAAGACATCACATGCAACATCTTGTGAACACTCTTTGTTTTACCAAAACTGCTGCGAACACTTAGAACCAACAAACTCCCCCTTTGGCAAATTTTGGCTAAAACATATATCTGTCCATTTTGTTCACAAGTAAAACCATCAGCAGTTAAACAACATAACAATGTTTAAGCAGCAACAGAAGCAAACAGAATTACTAGCTATAATAGCAACTGGTAAAACACACAAATGCACAAGAGGGTACTTCTTCTCCCCCTAAGTCTGTACAACACAAACATCTCCTTTAACAATAACAACACCTATAATAACAACACCTATAACCATCAGAGTCACCCTCTGACATCTGCTTCAACATCACCTGTGCACCACATCAGACATCTCCTCCAACATCTGTAAACAAAACAACATTTTATCTTACATCAAACACATCTCCTTCAACATTAGTTGTTCAGCTACACCAGCACAATATACATCTCCACACAGCTCCACATATTTAACTGCAACTCTCCACATATTCACTTCTCCCCCTTTTTAGTCAAAATAGACCAAAGGTGACCAATTAGACAAAATAAATGTCAATCAGCCTAGCAGAGAATGTCATAAGAGATGTTATAACATATAAAATGTTAAAACATAAATGTTAGGAGATAAGAACCATAATTATACACAGCTGCAATAGCTGAGATAATTAGAAATCCATGGAACTCATAAAGAGCCCAAATATTACATCAAGGCATCAGTAAGGACTGCCAAAAATTACAAACATTTCAACAAAAACAACAAAACATCCAGCATCCAGAACAGTCTTCATAACAGCACACAGCACACACGGTCTTCATAACAGGGGGACCATCACAACTTAGTCTGAGGAAGTAACATCTTCTTCTTACAAACACCTTGCAAAATTCCTTGCTATTTTTGTCAGAAATATCCTCTGGGATATTAACCATAAACTCCTTTGATTGCTATGAATTCTCATGAATAGAAATCCCCAATTTCCCTCTTAAACATTCAAACTGATTAGCATCCAAAGCTTTTGTGAATATGTCAGCTAATTGCATTTCAGTAGTAACATGCTCAAGTGCTATGATTTTCTCTTCCACAAGTTCTCTAATGAAGTGATGACGAATATCAATGTGCTTTGTCCTGGTGTGCTGAATAGATTTTTGGAAATATTTGTAGCACTCAGGTTATCACAGTACAATGTCATGACATCTTGCGTGACATTGTATTCAGTCAACATTTGTTTCATCCAAACTAGTTGAGAACAACTACTCCCAGTTGCTATGTATTCAGCTTCAGCAGTGGATAGGGACACACAATTTTGTTTTTTTCTAAACCATGATATCAGATTGTTCCCCAAGAAGAAGCATCCTCCTGATGTGCTTTTCCTATCATCAACACTTCCAGCCCAGTCAACATCATAGTAACCAGTCAGCATAGATCCAGATCCATGAGTATATAACATCACATAGTCACTAATGCCATTGACATATTTCAGTATTCTCTTTACTTGGTTTGTGTGACTGACTTTTGGTTCAACTTGATATCTAGCACAAACACCTACAGCAAATGCAATGTCAGGTCTACTTGCTGTGAGATATAGCAAACTACCTATCAGACTTCTGTATAGACTTTGATCCACACTGACACCATTTTCATCTTTGGAGATTTTCACATGTGTAGGAGCAGGTGTCCTTTTATGACTTGCATTATCCATGCCAAACTTCTTGACAATGTTCTTGGAATACTTGCTTTGAGATAGAAAGATAGAATCTTCCATCTGCCCGACTTGTAGCCCAAGAAAGTAGGTCAGCTCTCCAACAAGGCTCATCTCAAACTCAGACTGCATTTGTCTAACAAAATGTTCAACCATCTGATCCGACATCCCACCAAACACAATGTCATCTACATATATTTGTGCCACCATGAGCTTCCCTCCTTCATTCTTCACAAAAAGGGTTTTGTCAATACCTCCTTTCCTGTATCCATTGTTAGTGAGGAACACTGTGAGTCTCTCATACCAAGCCCTAGGAGCTTGCTTCAACCCATAGAGGGCTTTCTTCAATCTATACACATGCTTTGGAAGATTTGGATTTATGAATCCTTTAGGCTGTTCAACATATACTTCCTCATTTAAGTAGCCATTCAAGAAGGCACTTTTTACATCCATTTGGAACAGTTTGAATTTCAGAATACATGCCACTCCAAGCAACAATCTAATGGAGTCAAGGCGAGCTATAGGAGCAAAAGTTTCATCAAAGTCCACTCCTTCAACTTGAGTATATCCTTGTGCTACTAATCTTGCTTTGTTTTTAGTAACAACCCCTTGTTCATCAGATTTATTCTTATACACCCACTTTGTACCTATGACATTTACTTCTTCAGGTCTAGGAACCAGTTCCCATACTTCATTCCTCTTGAATTGACCTAACTCCTCCTGCATGGCATTGATCCAGAACTCATCAGTCAAGGCTTCCTTGACATTCCTAGGTTCAATCTTTGACACAAAGCATCCATGTGAGATCACTTCCCTTGATCTAGTAGTGACCCCTTTATTTGGATCTCCTATAATGAGATCTTTGGGATGATCCTTCTGAACTCTGATGGAGGGTCCCTTGTTGATTTGGTCATCTTCAGGTTTAGCTTGAGAAGGTTCACTTTCCTTATTTTTGTCTGAGAAGTCAGCTGGGGAATCACTCAGAGATGTCTCAACATCGTCTGTGACATCAGTCTGTTGGTCATCAACCACAACATTAATAGATTCCATCATTACATTAGTTTTGGAATTAAAGACTCTGTAAGCTCTGCTGTTTGTTGAGTAGCCCAGAAAAATTCCCTCATCACTTTTGGGATCCATCTCCCTTCTTTGTTCACGATCAGTCAAGATATAACATTTACTACCAAATACATGGAAGTATTTGACTATAGGTGTTCTTCGTTTCCAGACTTCATATAGGGTTGTAGGAGTCCCTTTTTTCAATGTCACTCTGTTGTGAACATAGCAGGCTGTGTTCATGGCTTCAACCTAAAAATGGTAGGGCAATTTCTTAGCATGAATCATAGCTCTGGCTGATTCTTGAAGAGTTCTATTTTTTCTTTCCACCACACCATTTTGCTGGGGAGTAATGGGAGAAGAGAACTCATGATGAATTCCTTCTGGAGAATAAAATTCAGCAAATTTGTTGTTCTCAAATTCCTTCCCATGATCACTTCTAATTTTGATAACTGGACTTTCCTTTTCTCTTTGCAGTTTTAGACAAAGATTCTTGAAGACTTCAACGACATCAGATTTTTCTCTTATAAAATTGATCCAGGTGTATTTAGAGAAGTCATCCACCACTACAAATGCATACTTCTTCCCACCAAGGCTTTCCACTTGCATGGGTCCCATCAAATCGATATGGAAGAGTTCCAAAACTTTAGTAGTGGTGTCATGTCTGAGCTTCTGGTGTGACATCCTTGTCTGTTTTCCAATCTGACATTCTCCATAAATTTTTCCTTCATCAATCTTCAGGTTGGGAATTCCTCTAACAACTTTAACATATATAATCCTATTCATACCTTTAAGATGCAGATGGCCCAATCTTTGATGTCATATCTTCACTTCTTCCTCTTTGGCCAAGGTACACATTGAAGAGTAACCAGTTTCTTGAGAACTCCACATGTAGCAGTTGTCTTTAGACCTAACTCCTTTCATGATCACTTCATTTTCATTGTTAGTAATCAGACATTCAGTTCTAGTGAAGTTTACATTTAGACCTTGGTCACACAATTGGCTGGTGCTTATTAGATTAGCAGTTAATCCCTTAACAAGTAGGACATTGTCAAGGTCAGGAACTCCAGGAAAATCAAGCTTACCAATTCCCTTAATTTCACCATTTGCTCCATCACCAAAGGTTACATAACTTGTGGCATGAGGATGAAGGCCAATTATCAAGTTTTTGTTTCCAGTCATGTGTCTGGAGCAACCACTATCAAAATACCAATCTTCTTTGGCTGAAACTGTGAAGGAAGTGTGAGATATCAAACTTGTAACATTAGTCCTAGGAACCCATTGCTTTTTATTGATAGGTATGTAATGTTTGGGTTTAGGTAGATAATGAGCAGGCAGAGGGTAACCATACAACTTATAGTAGAAGGGTTTTATGTGACCAAACGTCCCACAGTAATGACATCTCCATTTTTGGTGTTTCCCTTTCTGTTGTCTTCCTTTATGATGTTGTGACATGTGATGTGACATTACAAGTTTGTTATCAATATGGCTGCACTTTGGTTTGGATTTAGGTTTTCCATTAGTGTAACTGCAATCAGCCTTATATTCAATTAACCCAATGCCAGATTTGTTTCCTGTTATTTGACCAGTATGGAGAATCTTGTCTAAGATGTCAGATCCATTGTTAAGCATTCTTACATACTTGGTCATCTCATCTAGTTTGGAATTCAAGAGTACAACTTCAGTCTTCAACTTGGAGATGGTTTCCACATGTTCTCCCTTTTCATTATCCAGCTGAGCTATCATTTTCTTCTGGCTTTCAACTTGTCTGCATACTTCTGCACTTCTGTGACACAACTCTTTGTAGGTAGTGGCCATCTCTTCAAAGGTTATTTCATCATCACTTGACTCTTCATCAGAACCCCATCTTCCTGTCAATGTAGTCACAAGATTTACAGCTTCTTCTGTTTCACTTTCATCAGACCAAGAGGCAGCAAGACTCCTCTTTTGTTTCTTGAGGTAGGTCCCACATTCAGTTCTAATATGACCATACCCATCACATTCATAGCACTTAACTCCTTTTCCTTCTTTGGGCTTTTCTTCTGACCTTGTTCTTCTTTCAATATTGTTGGATTTACTTATGTCAGATGTGATGTTCTTGACATTGGCCTTAGATCTTACATCCATCTTTTTCATAAGTCTGTTGAACTGTCTTCCCAGCATTGCTACCTCATTTGCTAGATCTTCATCAATATCTTGGCCACCTTCCTCATCTCCCCCTTTAGTGTTTGACATGAAGGCTATGCTCTTGGCTTTCTTTTCAGATCCATCACATATTCCCATCTCAAATGTTTGGAGGGATCCATTTAGCTCATCTACTCTCATATTTGATATGTCTTGAGATTCTTCTATGGTTGTCACCTTCATAGCAAATCTCCTAGGGAGTGACTTGAGTATTTTCCTTACTAACTTTTCATTTGACATCTTCTCTCCCAGAGCTCCAGAGGCATTGGAAATTTCAAGGATATTCATGTAAAATTCATGAATATTTTCATGTTCTTTCGTCCTTAAATTTTCAAACTTGGTAGTGAGAAGCTGCAATCTAGACATCTTTACTCTAGAGGTGCCTTCATGAGTGGTCTTGAGAATGTCCCAAGCATCTTTAGCCACCTTACAGTTGCTTACCAATCTGAAGATATTCTTGTCTATTCCATTGAATATTGCATTCAATGCTTTATAATTTCCAAGGGCTAGATCATCCTCCTCCTTGGACCATTGTTCTTCAAGTTTCTTATCAGTTGTGGCTTCTCCTTCCTTAGTAACTACTGGATGTTCCCAGCTTGTTAACACAACCTTCCAAGCCTTATTATCAAGAGATTTTAGGAAAGCTACCATTCGAGGTTTCCAATAGTCATAGTTAGATCCATCCAAAATTGGTGGCCTATGAACAGATCCTCCATCTCTCTCCATGGTACTAGAAAGTATCGTCCCTAGATCTCACCCAGAACCAGATCAGGATGCCTACTCTGATACCAATTGAAATTCTGGTATCAGATATGAGATGTCGAAGGTAATGTCATGACACTAATATCTGAATAACACAAACAGGATAAAGATAAAGAATATTAATGCAAGAGATACAAGTGTCGCATTACGCGAAAAACCGGCGGGAAAAGACACAAAGCCGCCACCGTGCGTTATTTATCCCAAAGGCGGGAAAGGAAACGCTCGAAGTAAACCTGGAAAGGAATGGTCTCACGACCAGAGATTGATAGGATCGGGAGTCGGTTATGCGAAGGGAAGGTATTAGCACCCCTACGCATCCGTCGTACTCGACGGGATCCACGCTCAGAAAGAATAGAAGAAAGGTTGTTAGGTAACTGCTCAAGAACTGCACACATGCTAGAATAAAACAAGGATGAAAGACGGAAGAAGGTGACTCGGCAGGATGTCGCGTCCTGGGCCTACGTAGTTTGTCAGAAACAAACATCAGAGTCGACGTAGTTCGGGGATAACGGGAAACGTGCTCGCCAGGACATCGCATCCTATGCATACGTATCTTCTCTAACCAGAGTAAGAATCAGAGCACTCGTAGCTCGGCTAACACACGCCAAACAAAGACACTGAAACGGGACGATGAGACGTCGAAGCAAACTGGAAATGGAATGCCAATCACTGGTCTTACATCCAACTCCACATAAAACAAACTAACGGGAAACCGAATGCCAATCGCTGGACTTACATCAGACTCCAAGCACACACACAACACGGGAAACCGACTGCCAATCGCTGGACTTACGTCAGACTCCAAACAAGCAAACACACACAGGAAACCAACTGCCAATCGCTGGACTTACGTCAGACTCCAAACACACACAAGGGGGTTGAAAAACAAAAGGGCGCCCGGAGAGATCAGCTCATCTCCGGCCTACGTACCTCATCTGGTATGAGGATCAGGGCGACGTAGTTCCCCTTAACAGGGAAAGAACTTCTATCCTAACCAGAGACTAGGGAGATAACAAGCTACTAGGGAGACTACGACTCGAGCCTAGAAGTTGTCATGCATACGATCCCTATGTTGAGGTCTCTAATCCTAACTCGCACAGGAAGCAAGCTAGCCTAAACATCAATCAAGGAAACACAAGCACAAGAGAGCAAGCACACACATTATATGCAAACAAGTGGCTCATACAAGGTTGGGCTTTAGCCAAGGGGTCAAATCAACCTCGACAAACAAGCCAATTGGAAAGGGGTGTTATTAGCTCTTAACCCTAACATTGAGAGTTAGGGTGAAGCAGATGAAATGGGAAGTGAGGGTAAGACCTCATAGCTCTTATCCCTGGCCTGGGAGAGCTTCAAACAATGAAAATGTGGGAATCCAGAATGAGGAACTCTTCTCCACATGACTGACTCAATATACAATGATCTTGGGTGCTTATTCAAATGCATCAGCACGTAGTGCGAGCAAGATGAAAGACTCAACTGAGTAGCAGGGGATGAATTGCACATCCCTTCTATCTGCCAATGCATCTTCACTTAGGAGGTCTTTACATGTACAAGGCACAAAGATAAACAACCACAAACATTGCCTCTTAAGGAGGGCTTTAGGCAGGTGCCTGCCAAAATAACATGACAGGTCTTCCAGACTACATGAAGAAAAGGAAGTTACCTAAGTGGTATGCCAACCACAAGCAGAGCAAAGCAACTCAAACAATGAGTTAAAGCTACTAAAGTACCTGTGTAAACAACCAAACAATCAGTATAGTGTTCAGACAAACAATCAACAGTTAATAGATCTCAACAGACAGAAAATCCCAATATGTACAACAAGCCATAAGGCAAACACTCAAGTGAATTATCATCAAGCCTACAAAACAACCAAATGTTAGCACACAATAGCAAATAGCCAAGTTCACAGGATGAAGCCACATCAATCATGGAGATGAATGCTTGAACCTGAAATTCAAAGCTCAAATGTGAGTCCAAACCCCTAGGTCAAAGCCTAGGGTCAAAAGCAAATCAAAAAGTCAAAACAGCAACCTATATTCAACCTAAAGCAACTTTAAACATATATGAACATGTCCTAAAAAGGACCAAGTCAAAATCATTAGGCAAATTCCTTTCAAGTGCAAGAGAAGGCAAAGGCAAATTCAAAGCATATATTTGGACATTAAGAATCAAAATTCTGTATCAAAACAGAAATGACTCAAACAATTCTGAAAATTTTCATGAGCATACATCATGCCCAATACAATCATCATAACAAAAATTAGAATCATCAGAGTTCAATTGATATGGAAATGAAAATGCATAAGCAAACCATCCAATTGTGTGACACAAATTGTCACACCTAAAGTACATGTGTCTCAAACAGTGAAGATAATAGCAAAAAAATGCCAAATAAAATCACACAAATCCATCAACATGTTAAAAATCATCATGCAAAATTTCATGGCATTTGGATCATTTATGAACATTTCACAATAGAAAGAATGAAGCAAGGTCACATATGCATACATGTTCAATCAACCAATCACATTTTAATTCCAGAAATGATAAAATCCTAAAATACACACCATAAAATTCTAGACATCTCAAGGATCATGTAGAAAAAAACCTGGCATTATTTGGATCATTATTCTATTTTTTATGGTTTTTTAAAGTTCATGGAGAAAATGAAAAAAAAAAAAATGACATAATAATGAACATGGCCTAAAACTACGTCGTTTCATTAAGTACAGGAAAAATTGAAAAAAGAAAAGAGGAAATGCGCTCGGCTGGAATCGAAGTATGTCCAGCGCTACACACCAAACGACGTCGTTTGGCCAAGCAATTTGAATGAAGAAGCGCGCGCTAGCGAAACGACGTTGTTTCGCCTAGGGTTTACAGGCGGCAGCGTTACTGTAGCATGCGGAGGAAACAACCGTCTCCTTCGTGGAGACGGTGAAGGAACAGTGCACAACATCAAAAATTTTCCAGAATTCACAAACAATTACACCAAATGAAAGCCTATGTTACCAGGAACGCGAATCCAGTATCAATTCATTCTATTTCATCATAACAAATTCAAATCGAGCAAAAACATTTGGATGCACAAAACTTCCATCAAGCATATCTCAGTCATTAGTACACCAAATCACACGAAATTTAGCTCAGATTAACCAGCATGATAAGATCTACACTATCATACACATAAAACAGAGAATTAAGGTGATCGAAAATGTGACCTCTTGAAGATCAAATTTTGGAATCTGCAGTTTCAAGGCCTGGCAATCGTGCAGATCCACTCCTAATCACTTGTCATGAAGTTTGATAAAGAACTTGAGGCTTGGAACTGTATAGATCTTGCTTAAATCTGAACTGCTATTGCTATGTTCTTGAGCTTGCATCATACAATTTTGGTCCAAATTTGATGATCCAAGGCTTTATCTAGACTAAATCCACACCAAAGAACAAGAATATGGAAGAAAATAGCAAGGTTATGTGGAAGGAATTTGAATTTCAATGGAGAGAGAAAATTGGAGGGAAAGAGAATTTGGATCTAGAAAATGGTGAAGAAGTGAAAATTCTGTTATGATTATGTATATATGCTCCACTAATCACATCCAAATTGTAATTAGGCAAGGTTAAGTTGAGATTAGCAAAGATAGGGTTTGTGACCAAAAATGACAATTTTTGTGGTTCATGGAAATTCCAAACGTGAACAGTACCATGTGCATGGCCAAATTCACTTAAAATCCTCTAATTAACACAATGGCAATGGTGATTTGTTCCCATGATGCACCAATTTTGAATTTATGAATTTCCCTCCAAAATCTTCATGAATAAGCAAATGATCATATGTTAAAATTTCATGTAATGTGATGAATGATTTGGAAAGTTCATGTCATGAGAAGAATTATGCAAAAAGAGGCACTAAATTTGGAGTTATGAGTCAAAAGTTATGGCCTTTGGAAGTTCCATGCACACTTGGCAATGATTTGATCATATATCCTCAACCATTCATCAGATGCTCATGATCTTGGACATTTTGGAAATGGGAGAGAAAGATCTTCAACTTTCATGTTGGGAAAAAATTCATTTGAAGCGTCTTTGATGTTAGAAAGTCAAGTTGAAGTTAGTCCAAAAACTTGTCATTTTTGGAAACTTAAAATTACAGGTCACTTTCCATTTTGGGAAACTTTTGATCTGGCTTCAAAATCTTCAAGGTATGATGTCTGACATGTTGAATAAACCTCTTTGGGACATGAATGAAGTGTCTCAAACCAATTCTCCACCTCCTATCCCTCAGTTGACTTGCAGTTGACTTTTATGGGCCTCAGATGACCTGAAACTGCACTGTGGACTCTTGAGCTTCTAACACCTGATCAAATTGCTTCAAAATGATCCTTGGGTTCACATAAGCTCATTGGAACAACCATAGGGCCTTTTTTCATGGAAAAGCTTGGTCTCTTTTGCACAGATGAATTCTCCTGATACCAGTCTTGACTGATAAGATGCAAGGCACTATGCAATGTTAATGCAATGTTAATGTGATGTCAAATGGCCTAAAAAATGAAATGAATGTACAAATGGGGGGTGCAAATTTGAGGTGCTACAACAAGCAATTGTTAACCTAGTTCGGTGCAACTCACCTACGTCTAGGGGCTACCAAGCTAGGAAGGAAATCCACTAAATAGAATC
Organism: Lathyrus oleraceus; assembly: GCF_024323335.1. NCBI lineage: Eukaryota > Viridiplantae > Streptophyta > Magnoliopsida > Fabales > Fabaceae > Lathyrus > Lathyrus oleraceus. The sequence continues at coordinate 362,902,423 of NC_066582.1, forward strand.
AGTTCAAAGACTCTCTATAAACTCCACAAGTTACAGTCTTTTTCACCTAATCTCTACCCGTATGACTTCTACCAAAGAACTCTTAGATATGAGATCCCACTCACTCCCCCTCAATCACACCAGTGATATTAAACCAGAATTACAAAGAAAAGAAGACACTCTTCAAAGACACGCTTGATTTTACTTAGAAGCTTCAATCAAGTAGACCCACACTTGTCTTACTTAGCAGCTTCAATCATGTAGACACACACTCATGCTTAAAAGCTTTGAGTGGCAAATTACAACTCAAAAGTCAGACCAATTCAATCATCTATGGATGAGTTGAATGGCATACAAGTCAGACGACCACACAAGACACAAACCCTTATTCTCTCTCAATATTTGCATCAGTATTTCTTGTGTATCAAATCAGGTTTTCCATGTCCCTTTTTATAGAAGCATTCAGTTGGGCTTTGACATCACAAAAACCCTAAAACTATTTTCCAATTAAATCTTCTCATGACAATTGGTTAGATCTCTTTGGAAAATAAGTAAATTTGGTTGTAATTAATTATTGAATGCGTTTTTAAATCAAATTTTCAATTATACATAGATTGCCATTAAAAGCGAAATCACATAACACATAACATTCACACTGAATGTTCTGCGTACAGATGTCATGACATCGGGTTTGACATCCTGGAACAATCCTGCATAATTCCATTTAAATATCCAGCAGGTATATTATATCAGATGTCATGACATCGTGTATGACATCCTAAAACAATCCTGCATAATTATGTTTTTAAACCTCCAGCAGGTACAAGATATCTTATGTTTAAGACATCACATGCAACATCTTCTGAACACTCTTTGTTTTACCAAAATTGCTGCCAACACTTAGAATCAATACTACCCATTTGGTCAGATCTTTTCAACTCTAAACTTTTAATTTTGTACATAGGATAGTCTCTTAATCTTCTCCCCATTTCTTTAATTTCAAAATCTCTCCCTCCCTTATCTAAATCTTCTTTGATTGGACTTATTTTGTTCTAAATTTGACCACTTTGCAAAAGATAGAAACTTTGGCCTTATGCCATTGCATTTTGAAACTTCTTTTCTAAATCAAACTTGTAAATAAACTTAACTATACTTGACTTAAACTTTCAAAAATCCAAAAACAACTAACTCAGTCAAACCATTTCTAGGCCTTTGTGCCTTGCAAACTTAATTTTGTTAAAAGCAATGCATCCACTTTGAAATTTGTATCACGAACTACGAGGTTTTGATCCCTCATTTTTATGTTGGTACGTAGGCACAAGACCGAAGGTCTTGTAAAACACAAAAATATAATTAATGAATTCTTTTCTCATCCCCCCATTCTATTTGTTTGTAAACATAACTTTATACCAAGTACATATGCACCAAAAAAGGGATCCCTATGAGTACCTAGGACACTTTGGGTGCTAACACCTTCCCTCTGTGTAACCAACCCCCTTATCTGTAATTTCTGACTTTTTATTAGTTTTGATTTGAAAACTTCTTACTTTTGGGTTTTGTTCGTACTTTTTCCCTTTTCCCTTGGAAACAATAAAAGCGCGGTGGCGACTCTTGTTATTTGATCTCTAGCTTATCCATAGGTTGATGATCATGAATTTACCGCTACACCTTCATATGCTAAATTCCTTAAAGAGATTCTATCCAACAAGAAAAAGCTTGAGGATGATGAAACCGTTATGCTTACTGCAGAATGCAACGCTATCATTCAAAACAACATGCCTCCTAACCTGAAAGACCCTGGTAGCTTTTCCATACCATGTGTAATCTGAAATGTTATCATAGATAAAGCTCTATGTGATATAGGAGCCAATGTTAGTTTAATGCCCTTATCCACATGCGAAAAACTCAATCTAGGAGAATTAAGACCAACAAAGATGTCTCTACAACTAGCTAACCGTTCCATTAAATTTCCCGTAGGTATGCTAGAGAATGTTCCCGTTCGTATAGGACAATTCTATATTCCTACCGACTTTGTAATAATGGATACAAACGAGGATTCCCACATCCCTATTGTCTTAGGAAGACCCTTTCTAGACACAACCTGAGCCATGATAGATGTGAAGAAGGGAAGGCTAACATTCAAAGTAGGAGAAGAAAAAGTTGAATTTCTCTTAGCTAAATTCCTACAAGCATCAGTTATAGACGAGTCATGTTGTTTCTAGACGTCATTAACGAATGCGTGAAAGAAATGGAGAAGGAACCATTTAAATATACTGAAGTACTGAAGATTCCAACACCTCCTATATTCGAAAATGATGATTGGCATGAGCCGTACGTAGATGACACCCTGAGAGAATATATAGCACTAACACTAAACCCAATACCATGCCCCGAGAAACCTTCAATAGAACTTAAAACACTACCCAGAGATATAAGGTATGAATTCCTAGATACCGAGCCTGAAAGACCAGTTATAGTCAAGGTTGACTTAGGATAGATAGAAACCGAAAAATTACTCCATGTCCTAAGAAAATATACGACAGCTCGAGGCTATAACATCTCCAACTTAAAAGGAATAAGCCCCTCTATATGTATGCATCACATTATGCTAGAGGAGGACTATAAAACCTCTAGAGAACATCAAAGAAGAGTAAATCCCATCTTAAGTGATGTAGTCAAAAAGGAGGTACAAAAGCTATTAGAAGCAGGAATCATATACCCGATATCCGACAATAACTAGGTCAGCCCGATACATGGTGTTCCAAGGAAGGGAGGTGTTACCGTTGTTAGTAATGAGAAGGGTGAATCCTTTGCAAAAAGAACTCAAATTGGATGGAGAATGTGCATAGACCATAGAAAACTAAATAAAGTCACTCGTAAAGATCACTTTCCATTACCTTTCATTAACCAAATGCTTGAACGACTGGCTCAACATTCTCATTTCTGCTATTTAGACGGATACTCAGGATTCTTTCAAATTCCTATCCATCCTGATGACCAAGAAAAGACTAATTTCACGTGTCCTTGTGGTACATTTTCCTATCGACGAATGTCATTTGGACTATGTAATGCCCCTGCAACATTTCAAAGATGCATGATGTCGATCTTTATTGATTTTATAGACGACATGGTGTAGGTATTTATGGATGACTTTTCTGTTTGCTTAGCAAAGCTTTGAAGGATGTCTTTCAAACCTATAAATTGTACTTGGATGTGTAGTATCCAATCTAAGGATTGATGTGGATAAAGAAAAAATCAAAATTATCGAATATCTTCAACCTTCGAAAATCGTTAGAGAGATTCACAGTTTCTCAGGACACACCGGTTTTTACGATGATTCATTAAGGATTTCTGTAAGATAACAAAACCACTAACGGGCTTATTAATGAAAGACGCTGAATTCATATTCGACGAAGAGTGCTTAAAAGCGTTTGAACATCTGAAAAATGCTCTTATTACTACACCCATTATGAAACCACCTGATTGGAGTAAGTCATTTGAGATAATGTGTGACGCTAGTGATTACGCTATTGGTGCAGTCTTAGGACAAAGATAAGATAAAAATCTCCATGCTATTTATTACACAAGTAGAACCTTGGACGACACGCAGATGAACTACGCCACCAAAGAAAAAGAACTTCTAGCCGCTGTGTTTGCTTTAGATAAATTTTGTTCCTACTTAGTGGGAGCAAAAATAATTGTCTATACTGACCACGCCACAATTAGGTACATGTTAAGTAAGAAGGATGCTAAACCGAGACTTTTAAGATGAATCCTACTCTTACAAGAATTCGATATGGAGATCAAATATAAGAAGGGCACCGAGAACATAGTAACAGATCATCTCTCTAGGATTGAGGATCTAAAACCCGAACAAGTGCCCATCAATGATGATTTCCCCTATTATCGACTTGTAGCCCAATTAGAAATTGAAAGCGAAATGATCGAATGCTCATTAATGTATAATGACACAGAAACTAATGAAGTTGTGGAATCTATTTGCACCAAGACCACCCTACCATGGTATCCTGACTTTGTCAACTACTTAGCTGCTAAAGTGCTTCCACCAGACCTAACATACCAACAGAAGAAGAATTCTTTCCATGATCTTAAACATTTTTATTGGGACAAACCGCTACTTTTTAAAAGAGGCGCCGATGGTATTTTCCGTCGATGTGTCCCTGAATCAGAAGTAAATGGCATCATATCTCACTGCCACTCTGCATCCTATAGAGGGCACGCAAGCACCTCGAAGACTTGTGCGAAGATCTTACAATCTGGCCTCTTTTGGCCTACTCTATAGAAAGATGTCCACATCACAATTAGAAATTGTGATCGGTGCCAATGCACCGGCAATATCTCTAAACGCGATAAGATGCCACTAAAATGTATCTTAGAATTAGAAGTCTTTGATGTTTGGGGTATAGATTTCATGGGTCCTTTCCCGTCTTCTTTTGGTAATAAGTACATACTCGTTGCAATTGATTACTTATCAAAATGGATCGAGGCCGTAGCCTCTCCCACTAATGATGCACGAGTAGTGATTAAACTTTTCAAGAATCAAATCTTCCCTAGACTTGGTGTACCAAGACTCATGATTAGCGACAGAGGCTCTCACTTCATTTCCAAAATCTTCGAAAGATTGTTGCTGAAATATGGAGTCTGACATCGGGTAGAAACGCCATACCACCCTCAAACAAGTGGACAAGTTAAAGTTTCCAATAGAGAAATAAAACAAATTTTGGAGAAAACCGTTGCAACCTCTAGGAAAGATTGGTCTACAAAACTTCATGAAGCTCTATGGGCTTATAGGACAGCTTACAAAACCCCGATAGGAATAACACCATTCAAACTGGTCTATGGTAAATCATGTCACCCGCCTGTGGAACTCGAGCATAAAGATTATTGGTCCATTAAGACCCTTAACATGAATTACACAGCTGCATGAGAGAAACAAACTTTGGATATCCATGAACTAGAAGAACTTAGACTAGATGCCTATGAGAATGCCCGTATTTATTAGGAAAGAACCAAATAGTGGCATGACAAAAAAATTACAAGGCGAGAACTCAATTAGGGTGACGTAGTCCTTCTCTTTAATTCTCAACTCAAACTATTTCCAGGAAAACTTTGTTCTAGATGGTCAGGCCCTTTTGAGGTCACGAGAGTTTTCCAAAGTGGAGCTGTGGAAATAAGAGGTAAAACCAATGAACCATTCGTTGTAAATGGGCAGCGACTTAAGCACTACCACAATTTAGAAAATAAAGATTTTTGCATGAGCTACAAATTAGAAGAGCTGCCCGCTCTTTCGAAAGATTAGCATTGTTCCAATCGATGTCGAGCTCCTGACATTAAACAAAGCGTTGCGTGGAAGGCCACCCGTGACCTTTAATTTTTACCTTTTCTTTTAAGTTGTTTTCATTTTTATTATTTTCACTCTATGTTTGTTTTTTATATTTTATTTTTCTCTTTTCTATTATTATTATTACTATTACTATTATTATTACTACCTATTCTAACACTTAAATATGCTACCTTTTACTAATAGTATAACCTTTATTTACTTTCAGGCTAACATAGCTTAGGATAGCTTATCAGTAACTTAGGAGTATGGAGCATGTTGAAAATATGGAGGTTGTATTTAGGAGCGAAAATCAGAGGCACCGTTTTGACATGTTAGCGCAGAGGGAGATGGCACTTTCAATTTATCCAGATGGACTGACCCTAACCACTTTAGGAATGAGAGACAATATTATGTACCTTTTAAACCAAGTAGGTTGGGATAATTTTGTTGTGAGGAAGGTAGAGCATTTTCCTCTCTTTTCTTCTCCCTCCTGCGCGTTTTTCAAACCCCTTTTAATTTAAAACCCTTGAACTTCCTACTCTACACACTATTAACTCAAACTTTTCATCTCCCAACCACTCCACTTCTTCCCAATCACTATAAATTCACAACCACCTCACAATCCTTTCCATTCACTCTTCTCTTCTCCAAATACCATAACATTCTCTTCCTATTTCTTTTTTCATCATTAAAAAAAATATCTCCTAGAGTTCTTCGGCCAAGGGGAGATATGTACTACATGGGGATTGTTTTCGCCGAGGGAATTGATGGTGAGAATCAGAGGAGCAGATACCATAAGCTCTTTAAGAGGGACGTCTTAGCAAGCGGTACCCCAACAATGCTTCTCTTCTCGATTTGGGTTTATCTGACAGTGTCCATTGGATGCTTAACAACTTAGGTATGTCTCATTTTATTACTTTAACTAGTCCTACATTTATCTGACTTACCTACGAGTTCCTAAGCTCTTTTCGGTACACCGCTCCTATAGGAGGATTCCGAACCACCGACACTACAAATTTTAGGATGTTCAATAGAACTTACGCTATTAACCAAGACCAACTGGCCGATTTACTTTCGTTCCCTCATGGGTACGGTTTTGCATGCCAACACCCTTTAGAGAGCGACTGGGAATCCAGCGCTCTCGACTTTTGGCAGCAACTAATGAGCAAAACCACCACCACTGGGAAGGCCTAAAACCTACAACTATTCAAAACCCGGCCATTCGATATTTGCACTGTATTTTAGCCAACACTATTTTTGGTCGAGAGAATACCGACAACGTGAATTCTAAAGACCTTTTTCTTATTTATTGTGCATTGTCTGGAACAAAGTTAACCCGACACCATTCTTACTCGCACACTTCCAGTCCACCAGTGTTCGGACTGGAGGTCATTGTAGCGGTAAATTCATGATCATCAAGCTATGGATAAGAAAGACATCAAATAACAAGAGTCGCCACCGCGCTTTTATTGTTTCCAAGGGAAACGGGAAAAGTACGAACAAAACCCACAAATAAGAAGTTTTCAAATCAAAACTAATAAAATGCTAGAGATTACAAGTAAGGGGGTTGGTTACACAGAGGAAAGGTGTTAGCATCCAAAGTGTCCTAGGTACTCCTAGGGAGCCCTTTCTTGTGTGCATATATGTTTTGTACAAAAGATGTTTGCAAACAAATAGAATGGGGGGATGAGAAAATAATTCATTAATTTTATTTTTGTGTTTGACAAGACCTTTGGACTTGTGCGTACGTACCAACATAAAATATGAGGGATCAAAACCTTGTAATTCGTGGTATAAATTTCAAAATGGATGCATTGCTTTTAACAAAAAATTTAAGTTTGAAAGTCAAAAAGGCCTAAAATGGTTTGAATGAGTTAGTTCTTTTTTGGCTTTTGAAAGTTTTAAGTCAAGTATGGTTAAGTTTACTTACAAATTTGATTAAGAAAATGAGTTTGAAAATGCAATGGCATAAGGGCAAAGTTTCTAGTTTGCAAAAGTGGTCAAAGTTTAGAAAACAGACACAGGCAAAGAAGTTTTTTGAAAGGAGGGAGAGATTTTTGAAATTAAAGAAATGGGGAGGAGATTAAGATACTAATCCTAAGCAAAAATTTAAAAGTTGAGAGTTGAAAAGATCTGACCATTGGGCTGCAATCTAGTATACAAGAATGTCATATAGAAACCCAAATTCCCTTGGACATTAGAATCAAGCAACAAACAATGCACAAAATATCAACTTGAAGAGTAACACATCAAATAAAGATAGTCACATCCAAACTTAGAAGCTCCATGATCTTCTTCAAATTTGCCCATGTAGCAGATGAATTTCACAATGCATAAGTCACGGGTTCAAAGTAACAGCTTCATAGTGATCATGTTGCAGATGAACTCAAATGGATCTTCAATGATATATCATATGAAGTCTCAAATTACAAGCACTTGGTCACATGAAAGTTGGCATTGGCCAAGTCCTTTGCATAGAGAGTGTTGCCTAAATTCTAAGTCCAATTATCTCAGATCAAACCAACAGTCCACACAAGATATTTTGTAGGGTTTTTGTTCTTATTATGTACCTTAATGGTCAAAGACCACACAAACAAACACAATATGCACAATCACAATATATCACAAAATATGGCGTAAATGGACAAAGTAAAAATGACATTAACATAAATAATTAGAAAGGTATGAAATATGGCAAATGAATAGGGATTAAAATTAAAATGCATTGAAAGTAAATGACTTGAAATTAAATGTTAGTTGTTAATGAGTTATAAGTTTGTATTGCTTTTGCTTTTTTTTGTTTTAAGTCATTCTTTGGAGAACACTAAACACACTTATCACAAGCATGGATCCTTGAACCAAGACATCTTCCAAATGAAGGAAAAAAGGCCAAGTTTCCACATAATACCATGAAAGAGGGGAGACTTACAATCTCACTAACTAGAATGATATGCCTTTTGTGTCAAAATTTAGCGCTATGTTAAGCAATCGTAATTGGACTTATGTAGAAGTCACAACTATTTGAGGTCGGGCAATAGAACTTTGGTGTTAATGCATGTTAGAGACATATTATAATGAACTATGCTCATGAAACATACCACACACAAAAAGAATATGCAAAGTGGGGGCCTAATCTCATCCATACTTATGTTGATTTTGCAATCAACTAGCCTTAGGATATAGAGACATCATAGGTCCATGAAATGAATGCATAAAGAAGGGGAATGAGATTAAGAGGGAGGGGAAATGGATCAAACTCAAATTGGACAAAGGAGGATTTTTACCAAATTAAGATCATTCATTCATTTTGGGAGATGGAATGTACATTCCATCAATCCCCTAAATCCAATGATCTTAACTTAACAAAGTCAAAACAACCTTGACAAAAGCCCAACAACACAAGTCAAACTTCCAAAGTCAATCAAAATGGCTCTACACAATTTATTTGACATTTATTCAAATAAAAATACTAAAAATAATACATTAAATTAAATATGGTTGGTCAATTTCCTAAAACCTCATCAAAACACCTAATAAATGGCCATGAGATTTGTCATAGGTCAAACAATGTCAAAGGACCTTGGAGAAAAAATTTCAGAATTTTTGGAAACTTAAAAGTATTTTTAAACAATTAAAAATATTCACAAAATCAATTAAATCATGAAAAATATTAATAATGATCCAAAAAATAATTTTAATTCAAAATATGAAAGAGGATTTTATTTTAAAAAATTTGGTGAAACTCTCATATTTTTTGGATCAATATTATAATTAATATGATTTAATGTAAATCAAAGGAATAAAAACTAAAATCAAAAAAATCAAAAAAACGTGGACCACTTGATCTCCCTCATTAATTGAGGTGGCAGATCAAGTGGTCTGAATAGCGTAATCCACGATGGTCTTTAGTCAGCGCGCCACAATAATGGTCATCCAAACCAACGCTTATGATTAAACATTTTAAACCAAATCAATGGTTCTGAACCGTGCCACATCACTACAGGAGCCAAAGGCCAGTCATCTTCTCCGATGACCCTGGTCGGACTGGTTCAATCATCACCATGACTTAAATGAAAAAGGAGGACATGATCTGAAAGATAAAATGACATAGATCACGAATATCACCTCAATTTTAACTAACTCCAAATATATAGAGAGATATGTGGAGTTGAATTTTGAGGTGTGTCAACTGAGTTGCTTCGATTTGACCTCAAAGTAACTCAATCTTCTTGCCAATATTGGTAGGACTTCAGACAACCAAAGATCCAAGAGAATTGATGAGAATTTATGAGAATTGAGTGAGAACCGAAGAGAAGAAAAAATATGGAAAATACCTTGAATGCTTTGCATAACTTGATCTCTTTTGCTTCAATTCGTGATTGATCTTGCTCCAATAGCTTGCAGAAGTGGCTTAGGATTGGTACAAAGCTTTGGATCCTGGAGTTTTTTAATCTCCAAACAGTGAGATTCAAACTCAATTTTCAAATGAAAATTATCAAGTTTTCCTTTCAAATGTGAGCGTTTAAAGAGTGGAGGCAAAGCTGGGGCGCAAGGATCCCTTGAAATGAGCACAAAGGGTCTCTATTTATAGCCAAATGGAATGTTATTTGCACACTTGAAATTTTGTCCAAATTTAGCAATTCTATGTTCATGATTGCATGGGAGTGTACAAGCCCATGAAGAAACTCAATTGAGTCTAAAATCAACTATGCTGAGGTCTGAATGAAGCTTGAATGGCAAGGCAAAGTTACGTGATCACTTAAAGTTTGAATCTTGCCAACTGATATAGTTGTGTTCACACCATGCGCAGACCCATCAAACTTCATCCAAAATTAATGAATTAGGACTCTTTGGAAAGCTTAGATCAAGAGTAACAAGTCTTGTGTTGAACACTTTTCCATTTGGAACTTGTATCATGATGAATTTTGAGGTGGAATTTCGGAATTTTCAACATGTTAAAAAAGTTTCTAAGTGTCAAGCCATATACTTCATCATTCCACCTTGCTTAACTTTTTATGTGAGCTCCAAGTGAGAAATGTGTCTTCATCAAAGTTGTAGATATTTAAAAGGCCTTCAAAATGGTCATCTATTTGACATCATTTGGATTTATAATGAGTGGGTTGTACATTTTTGAACTTGAGGAAAATCACTTGTTCAAAGGTATTGGTCCAAAATGACCTATAATGTATCCTCATATAACATGCTCATAAAAGTTGATTCAGATCTCACTCCAAACATAAAAGTTTAATTATACATCTTGAATTTGATTTTGAAACTTGGAAATCTTTCATCTCATACAAATTGAGAAACTTATGGTCTTGGGAAATTGACTTTCAAATTAGGGTTTAAACAAAATGACCTATAATGTTTCAACATAGAATATGACTTTCCAAGCAAAATTAGCTCTAGACCTAAACATGAAAGTTGTTTGGAATGTCATTTAGAGTAACGTTTCTCTTGGAATCATTTTAATATGATGAAAATTGCAGGAGATAGGGTCTAGGGAAACCCAGTTTTGATTAGATGAATTCATTTGGCCAACCACCATCAACCAACTTGCTAACTTGCAATTCTTTTGACTTTTTTAGGCTCATGGTAGATCATATATGCATAAGATGGTGAATTTTGAAGTGTCCCTTGATAAATTAGATCAATTGATGAAGAAGCTTATTGAAGAAGTTACTCAAAATACTCAGTCAAACTAGGGTTTCCAAGGCAAACCAACTCCAGATTCTTGAAGAAATATTAATCAAAATAACATGTAAAGATAAATGAGACTCATATATAATGCTTAGAGACATTGTGTATCATTCCTTGGTTGTGCTATTAGCAATGAGGGTCTTAAACCCTAGATATGACCTTGATAGATCAATGGGGATCATGCCCTACCTAAAAAAGAGTTAGGCAAAAGCAAAGACATATTTTTGGGATTTTGGTTAGTAAAAATGATAATATACAAGTATGATACAATCATATGGTGCTTGGTGATCTCTCCCAAAACAAACCCAATGAAAGAGGGGTAAGGAGGATGCCAAGGTATGATCCCAATGCTAATGCATATGATGAAATTGCATGAGGGATCTTAGGGTCAAAATTGGGATCTTACAGCTGCCCCTATTTAAGGACATTCGAACTGAGGAGGTGAAGGTTAAAATCTTCATATCGACTCAGTAGAATGGGCTTAAATAACAACATATAGAAACAAATTTTGGTCCCTAAGAGACCTCATGATGAATATGATATGAATGTAAAAGCGAATTCTCTGCGGGGAAATGTTGTCACAAAGGAAAAGAAATCAGAGAGACCGAAAGTCCGCAGGAGCATAATGCATTCCATAAGGAAAACTCACTGGGGAGACAGAGACTCTGAAGGGATAAGAGGGGTTATGCGTAGGCCAGGCTACGACTTAAAACCGCTGGGAGACTAGAGAAATTCCATAAAAATGGAAAGACTCTATTGGGGAGACAAAAGAACCTCTACAGGGGAAACGAGTAGATTAGGATAAAACTGACATACCTGAATCATGCAGGAAAAGCGATTTCACTAAGGAAATACGCACTCAACTCAACTAGGGAAGAAATAAACTTCAACACAGGAGGAGCAGAAATTTATTATCCACTACCAGTTACTGGGTAAGGAGATAATAAAGATCTGACATAGAAAACACCCGTCATCGGTTAGGATGAACATATCAAGGGTGATTTGTTGGGAATCGCCAGGAAGGAGTATTCAATACCGGTTACTGGGTAAGAATATCCTTGCTGGGGAAAACTGCAGAAATAGGATTTATAACTACCAGTTACTGGGCAGAAGACCAAAGATGAGAATATCCGTCATCGGTTAAGATGAACATATCAAAGATAGACTTGTCTGGGGATGTTAATGAGGATATCCTTCATCGGTTAAGATGAATATATCAAGGATAAACCACCTGAACAAAAAGTAGGAATTACATCTACCGAATGCTGGATAGAATACCATCAAAGAGAATACCCGTCACCGGTTAGGATGAACGTATCAAGGATAAACTCTGTAAGGAAAAGATAGGAACTACATCTATCAGTTACTGGATAGAATACCATCAAAGAGAATACCTGTCACCGGTTAGGATGAATATATCAAGGATAGACTCTGCAAGGGGACTGAAAAGCAGGATTTATAACTGCCGATTACTAGGCAGAAGACCACAAAGAAAAGAAAACCCATCATCGATTAAGATGAATATATCAAGGATTAACTCTCTGGGGAGCGAAATAGGGATTACAACTACCTTTTTACTGGGTAGAATACCAAAGATGAGAGTATCTGTCATCGGTTAGGATGAACATATCAAGGATAAACTCAAATAGGGGAAGAAAATATCTGTCATCGGTTACGATGAACATATCAAGGAAATACTTCTTGGGGAGACATAAAAATGAATTTGTTGAAGTGAAAAGGGTTGCTTTTTGCTGGGTATTGGGCAAGAGGTAACAAACTGCAAACTAAGAAGAATATTACCAGTTACTTGGCAATAAACTCTTAGGGGACGAAAGTATCTATCTAGGTAAGATCTAAAAAGAAACGGTCAATCAAGACTCAACCCAATGAGGATATAACTCAAGGGGAGTGGTTCCATCCAGAGAATCAATTAGGGAGGAAGTTGAAATAATCATCATCCAAGAGGAACTAACTCAGTGGGGAAAGGAGAAAGGTTAGAGTCTTTCTGCTTAAGGGGCTGACACTCTACAAATGAGGGAGGACAGACACCAAACTCGTATGGGGGTAAAGTACTGCCATAACAGAGAATTTAAATTACAGGAATGAATCAACAAGTGCGATGATGCAATAATGAAATTATATGAGTGTATATATGTATATGTATATGTATATGTATATATGATGATTATGCTGATAAAATAATCGCAAAGGATACAAAGGTGTCGTAGATTTGAATCATCGATACAATTCTCGGTCAATCCACAAAAGAGGGACACAACTATTGGAGAAAGGAGAAAGGTCAACATCCCAAAAGGCTCAAACCTAGCTGGGGAAAGAGGAGATCTGCTGAGAAAACCCGTTATCGAACCTGCGGGGAATTTTAGGTCAACACCATATCAAATGGGAGACAACCAGGCAGGGGATAAACATAAGTAGCTGCTCAGAAACCAGGAGGAAAGTCTGACTGGGAGCGAGTCTGATGGCGACTTGTGGGGAAACCTAAGTTCTGCTGCAACCACGTGAATTGCTGAGGAAACCCGTTCTTGCTTTGCTGGAGACCAAAATCGGTTGGGGAATGAACACTGAACTCTGCAGGGGACTAATCAATCAACTCAGTTGGTTACTTACTGGGGAATATGGTGAACAGTGATCAACAAACATCGAATTCTAAAAAAATGTTGTCTGGGACGAAATAGAAATGCACCTACTTCTTGTGGGAGAACCAATAATGCTCCATACTTAGGGCTTACTACTTTCGAACAACTGTTGATATTCCTTTTAAATGAAATCGATTGCTTAAAACTCATGCTTTTATATGTTTAAGAAAAATGATTTTGATTTATAAAATTTAATTTCAAAAATGATCATAATAAAATTTAAATCTATTGGCTGAAGTAAATAAGAGTATAAGCAATTGGATAAAAGCTCAACTTTATTTAATAGAATGGTAGTTTGTGAATGACAAGACTCCATAGATCTTTACAAAGTTGAAAATGGTCATTTACATGGAAAATGGTTACATTGAATACAATGATCACTAATCCTTCTACCAACTCTTGATATCCATTGTGCTCTTGGTTGCTGTTGGGCATAATGAATCACCATTGACCGTTGTGCTCAAAATGACTTCAACACTGAAGATTAGCAGGATGCAGTTACTTGCCATAATCCCTAATTTTTGCATAATTTACCCCAAGGTGGGGTACTTAACATATCGGGATAATTCTTTTCTATTTGATGTCTCTAACTTTTGCCTGGATCGCCCTTTCGGGTTTTCAATCCACCGAGACGCTCATTTTTGCCTAAGCCGCCCTTTCGGGTTTTCAACTTATCGAGCTGTTCTTTTTTTCTTTTTAGGAGAAGTATTTCTTGACTGCATCTGCATTCACGAGACGAGTGAACTCTTCACCATCCATAGTTGTAAGAATTAATGCACCGCCTGAAAAGGCTCTCTTAACAACATATGGGCCTTCATAATTAGGAGTCCATTTGCCCCTAGAATTTGGTTTGAAAGATAAAATCTTCTTGAGCACAAGGTCACCTTCTCTGAACACGCGAGGTCTGACCTTCTTATCAAAAGCTTTCTTCATTCTCTGCTGATACAACTGACCATGACACATGGCTGTCAATCTCTTCTCTTTTATTAAATTCAACTGATCAAACCTGGTCTGACACCATTCAGCCTCAGCCAACCTGGCTTCCATGAGCACACGCAATGATGGGATCTCCACATCTATTGGGAGAACTGCTTCCATACCATATACAAGAGAGAAAGGATTTGCCCCTGTTGAAGTGCGGATGGACGTACGATACCCGTGCAAATCAAATGGGAGCATCTCATGCCAATCCTTGTATGTTACAACCATCTTCTGAATAATCTTCTTGATGTTCTTGTTTGCAGCTTCAACAACCCCATTCATCTTGGCTCTGTAGGGAGAAAAATTATGATGTGCGATCTTGAAGTCTTTGCAAAGAGCTTCCACCATATTATTGTTCAAGTTTGATCCATTATCAGTAATGATATTACTTGGCACACTGTAATGGCATATGATCTGATTCTTGATAAACCTCACAACAACTTGCTTGGTTACATTTGCATACGATGTCGCTTCAACCCATTTTGTGAAGTAGTCAATAGCCACTAAAATGAAACGATGTTCGTTTGAAGCTTTGGGCTCAATCATGCCAATCATATCAATTCCCCACATGGAGAAGGGCCATGGGGAATAAATAACGTTCAACAGTGTCGGAGGAACATGAATCTTATCCGCATATATTTGGCACTTATGGCATTCCTTCACAAACTTGCAACAGTCAGATTCCATTGTCAGCTAATAGTAACCTGCTCGCAACATCTTCTTTGCCATCGCATGTCCATTGGAATGATTACAAAAGGAACCTTCATGGACTTCAATCATCAAGAGGTTTGCTTCGTGTCTATCCATGCATCTGAGCAATACCATATCGAAGTTTCTTTTGTACAAAACATCACCATTCAGGTAGAAGTTGCCGGCTAATCTTCTCAAAGTCTTCTTCTCTTTCAAAGATGCCCCGGGCGGGTAAATCTGACTTTGGAGGAAACACTTGATGTCATAATACCACGACTTCTCGTCTTTGATCCCTTCAACAACAAACACATGAGCTGGCCTATCAAGACTCATCACAGTCAAATTGGAAACCTCATTCCAATACTTCACTATAATCATTTATGCCAACGTTGCAAGAGCATCTTCCATCCGGTTTTCATCTCGAGGAATATGATGAAACTCAACCTTTGTAAAAAAGTTGAAATCCTCCTCGCATAATCCCTGTATGGTATCAAACCGGGTTGATTCGTCTCCCATTCACCTTTGATTTGATTTACCACCAAAGTTGAATCTCCAAAGACATTTAAATGCTTGATTCTGAGATTGATGGCCTCTTCAAGCCCCATAATACAAGCTTTACAATATTCCATATTGTTTGTATACTTGAAAGTCAATCTAGCTGTAAATGGGAAATGTGTGCCTTGAGGAGTAATAATCACTGCCCCAATGCCATTACCATACTGATTAATAGCTCCATCAAATACCATGCCCCAACGGGAACCAGGTTCTGGCCCTTCTTCAAGAAATGGTTCATTACAATCTTTCATTTTCAAGTACAAGATCTCCTCATCAGGAAAATCATACCGCACTGGCTAGTAATCTTCAATTGGTTGGTGAGCCAAATGGTCAGCATAGATACTACCTTTGATCGCTTTCTGAGATCGGTATTCAATATCATACTCTGATAACAACATCTGCCAATGGGCAATTCTCCCTGTTAAAGCAGGCTTCTCAAACATATACTTGATTGGATCCAGTTTGGATATCAACCAAGTGGTATGATTCAACATATACTGACGCAGACGCTTAGCAGCCCAAGCCAATGTGCAACAAGTTTTCTCTAGCATAGAATACTGAGTCTCAAAGTCGGTGAACTTCTTACTGAGGTAGTAAATTGCAAATTCTTTCTTTCCAGTCTCATATTGCTGACCAAGAACACAACCCATACTATCTTCAAGCACGGTTAAATACATTATCAATGGTCTTCCTTCAACAGGCAGAGACAAAATCGGAGGCTCAAGAATATATTCTTTGATACTGCCAAAAGCTTTCTGGAAATCTTCGGTCCAATCACAAGACTGATCTTTCCGAAGAAGCTTGAATATAAGTGCACATGTGGCAGTCATGTGTGAAATGAATCTTGAGATATAATTCAAACGGCCGAGAAAACCTCTAACTTGCTTCTCAGTTTTGGGTGCAGACATCTCTTGTATTGCTTTGACCTTGGCAGGATCAACTTCAATACCCTTCTCGCTGACAATAAAGCCCAACAACTTACCAGAATGAACACCAAATGTACACTTATTGGGATTCAAGCGGAGTTTATACTTCCTCAAACGCTGGAATAGCTTCAACAAATGCTCAACATGTTCTTCCTCATAAATAGATTTAGCAATCATATCATTAACATAGACTTTGATCTCTTTATGCATCATATCATGAAAAAGATTAGTCATTGCTCTTTGGTAAGTTGCACCAGCATTCTTCAAATCGAAAGGTATCACTCTATAACAGAATGTTCCCCAAGGTGTAATGAATGTGGTCTTCTCCATATCTTCGGGTGCCATCTTAATCTGATTATAACTGTAAAATCCGTCCATAAACGAAAAGACTTTGAATTTAGCTGTATTATCTACCAACATATCAATGTGTGGTAGCGGGAAATCATCTTTTGGACTGGCTTTATTCAAATATCGACAATCAACACACATGCGGACTTTTCTATCCTTCTTTGGCACAGGTACAATATTGGCCACCCATTGCAGATATTCAACGGTCATAAGGAAACCAGCGTCAATCTGCTTTTGTACTTCTTCTTTGGTCTTCACTGCGATATCAGGATGCGTTCTTCTCAATTTCTGCTTGACTGGTGTACATTCTGGCTTCAACGGAAACCTATGCTCCACAATCTCAGAATCCAAACCAGGCATGTCTTGATAGGACCAAGCAAACACATCTAAATATTCTTGAAGAAGATCAATCAACCCCTTCTTAACATCTGGACACAGTCGAGACCCAATCTTGACTTCCTTCACATCCCCCTCAGAACCCAAGTTGACTAGTTCGATCTTCTCTTCAAATAGTTGAATGGATTTTACTTCATGCTCAAGAAGATGAGACAATTCATCACTCACTTCTTCATCATTTTCCTCCTCAACCTCAAACACAGGGAATTCAAAATTTGGAGAAGAAGAAGAATCATTGTATTCAATGAGTTTAGAAACCAACCTGCATAATGATTTGATATTTTGATTTTAGAGAAGTGAATTTGTGATCAAATATTATGCAGATGGACAAATATATTATTTATTTATGTTTTTTGTGATTACCATTTTCAGAATAAAGCAAAATGTAAAAACAAAACATCATAGATGTGGATGGATAGAATTGAATTTTATTAATGATCAATTTTGAAAATGCCCAAACAATGTTCACTTCTCCCTTAGGCATAGGAGAAGGATTTTTAAAACATATAAAAGTAATTACTTAGATCGATGCATAATAACAGGAATATCAACAGTAGTCCAATTGTTGCAAGCCTTTCCATGTGTCACAAAATTGGTGCAGTCTTCCTCTTCCTCATCCTCTAGCACATCAGCTAAGTGTTATTCATTATCATGAATGAACCCTCCTCTATGGAAGTTGAGTTGCATATCCTCTGATCTAACAGCTGACAAACCTTGCTGAAAACCCAGACTGGTTCTATTCTTGTTACCGGAGACCTCTACCACTCGTCCCCACTGATCAATAATTCCTTCTTCAACAATCTTCCTTGCATATTTGAATGAGGACATATGCTCCCCAACTCTCTTTTCAGCAGTAATAGACAAGGCTTGGAACGGAGTTCCAACCTCATCCTCAGCTACAACATAAGAGAAAGATGACAGGTGGCTAACCAACAATGCCTTCTCTCCACCAACAATGACTAACTGCCCATTCTTGACAAACTTGAGCTTCTGATGCAACATGGAGGTAACAGCTCCCGCCTCGTGAATCCATGGCCTTCCCAACAGACAACTATAGGCCAGGTGGATATCTATTACTTGAAAAGTAATTTGGAAGTCACTCGGACTTATCTTTACTGGAAGGTCCACTTCGCCAATCACAGTATTGCGCGAACCGTCGAAAGCTTTGACGATTACACCACTATATCTCATAGGCGCTCCTTGATATGACAACTTTGACAATGTTGACTTTTTCAGCATATTCAACGAGGATCAGATGTCAACTAGCATATTGGATAAGGCGCCATCTTTGCAATTCATGGAAATATGCAAAGCCTAGTTATGATTCCTACCCTTCTTTAGGGAGTTCCTCATCACAAAAGATGAGATTATTGCAGGAAGTGATGTTAGCTACAATATGATCAAACTAATCCACCGTAACATCATGTTCCATGGAAGCTTGCTCAAGAACTCTTTGCAGTGCTTCTCTGTACGCTTCTGAATTCATAAGTAGAGACAGTACTGAAATCTTTGTGGGGGTTTGGAGCAGTTGCTCCACCACATTGAACTCACTTTTCTTTATCAACCGAAGTACCTTGTCATCATCATTAGTCTTCAAATTGTTGGATTCACCAGACTGACGCTTTAGAGAACTAACTCGATCTACTACAGGCACTTCTACTTTCTTACCAACTAAACCATCTTCTACATCTTTTGGGAACACCGGCCCAAACACTCGACCACTACGGGTCACCTTGGTAACATCAGCAATGCTTACGATAGAACTGGTCGTAGGTAATGGAACCTCTTGACCATCTTTCACCATAGTTGCATTATATTGATAAGGAACAGCTTTATCGGATGCGTACGGGACTGGACCCACAAACCGTATAACCAACGGCAATATCGATCTCTTATTGATACTGTTATTGTTACTACTATTGAATGAAATCACGACCCTCCCTGGGGTCTTGAACACTGGCACTATTACATTGACATCATCGTCTATGTGACAAGATTGAACAATCTTTATCAATCCTTCATCCATCAATCGCTGGATGCCCTCTTCACAATCTCACAACCTCGAGAATTAACACTACAGATAGCATAACCATCATGGTCATGCTCACAGTCGCTCACCAAGCAAATATCCTTATGCATTATGACCACGGACCTTCTAATGAATCAGACGTCGGATACTTTGAACTCCCTGAGACAACCGTCTACCATATTGATAGATGAATTTCCATAGGCCGCTAGTGGGTTTGCTTTCACATTGGATGCATGATCCTCAAAGGACACCATTCCACTCTTTACCAGCTTCTGAACTTCATACTTGAGTGGGTAACAGTTCTCAATATCATGTCCGGGTGCCCCTTGATGAAAAGCACACCGGAGTTTTGGCTTGTACCACCATGGAAGTGGTTCGGGGATTTGCGATGGATTTCTTGGTTGTAGCAGGTTCTT